>NC_079192.1:231314467-231936610 GCF_029499605.1 Hyla sarda
GTGCGACTGCGGGGGGCGATCCACTGCTAAGTTAGCCTGAGGGCTTACCTCTCCCCTGCTGTGGCGGCTCCTACACTCTGAATGATAAAGCTTTATCAACTGAGTGCAGAGCAAACAGATCAATGGTATTCAATGGAATCCCATTGATCTGTATGAGGAATCAAATGATTCCTCCTAAAAGTCCTCTAAGGGGACAAAAAAATAAAAAATAAAAATAAAAGAGTTAAAAAAAGTTTAAAAACACATAGATTAACCACTTTCTTATTAAAAGTTTAAATCACCCCCCTTTTCCCAAATTCCATATAAAAAATATATAAACATAATAAACATATGTGGTATCGCCGCGTGCGTAAATGTCCGAACTATAACAATATATTGTAAATTAAACAGCAAGGTCAATGGTGTACACGCAAAAAAATTCCGAAGTTCAAAATGGCGTATTTTTGGTCACTTTTTATACCATAAAAAAAGGAATAAAAAGCGATCAAAAAGTCAGATTAAAACAAAAATGGTATAGATTAAGACTCAGATCATGGCGCAAAAAGTGAGCCCTCATACCACCCTGTACGCAGAAAAAAGTTATAGGGGTCAGAAGAGGACAATTTTAAATGTATTAATTTTCGTGCATGTAGTTATGATTTTTTCCAAAAGTATGACAAAATCAAACCTATATAAGTAGGGTATCATTTTAACTGTATAGACCTACAGAATAAAGGTAAAGAGTCATTTTTATCAATAAAATATACGACCTAGAAACGGAAGCCCCCAAAATGTAAAAAATGTTGTTTTTTTCTTCAATTTTGTCGTACAATGATTTTTTTTCCCGTTTCGCCAAACCGATAATCGGTCGATCCCTAATAAGTAGGGTATCATTTTAATCGTATGGACCTGCAGAATAAAGATAAGGTGTCATTCTTACCGTAAAAGGCACTGCATAGAAACGGAAGCCCCCCAAAAGTTACAAAATTGTGTTTTTTCTTCAGTTTTGTAGCACAATGATTTTTTTTTCCGTTTCGTCGTAGGTATTTGGGTAAAATGACTGATGTCATTACAAAGTAGAATTGGTGGCACAAAAAATAAGCTCTTATATGGATTTTTTGGTGCAAAATTGAAAGGGTTATGATTTTTAGAAGGTAGGAAAAAACAAAAGTGCAAAAACTGAAAAACACTTGGTCCTTAAGAGGTTAAGCAGAGAACACCTTTAAAAGCATTAATTTTATTTGTATAAGCTTTTGACATGCTGTCCAGGTATACCAAAAATTTAGAACACACGGTTCAGTCCTAAGACCCTCTGCAGTTGTGAGGCATAGCCAGGTAAAGCTCACAGGTGTGCGCTTCACTACACAGCTGACCACCCCTATCGGAATGATGAGCTCCATTTACTAAAATAGAGCACACCCGTCAGGTTGGGCGGGCAGCCAGAATACTTTTCACCCATCTATAACTCACAATTGCAGAAGGTCTCCACACTGCAACATGGCGCAATTTCGACATAACTGATATTTACACACATTACCTAGAGGGAGATTTATAAAACCTGTGCAGAGGAAAAGTCAACCAGTTTCCCATAGCGATCGATTTGATCACTTCTTTTTTTTTTTTTTTTTTAACAGTAGAAGTTTATTGTAAATATTCAGTATAAACAGTACGAACACTGTGTAAGGCACATGTATAGTCTAACACACAGGATAAGATAAGCAGGAAATACGTGCGTGCCAAGAACCGTAAAAAGAATCCTAATCATATGTAATGAAATGAAAGCTCCACCGTAAAGGTAGCAAGGGACTGTCCCAGCTAGATCTCAACTGAGTAGGTATGATGGAGCGCTGCATCAAAGAGTTAAAGAGGAGGACAGAAAGAAAAGGAAGGTGGGGTAGAAAGAAAGATAGACAAGTGAGAAGAAGGCGAGAGTAGAAGGCAGCAGATGAGAGCGAGGAACAAAGGTATAGGAAGGAGAAGGCTTACCTCACAACAGGGTGCACAGGCCACGACTCTCTGACATGGCGTGTCGATTTCAGGTAGGTATTAGATATTGAGGAAGAGAAGGGCGTGAGTATCCCTCGAGTTTGCAGTCAACTTGGGGGGCCCGGATGTTCCAGGTTTATAGACCTATATTCAAGGGAGGACATAAAAGAGACCCAAGGTCCCCAGATCAGATGGTGTCTGTCCATTGATCGTCTGGAATCAGCTATTAACTCCTCCAACCTATGGAGATGCGAGAGTTCTCGCAGCCACGATGAGAAAGAGGGTGCGGAAGTGGATTTCCACAGTCTAGGAATGACTGTCCTAGCCGCTAGTAGCATGAATCTAGCTAGTTGGGCGGGCCATTTAGGGAGGAGGGGGGGGAGAATGGATAGTAGTAGGGGTCCCGGGTCGTTATCCAGTCTTATGGATGTTAATCTATGGATCACATCCAGCACCTGGGTCCAGAAGGTGCAGAGTCTTGGGCATTTCAACCATATATGAGTCATTCTGCCCCCCGTCTCTCCACATCTCCAACACACACTCGGGGTCCCCGGGAAAAACTTGGACAGTTGGACTCGATACCACCTGGTGAGGATTTTGAAGTTAGTTTCCTGGGCCTTGCAGGAGGTAGAGACTTTATGGCAGTAGCGTAGGGCTCTGTTCCATTCCTCATCCGAGTATTGAGTCATCAGCTCCCTCTCCCAACCCCTCTTATATGGCAAAGGACCTTTACTGAGTTCATCAAGGATAAGTGAGTAAATACCACTAATCGGACGGGTCGGACGGGAGCCAGACGTGCATAGCTTCTCGAATGGGGATAGAGAGCGATGGAGATGGAGTGTATGGTGATGCTTCAAATAAAAGTGACGCAATTGGGTGTATTGAAAGGAATGCATGAAGGTGTGGGGGTGTATCACCCAGTAGGTCATCTAGAGGTCTCAAACCGCTAGGAGTCAGGAGAGTGAGAAAAGTAGGTGAGGTGTGTTTCGACAGGCCAAGGAATGAAGAGGCAGATGAACTTGAGGGGAATAACGGGTTATTGAACACCGGCGTCAGCGGACCATCTGGGGTAAACAGACTAGAAGTAGATAAGTAAGTGTGTCTTGTCTGAGCCATCGTGGCTAATACTGGGGGCAGATCGGATAATGTGTGGGAGGCGTGCGGTGTGGAGGGACGCCACATAAACGTTTTAGGGTCTAGGGAGCATGAGTCACGTTCCAGGGATATCCAGAGCCTTGTCCTCGCGGAATCCTGACAATCCAGGACCCTCGTGAGGACTGAAGCTAGATGGTAAGCAGGACAGTCCGGAAGGCCTAGGCCTCCCTCAGACTTGCGCCTAGTTTAAATTGTGCGAGCTAGTCTAGGGCGTTTATGGACCCACACAAAGCCAGACAGGAGCGCAGAGAGTCCCCCAAAGAAGGATCTGGGCAGAAGAGCTGGCACAGTGGAGAATAGATAGAGCAGGCGAGGAAGAACGTTCATTTTCAGCACGTTAATTCTTCCCAGCCAGGAGAAGTCTCTGCGCTCCCATCTAGCCAGGTCGGATCGCAGGAGCAGTAAGAGAGGTGGATAATTAAGCGTGAAAGTGTCAGCTGGGTTAGAAGGGACCTGTATTCCCAGGTATGTGAGTGATCTATGACACCATTTAAAGGGAAAGGAGGAGCAGAGCTGTGCGACTACATGGGAGGGAAGGGTGATATTGAGAGCTTCACTTTTGGAAGGATTTATCTTGTAGTTGCTGTATTGAGAGTAAGTGTGTATGGTGGAGAGAAGAGAGGGGAGGGTCGTGACTGGAGAGGAAAGGAAGAGCAAAATGTCATCCGCAAAGGCCGAGCATTTGCAATGACATGAGGCAGTTTGCAGGCCCTTAATATTCTCGTTGTCTCGGATCACGTTGAGTAGGTGTTCCATGCAGAGCACGTAGAGGATTGGTGAAAGAGGACAGCCCTGCCTCGTGCCATTGCGAATGTTAAATGGAGGGGATAACTGACCATTGACTCGGACCTGCGCTTGGTGGTCGGAATAAAGAGCCATGATTCGAGCCTTCATCATAGGGCCCAGACCTATCTGGGACAGAGTAGCATCCAAGAAGTTCCAGTCCACCCGATAAAAGGCCTTCTCGTTGTCAAGAGACAATAGGAAGAGAGGACTAGCGTGTCTACGGGCATAGTGGATAGTGGAGAAAGCCCTCAGGGTGTTGTCTCTAGCCTCTCTTCCTCTGATAAACCCAACCTGATCTGGGTGGACCAAAGACTCCATGTGGGTAGCTAGTCTGTTAGCCATTAATTTCGCAAAAAGTTTGGTATCCACATTCAAGAGTGAGATGGGTGGTAATTCTGGCAAAGTGTGTGGTCCTTACCTTCTTTAGGGATCACTGTGATGAAGGCTCTCAGAAAGGAGGGAGGAGGTTGTGGAAAGTCAGGGATGGAATTGAAGGCCGTGAGGAGTGGGGACGCCAGCTCCGACCGGAGGGCCTTATAAAACTTGGCAGTATATCCATCCGGACCTGGAGATTTACCCGCTGGTAGGCTGGATATAGCAAGTTCTAGTTCCTCCGGAGAGAACGGGGACTCTAGGGAGGAGACAACATCTGGCGAGAGAGTGGGTAGGGCTGTGGAGGAAATATATTGTTGCAGAGACGGGTGTGGAGGGAGGGGGGTGAGGTGGGAGGTCTTGGCAGATTATACAGGTCTGAATAGTATTGTCTGAAGGCGGATAGTATGTCCGGCGTCAGGTGGGATAGCGTGTTAGATGAGTTTTTGATGGAGGGGACAAAGAGTGAGGATCTCTTCTCTCTCAAGGCCTTAGCTAGAAGTTTACCCGATTTATTGCCCCATTCATAATAATATCGACCTGTCAGTTGCTTATAGTACCTGTGTTTCGAGTTCAGAACAGACAGGAGTTCCTGACGGACTCTAATCAGGTCTCTAAGTGTCTGCTCTTACAGATTTCTCTTGTGTAGAGATTCAAGCGCAAGAAGTTCAACATGGAGAGAGGCCAGTTTGGCCGAGTTCTCTCTCTTTAACCTAGCCCCATGATTGACCAGTACGCCGCGCAGAACACACTTTAGGGCTTCCCACTTAATGAGTGGTGGGGAGTCGTCGTTCGCATGGTCAGTCTGGAAATTAGAAATTGTGAGCTTGAGCTCCTGGGAACACAATGTGTCCAGCAGTAGAGTTTCGTTCAGGCGCCAGGTGGCATGAGGCTTGGAAAGAGAGGGCAGTCGAAATGAAAAGAACGTGGGGGCATGGTCAGAGAAGGTGATGGGGCCGATAGAGGCAGAAGTGACATAGGGTAGCAGGTGGTGAGAGCAAAAAGCGTAGTCAATGCGGCTATACATTTGTCTGGGGTGGGAGAAAAAGGTAAAGTCACGGCCCTGTGGGTGTTGAGTGTGCCATGTGTCGCTGAGTTGCAGGGAGTGAAGGTGTTGGCGGATAGCGCGGAGCTGACGGTATGACATGTAGGAGTGACCCGTGGAGCTATCAGAGAGCGTGTGCAGGGGGATGTTAAAATCTCCGCAGAGGATAATATGTCCAACTGCAAAGGAAGAGAGGGTTTCAAGTGTAGTGCACAGAAATGAAGTTTGGCCCTGATTAGGGGCATATATGGAGGCTATGGCGAACTTTTGGTCTGAGATTTCGCAGTTGACAAATAGGTAACGCGCGTTAGGATCGCTCATAGAGTCTAAGATTTTAACGGGAAGAGATTTATGGAATGCCAATTCCACCCCTTTAGTTTTCGCTTCAGAGTTAGCACTGTTATCCCAGGTTGGGTAGTACCTATTAGTGTCCCTCCATAAAATGAGTCTCCTGTAAAGCCAGGATTTGTGTCCTCTGTTTATGGAGGGAATATAAGATTTGTCTACGTTTTTCGGGGCCGTTCAGCCCTTTAACATTAAATGAAGCTACCTTAATTTCGACCGCCATGTGGATCAGATAGAATGCTGAGTAGTCTTACCGCCACATGGAGAGTCCGCCTGTGCAGCCACGGTCCGAGGTGGAGATGGATGTTATGAGGTATACCTAGGAGAAAAGGAGCAAGAAGGAAAAAGGGTGAGGTTAGGAAAGAAAAGAACAGCAGCAACCTAAAGGAGATAGCTACACAGGGTCTAACAGCGGTGGTCATAAGGACCATAAACAAGGTCAGTACCAGTCTGACCGTATCCCTAATGGGGGTAAAGAGGAAGGGGCGCCAAAAAAGGAACAGAACTGTCGTCAACAATAACAACCTCGACAGTGGGGAATTCAGAGGGCTCGCTACAAGAGCCTGGATGAGATCAGATGGTGTCTCCCGGAGGGAGAGACTCACATGGCAAGGGCCGTTGTTAAACAGGGGTGTCAATGGTCACCCATGAATGCTATGGGCAGGGGGTCATGTACAAGATATCTATTAGAGGACAACAGTCTAACTATATTAGGGTAGTGAACCTATGAACCGTGAACATAAATGTCAATAACAATGCTTTAAGGACATCGAGGGGACCCAGCCGGGTCAGCATCCGC
The DNA here is from genome assembly GCF_029499605.1 of Hyla sarda. Lineage (NCBI taxonomy): Eukaryota > Metazoa > Chordata > Amphibia > Anura > Hylidae > Hyla > Hyla sarda. The sequence goes on from NC_079192.1 coordinate 231,320,935, forward strand.
CTCTAGGGGAACCGCATAGAGAGGCATATCAATGACATCAGAGTCCTTGGGATGTGAAGGTCAGGTTTTGCGCTTCAGCCGTTGCGGATGAGGTGTAAATGGAGTAGTGTCCATGTTCTGCGGTGAAGACATCTCATCCCGGGCAGGTCTAGGGCAGGTCGGATATGAGGGCAGGTAGAAGGACTCCCACTCTGGCAGGGTGATTCGTGGGAGCTTGAAGGTGGACAAGAAGTGTGGAAGGTCCCTAGGGGAACGTAGAGTGGCCGTGGTGGAGCCATGTCTGGCGATCAATGAAAAAGGGAATCCCCATCTATATAGTATGCGGGCATTTTGTAAGGTGTGAAGGAGGGGTTTGAGTGAGGCCCGGAGGCGCAGGGTGCGTATCGAGAGGTCGGGATAGAGTTGGATGGAAGTCCCGTTGTATGTCAAATGTTTGAGATCTCTAGCTTTTCTCATGACCGTGTCTTTGGTGGTGTAGTGATGTACTCGGCATATGACATCTCGGGGTTTGGACGGGTCCGGATTTTTCACTTTCAGCGCTCGGTGGGCCCTGTCCAGTTCTATCGGATTATCTGCGGGTTTTTGTAGTACTTCATTGAAGATCCGTTGAACCACTCCCTGTAGTTCCTGGGAGGACACCGATTCTGGGAGGCCCTTGATTCGGACGTTGTTACGTCGATTGCGATTGTCAATGTCATCTAGATGGTCGATCATTGTCGCATGAGATGAGTAGAGTGTTGCAGTAGCTGATTTAAGGTCTTTGATGTCAGCAATCATATCTGTATGAGAAGTCTCCAGAACCTGAACTTTGGTAGTTAGACTAGCAACTTCTGTTTGTACCGGTTCTAGGTCTTTCTGCCAGGTGTTTTTTAGGTCCGCGGCCAATGAGAGCATGTCCATTTTTGTGGGCAATAGGGCCAGAAGCGCCTGTAGTTCCGGGTAGCTTTTAAAGTGCGTACCGCCATTTCTGGTGTTGGAAGTGTGGGTTCCACAGGTAAGCGGAGAGATGCAGAGTCAGTAAGCAATACAGGTGGAGGTGAGGATGAAGTGGCCCCATGCGCCTCTTCCGAAGAGGAGTAATCTGTGTAGGCTCGGAGTGATGGGGTACCCCTTTGAGGTGTCCGGAACAACTTTTTTTTTGCTGGAGGACTGGCCCCCCAATATTCGGGGGGACTGTCACCCTCAGTGGAGCCCCCGCTTGAGGCTGACGTGCCCGAGTCAGTGTGGTTCTGCGCAGACAGTTCAGGTGGGGGGGAAGGTCCAGACAACAGGGGGTTAAGACTGCATGGGGAAGATGTCTGATCAGGCTGATTGTGGGGAGGTGAGGGAGATCGCTTGTCCTGCGGGCCTGGATAGACTGAGGTAGCTGGAGGCATCTTTAACATTTTCACCGCTTCCAGCGGGTGAGAAGCAGTCTCAGCAGCTGGAGACATATGGGCTTTATCAGTCCGGCCGGCAGTTCCCAGCGTGTGGGGCTGCAACAAGGGAGAGGAGGCAGCCGGGGCAGAGCGGTCCGCCATTTGTAGGAGAGCAGCACTCTGTGTGGGGGCCTCAGCAACAGGTAAGTGCTCACGTCTAGGGGATGGTGTACTTGCCAGTCCTTGAGGTGGGGATCGTGCGGCATCGCCTCCGGTATGGGGAGCTGGAAGGTCCGGCATCGCTGACAGGATGGCGGCGCCTTTTGCATGTAGCGCTTCTGAGGGAGCAGGGTGTAATGGCGCCGGCGTCCGTGCGCTGGGCTGCGGCCTCTGACTGTCCAGGCTCTCCTCGGCTCGCCTGGGCTGGAGGAACGCCATGATGTGCGCCATCGAGGAGTGGGGGAGCTGCTGTGTCTTCTGTCTGCGTTTGTTCTTGTGCTTGTTGCCCATAACCACGCTTTATAGCCCTTGGTAGCAGTGGCTCTGCAGGAGCTCTAAGGAGAAGCAGCCATCTTCCAGCACGCCCAAGCCACGCCCCTTGATCACTTCTTTCATTTCTGAAAAGGCCTCTTACAAATGAAAGAAGCAATCTGATTGGTTGCTATGGGCACCTGGTCAATTTTTCCTCTGCACAGGTTTTCATAAATCTCCCACCTAAAGTTATGGCATAAACCAACAGCACCTGGGTAAAGTAATTTTTCATGAAAGCAATGGGGGAGATCTAACAAAACCTGTGCAGAGAAAATGTTGACCTATTGCCCATAGCAACCAAATTGCTTTTATTTTTCAGGTCTTTTTAAACATTAAAGGACATCTGCAGTGCTGGTACTTAAAAAAAAAAAAAAAGTTTACCTTATCTGATAGCTCATTAAAAGACCTTTCCAAAGATACCTCATTTGTCCAAAATGGTCCAGCTGTTCTCTGGTAATTGCCACCCAAAGCAGTAAGCAGCCATGTCATAAAGACTACATTTCCCATGACCCCCTGCGCCTGCTTCTTGTGAGCTGCTGCTCTCCCCCCAAGGAAATAATAATAAATTATAATAAAGTGACGCCATCAGCTCCTTCCCTTGTGGTTCTCCCCTGTCCAATAGGAGAGCCGGTGTGAGGTGGTTTTTTGCGCCCCCGTAGATCCATGCGTCCGCTCCTCCCCCAGCTCTCCGAACATTTCCGAAGCTAGAACTGGGGGAGGGCAGAGCAAGGGGAGAGAGAATGTCCACGCCCTCTCCCTCATCTCCCCTCCCTGAGCTCGGCTTCTCAGCTGGACGCAGATCTCTACGGCACGCCCCCTCCCTGAGGACATAGATCTCCACGGCAGGTCCCCTCCCTCATCTCTCCTCCCTGAGGACATAGAGCAGTGCTCCCAATGAGCTCTATGTGTAAAGGGGGACATACTGTACAGGCTAAAGGAGGACATACTGTATGGGCTAAAGAGCCCATGCAGTATGTCCCCATTTACATATAGAGCTCATTGGGAGCACTGCTCTATGTCCTCAGGGAGGGGAGATGTGGGAGGGGACCTGCCGTGGAGATTTACGTCCTCAGCTCGGGGAGATGAGGGAGGGGGCGTGCCGTGGAGATCTGCGTCCAGCCGAGCTCAGGGAGGGGGTGTGTACCTCCTTCCTCCCCTTGCCCCAGCTCTAGCTTCGGAAATGTTCGGAGAGCTGGGGGAGGAGCGGACGCATGGATCTATGGGGGCGCAAAAAAACACCTCACACCGGCTGCGGCTGCCTGGAAAACAGCTTACATAGCTATAATGTACAGTGTGGAGTTGCAGGGCTGCCTCCAGCTGTTGCAAAACTACAATTTCCAGCATGTCTGGACAGCCAACGGCTGTCAGGGCATGCTGGGAGTTGTAGTTTTGCAACAGCTGGAGGTGCTCTGGTTAGGAAACACTGGTATAGATTATGGTGCAACATTTAGGGACTGAGGACAGGGGGACAATGTGGACTTATGGACCTCTCAGTGACCCACAGGAATGCTATGCTTTCTCTCAGCAGCACACTGCTGTAAACTTTATTCCAAGAGGCCAGTGAGAAAAGGGACACACAGTACAATAGCTAACATGGTTGTGAGAGGCAGGCACATAAAGGGTTACTGCCTTCACTGACAGCAGCACACTTTAGCACCCGGGCAGATGTCACCACGGAGACCGAGGGGGGAGCCGGCCATGCTGAAGCTGATTGCAGACACAGGCTCTGTTTCTGCTCACATCCAAACGGCTCAGCTCACAGCCCTGAAACTCCCCTACTGTGCGCTCAGCCAATTAGAGCAGAGCACATAACAGCCTAATGAATATGTATGAGGTTGGAGGAGCTGCAGGGGGAGTGAAGGATCCTGGGAGTTTGTGACGTAGCGTCGACCTAGCTGACAGCCCCATAGGGAATAACAGGTAGACGCTACTCACATTAGAGCCCCAGGCAGCAACTTCCTGTGACAGCAAAGCAGCTAAACTGTGCAGAAAAGGTAATGGAGCACAATTAGTAAGTTGCATAACTTCTTATTTAATGACATTAGAGCACTACTTCATTAGCACTGCAGTTGTCCTTTAATGGTCTATTCACACGTACAGTATTCTGTGCAGATTTGATGTGAAGGATTTTCTGCTGCAGATTTCAATGTAAATTGAACACAACTTAAAATTCTGCGCATAAAAACCTGCGGAGAATACTGTACGTGTATATAGACCCTAAAGATGAAATCTTTTACTATAGGCAACTGCACCACTATTCCTTTGCACAGGTTTTGATAAATCTCCCCACAACATGTTTATTTTCAGGTCTCAGAGAAAAACTGTGCTCTTCAAGGCAACAGCTGTCAGAATTTACATGGACCTCTTGCTCTATGGGTTTGGGCAATTTTCCCTAAGCCCTTCCTTAACCACTTAGGGACCATGGGCGTACAGGTAAGCCTTCGCTCCATGGTACTTAACCCCTTAAGGACCAAGCCCATTTTAACCTTAAGGACCAGGCCAATTTTATTTTTGTTTTCGTTTTTTCCTCCTTGCCTTCTAAAATCCATAGCTCTTTTATATTTTCATCTACAGACCCATATAAGGGCTTGTTTTTTGCGTGACCAATTGTACTTTTGTAATGAAACCTCTCATTTTACCATAAAATGTACGGCGAACCCAATTTTTATTTTTTTTTAGGGAGGAAATTTAAATGAAAACCACAATTTTGCACATTTTGGAGGGTTTAGTTTTCACACTGTATAATTTACGGTAAAAATTACACGTTCTTTATTCTGTGGGTCAATATGATTAAAAAGATACCCATGGCTAGATACTTTTATATTTTTGTACCGCTTGAAAAAAATCTCAAACTTTTTGCACAAAATCAGTAATCTAAAATGGCCCTATTTTGACCACCTATAACTTTTGAATTTTTTCGTATGTAGGGCGGTATGTGGGCTCATATTTTGCGCCGTCATCTGTACTTTTTATGGATACCACATTTGTATATATAAAACTTTTAGATAATTTTTTATAATTTTTTTTAAAATAAAATGTGACAAAAAAAGCAGCATTTTTGCACTTTATTTTTTATTTTTTTACGCTTACACAATTATATTTTGATAGTTCGAAAATTGAGGGGACCTCCAGCAGTCATGCTGGATGATCGGATTGCCGCGGCAGCACTGCGGACGATCCGATCATCCATTCAAAGTACTGCACTGCAGCAGATGCCGTGATCTGTATTGTTCACGGCATCTGAGGGGTTAATGGCGGACATCCGCGCGATTGCGGATGTTGGCCATTACCAGCGGGTCCCCGGCTGCTAGTGTACAACCGTTCCGATGCTCGCGGTCATACAAAGGACGTAAATGTACGTCCTGGTGCGCGAAGCATCGCCAAACCCGGACGTACATTTACATCCGTGGTCGATAATGGGTTAAGGACCAAGGGCATATCTGTACGAGCTGCGTCAAATTTTTCGCCGCAGCGCAAACTCCTAGCGGGAAACTCACCGTAGCCCGCCAGTGCGAATTTACCCTAAAAACACTACACGAACACATAATAAAGGGTAAAACACTACACACACCCCCCTTACACTGTCCCCCCCAATAAAAATGAAAAACATATTGTACGGCAGTGTTTCCAAAATGGAGCCTCCAGCTGTTGCAAAACTCCCAGCATTTTCGGACAGCCACTCTGTTCAGGCATGCTAGGAGTTTAGCAACAGCTGGAGGCCCCCTACTTGGGAAACACTGGCGTAGAATACCCCTATGTCCACCGCTATGCAATCCCTAATTTAGTCCTCAAATGCGCATGGCGCTCTCTCTCACTTCGGAGCCCTGTCGTATTTCAAGGAAACAGTTTAGGGCCACATATGGGGTATTCCTGTACTCGGGTGAAATTGCACTACAAATTTTGGGGGGCTTTTTCTCCTTTTACCCCTTATGAAAAAGAAAAGGTCTACACCAGCCTGTTAGTGTAAAAAAAATAAAATAAATGTTACACTAACATGCTGGTGTTGCCCCATACTTTATTTTCACAAGCGGTAAAAGGAAAAAAAGACCCCAAAATTTGTAACGGAATTTCTTGAGTACGGAAATACCCCATATGTGGGCGTAAAATGCTTTGCGGACGCACAAGGCTCAGGAGTGAGAGCGCACTATGTACATTTGAAGCCTAAATTGGTGATTTAAACAGGGGTGGCTGATTTTACAGCGGTTTTGACATACACAAAAAACTCATGTGACCCCATTTTGGAAACTACACCCCTCACGGAACGTAACAAGGGGTATAGTGAGCCTTAACACCCACAGGTGTTTGACAAATTTTTGTTAATGTTTGATGGGAAAATGAAAATGCTGGTGTTTCCCAAAATTTTTCATTTTCACAAGGGAAAATTGGAAAAAAAAAAAAAAAAAAAGCCCCCAAAATTTGTAACCTCATTTCTTCTAAGAACATACCCCATATGTGGATGTAAAGTGCTGCTGGCGCACTACAATGCTCAGAAGAGAGGGAGCGCCATTGGGCTTTTGGAGAGAAAATCTGTCCGGAATTGATGGCCACGTGTTTACAAAGCCCCAAAAGTGCCAGAACAATGGACCCCCCCCCCCACGTGGCTCCATTTTGGAAACTACACCCCTCACGTAATGTAATAAGGGGTACAGTGAGCATTTACACCCCACAGGTGTCCGACAGATTTTTGGAACAGTGGTCCATGAATATGAAAAATTATTCATTTGCACAGCCCACTGTTCCAAAGATATGTCATTCCAGTGGGGTGTACATTCTCACTGCACCCCTTAAATTGTGAGGGGTGCAGTGTAATGCTTGCAACCGGGTCTGCCCCTATGCAAATCCCTAATTCAGGCCTCAAATGTACATGATGCTCTCTCACGCCTGAGTCCTGTCATATTTCAAGGCAACAGTGTAGTGCCACATATGGGGTCTCCGTGCTCGGGAGAAATTGTGTTCGAAAATTTGGGGGGGCCTTTTTCTCCTTTTACCCCTTATGAAAAGGAAAACTTAGGGGCTACACGAGGTGGTTAGTGTAAAATAATTAAATTTTTTACACTAACATGTTGGTGTTACCCCATACTTTTCACAAGAGGTAAAAGGAGAAAGACACCCCAAATTTGTAACCCAATTTCTCCCTAGTACGGAGATACCATGTGTATATGAAAAGTGCTCTGCGGGTGCACAACATAGCTCAAGATTGAGATAGCACCGTGCACATTTAAGGCCTAAAATTGGTGATTGCATTGGAATAGCTGATAGAGTTGCAGCGGTACTGACAAACGCAAAAACCACCACACCCACGTGACCCTATTTTGGCGTTACCAAAAATTTCATTTTCACAAGGGAAAATAGGAAAAAATAAAAAAAAAAAAGGACCCCCAAAATGTGTAACCCCATTTCTTCTGAGTAAGGACATACCCCATGTGTGGATGTAAATGTGCTCTGCTGGCAAACTACAATGCTCAGAAGAGAAGGAGCGCCATTGGGCTTTGAGAGAAAATTTGTCCAGAATTGAAGTGTTTAAAAAGCCCCATAGTGCCAGAACAATGGACCCCCATGTGACCCCATTTTGGAAACTACACCCCTCACGTAATGTAATAAGGGGTGCAGTGAGCATTTACACCCCACAGGTGTCTGAGATTTTTGGAACAGTGGAGTGAGAAAAATAAAAATTTTCCATATGCACAGCTCACTGTTCCAAAGATCTGTCAAACACCAGTGGGGTGTAAACGCTCACTGTACCCCTTGTTACATTCTTTGAGGGATGAAGTTTCCCAAATAGTGTGCCATGTGGAGTTTTTTCTCCTTGCTGTTCCGGCATCATGTGGGCTTCCTAAATGCAGCAAATGCCAATTACAACTCAATTTTTCATTTTACTAGAGCAGGCCAAGGGCGAGAAGAGAAAGTTTGATGGGTTGCTATGGACAAAATCAGTTTAAAAAGGGATACTCCCCTGGACCACCATTTTTTAAATCAACTGGTGCCAGAAAGTTAAATAGGATTTGTAAATTACTTCTATTAAAAAAAAAAAAAAAATCTTAGTCCTTCCAGTACTTAGCTGCTGTATAATACAGAGGAAGTTCATTTTTAAAAATTCTGTCTGACCATAGTGCTCTCTGTGGACACTAGAGATGAGCGAATTTACAGTAATTCGATTCATCACGAACTTATCAGCATCTGCTGACTTTAGCCTGCATAAATTAGTTCAGCTTTCAGGTGGGCTGGAAAATGTGGATACAGTCCTAGGAGAGAGAGTCTCCAGCCCACCGGAGCACCTGAAAGTTGAACTAATTTATGCAGGCTGAAGTCAACTGCAGAGCAGAGAGATTCGTGATGAATCGAATTACTGGAAGTTCGCTCATCTCTAAGCTGACACCTCTGTTCCATGTCAGGAACTGTCCAGAGCAGGATATGTTTTCTATGGAGACTTGTTCCTACTCTGGACATTTTCCAAAATAGACAGGTGTCAGCAGAGAGCACTGGTCAGGCAGAAGGGAAATTCTAAAGATAAGAACTTCCTGTGGATCATACAGCAGCTGTGAAGTACTGGAAGGATTAAGTTTTTTTTTTTTTTTTTTTATAGTAATTTACAAATGTTTAACTTTCTGGCACCAGAAGAAAAATAAAATAAAAGTTTTCCAGTAGAGTACCTCTTTAACACCAATTGATGAATCTTTGCCAACATACAGAGGTGAGACTTCCAGCTCTATACATTGTTTATCTTGTGAATAGACCACCACATTTTACATGGATAGACCCATTTAAACAGATTTGTTGCAAAATTATGCAAGCCTGAAAACATTGACACATTATATACAAAAAAGTTTAATTGAAATACTTGTATAAAAAAATATGATCTCCATACATTTCACACTGTTAAAGAAAACAAAATACAAATCATAAATAAGCTGCACAAAATACAGCCAGATTACAACACGGCTAATAAATTAAGGTCATGACTCTGCCACTTGTCCTCCCAGAGCCACTGCATGGAGACTAGATAATGCCAATAATTTAGAATCCTGTCCAAAATAAAAAATAAAAAACAACTTTACATCTCTGGTAAACCTTACCAGACAAAAAGGCATAAGAACCAACTCTTAAGTCAGTATTTCTATTTTTTTCTTAAATTAGACTTTTTACAACAATTATCCATCTAAAAACAGACTTGCTAGAAGGGGAATGGAAAAGACGGGTGAAGATGGCATGACTGGAATGCAGAGGAATCACTAGTTAGCTTCCATTATGAAAGGTAAAATGGAAAAGGGGCATCTCCGAACAGTGTAAAGCACAGGGTTTGATAAATTCTAGACAAATAAATTACCAAATAAATAGTGAGAAATTGTCTAAATATCACAATAAATAAACTATAGTACAAGGAAAATTAAATACAGATATGGAAAAAAAAAGTCCTTGAATATTGCATTGATTGTGCATATAACATGCCCATACATACTTTAAGACTTGTGGGGGGACAAGGGTTAGGAATGAGGAGAAATGGTCCTGTGTTGCCCAGTGGTAGAGATGAAGAGGGAAATTAAATAAATGGGAGAGGGGGGGGGGGGTCTGTATTTAAAAACAGCATTCCTGCTCAAAAAGATCATACATGAAGTACATTGTAATAGAAATGGTCACAATAGGTATTCATGCACTCATCACAATCGGAATCACTTCATGAAGTCCACTGAGCAGTGTGTCCAATTACAGGGCGTGTGGTTCCAAGTAGCGCATGGGGCAGAGGAAAGCCTGTGGCGATAAAAATGTGGACCTTCTTTGGAGATGCACAGCTCCAGGTACAAAAAATAAAAAACAGAAAATGTCCCACTGAAGCAGCTTTCAAAAAGGCACTCAAAAGCAAATAAAAATCTAGTCCAGGCTCTATGAGAGCAAAACAGTATACTAGGTACACAAGAGGTCACTGCTTCTCTTCTGTCAGTAAAGTCAGTCCTTTAGTGTAAGCACTGGCCCACAACTCAGATCCTCAAGTCAAAATGAAGTCTCATTCAAGGGAGATAACTGCAAATGTGAAATTAAAAAATCAAAATCCTGTATAAAGGGTTTATTATAGAATAGTGAACATTTGCACCCTTCCAGGGTAGTGTTGGCAGCAGCACGCCCTTCTGTTTACAGACTTTCATTGCTTGAGCTTGTGCTAGATGCATCGGTGTCAATTGTCCTTAATCTTAAATCACAGTCCTCAGACTTCACAAGGTCACATTTACACATCCATGGATGATCGAATATTTGTTCAAGAGTTGGTCGGTCAGAAGGCCTCAGTGAAAGGCACCATTTAATAAGTTGTTGGCACTCTGCAAGGAATAAAAACCATTACTACATATACTGCTAGACATCGCACTGTCATACTTCACAAGGCAGATGATCATGTGTACATACCAGGAGAAATTCTCCTCCTGAAGTAGAGCCTGACACGTAAGATTTCCTCATCCTGCTCAAAGGGAATATCTCCGCAGACCATGTCATACAGCAGTACACCAAGAGACCACACTGTTGCCGATCTTCCATGATATCGGTGGTATTTAACCCATTCAGGGGGGCTGTAAACCCTTGTACCTGAAAACAAATGAAGGAGTCAGTAACCGCAACAAACAATGCTAGAAAGGCACTGAACTCTGTGTGGCCCCAAAATTACAACCCCCTCCCCCATTCTATGGCAATGAGCAGCCCTGTGCACATCAGCTGTTTACTAGGCTCCCTTTCAGGCACCACGTGCCGTCCTCAACACCACTCCAAAAATAGACACAAAAGGAGGGGGTGGGGGCAGTGCCATGTCTTATCCTGGCATTGTGAGGCCGCCCCCTCCCCCCACCAGGCAGCAGCATCTCCCTGGCTTCTCTACTGTTCCTTGGATACCAAACAAAACCTGGAATCTGCAGTCAGCGGCTGGTCATGTGACTCCCGGGCTCGGGTTTCACAACAAACAGATGTGAAGTAAAGGCGGCAGCTCCAGCCCTGTGCCCGCCCCCAGCCGCTCACCCATCACTCATACTGTGCCAGAAGCACCGGCTCCAGGCGAGACCCGCAATGCAGATACAACACCATCCCCGTATAACCCTAGCGAGTACCCCCATCAGACGCGTCACACACAGGGGTGGCCCGGGCAGGGAGGGGCTCCGGTACACTCACCATCAAAATCCGTGTACACCGTGTCCTTGAGCAGCGCCCCGGAGCCGAAGTCTATGAGCTTCAGCTCTCCGCTCCTCAGGTCCACCAGCAGGTTCTCGTCCTTGATGTCCCGGTGCACCACCCCGCAGCTATAGCAGTGCCGCACGGCCTCCAGCACCTGGCGGAAGAAGCCCCGGGCCGTCTCCTCGTCCAGCGCCCCCTTCTCGGTAATAAAGTCGAACAAGTCCTTGACCGGCTCCGGCCTCTCCATAACGATCAGGAAGCCGTCCGCCCGCTCGTACCAGTCGAGCAGCTTGATAACCCCCCGGAAGCCGGAGCCCACCTTCTTAAGGAGCACGATCTCCAGCGGCACCATCACTCCGTTCTATAGGGGAAACGGGGAGAGATCGCTGTCAGTGCCCGCATGTCACACCAGGGTGCGGGAGGGGGAAACCCGCCATATGCCGACACTTACCAAGGTGCCCCAGTCCGTCACCCGCTCCTTGGAGACGTGCTTCACAGCCACCTAATGGGAGACAAGAGCACATGAGAACCGGCACCACCCGAGCACTCCCCACACCACTACCCGGCCATCAGGAGGCGCCACTCACCGGGAGCCCGTCCGCTATCCTGCTGCCAGAGTACACGGTGCCGAAGCCTCCGCTGCCCAGGACTGAGCCCACCTGGTAGACCTTCTCAAATGGCTCCTTGTCGGCTTTCACTAGGGGAGAGATACAAAAGCACACATGACAGGGTGTCCGACACATGACAGCACTCCCCGCCACTGGCCGGCTCTGGACACTCTCCTACCTGGCTGAAGGATCTTCACCGGCAGATGGTCCATGCTGCTCGGGGTGCAGATATGAGCCAGGGAACCGAATTTAGACAGGAGCATCTTCTCTTATATCCACCAGAAAGCGGGAAGAGCAGCAGGCAGCTGTACAGTCCGGTACCGGCGTTCTATGCTCTCGTCACGTCCGCGTCACACATAAACACACCGGCGGCTTACACCCAACAATCCATAGAGTCCAACCAGAGAGCCGCAGCAATGGCCAAGAAACAGAAAATGGCGGTAAACCCTGTTGAAGTGTGTCAGCCGGCGCCGTATATCCACTAGGTTAGTAGTATACCGATAGTCCACTCCTGCAACAGCGACCACACACCACCGCCCTCCCTAGCTCTGAGCTCAATTACTGACAGACCTGCCTCTTAACTCCTAGTATTTTGGTGCTGCCAGCGCTCCCGGTGAGATCCCTCCGCGCCCGGCTTCAGGGGAACACCTACGTGTCCAGCCGCCAATTAATCCCTCACCAATAAGACACCATAAAATCCAGCTGATGCCGATGTCTTGTCCTACGTGCAAAAAGTCAAGGGAACCGCGGTCGTCTTTGCGCTAGAGCGATTGTTTGCGCAGCGCACTATTTACTACTAGTAGCTAGACGCGCGGAAGGGTACATGTCTGAAAATGTAGCCGTACACTAGGCACGTTTATTTACATATTTATGTAGTGGCGGCTGCGCCAATGGCTTCCCTGCCTGTAGATTTCAGTATCCCACATCTACCAATAGGCGCTGGGACTATTTTGCATATGCATGAGGCGAAGCAGGGGCGTTGGGCGGGAATTCCTCGGCGCGCTTTTTTCTCCGTTCCTGGCAGCGCTGGGAAAGGTCAGAGAAGCTGAGACACTGCGTCTGAGGGGAGGAGGAGATGTGCTCGATGCCAATTACACAGTGCACCAAAATCACGATGCTGTCTGCGCCCTGACGACTGGACAAACTGCAGCAGCCGCCATGTTTAATCACTCTAATATGCAGCACATTGAGGTGGGGCTCTCCGTACGGGGAGACGCTGCTGCTATATATAGTACAGCTGTATAGACCTGCGGTATAGGAGACACAAGCACTGCAGGAGCTATCTTTATATACTAAACCACGTTACTGAGGTAACTAAGCTAGAATAGCGTCTAAAACATACGTATACGCTGGCTCCCCCGTGAATTACACTATAGCTGTAACCTATATAGATCAGTGTTTTCCAACCAGGGTGCCTCGAGCTGTTGCAAAACTACAACTCCCAGCATGCCCGGACAGCCGTTGGCTGTCCGGGCATGCTGGGAGTTGTAGTTTTGCAACAGCTCGAGGCACCCTGGTTGGAAAACACTGATCTATAGTAACGCGCAGTGAGTTCCACTAAGTGTCCACAAGGGGCGCTGCCGAGCAGTAATAAGCGACTCGTGCTATGAAGCATTATGGCTCGGGGAGAGCCGCTCTTATGCAGCTGAAATGTCTCGCATATTTTACAGGGGGAATGCTGCTCGTGAGGTCGTGTGAGGACAGTAAACTGGAGACATTATTATTAAAGGGAAGGAATGCGTTTTATAGCATAGTGCCTGAATGTCTACATTTTATGTATCGATGTGAATGGAACAAAGAAGCATGTTGTGAGCTGAGCACATGCTAGGTTAGTGATTCATTAAAAAAAATGCTCTTCTGGGGTTCTGAGGTGCTGCGCTGAACCACTCTCCAAAACACGCTGCAAAGCACACTTTTATTTTTAAGTAATGTGCAGATATTTTTTTTATTAATCTGTCATCTAGTGATGAGTTTTGGCTTCATTGCAGACAATTTCAGGGTTTTATTTATGGAAATTTGGGGTCAACAAGCCTGCAGATGACCCTCATGAGGAGATTATTGTGGGGTCATGGGGACCACTGAGTGCAGTGTTCCTGGTGGTGACTGATCGGCCAGAATGGGGTCATAACTTGTTAAAGAAAAACTGTCAGATATTTTCTCCCACACTACTGGTGGATAGTGCGGGAGACACTGATTAAAACGAGCCCTTCCTTGTCCGGATCCGCCCGGCCGTTCGCCCGCAATTGTACAGTGACCCCCCGACCTACGATGGCCCCGACATATGATCAAATCGACATACGATGGTCTCTCAGAGGCCATCGCATGTCGATGTCAGCATCGACATACAATGCTTTTTTATGTCGGGGCCATCGCATTAAGTGCTATCCGGCAGCGCAAAATGCCGGATAGCAGCTTAATGTTCCCTGTGTGGTGCGGTGAGTATTACTTACTCCTCCACGATGCTCCGTGGTGCCCTCCGGGTCCAGCGCTGGTCTTCCGGTGTCTTCTCGCCCCTCCGATGACGTCAATACGCTGCTGCGCACGTCATCCAATAGAAATGGCGTACGCAGCGGCGTAATGATGTTGCTACGCAGGCCCAGTAAGGCCTGGCGGAAGACAGAGGACCGGAGATGACAGGAGAGCCCAGCGGAGGCCCCGGGTCACCATCGGGAGCGGCGGGGACACCATCGCGAGCGGCAGGGACAGGTGAGTACAGCTTCCTATACTTTACATTGCACGAATCCCTCAACATACGATGGATTCGACAAACGATGGCTCGTTTGGAACGAATTACCATCGTATGTTGAGGGACCACTGTACTTTTATTCTAAGTGTATATCTTGCTGTAACTGGCATGGGCGGGGCTTCTGCAGGTTAACTGGCACTGACATCAGTGCTGCTTATGAATATTCATTTCCCCCCCTCCAGCCCTCCCTCCCTTCGTCGCTCCTAACTGGAGAAAGGGGGGATGAATATTCATAAGCAGCGCTGACGTCAGTGCCAGTTAACCTGCAGAAGCCCCGCCCGTGCCAGTTACAGCAAGATATACACTTAGAATAAAAGTACAATTGCGTGCGAACGGCCGGGCGGATCCGAGCAATGTAGTTCTCGTTTTAATCAGTAGTGTGGATTAGAGATGAGTGAACTTACAGTAAATTCGATTCGTCACAAACTTCTCGGCTCGACAGTTGATTACTTATCCTGCATAAATTAGCTCAGCTTTCAGGTGCTCCGGTGGGCTGGAAAAGGTGGATACAGTCCTAGGAAAGAGTCTCCTAGGACTGTATCCACCTTTTCCAGCCCACGGGAGCACCTGAAAGCTGAACTAATTTATGCAGGATAAGGTATCAACTGCTGAGCCGAGAAGTTTGTGACGAATCAAATTTACTGTAAGTTCGCTCATCTCTAGTGTGGATAGTGCGGGAGAAAATATCTGACAGTTTTCCTTTAAGTAAGGAGTTGATAGGGTCCAGCCAGGCAGGGGACATGGTTAGAAAGTAATAGGGCCCTGAGACAGCAGGGGTCAACTCTAAACTATTGCTTAAAGGGGAACTCCGGGACAAACAAGTGGAAATAAATGTTTTCAAATCTACTGGTGCCAGAAAGTTAAAGAGTACCTCTCAATTTTTTTTTATAGTTTATTATATATAGAACAATTTTCTAATAGGGTTCTAATTAAAAAAAAAAAATTCTTCTATGTTTTTTGGTGTTTTCACTTTTGGCCACTAGGGGGTCTCCTTAGGAGTCCCTTTTTTGGTGATTTCGGACTCATGCCAGCCTAGTGGCTGAGTCCGAAATCTCATACTCAGCGCAGCTCCCGGCCAGTGGCGTTGTCAGGCTCCTCCTGCTGACAAGGAGAGCCGGCATGTGCTGGCGCAGAGTCAGTTGAGCGCAGCTTTTCAAGAGAGAAGAATACAGGAAGAAGGGCGGAAGCGGCCGGGCAAGGCTTCAGATGACGTCGCACCTGCTGGGCCCCGCCCACTTCCTCCCTTCTCAGACGCTCTTATCTGAGCTACCGAAGATGAACATAAAAAGGTATTTTTTAGGTGGGTTAGAACTAAAATAAACGCTAGGATAGATAGTTAGAGACAGGGAAATATGGGGAGGGGGATTAGGGAAAGTTTAGTTGATAATAGGTACTCTTTAAAGGAAATCGGTCATCAGCATCACCCGCACTAAGCCTGTTACACAGGCTTGTAGTGCGGGTGATGCTGATTAAAACGCTGTGTACCTTATTAAAAACCGAGCAGTGGATGTTTAGAAATCTTTATATTTACTTACCTGTCAATCACAGGCTTGGGGCTCAGTTACGTCAGCGGGACTCGGAAGCGGGACTCGGCCGGCCATTGATGTGAAGTTTCCTGTGATCTAAAGTTTTTACAAGTGCGCATGCGCAGGTTAACGCTAGCTGATGACAGATTTCCTTTAAACAGATTTGTAAATTACTTCTATTAAAAAAAAAAAATCTTAATCCTTCCAGTACTTATCAGCTGCTGAATACTACAGTGGAAGTTTTATAGTCTCCTGCTCTGGTCGGTTCCTGACAAGGACAGAGCTGTCAGCTCTCTAGAGAGCACTGTGGTCAGACTGGAAAGAACTTCACAAATTTCTTTGTAGTATATCTATAGTATACAGCCAGGGCCTTTTTTGGCTTAGCGTGGCCCTAGGCAAAATCAAAAGAGGGACCCCAAAAGTCGTAACAGTGCACTAACCAGATTTGCATATTTTTGGTAACATCAAAACAAAAATGGTACCGATAAAAACTACAAATCAAAGCGCAAGAAATGACCCTCATACATCCCCATATACAGAAAAATAAAAGTTATAGGGATCAGAATAGTACAATTTTTTTTGTATTGTTCCCCCACGTTAGGTTGTAGTTCCCCCACATTAAATAGGCAGTATAGTTCCCCCACATTAGGTTGGCAGTATAGTTCCCCCACATTAGGTTGGCTGTATAGTCCCCCACATTAGGTAGGCAGTATAGTTCCTCACATTAGGTAGGCAGTATAGTTCCCCCACATTAGGTAGGCAGTATAGTTCCCCCACATTAGGTTGGCAGTATAGTTCCCCCACATTAGGTGCAGTATAGTTCCCCCACATTAGGTGCAAGTATAGTTCCCCCACATTAGGTGCAAGTATAGTTCCCCCACATTAGGTGCAAGTATAGTTCCCCCACATTAGGTGCAGTACAGTTCCCCCACATTAGGTGCAGTATAGTTCCCCTTTATTAGGTACCCCCCCTCCCCCTGCTTTTTCTATTTTTCATATTTCCTTAACTGGCTGCGCTCGGCAGGCTCAGGTAATGCGGCAGGTCTTGTGGGCTGTGTGGATAATATGACGAGTGACGTCCTCTGAAGATGGCTGCTGGTTAGGGTTGTGCTTAAATTTTTTATTTTTTTTTTTTAAATCACTCACCCCTTTAGTCCTTGCCGTTTCCAGTGCTGCCACTCTGACTCCACCTTGCCAGCTTGGTTTACAAGGCTGTAGTGGTGACATACCCGCAGCTGCAGCCAATCTCCAGTTTCAGCAGTATATTAGCCAGTTGATGTGGCTACACAGGCACTTCACCACGGCAGCCCTGTAAGCAAAGCTGGCAGGGAGGGCTGGAGCCTTGGCGTTGGAAACTGTGAGGACTAAAGATGCATAGTTTATTTTTTCATCATAATTGTAAGCACAAGACATTTTTTTTTTTTTATAAACTGAAAAGGCAAAATGCTTTTTTCCCCATAATATACATAACGTATGTCACAATACTCATACGCAAAGGGTACAAACTTATCCCCCCCCCCCTCGTATCTTATAACTTACCCTAAAGGGTTAAAAGATTTGAGACTGCCTCAAAATTAGTTTTTCACAATTTGCTGCATCAGTGTTTTTAGGTCTTTTAGTTACATTTTTCTATGGTTTACTTAAGTATATTTACATTTCATATGTTTTGAAATATTTATTACATCATGTTCATGCAAAAGACTCAATATTTACAGTGTTGACCCTTAAATTTAACACTTCTGCAATCTTCCCTGTTAGGCTGGGTTCACACTATGTTTTCTCCCATACGGGAGCGCGTGGTTGACCACAGTTTTAGGTCCGGTTGTAAAAGCGCATACGGCGCAAAAATGAGCCGACCGGACCGAACGTTTCACTCCGGTCGGCTCATTGAAATGAATGACATACGGGAGCGCATACGGTGACATACGGGAGCGCGAGCTTTTAGCTCCCCCCTGCCGTATGCGCTCCTGTATGGGAGAAAACGTAGTGTGAACCCACCCTTATGCTGGTTATCGGCTTCTTTGCCAAATCCTGACTGGTGACAACAAGCCATTCTTGCCTCATCAGTGCTTGAAGTTTATCACAGTTTCACAGACCCATACTGTATAAGGGCTTGTTTTTTGCATGACCAATTGTACTTTGAAATGAAACCTCTCATTTTACCATAAAATGTATGGTGAACCCCTAAAAAAAATTTTTAGTGAGGAAATTTAAATGAAAACCAAAATTTTGCACATTTTGGAGGGTTTTGTCTTCACACTGTACACTTTACGGTAAAAATGACGTGTCCTTTATTCTGTGGGTCAATACGATTAAAATGATACCCATGGCTAGATACTTTTATATTTTTACCACATATAACTTTTTCATTTTTCCATATATATGGTATGAGGGCTCATTTTTTGCGTCGTCATCTGTACTTTATATCGATACTACATTTGCATATATAAAACTTTTAGATCTTTTTTAAATAAATTTTTTAAAATAAAATGTGACAAACAATATATTTTGATAGTACGGACATTTACGCACGTGGGGATACCAAATATGTTTATAAAAAAAATATTATGCTTTTTGGGGGTAAAATGGGAAAAACTGACAATTTTCATTTTTATTGGGGGAGGGGATTTTTCACTTTTTTTTTAAAACTTTTTTTTTTAAATTTTTCAACTTTTTTTTTTACACTTTTTATGTCCCCATAGGGGACTATCTATAGCAATCCTTTGATTCTTAATACTGTTCAGTGCTATGTATAGGACATAGCACTGATCAGTGTTATCAGTGATCTTCTGCTCTGGTCTGCTCGATCTCAGACCAGAGCAGAAGACCCCGGGAGACGGCCAGAGCCGCGGCAGCGCTGCGGGCGATCCGGTCATCCATTCAAAGTACCGCACTGCCGCAGATGCCGTGATCTGTATTGATCACTGCATCTGAGGGGTTAATGTCGGACATGATCGCGGATGTCGGCCATTACCGGCGGGTCCCCGGCTGCCGCTAGCAGCCGGAACCTGCCGTGTATGACGCAAGCACTGTTCCGATGCTCGCGGTCATACACAGGACGTAAATGTACGTCCTTGTGCGGGAAGTCCTGCCAAACAAGGACGTACATACACGTCCGTGGTCGTTAAGGGGTTAAGTCACATATATGCAAAAGTAGTCACAATAAAAGCTACAGATCACATCACAAAAAATAAGCCCTTGCAAAGCCCCATATACAAAAAAATAAGAACATTATAGGGATTCAGAAGAAGAAACATACTTTTTTTTTAAACAAAATAAATTAAGTACTGTATTTTAACCCCTTACCGCAGAATGTCATATATAAACGCCGGGTTGTGCAGTGCGTTCGCGCATCCCGGCGTTTATAAATGACATTCAGTTAACCCGGCAATGCGCAGCATCGCACGGGTTAACTGGCAGAAGTCCCGCTGTTTCCAGCAGGGGACAACTTCTGCTTCACCCCCAGGACCATCCATTGATGGTCCTGGTCAGCGATCACTGTGATTGGTCCCTGTGGACCAATCACAGTGATCTAGGGTGAAAGTTCAGATCCCCCGCACTGCCCGCCCCTGGAAGTCGGGCAGAACGGGGGACGATGGCTGCGGGGGCTCGCGGCATAGGTGGGGGAACACGTGGGGACCGGCAGCCTTACCAGATCCAGCGGCAGGACCGAGGGGCAGCGCGGGACCGGCCACGTGGAGGGGCAGCGACGGGACCGGCAGGTGAGTATATGGTCCTCAGAAGCAGCAGTGAAGAACTTCACTGCTGCTTCTAGGAGTCTGAAAACTACAACTCCCAGCATGCCTAGACAGCCTTTGGCTGTCTGGGCATGCTGGGAGTTGTAGTTTTGCAACATCTGGAGGGCCCCAGTTTGGAGACCATTGTATAATGGTCTCCAATCTGTGCTCTTCCAGCTGTTGCAAAACTACAACTCCCAGCATGCACTGACTGTCCAGGCATGCTGGGAGTTTTAGTTCAGCAACATCTGGCCCTTCAGATATTGCCGAACTACAACTCCCAGCATGCCCTTCAGCTGTCTGGGCATGCTGGGAGTTGTAGTTTTGCAACAACTGGAGACACACTGGTTGGGAAACATTGTTTCTAACTCAGTGTTTCCTAACCTGTGTGCCTCCAGCTGTTGCAAAACTATAACTCCCAGCGTGCACTAACAGACCATGCATGCTGGGAGTTGTAGTTTTGCAACATCTGGAGGGCCCCAGATTGGAGACCATTGTATAATGGTCTCCAATCTGTGCTCTTCCAGCTGTTGCAAAACTACAACTCCCAGTATGCACTGACTGTCCAGGCATGCTGGGAGTTTTAGTTCAGCAACATCTGGCCCTTCAGATGTTGCCGAACTACAACTCCCAGCATGCCCTTCAGCTGTCTGGGCATGCTGGGAGTTGTAGTTTTGCAACAACTGGAGACACACTGGTTGGGAAACATTGTCTGTTTCTAACTCAGTGTTTCCTAACCTGTGTGCCTCCAGCTGTTGCAAAACGATAACTCCCAGCATGCACTAACAGACCATGCATGCTGGGAGTTGTGGTTTTGCAACAGCTGGTGCACCCCCCCACCCCTGTGAATGTACAGGGTACATTCACATGGGCGAGGCTTTTACAGTGGGTTTCTCGCTGCAAGTTTGAGATGTAGCAAATTTTGCGCTGGGAAACTCGCTGTAATCCCCCGCCCATGTGACTGTACCCTAAAAACACTACACTACACAAAATAAAAAGTTAAAAACACTACATATACACATACCCCTACACAGCCCCCTGTCCCCCAATAAGAACATCCGGTACACCACTGTTTCCAAAGCAGAGCCTCCAGCTGTTGAAAAACAACAACTCCCAGTATTGCCGGACAGCCGTTGACTGTCCAAGCATGCTGGGAGTTTTGCAACAGCTGGAGGCACCCTGTTTGGGAATCACTGGCGTAGAATACCCCTATGTCCACCCCTATGCAAATCCCTAATTTAGGCCTCAAATGCACATGGCGCTCTCACTTTGGAGCCCTGTCATATTTCAAGGCAACAGTTTAGGGTCACATATGGGGTATCGCCGTACTCGGGAGAAATTGCGTTACAAGGTTTGGGGAGTATTTTCTTCTTTAACCCTTCATGAAAAGGAAATGTTGGGGTCTACACCAGAATGTTAGTGTAAAAAATTTACATTTTTTACACTAACATGCTGATGTTGCCCTATACTTTACATTTTCACAAGAGGTAAAAGGGAAAAAAGCCCCCCAAAATTTGTAACGCAATTTCTCCCAACTACGGAGATACCCCATATGTGGGCGCAAAGTGCTCTGGGGGCGCACCATGTACATTTGAGGTGATTTGCACAGGGGTGGCTGATTGTTACAGAGGTTTTGACAAATGCAAAAAAAACAAAACCCCGCATGTGACCCCATTTCGGAAACGACACCCCTCACGGAATGTAATGAGGGGTGCAGTGAGAATTTACCCCCCACAGGTGTCTGACTAATCTTTGGAATAGTGGTCCGTGAAAATGAAAACTTGTACAGCCCACTGTTCCAAAGATCTGTCAGACACCAGTGGGGGGCAAATGCTTACTGTACCCCTTGTTACGTTCCTCAAGGGGTCTACTTTCCAAAATGGTATGCCATGTGTTTTTTTTTGCTGTCCTGGCACCATAGGGGCTTCCTAAATGCGACATGCTCCCCGAGCAAAATTTGCTCTCGAAAAGCCAAATATGACTCCTTCTCTTCTGAGCATTGTAGTTCGCCCATAGTGCACTTCAGGTCAACTTATGGGGTACCTCCATACTCAGAAGAGATGGGGTTACAAATTTTGGGGGGTATTTTCTGCTATTAACCCTTGGAAAAATGTGAAATTTGGGGGGAAACACACATTTTTGTGAAAAAAAATATTTTTTTTACATATGCAAAAGTCGTGAAACACCTGTGGGGTATTAAGGCTCACTTTATTCCTTATTACGTTCCTCAAGGGGTCTAGTTTCCAAAATAGTATGCCATGTGTTTTTTTTTTTGCTGTTCTGGCACCATAGGGGCTTCCTAAATGCGACATGCCCCCCGAGCAAAATTTGCTCTCAAAAAGCCAAATATGACTCCTTCTCTTCTGAGCATTGTAGTTCGCCCGTAGTGTACTTCAGGTCAACTTATGGGGTACCTCCATACTCAGAAGAGAAGGGGTTACAAATATTGGGGGGTATTTCCTGCTATTAACCCTTGGAAAAATGTGAAATTGGGGGGGAAACACACATTTTAGTGAAAAAAATAAAAAAATTTTTACATATGCAAAAGTCGTGAAACACCTGTGGGGTATTAAGGCTCACTTTATTCCTTGTTATGTTCCTCAAGGGGTCTAGTTTCCAAAATGGTATGCCATGTGAGGGTTTTTTGCTGTTCTGGCACCATAGGGGCTTCCTAAATGCAACATGCCCCCCAAAAACCATTTCAGAAAAACGTACTCTCCAAAATCCCGTTGTCGCTCTTTCCCTTCTGAGCCCTCTACTGCGCCCGCCGAACTTTTTACATAGACATATGAGGTATGTGCTTACTCGAGAGAAACTGGGCTACAAATATAAGTATACATTTTCTCCTTTTACCCCTTGTAAAAATTCAAAAATTGGGTCTACAAGAACATGCGAGTGTAAAAAATGAAGATTGTGAATTTTCTCCTTCACTTTGCTTCTATTCCTGTGAAACACCTAAAGGGTTAAAATGCTGACTGAATGTCATTTTGAATACTTTGGGGGGTGTAGTTTTTATAATGGGGTCATTTGTGGGGTATTTCTAATATGAAGACCCTTCAAATCCACTTCAAACCTGAACTGGTCCCTGAAAAATAGTGAGTTTGAAAATTTTGTGAAAAATTGGAAAATTTCTGCTGAACTTTGAAGCCCTCTGGTGTCTTCCAAAATTGAAAACTCGTCACTTTTATGATGCAAACATAAAGTAGACATATTGTATATGTGAATAATTTTTTTTTTTATTTGTAATATACATTTTCCTTACAAGCAGAGAGCTTCAAAGTTAGAAAAATGCAAAATTTTCAAATTTTTCATCAAATTTTAGGATTTTTCACAAGGAAAGGATGCAAGTTACCACAAAATTTTACCACCATGTTAAAGTAGAGTATGTCACGAAAAAACAATCTCGGAATCAGAATGATAACTAAAAGCATTCCAGAGTTATTAATGTTTAAAGTGACAGTGGTCAGATGTGCAAAAAACGCTCTGGTCCTTAAGGCCAAAATGGGCTTGGTCCTGAAGGGGTTAAAAGCAAGAGAAGAAAAATAATTAAAATGCAAAAAAAAAAGATAAATAATAATTGCTACCACAGTTGATTTCTTCACACCAAGCGGTTTGCCTATTGCAGATTCAGTCTTCCCAGCCTTGTGCAGGTCAACAATTTTGTTTCAGATGTCCTTCGACAGCTCTTTGGTCTTGGCCATAGTGGAGTTTGGAGCGTGACTGTTTGAGGTTGTGGACAGGTGTATTTTATACTGATAACATGTGGATGGTAGGGTCGGCAAGCCCTCTTATATAAAACCATATGAAATCCCGCTATCTCTTCAAATCCCTGCCCACTTGGTGAGCGAGGCACAGATTGGCAAAAACTTGACACTTCTTATCTGCACTAGGTGCAGACTTTAAGGCTATGTTCACTCAGCAGAAAATTCGCTCGGAAATTCAGCTGCAGCAGAGTCCCATTGATTTCAATAGGATTCTGCTGCACTGTGTACAAGGTGGAATTTCCGAGGCAGCAACATCTGCCACAGAAATCCTGGTTCCAGTGTCTGCAGAAAGAATAGACATTCTGTGGATTTCATTCGTAAATGCATTGGCGTTTACAAGACGGCACTTTTCTGAGCAGTCCTACTGCCTGTTGGTCCATTTAAGTGTGTGGAATTGTTTGTAATTGTGAGGGTAGATAGAGGTCCTTCAGGAAGAAAGGGCAAAATTAATCAGATGTGCGAAAGCTGCAACAGATTAGCTGTAAGAAAGCTTCACTTAAAACGTTATATGATAGTAGAGATTTAACATGTTATATTTATTTAACTTTGGCTTAATACCATAAATGCGCTAAATTGTAATCATTGTGATCTAAAGGCATCATGCACATTTCACATTTACTGCACCATTTTTGTGCTAATTATATACTGGTATAAGTTACTCCCACCATTGTCATCATGATTAACATGTACAATAGATTTTGGCAGCAGGAGTCTCCTTTGTTATCTTAATTGATTACACAAGATATTTTAGCATTTAAAAGCCCAGTCTGAAGACAGAAGGTTTAACAATTAGCTGATTGCAGAAAAAAAAATCAAATGCTTCGGTAAATAATACCTTTATTGCCTAGCAGATGTTCCAAATGGGAGCCTTTTTGCTGTCACAACTCTTTTCAGATTGATGATATGTACATTAAAAAGTAAATTCAAATTGTAATTTGTAAAAAAAGAAAGCCTTTACTTAGCTCCCACGATCCCTCCAATCCCTCCACAGCCTCCAATATTGGCACCTAGTCTCCGCCGCACATATTTACGCTGGCCAGTGACATATTGGCCGTGATTTACTATTGTAAACCTGTCCTGTTTTGTTTGGTTGTGCGCCAAAATTTGGTGGAAAACCACACAGCTCAGAGCAGTTGTAAAAAAAAAAAAAAAAAAAAAAGGAAAACTTGGGAAAAGTGCAAAACATAGGGAAACATTAGTAAATACTGTGATAAAAAATACCCACAAAGAAAACTAAGGTTACTAAGGTTTCCCTACATTTTTCACTTTTCCCTACATTTTGCTTTTTTACACATGCTCTGATCTGTGGGTTTTCCTCAGCTCAAATCCACTACGTTATCTGTGGAAACCTTAGTAAATATGTTGGGTTTTTGTAAAAATGTCGGGAACATGCCTCTTACCCCGGCAGCCACACCTCTTTTTGGGTTTTCTTAGTAAAATGGAGAGTTAGGGTACGTTCACACGAGCGGATCCCCAGCGTGTATTACGATGCGAATCCGTCGCTGAACGACCGCTGTATGCTGCCTTTACAGGTGCCTGCTCGAAGCGGCAATACGCTGCTACAAGCAGACACACTGAAGCCATGTGCAAGTTGCTGCGCATGCGCGGTTTACTCGTATACATCGCGGCCGCTACCCCTGGTCTATGAGCTAGGCTGAGAGCTGCCACAATGTGCGAGTATACTGTTTGTCTGCTTGTTGCAGCGGATTTCCGCTCCGAGCAGGCACCTGTAAAGGCAGCATACAGCGGTTCTTCAGTAATACTCGCTGGGGATCCGTTTGTGTGATCGTACCTTAAGGCTAAGTTTCCACTTGGTTTTTTTCTGGCAGTTTTTGGAAAACTGCCACTGCAGTTTTTGAGCCAAAGCCAGAAATGTATTCAATAGGAATAGGACATATAAAGAAATAACTTACAATTCTCCTCCCTTCTGGATCCACTTCTGACTTTGGCTCAAAAATTGCAGTTGCAGTTTTCCAAAAACTGCCAGAAAAAAAAACAAGTGGAAACTTAGCCTAAGTCGGGTTTTTTCAATTCTGGCGCAGACTGAATTTCTGGTGCAATGTGCCAGAACATGTCGGGTTTGCAATAGAAAATGAGGGCCAATGTCTGCAGCTCTGGGAGGTGAACTGTGGCAGAGACCAGTCGCGGATATCGGAGTCTGCGCTGGGGACTGAGGGGAGTAAGTATTTTGATACACAGCCTGTGCACATTGGTTAAAGAGGACCTGTGGCCAACCCCAGGATTTTGCTGCCAGGGTGCCCTGATCAAATACTTTTTTTTTACTGTTTCTGGATAAGCCCTTCTAGTCCAGAGATATGTTGGTTTATAGTTTGTCTGACAATTTATGGCAGATGGGTGTGAACTTTTAATAAAAGAATAGACATCAGATGATGGCCAGGATTATACAGTCACGGGGGGTGTGAATGTTGTAGATTGAGGGGTGTGTATGCCTATGTGTCT
This sequence comes from Hyla sarda, assembly GCF_029499605.1. Classification (NCBI taxonomy): domain Eukaryota; kingdom Metazoa; phylum Chordata; class Amphibia; order Anura; family Hylidae; genus Hyla; species Hyla sarda. The sequence continues at coordinate 231,346,812 of NC_079192.1, forward strand.
CATTTTTTGTTTCTCTTCTACATCTCTGAAAGGTGCCCATACAAATAAGGCTAGGTTCACACACCCGTTTGTATCCAACCCGCTAAGGGTCCGATCGACTTTTTTTTTTTTTTTTTTTCGTTCATTCATATGGCTACTACCGGGTCATGATGGACCCATTCACTTACATGAGGTCTGTCGGTGACCCGGTAATTTTACAGGATTTTAGCGGAGAAAAAAAATAGACCTTGCACTATTTTTTTTTCTTCGCTAAACTCCCATCTCTCTGGTCGGACTTCCAAAGAAGCTCCAATAGCGGAGTCCGACAACAATGTGAACGAGGCCTTAGTGGAGCATCTGACAACTATCTTGGGTACGGCAGTGTCAGCAGGAAAATGTTGAGAAAGAAGGAGCATTTTCTCTCACAATAGATAGGCCACAGCCAGAGGCATCTGGCAGCAGTGTATTCCCCTCTCCTAAGTGAAATATATGCATGCTTGGAGTGTATATGAAAGGAAGAATACTTTAATAAAAAGGCAAAATAAGCCAGAATTCTGGATTCTGCAACAGAGTTATCAAACAATCTAAACCACTGTACTCAATCTGGCACATCCTTAGAATGTCTAGTCTTTGTTTACACTGTCTAAAACTCTGTGCCTTTGTGTTTTTTGAAGGGTTATTGATTTATGGATTAATTCTAATTGTGAAATATGGAGTCTGGAAGGGATTATTATTCACCCTAAAATGAGGAAAATTGGTGTCTAAGTAATGGGGATTTTTGTCTTTCTCTGCATGGTAGCTAAACTGAATGTACATATTTTTTCAGCCCTACAATCTATGTTACTTAGTAAATGTATAAATACAGCATTAGTTTTATATTAAATATTTCCAAGGGATTTTTAACAATTTAAATTTAGTGGACTAATGGTGATTTCCTATTATTCTATTTGTCATTGTTTCTAAAAAGCTTTTATTGTTATTTTGACCATCAATAAACTTTTGCAGAAATCTAGGCATTATACATATTGTATGCCTTTTATAGACTTAGTGTTTATTAGTATAGATGTGAAAGGTATACAATTCCTAGGTCTAACCCCTTAACGACGCAGGACGTAAATGTACGTCCTGGTGAGGTGGTACTTAATGCACCAGGACGTACATTTACGTCCTATACATAACCGCGAGCATCAGAGCGATGCCCGGATCATGCGCGGCAGGTCCCGGCTGCTGATAGCAGCCAGGGACCCGCTGGTAATGGCCGACATCCGTGATCACGTGGATGTCCGCCATTAACCCCTCAGATGCCGTGATCAATACAGATCACGGCATCTGCAGCATTACGGTCACTAAAATGGATGATCGGATCACCCGCAGCGCTGCCGCGATGATACGTTCATGCAGAACGGCAGACGATGGTTCCCTAATCTGCCTCCACTGCCTTCCATGGGTCTTCTGCTCTGCGATCGAGCAGACCAGAGCAGAAAATGACTGATAATACTGATCAGTGCTATGTCCTATGCATAGCACTGAACAGTATTAGCAATCGAATGATTGCTATAAATTGTCCCCTATGGGGACTATTAAAGTGTAAAAAAAAAAAAAAAAAGAAAGGGAAAACCCCTCCCCCAATAAAAATGTAAATTGTCCCTATTTCACCCCCCAAAAAAGTGTAAAAAAATTTAATAAAAAAATATATACATATTTGGTATCACTGCGTGCGTAAATATCGGAAGCATTAAAATATAATGTTAATGATACCATACGGTGAACATAAAAAAAAAAAAAAAAAGCCCAAAAAAATCGCTTTTTTATAACATTTTAATTTACAAAAATTGATAAAAAATGTATTAAAAGTTTTATATAAGCAAATATAGTATCAATAAAAAGTACAGATCACGGCACAAAAAATGAGCCCTGATATCGCCACTTATACGGATAAATGAAAAAGTTATAGGTCTTCAAAATAGTGGGATTTAAACGTACTAATTTGGTTAAAAAGTTTGCAATTTTTTTTAAGTGCAACAGTAATAGAAAAGTATGTTATCATGGGTATCCTTCTAATCATATTGACCCAAAGAATAAAAAACACATGTCATTTTTACCGTAAATTGTACGGCGTGAAAACAAAACCTTCCAAAATTTGCAAAATTGTGGTTTTCTTTTTAATTTCCCCACACAAATAGTATTTTTTTGGCTGCGCCATATATTTTATGGTAAAGTGAGTGATGGCATTAAAACGGACAACTGGTCGCGGAAAAAACAAGCCATCATACTAGTCTGTGGAGGAAAATATAAAAGATTTTTTGAAGGCGAGGAGGAAAAAACAAAAATGTTAAAATAAACTTCTAAAGGCCCAAATTGGTCCTTAACGGGTTAAGATAATGTAAATATAAAGACAAGGATTATTATGTTGGGTTTAGTATTGTGAATAAAGTAGTAAAGTATAAATCATTTGTACATACTAGTCTAAAGGTTAGATGACTCAAATATATTACCGAATGTGCAAACTCAAAAATTGCACTTTGTACTTTGAAGCTAACTTGTCAGGGTCATTGCTGTCCCTTCTCCAGAGTTACAACTTGTATACCCTTTGACCTGTGAAAGTGAGACTTACTTCATTCTATAAAGAAGTTATCTCAGCACAGTAAAAGATATAACACACCCTCACTTCCCAGTGCTCAACTTCCGGGGAGTGGGCTGACACAGCACTATACCTTTCTCCTCTCTTGTGTCACTGGAGCTGGTATTATGAATATGTGAGTACTGTAATGTACAAGACTTCAGAACAGATCCTCTAAAACAAGCAGAATTGAGATGTGGATTGTCACCTCTCCTTCTCTAGCACTAAATCAGTATCAGGGTAGGATCACACATAGTGGAAATGATGTGTTTCCATGCAGCATTTATATAGTAGGGAGGTAAGATTTAAAAAAAACTTCATTCCAATTTCTATAGAAGAAAGCCACACAAAATATGTGCAGAAATTTGGGTGTCGGATTCATTGCAACTGTGATATATTACAATTTTTTCCTGTTGAATTTAATAGGGATTCCAAATGCTGGATTTAAAGCACACTGTTTTGGAACACTCTCTTTGTTGCCCATAGCAACGAATCACAGCTTAGTTTTCATTTTACCAGTGCAATATGAGCTGTAGCTGAGCTGAGCTATAATTGCTTGCTTTGGGTAACAAAGTGAATCTTTCTATAAGACAATTTGATAAATCTCCTCCATTCATTTTTTTAAGCATACTTTTATCTACAGTATAAAACTCTCAACTAGTTCTTAACCTGCATCCCGAGGCCTTAAGGACGCAGGGCGTATGGATACGCCCGTGGGAATTCCAGTCTCCGGCGCTAGCCGGTTGGGGACCGGATCGGGATGCCTGCTGAAATCATTCAGCAGACACTCCGGCACATCGCCCAGGGGGGTCTTGAGACCCCCCCCATGTCGGTGATCGGAGAAAATCTCAGAGATTTTCTCCAATTCCGGGCTGATCGGGTCTCTGGTGACCCGATCACCTGGAAAATAGGGATGATCGGAGTTGTCAGTAACAGCCCCGATCAGCCTAAGGGATAGGAGTGAGGTCGCAGTGCTGCGATCTCCTCCTATCCCCTGCCATTAGTCAGAACTGAGTTCTGACCAATGGCAGCGCAGGACAGGGGGTTGCCATGGAAACCCCCCCGTTCTGCCCACTCCTGGATGTCGAGGGGATCGTGGGAAGAAGATGGAGGCCGGTACCTCCAGGAGAAGATGCCTGGGGACCCCGGATCTTAGCTGGAGACTGCTGGATACTGGATATCAGGTAGGGAAGCAACGGTGGTGGGGTGGGGGGGTGAATTGAAAATGAAAGTAAAACGATCTTTACTGTGGCAACCACTAGGAAGGCCAAACTGCAACTCCCAGCATGCCCATACAGCCAAAGCTGTCTGGGCATGCTGGGAGTTGTAGTTTTGCAACATCTGGAGGGTCACAGTTTGGAGTCCACTGTTACAGTGGTGCCCAAACGGTAGCCCTCCAGATGTTGCCAAACTACAACTCTCAGCATGCCTGGACTGCCCAGGCATGATGGGAGTTGTAGTTCTGTAACATCTGTCCCTTCAGATTTAGCAATTTTCATTAATTTTTTGAAAATTTGCTGCTCTACTTTGAAGCCCTTTAATTTTTTTTAAAAGCAAAAATATGTCCATTTTATGATGCCAACATGAAGTTGACATATTGGGGGAGATTTATCAAAACCTGTCCAGAGGAAATGCTGCCCAGTTGCCCATAGCAACCAATCAGCTCGCTTCTTTCATTTTGCAGAGGCCTCTTTTAAAAATGAAAGAAGCAAACTGATTGGTTGCTATGGGCAACTGGGCAACTTTTCCTCTGGATAGTTTTTGATAAATCTCCCCCATTGTATTTGTGAATAAAAATAAAATAAATTGTGAATGGTTAAAATTTACTTACCGAAATTTTTTCTTTCCATGAGTCCCGAGGCGGCACACAAAGGGTTAACATCTTTCTTTTCTCCTACTACAGAAGATATGATCACAATAAGATTAATTAAACTAATCAAGTAATTAACCAATCTAGGGGATCACCCAGCAACCCTATCTCATATATAAATGACCCAGAAACAGAGACACACGTGTTGTATGCAGCAAAAAGAAAAATTATTTAATAGGGAGGGTATCTGTGCCGCCTCAGGACTCATGGAAAGAAAAAATTTCGGTAAGTAAATTTTAACCTTCCATTTCGTCCCTCGGCGGCACACAAAGGTATATGCAAAGCAGTAAATTAAGGGGGGGGGGGGGGGGGGGTAAAGAGGTTGCTATCTCCAGCACTTGTCTGCCAAAGGACGCTTCCCTGCCAGCAGAAAGATCCACTTTGTAATGATTGATGAAAGTGTCAGGTGACGACCACATAGCTGCTCGACATATCTGGTCAAGTGATATATGTGCTAGGCATGCCCAGGATGTGGACATGGCCCTGGTGGAGTGGGCATGAATACCCACAGGAGCTTCCTCACCCCGAAGAGAATAGCAGAAACAAATTAGGTCTTTGATCCACCGTGCCAATGAAGACTTGGATGCTGGTTTGCCCTTGTTAGGTCATAGAAACTGGAGAAAAAGGGCCTCAGAATTTCTGAATTCTTTGGTTCTGTTAATATAGCATAGAACTGCTCTTTTTACATCTAAGGTGTGTAGAGAGGATTGAACATCATCTTGAGGGTTTGGATAAAAATCTGGCAGGAAGATCTCCTGGTTCAGGTTTGAATTCGTACAAACCTTTGGTCTGAAAGAAGGGTTCAGACGTAGAATTAAACAATCATGTTGAACCTTGAGGTAAGGAGGTTGAATAGATAAGGCCTGAAGTTCAGAAACTCTCTTTGCTGATGAAATGGCCACCAAAAACAAAGTTTTCCAAGAAAGTAACTTAAAGTCCGATTCTTCCATGGGCTCAAAAGGATGCTTGATCAGAGTTTGAAGGACTGAAGGTAAGTCCCAAGAGGGAACTGGAGGAGCCACTGATGGTCTGAGGTTGGTGATTGCTTTAAAAAACCTAGAAACCAGGGTGTTACTAGAAAAAACTCCTTGAAAAAAATTATTAATTGCTGAGAACTGCACCCGTAGTGTGTTAGGCTTCAGGCCTTTTTCAAAGCCGTCTTTAAAAAATTCTAAAACATGAGAAATAGTAGGGGAATCAACATGATGATTCAAACACCAGGAATTAAACAACTTCATTACTCTGGAGTAAACTTTAAGAGTAGATGGTTTTCTTGAGGCTGCAAGGAGAGAGATCACTTCTTCTGAGAAACCTTGTGCACTGAGCCTCACCCTTTCAGCAACCAAGCTGTCAGCTTCAACTTGTGAAGAGCTGGATGGCAGAGGTCTTCCTGAAGCAGTAGGTCCGGGATGAGAGGTAATTCCCAGAGAGAGCCTCTCGAAAGCTTCCACGCGAGCTGGAACCATGCCCTCCTGGGCCAAAAAGGAAGGATTGCCAGAACTATGGCATGGTCTTCCCTGATCTTCGTCAACATGCGAGGGATGAGGGGAAAGGGAGGGAAGGCATAAAGGAACCTGTTGTTCCAAGGAAGGGAGAGCCCATCCAGATGGTCGGGGTGGTCCCTGCGATAGATGGAGCAGAAGGACCTGATCTTCCGGTTGGTTCTTGTGGCCATAACATCCATCTCCGGTTGACCGAATCTCTGGACTACCTGATAAAAAATTGCAGGATTGAGACTCCATTCTGCTGGGTTGAATTTTTTCCGGCTCAGGAAGTCTGCTTGGGAATTCAGAGAGCCTCTGATATGAACTGCACAAATCTCCACCAGATGATCTTCCGCCCAAGCCATGAGCGGGCGACACTCCTCCATCAATTGGGATGATCTTGTACCGCCCTGTTTGTTCAGGTAATATACTGAAGGAAGGTTGTCTGATTGAACCAGGACCCGGTGGCCCTGTAACAGAGAAGAGAAATGCATTAAGGCAAGACGTATCGCTCTGAGCTCTTTACGATTGGAAGACAGAGACGCCTCTGAGTTGTTCCAACTGCCTTGTACCCACTCGAACCTAAGATGTGCTCCCCAACCGCTGGCAGAGGCATCTGTGGTAAGGAGGACCTGAGGAATGGCTCGCAAGGATCTGCCCACCTCGACTTTATCCGGGCGCTACCACCAGGCTAGATCCTGCACGGTACAACTGGATAGGGACATAAGCCTGTCTAAGCCCCAGGGCCTCCTGTTCCACTGGTTCAAAATGTCAAGTTGAAGGGGTCTCATATGAGCCCTCCCCCAAGGCACTGCATCCAGAGCAGACGTCATTAAGGCTAAGACGCTTAAAGCGGACCGAACCGACAACTCTGTGCAATTCAATAGACAGATTACCTCTGACTTCAGTTTGATGAGCCTGTCTTCTGAAAGGAATAATCTCATGGCGGATGAATCGATCCTGAAGCCCAAAAACTTCCCCATCGAGATTGGAGTCAGATGAGATTTCTGAAAATTGATGAGGAAACCGTGGTCCTGCAGGACTGAAATGGTAAGATGAAGATGATCGACCAGAGCTTCTTTGGAATGGGCAAGGAGTAGCCAATCGTCCAGGTAGGGGATTAAATTTACTCCCTGTAGACGGAGATGCGCGGCCAACACTACAGCCACTTTCGTAAATACTCGTGGTGCTGAAGACAGGCCGAACGGAAGGCACGTGGACTGGTGGTGTAGTATTTCTTGGTCTTTGGCTAAGGCCAACCTGAGAAATCTCCTGTGGGACTTCAGTATTGGGACGTGCAGGTAGGCGTCCTTCATATCGATAGTTGCCATAAAGTCTCCTTCTTCGATGAGCGCCAGTACAGATCTTATGGTTTCCATTTTGAAACGCTTTTTGACTATATATCTGTTCAAAAAGGTGAGATCTATGACCAACCTTGAGGACCCTCCTTTCTTGGGGACTGCGAAGATCCTGGAGTACACGCCAAAACCTCTCTGGTGGGCAGGGAAAGGCTCTAAAGCTCCTTTCAAGAGGAACTCTGTGATAAGAGGAGGAAGAAGATGATCGTTCCTGTTGACAAAGAATTTGTTTGGAGGGTTTCTTGATAACTCTATTGCGTAGCCTCTTGACAAGACTGAGTTTACCCACGAGTCTGATGATGTTAGACACCATAGAGAGGCAAAATAAGAAAGCCTGGCACCGACTCGGGGTAACCAGGAACTGGCGTCAAAAACCCTTGCTCTTATCGCCTCCTTGAGGAGACTTCTTTTTATAGGTAGAAGATTGCTGACGGGGTTGACGCCTCTGCCTGCCTCTCTGGGCAACAAAACTTCTGTGCGGAGGAGAAGAGCGAAACTGTCTCCTTCTATTGCGGCTTCCAGGTTTTTTAGAAGGGGAGGAAAAAAACACTCCTTTCTTATTACTCATACCCTCCAATATGGGGTTCAATTGAGAACCAAAAAGCTCCTTGCCCTCAAAGGGCAGAGAACAGAAATGGTTTTTGGCCGGAACATCTCCTGACCATTCTTTTAACCAGAGAGCTCTCATGGCAGCAGTGGAGCTCGCAAGAATTTTAGAGTTGATTCGCATGATGTCCAAAGGAAAATCTGCAAAAAAATCAGCGGCTAATTTCATTTTAGGTAAATCTTGAAGAATTTCTTCTCTAGAGACCCCGTCATGTAAATCCCTAGTGAGTTGGGATAACCATATGCGCAGAGCACGCCCCACGGATATTGAAGCCATAGAAGCCTTACATGCTGAGGCTGCTGAGGAATAAATTCTCTTCAGAGAACCTTCAGCTCTCCTGTCCATATGATCTCTCAAAAGAGAAGATTCGTCAGAGGGAAACATTGATTTTTTTGATAGTCTGGCTACTGCTAAATCCACTTTAGGGAGAGACTCCCAGGAATCTGAGAATTTAGGATCAATTTTATAAGACATCTTGAATCTTGAACCTAGATCAGACTTCTTTTCAGGCTTTTGCCACTCCGCCTTAAGTAGGGGATCAAGTAAGGGCTGCCCTGGAAAGAAAAGCGAACTTGTCTGAGGAAAATAAAACAGCGCCTCTTTTTTTGGAAGATTATCTTCAGCAGGATCCCCTTCCACAGTTTTTTTTGACAGACCTCATCAGAGAATAAATTTTTTCTTTCTTCAGAAGATAATAATCCTCTGGGGTGCCAATTTCAGCCAACTCTTGTGAAGAAGAGGAATCTATTTCCCCCTCAGACTCAGATGAGGAGTCAGATGAAGAAACAGGGGACACAAGAGGTTTAGAAATAGATTTAGTGGGTTTTGCAGTCTTATGGCTAGACACATCAGTCAATAAAGATTGCAGACTAGATTTAAACCAGCCGAAAAGTTGCTTAGCATCAGATTGAAAAGAACTGGAAGCAGGAGCATAATCAGAACAGACTTCACAAACATCTTGAGTATATTCGTCTGGTAATGGTTGGTCACACTGTAAGCATGCCTTATGGTGCTCCTTTCTCTTTCTTTTCTTGGAGGTATGGTGATCCTGACGTCTGTCCATTCTGAAAGAACGGAAAAGCAGACATCAGAGAATATTTATAAACCCATGACACCAAGAAAGAAATTTAAGCCAAACCCCCGAATGCATAAGATATAATATTAGTCAAATATATAAAGTACACATAAATAATGTCCCCAGAAAAAAGGAATAGGTTACCCTATTCCAGGTAAGGACGTACCTGAGTGCGGGCAGGGTCACGCGCCTGGCAGAGGCTGGACCGAGACACCGGAAAGTCTGGCTTAAATAAGGGTCCCGGGATTGACACCGGAACCGGAATGCCAACCCATTGATAGAGACAAAGCCTCTTACCTGAATAGGCCGCAAATGTCCGCAACTCAGGGCTCCGGAAGCGCACTGCAGAGAATGTGCACCGCGAACAAGCCGAACCCGGAAGTTGCGACGCACAGAGGCGCTCCAGCAAACTAGAGGCCAGGACACAGGGAGCGGAACAAGAGGTGAGCAGAAATCGGAGGTCCCGATACAAAAAACCTCCAATAGTGCTCACTCAAAAGCCGCAGCCCTCACATGCGGTTCCCAGACTCCGGGAAAGAAGCATGGGTCCATAAATCCCGCTTGGAAGCCTGTGAAACACGCAGACAGAGCCAACGGGGATAAAAAGACCCTTATAGGGTATAAATACACAAAAAGTGATCACTATGTCCAGAGGACAGAAGAAAAAAACGTGTGTCTCTGTTTCTGGGTCATTTATATATGAGATAGGGTTGCTGGGTGATCCCCTAGATTGGTTAATTACTTGATTAGTTTAATTAATCTTATTGTGATCATATCTTCTGTAGTAGGAGAAAAGAAAGATGTTAACCCTTTGTGTGCCGCCGAGGGACGAAATGGAAATCCATTTTCCTTACAAGTAGAGAGCTTCAAAGTTAGAAAAATGCAAAATTTTCATGAAATTTTGGGATTTTTCACCAAAAAAGGATGCAAGTAACGCCGAAAATTTACCACCAAAATAAAGTCGAATATGTCACGAAAAAACAATATCAGAATATTCGGTAAAAGCATTTTCGCGTTATTAATTAGTAAAGTGACGGTGGTCAGAATTGCGAAAAAGGGCTCCGTCCTTAAGGTGAAAAAGGGCTGCGTCCTTAAGGGGTTAAGGACGCAGGGCGTACATGTGTGCCTGGTCGCTGTATTTAAAATGGGATCACGCCGTGAACCCCCATCATACCGGGTCGGTCCTGGCTGCTAATGATAACCGGGACCCTGGGCTAACAGCGCGCAGCACAGATCGTTGTGCGGCACGCTATTAACCCTTCAGACGCAGCTCAGTCGGGCTGATAGGGACTATCGCAATAAAGTCGCAATGTCCCGATCAGCTAGGATGCGAGCGGAGGCCCCCTTACCTTGCTCCGTCGCATCCGATCGGCGTTTGATTGCTCCAAGCCTGAGCTACAGGCTTGAGCAATCGAGCCCCTAGAACGCTGATCCATGCAAAGCTATGGCTTTGCAGGGATCAGGGTCAAAGATCAGTGTGTGCAGTGTTATAGCCCCCTATGGGAGCTATAACACTGCAAAAAAAAAGTGGAAAAAAAAAGTTAATGAAGGTCATTTAACCCCTTCCCTAATAAAAGTAAAAATAAAATAAAAATAAAAAAGGAATAAAAAGCGATCAAAAAGTCCAGAACACGGCGCAAAAAATGAGCCCTCATACCGGCCTGTACGCAGAAAAATAAAAGTTATAGGAGTCAGAAGATGAGAATTTTTAACATATAAAATTTCCTGCATGTAGTTATGATCTTTTTCAAAAGTATGACAAAATCAAACCTATTTAAGTAGGGTATCATTTTAACTGTATGGACCTACAGAATAAAGATAAGGTGTCATTTTTACCGAAGCCTCCAAAAGTTACAAAATGAAATTTTTTTCTTCAATTTTGTTGCACAATGAAATTTTTTTTCCATTTTGCAGTGGATTTTTTGGTAAAATGACTGTCACTGCAAAAAAAAATAAGCCATAATATGGATTTTTAGGAACAAAATTGAAAACGTTATGATTTTTAGAAGGTGATGAGGAAAAAATGGAAATTTTCAGCTGCAGATTTTAGGGGAGAAGGAATAACCACTGCTTACAATTTGCAGCATTTATACTACATGTGGCTGTGATCCCAATGAAGAGGGGATTTGATGCTTTCATTTAGAAGAAAACTCATCAGTATCACTGCAAGTTTGTAGTGTGGGTGATACTGATGAATAGCCATACTTACCTGTCTCCGATATATGGCCCGTTCTCCCGCCATCTTCCTTCCATTTGGGCCACAGACTTGGGGCATCGGGGCCCAGTATAGAAGGAGCACGGTGATGCCAGGAAGCTCCACCCATGCCCCAAGCCTGCCATCTGATGGAAGATTCTCAAGCCAGAGGAATCGCTTCCTAGTGCGAAACCGGTCGCCTGTCTTTCACTCCTCCACGTCCATTGCCTATGTCTGTCCAGATGAACATCTTGGATTAAAATCTACATTTTTTTCTTGCATTAATTGTGGGTGAGTGCGATTTTTCTTCACTTCTCTATTTTGGACAACAGAGGAAGATAGCTGGAGAAGTCCTTCTATAGTGAATCTCAAACAAGTCCTAAATGAATTGCAAACCAAGCATCACTTTCAACTTTGTCTGTGTCCTAAGAATGTTGATGAAGTTGCAAACTGTGACAGAGTTCAGTTATGCCATACCACATCCTATGTCGCCCAACCATTGTGCTACCAGCGTGAGCATGTCATGCTTTTCAGTATGTAGTGGAAACGAGTGAAGAACATGTCAATTTCCTTGACCTCAACATATCACACGATGACTCTAAATTCGTTACATCCACTCACTTTAAAGCAGTAGACGTGAACAGTTACCTGGAACATAGCAGTGCCCATTACAAACCCTGGTTGAAGAATGTCCCTTATGGGCAGTATAAACGGGAACGAAAAAATTGCACTAACAATAGCACTCTCAAAGGAGATAGCTAATACTCACAATATGAATTTCATCACCACTTTCTGCAATCATGCCAAAGAAATAAAACAAATTCTTTGTAAGCACTGGCATATTCTCCAAAGTGATGACCTCTTAAAAAGTGAACTACCAAATCGACCAAAAGTTACTTACCGCCGAGCTCCATCTCTCAAAAATATTCTCGCCCCCAGTATTATAAAGCAACACAAAAATCTAAATAAAAACTGCGGCTTACCAACGGGATCATACAGTTGCAAAAACACCCGCTGCTTATGCTGTAAGGAAATTAAGAATGGTGTGAAAGAATATCATTCCAACAGCACGGGTAAGAGTTTCAAGATTAAATATAGACTCACCTGCCAGTCTTCCTACGTGGTGTATCTTCTAGAGTGCATTTGTGGACTCCAGTACGTGGGACTGACTATACAGCCTCTACGCAACCGTCTAAATAAGCACCGACAAAATATAAGAAACAAATTTCTCCTACATGGTGTGTCTAGGCACTGTATCAACAACCACCCGGGGGGTAGAAACCTCATTAGTGTTATTCCTATAGACCATATCCCTGAGGATGTACCAAACCGGTTCGAATCCCTAAAGAAGAAAGACATTTTCTGGATGTTCAAGCTCTCCACAGTTTCACCAAAAAGCCTTAATGAGATGGTCAAAACTGTTTTATAGAGATCACCTTGGGGCATATTCCTAAATTTTGTGTATATGTGTACATATATATATATATATATATATATATATATATATATATATATATATAATATGTGCATGTATATATAAATTATGTATATGTATGTATATATGTTTTATATATGTTTTTTATAGCGGTTTCTACCCTTCTCTTTGTCATGGGTATTAACTTTTATATGGACTGCACCTTACAGCGGAATTAGGGATCCTCCAAATATCACATGCCTATGTCTTTTTCACATGTGTGTGTGTGTGTGTGTGTGTGTGTGTGTGTATATATATATATATATATATATATATGTGCATATATACCCTTTTTGTGTTTTTTTTTTTATGTGCAAGAATCGGCCATGAATTAATTAAGCCCACTGTATCCTAACCATCTGAATGTTTTTATTGTGCCGAATCCCTGTTTTGGTATTGTCATTTCATATAGGAATACATTTTTATTCCATTTTTACTAATATTTAAACTACTACCATTTTTAAATGTCACACAGAACCATTATGTCTCTTTTTTACATGTGGACATACCCATTTTGTCTTAACATCATCACTCTGGCCCCCTGTCCCATGTAGGTCCTAATATGCAGCGCTGGAGACACATAGAAACTAACCCACGGCAGCGCAAGTTACACACATTTTACTATCACGCCGCTCCAGCCAGCACGTGGCTATTGTTTACTACCATAGACTGTCCAGCCAATTCGCGCATGCGCCTTTGCGCCCCGGCTTCGGCTGAGCCTTCTTTCACACATCGTGTTCGGCAAGGTTAAAATCTGCCGACAGCGCTTCATATAGAAGCGCTGATACACTTAGTTCCTCACTATAGCGAGTCCAATCGCTCTATGTGTGTGTCTGAAATGCAGGCACGATCCCATCCCCGCTGTCAGTACCACATATGAAACAGGATGACGCTTCCATTTACAGCCTCTATCTGATTCTCATTCATTAACCAAGTGGTTTGTTTACACTAAGCATGGACCATGACCTTTTACCAACACACCACATTTTTAGCAATTTAATTGTTTGTGTCCCAGTTATATTACATACATGCACAGGATTTGTTTGATTTTTTTTAAATATTCTATCTTATTTCTACCGTTTTTAGAAGTTATGTAATCTGTTGACCTTGTGACCCTGTAGTGATTACCTTAGGGCTATATAGTCAATGCTTGTGTCTGACCTTTGTATGCCTGACGAAGAGTCCTGCTCGGACTCGAAACTTGTTGTTGCACCAATAAAGTGATCGTCCTTGTACCCACTTTGCGTGGTCTGGACCTTCATTATTTTGAGGGAAGCGCCAGGCAGAGTCCTATTTTCTCGGATATCCATCCAAACGCTGCTCATCTCCACTGAAGTGACCCAGAGCCACTTGAGAAGGACGCCTTGGCCAACTGACCTCCGTCTACATTGTGATATTATAGGCTCATCACGGTGTTGCGCCCGCAGCGCAACATCTTCTGGTAAGCAGATTTAAACTGTTTTGGGGTACCTGCTTACCCAAACCTCTACACTAGGAGCGCACTTTGTCTTCCCTCTTTATTGCATGCTATTCAGTAGGTATTCCTAGGTGCCTGCTATACATCCTGCCCCCACCTCCTGCCACTTTCCTCACATTTTGTACTTAATTCTATTATGTATATAAAGAGTTCATGATGATTGCCAGTTCCAAATATCGATCATTTCCTCATTATTAGTAGGTTTGGGTTGTATAACAAATAGATAACTATGGGGAAGATTTATCAAAACTGGTGCACATGAAAAGTTGACAGTTTGCCTATAGCAACCAATCAATCAGATTGCTTCTTTCGTTTTAAAATAAAAAGCCTCTGAAAAAGTAAAAAAGTGCTCAAATTGGTTGCTATGGGGAACTGGTTAACTTTTCCTCTGCGCAGGTTTTGATGAATCTCCCCATATATGATTGTGAAACTGAATATAAAATCTTACACTGTCATTGACATTTTTTAGCACTATAAAATGTCACGTGCCTCAGTTACTGTGACTAAAGATCACATAATGACCTTGCTCCATAATTAGAAAGTATGAGCTGTATTTGCGTAATGTTTCATTGTCTGATAGTCTTGGAATGCAGGAATGACCATGTGATTATGATTGTAAGAGAAGCTTAATCAGTATCTTCTAACAGAATTGGGTTCCAAAGACAACATAACAGAATTGACATGTCTAAGCAAACATTGCTGCACATAAAGATTAGAGTTTTTAGGGTATGCTTTTGAAGTAGAACTGGGGGGGGATAGGGATTTCGATAACTCGAATACAAAGAATTAGAAGATAACTGAAAATGTACTTATTAAAAACGTTACATAAACAAGTTTGAAAATGTACATAGACGCATCAGTAGTATCTAAAAGCATGTTTCTGGTACCTAGAATTAAAGGGGTATTCCAGGAACTTTTTTTTTATTTAACTATACTACAGGGCCTGTAAAGCTGTAAAGTTAGTGTAGCTCATAATATAGTGTCTGTACTTGTGTTTGACTGTTTTCCCACAATTCTTCTGTGATTTTCACCCCAATATTTATTTTTAACAGCATTCAGAATGACTGTTGCCTCAGATTTTTCCCAGCTTGCAATGTGGCTGAGACCTTACTCTGCCTCAATGGGTGGAGAGATCACTTGGTGGTAGAGAGATCAATCTGCAACTAATGCAACAGCTGTAGGAACCCTGATTGAAAACTGCAGGTCTTTGAATGGATGCAGCTCATTTATGTTTCAATGGGTGGGTGGCTGATGTGTGGGAGGGAGGACAATGGAATTATGGGATTTGTAGTAAAAAAAAGAAAAGTCAAAAAGGAAATACCAGTTCACAAAAAGCTAGCCACAGTGTTATGGTAATCTCACAACATAGCCATTTAGCCCCAAGACAAGCACAGATCCTTCCTAAGCATGTCCATTACAGCCTGCCAGGTACGTACTAAAATCACCTTATGCTGGATAACCCCTTTAATATGCAGAACTATAGCTATAAGTTGCTTAACTTTGAATCCAGAACAAATGCAATTGTCTAGAGCTGATGTAGATGTCTGTGTATTCAATCAGACGACATATGCAAAAAACAAAGCAGTATAGAGTATAGTGTGTTTTTCACATGCTTACACTTACCTGTGCTACAAAATCATAATAATCACATCTAAGGTAGTGTGTGCAAGTTAAAGGGGTACTCTGCTGCCCCAGCATTCAGAACATTTTGTTCAGAACACTTGGAGCGGGCAGCGGGGGGGGGGGGGGCCGTGATGTCAAGCCACGCCCCCTCCCAAAGACTTGCATTGACGGAGTGGGGCGTGATGTCACGAGGAGGATTGGCCGCGACGTGACGACCCCCGCCGCCGGCACTCAGTGTTCTAAACAAACGCTGGGTGATGCACAGACATCGTGGGGGTCCCAGTTGCGGGATCCCCGCGATCAGACCTCTTATCCCCTATCCTTTGGATAGGGGATAAGATGTCTAGGGGCAGAGTACCCTATAAACTTGAGTAGTGTGTGACATGAATAAAACTGTTTTGTTGGAAATTGCATGTCACAAGGGTGATGCAGTTATTACACATTTTTCTTCCATCTCGCCTTCTAAGATATGTTTCCATCAACAGAACTGTATTAGGGTTTTTTTCAGGTCATGTTGAACTTAATGGAACCCTTTATTTTACTATATATTGTATATTGAAACCAGAAAAATATTATTTAAAATGAAGCTGCCCAATTTTAGAGGGCATTCTCCTTTTCAGTTCATGATAGAAATGATGTTAACTTTATTATGCAGGTCATTATAATTAAATGATGCCCAATTTTTATATTTGTTTACTACTTTAAATTTTCTTTATGCCGGCACATGGCCCCACCTCCAAAACTCACTACACACATAGGGCTGCCGCCGGAAAGCCCTGTGTGTATAGTGAGCAAGGAATACACAGCGTATTTCCCGCTGCTGCCGTAAATTTTGCGCAGTGTGAAATACGCTGCATATACGCCAGGTGGAAACGCACCCTATAACAATATTCTTAACTCAACTCATTTTTATTTTTTTTATTTTTTAGCCTATGAAGTTGTGTCACTGCAATATTATTCTTGACATTCCTGTCAATGGCAGTGAATGAAGAAATACAAGAGACTATTGAAAAGAGCATATTGGTAGACTAACTTAAAAAAAAAAAACCTTTGGAAAACATAATTTTTCCATGGTAAAATTTTTACTAAAAGCTTAATCTTATAATGCACACAACTCACACTCAATTTCAACAGTGCCTCATGAGCTGAATTTATTAAATGCAGCTTTTGAAGTTTTACCACAAAAAATTGAATTATAATGCCACACAAGAGGTGGTTTATTATAAAGCTTAAAGGGGTACTCCACTGGAAAACATTTATTTTAATTCAGCTGGTGCCAGAAAGTTAAACAGATTTGTAAATTACTTCTATTAAAAAATCTTAATCCTTCCAGTACTTTTCAACTGTTGTATACTACAGAGGAAGTTCTTCTCTTTTTGAATTTTCTTTCTATCTGATCAAAAGTATTCCCTGCTGACACCTCTGTCTGTCTCAGGAACTGTCCAGAGTAGGAGCAAATCCCCACTGCAAACCTATCCTGCTCTGGACAGTTCCTAAAATGGACAGAGGTGTCAGCAAAGAGCACTGTGGTCAGACAAAAAGAAAATTCAAAAAGAAAAGAACTTCCTGTGGAGCATACAGCAGCTGATAAGTACTGGAAGGATTATGATTTTTTAATAGAGGTAATTTACAAATCTGTTTAACTTTCTGGCATTAGTTGATAAATTATTATTTTTTTTTTTCCAGGGGAGTACCCCTTTAAGTCAAGGGAAAGTGTATTATATAGTTTATGTACTTTCAGCACAAATATTATCAGTTTTACCTAGAGATGAGTGAAGTTACAGTGATTTGGGGGAAATTGCAGCAAAATATTAGCAATGGGTAAAAAAAAAAAAGTTGCAAAAGTTTTGTGAGAATCATTTAGACAAAAAAAAAAACTGTTGTAAAATTTTTCTGCAAACATTTTTGTGCAATCTTGAGCCAGCTTGGGCCGCACTCACAAAGTCGTCTACATCTAAGCTATTTATGAAGAACTTGTACCTCTTTGATAAATGTGGGAGAAGTACACATGATGTATGCCCAGGAAAATGGGGGTAAAAACAATTCTACATCCCCCCCCCTGGCCTGCATTTCAGAGACAAAATCATTCTACATGTTTTCTTTGATGTACTAGAATAGCTGCAGTTCTTGGGAATATTATTTCACAATACCTTATCTAGCAAAATGCAGTATTGGTAAAACCTGGTGCATACTGCGTCTTCAGCTGTCCATTACAGGTATTTTTGGCATCCCACAAGGTATGGAATGCCAGTGTATACCGTGTCATTCAGTGACATTTAGAGAATGCCCAGTGATTTCTTTCGGGCCATACATGCTATGTGAACAGGAATCAATAGTGAAGCTGAACAATCTTTTACGTCCCCATTAAGGGGGAGATTTATCAAAGCCTGTGATGAGGAAAAGTGGTGTATCAGCTTGCTTCTTTCATTTTCAAAGAGACATGTGAAAAATGAAAGAAACAATCTGGTTGCTATGGGCAACTGCACCACTCTTCCTCTGCACAGGTTTTGATAAATCTCCCCCTTAGTGTGGACCAGCCCTTACCAATATCTCATGTTACTTGGTAGGGCATTGTGAAATAATCTCAAAAACTGCTGCCATGTTAAAACATGAAGGAGAATGTGTTGCATGATTTTAGTTTGCTTCTGCAGATTAGAGTAGTGAAATGACTTGCTTCACATGACAATAGCAGCTAAAAGCTCTTATGTGGTGGTAATTCCGGCATGCAGTTTGGACGCTGTTCGGATAATGTTTGATGCATTTTCTAAACATCAGACAGAAAATGCTGTGTTTGAGCGCCCTAACATTTTTCAGAGCAGTTGTAAAGAAGAGAATATCAGATTATAGTACAATATAATATATTATTGCTGGAGCTATTGTCGCATAAAGCATCTTTTAAAGAAAATATATATCTTTTTGCAAATGTGCTTTTCTTAATAGCGATTTTTAGAATGCAGGAAGAAAATATTATAGTATATTTTCAGGTTATGAATAACGTATTTAATTGTGCCAGCAATGTGAAAAAATTAACCGAGTGAGTACTTTCTGGACACCTTCAGAAACATTACTTGTTTCCATAGGCATTGTACTATTGTATTAAGCTGTTGTAAACCTGTCTGCTCTATTTTATATCAACTGGATTAGTTCATTGGTTTGAACGCATTTATAGCAAGAATGCTAAAGGTGTCTTTGGAACGTAAGCAATGTGTGTAATCACAGCTGCTGTTTGCTGATTGAAATGATCTGAATAGAAATGAATCATTGCAAAGCATACCACAAGCAATAATTCCTGATCTTTTCAGAAATTTAAGGAGCTACATTTCACAGCCAATCTCTCAAAATATGTTTGTATGATTACATGAAATACGGTATATGATTTTTAAGTCTGATTGTAAGTACAGAAATCCTCTAAATAAAATCAAACCTGAATCCCTAGAGCCAGATATAGTTGTAAAGATGCATAATGGCTGTTCTGATTTTTTTTTTTTTTTAGAACAGTTGAACAGATAGGAAAAATAGATTTATCAAAAACTAAGCATTTTTTATTGGGAAATAGCAGAGCAAGTGCAATAATTGTAAAGCTTACCACTAACCACCGAGGGCTGTTCATTTTTTGACAGGTCAAAACAACCCAATCGGTCAACGATGGCAACTGTTTTCTGCCCTTATTACACATGTCAGTCTATTAAGCCGACAATTGACCCTTGTCATAGGGCCCTTAGTGTTGCAACTTACAGAGACTTTTTGTTAATAGCATATACGGTACTTAAAGTGAACCTGTCAACAGGTTTTCAGTGTATGAGCTGTCCAGTCCATTTAATTTGTGTTTCACTATCACTTTGCTTTTATTGTTTACACTGGTCATCACTGAGGTGTGATTCCACCCTGCAACTATGGTAGCTCCCATCATCCATTTTTTTTTCTGTCCCTGCCTATTGCCCATCTATCCCTAACCCCCTTACCACCTTTTTTTTACTATATTAAAATTGCTTTTTTGTCTGCCTGGTAGTGTGCTCACTACCAGGCAGACTTCCCCAGCAGGCACAATGTCACTGGTCTACTGGCTGTCAGGGGATGCTGGGAGTTGTAGTGGTGAAACAACTGGAGGCACGTCGGGTTTAAAGCAATAACTTTGTTGGCACCACGGTGCTACCACAAACCCCGCTCCTCTCCCCCCCTGTTGAAATCAATAGTTGCCGCAGCGATACCCCGCTACCCCCCCCCCCGTTGAAATCAAAAGTTGCTGCAGCGCTACCCTGAACCCCGCTCTTCCCCCAGCAATATTCGAGTGCAGAGCGGCAGCAATGGCGGCGTGTAGATGCCGGGAGGCGGGGCTGGCGTGTGAAGCCAGGGAGCCAATGCGCTCTCAGCGCTCGCTCCCCCTGTCTGATTGACAGGCAGGGAGCGAGCGCAGGCTAAATGAATTAGGACCGATGCCCGGCCGGCATCGGTCCGAATTCATGCGTGACGTCATGCCAGCCGGCCACTAGGAGGGAGACCCCTAGTGGACGGTTTTCAACATTCAAATAAACTATTTTAATGAATTTTTTTTTTTTTATAGATTTAGAGATATGTTGTAGTACATAAGTACTACAACATATCAAAAAAAAGTTTGGTGATAGTGCCCATTTAATTACCCTTGACAACTGTTTTCAGGTCTGATGAAGGTCTGAATTGACCGAAACGTCACTTGTGTAAATTAGATTGCATTAATAAAATTCTTCTGATTTCACCGCAAGAGAATTGCCACGTTACTTTTTACATTAAGGGTGTGAATAATCATTTTGTGTATATATTTGGGTCCACAAATTTATTAAAAGTTAAGTTTTATATGCTTATCCTCATAATTCTGCAATTGTCTATACACTGAGGACATGTTTAGGGCTTTTTAATCATGAATCTGTACATACCTTTGTTTTTGATAATTGACCTCTCCAGTTAGAAGATGATACTTTGAGTTGATATGCAAATTAGCCTTAAAAACCCAGCTGGTGCTCCCTTGGGCTACAAAAGCCCTGCAAATTTCATCCCATACATTTGAAAGCAATAGCTCTTAGGCTGTTTGTAAAATTCTCTAAGATGCATTGCTAACAAGTGGATTGGATAAACATTGCCCCCTGAGCTTTTAAGGCTACTTTGCATCTCCATTCAAAGTGTGATATCTTGCCATTGGAGGGGTCAATTATCAAAACAAAGCTATACATGGATTCCAAATCAGAAGCACTATACAGCAATGTCCTTAGCTATAGACCAAAAACCTGCTGAGACATCAGCTTAAATGTTTATCTTTTCTAACAGCCAAGGAACATGCTCTCAATCACCCAAAGTACAAGAAAAAGTGCAAACGTGTTACACTAAAAAAACGTGCACAAAGGATGCAGTATATCACAAGCCCTTCTACAAGAGGAGAGAGGCCCCCCAACAACCAAAGTATCTGCCCGCAAAGCGGTTAAACGGTTGGTACCCTGCCCGTGCAGGAGAACCAGAGTTTTTGCAGGGAGGTGCGGAACCTGATGGCCACACACACCTTCCCTAGACCGTCAGGAGGGACACCCAGAAGGGCTACCATACCCTGACAAATCCTATGAACACACAACATGTAAAGTGACACAATGACCATAAATAAATGGATGAGTGCAGATATACTGCCTGTACGTGTCCATTTTAGGACAGCATCATCCGTCAGCCTTACCTCGCTCATCCTTCAGCCAAAACGACGTCCCGCCTCCTCCCTCAGACAAATCACTGTCAGTTTTCAGCCGTACCTCCCTCATCCTTCAGCGAAAACTGCGTCCTGCCTCCTCCCTCCTCCGAAACTGCGTCCCGCCTCCTCCGAAACTGCGTCCAGCCTCCGGTTTACCCCCAGTATAACCCTCTGTATTGAGTTTATTGCAGGTGAACCAGCTGCCAGTTTCCCTTTAAACGGGTACTCCGCCCCTAGACATCTTATCCCCTATCCTTTGGATGTCTGATCACGGGGTCTTGTCGTTTTGGAGCCCTGCGATCTCGCTTGCAGTACCCCCGTTCTTCAGCTGCATGGAGCGAGGATCGCTCCGTGGCTGATGATGGGCGATACAGGGGATGGAGAATTGTGACGTCACGGCTCCTCCCCCTTGTGATGTCACACCCCACCCACCCTCAATGCAAGTTTATGGGAGGGGTGTCCACACCGCGCCCCCACCCATAGACTTGCACTGAGGGGGTGGGGCGTGACATCAAGATACTCCATCCCCTGTATCGCCCAACCTCAGCCATGGAGAAAACACAGAAAATTTGGCATAGATCGTGCTTCGTTTATTAAAGTGCTGATTACTATCCTTTTTGATTTTTGTTTGAAAATTTAGTTTTTCCAAATGTCATTCTTGTTCATAGTGTCATTCGATATCATAATCATAATTCATGCATTACCATACTCTATTGCTGGAAAAAAAAGTTTTTCTATCCTGGTTTCTGTGGTTAAAGGGGTACTCCACTGTAAACAACTTTTCCCCTATCCAAAGGATAGGGGATAAGATGTTAGATCGCGGGGGTCCCGCCACTGGGGACTCCCGCGTTCTCCGCTGTGGCACCCCTGTCATTTGGTGCACGGAGCAAACTCCGCTCTGTGCCTGATGACTGGCGATGCCGGCCGCCACGCCCCCTCCATTCACGTCTATGGGAGAAGGCGTGATGGCTATATACTAGCTGTCACGCCCCCTCCGATAGACCTGAATGGAGGGGACGTGGCGTGATGTCACAAACACGGCTTGATATCCCCAGCAGCTGAACCCTCGCGATCTAACCTCTTATCCCCTATTCTTTGGATAGGAGATAAGATGTTTACTGCAAAGTACTCCTTTAAGGTAGATCCTTAAAGGGGTACTCCAGTGAAAACCTTTTTTCTTTTAAATCCACTGGTGGCAGAAAGTTAAACATATTTGTAAATTACTTCTATTAAAAAATCTTAATCCTTCTAGTACTTATTAGCTGCTGAATGCTACAGAGGAAATTCCTTTCTTTTTGGAACACTGATGACATCACAAGCACAGTGCTCTCTGCTGACATCTCTGTCCATTTTAGAAACCATGCATAGCAGATGCATAGCAGATGTATGCTAAGGGCAGCATGGTGGCTCAGTGGTTAGCACTGCTGCCTTGCAGTGCTGGGGCCTTGGGTTCAAATCCCTCTAAGGACAACAATAAATAAAGCGTTATTATTATAATAACGTCAGCAGAGAGAACTGTGCTCATGATGTCATCAGAGAGCATTCCAAAAAGAAAAGAATTTCCTCTGTAGTATTCAGCAGCTAATAAGTACAGGAAGGATTAAGATTTTCTAATAGAAGTAATTTACAAATAAGTTTAACTTTTTTTCACTGGAGTACCCCTTTAATCAAGGGGGGGCATTTACTAACTGTGGCTTATTTTTGCGCATAAATGGCAATTTAGCTTAAAAATTGTGCAAAAACATACTAAATCCAACCAAACACAAAAACACGGGAGCTCAACCTCTAGATCGGAGTACACATTAGAGTGCAAAGCAGTATATCCCAATAGCCATATACAAAGCAGAAGGAGAAAAAAGCGGATATACTAAAATGCAGTGCACATTTATTTTATTTATATATTCTGTATAAAATATTAATCTTTATTAGCAAAAATATACAAAAATACATGGATATGTGGTGTCAGTGGGGTGCGATGTAGGGTAGCTGTTATAACCCTAGGGGCAGATGTTATTAACCCCTTCTTGTCGTGACACCAGGGCGTGGTATAGCCTTAGCAACCCAAAGGTAATACCGCTGGTCCTGAGCTAGGCATGGGCGCAATGAAGACACCGACGCCAAGTTACGGACAACGGTAGCTTTACTGAGGGTAGACAGATGACACAGTCTGTGCAGTACAGCCAATATCCCAAGGAGGTGACCAGTGACACAGGGGGACCTTGCAAGCTTGTTGGGACTTGCAGTATGTAGAGACAGGCCATGGTGACTATATAGAAGACTTGACTAGACTGACTTGACAACTGACATGAAGATGACATTGAGCTTACTTGAGCTGACTTGTGGCTGCAGACGTTAGGCTTAAGGCCTCCAGTGCTCTGGACACACTCTGAGACGACTGCACTGGACCTCAGCAGGAATAGCAATGAGCTAAAAAAGAGATTGCAGGCCCTCCCCTAGTTTTATAGGGTGAGCTGTGCAAGGAGCCCATAGGTCACTTGGGGGAGGGGGTCACCTTGTCACTAGTGCCTCCTGGGTAACAATCACATGGTAACAGCTATTAAAGAAACAGTACATTTTATTATACAACTTATGTACATAGGGGATAACGCATAAAGGGAACCCTAGGTACATGGAGAGACTCTGCCTGACAGTGCAGGATAAATACGGGGACACACCATCCCGTACTGGGCCACCACAGATACAAAAAGACAGTACAATTAAAAACAATTAAAATTGCTCTAACCAGAGCAACAGCCTACAAAGTCATGAGGGAAGGATATAACCACCCTCAAGAGGGCACATGTATATAAATGGTAGGCAGATAATACTGCTCATACAGTCTAGAGCCCCAACCTCGTGTGTAAACCATATATGTGGCAGAAAAAACAATGCCTAGTGTACAGAATCAAATCACACAGTGTAACATCAAAGCAAAGTAATGCTGCCCTATACTTTATACACAGAATGAACTGGCTATCCTACAGAGCATAAGTCTAGCAATTAATGTAAAAGTAAAATATGCAAACCAGTGCAGGATACCAGACAGGGCATTAGACAGATGCAGGTATGAACAGGTTACAACATGTGCCCCCCCCCCACAGAGCCATAATAAATGTCCCCCTCAAGTATGTTGAAGACAAGCTTTTAAGCTTATCTCCTTAAAGGGGTACTCCGCCCCTGCATATCTCATCCCCTATCCAAATGATAAGGGAAAGGATGTCAGATCGCGGGGTTCCTACTGCTGGGACCCCACCGCGATCTCCGCTGCAGCACCCGGCATTAAGAACATTTAGAACGCCGACTGCGACACTGGAGGTTCGTGATGTCATGGCCATGGCCCTCCTGAGATGTCATGCCACGCCCCCTTCAATGCAAGTCTATGGGAGGGGTGAAACGTCACGAGCCTCCGGCACCGCATCGCCAGTCACCCGGCAGGGAGCAAAGTTCCCAGTGGCGGGACCCCCACGATCTGACATCTTATCCCTTATCTTTGGATAGGGGATAAGATGTCTAGGGGTGGAGTACCCCTTTAAGGACACAGCCAGCTTTAATGTTAGGGTTTTCGTATTACTTCCTTGTCTTTTAACAGGCATAACTTTTTTTCCAGTCACAGAGCCATATGAGGGCTTGTTTTTTGCACAAAAATTTTACTTCATAATGACACTTTTCATTTTACCATGAATGGTATCATTTTACTGAAAGGCGGTGGCCAGAGTGTGCCGAGGATGGGTAAGTAGCAGGGCCCTGTATAGGACATTACAGAGATAGGCGATACATTTCAGTTCCCCGGAGTACCGTAAATACTCAGTCCATATGTGCAGCTGCCCAAATGCCATGACATCAGGCAGGTAAAGACAGTGCAGACACATTGGGGGTAATTCATCAGGAGCTGTGTGGGTGCATGTCTTTTTATCCTATTAATTTGTGTACCTGAAGCAAATTTATTAGATGGTACAGGGCATGTGATAAATACTGTGCTGATCACATTTCATACTTTAGTACTCCACTTTGTATGGAGTCCCCTCTGCAACTTTTTGTGCAACTTTCAACCTGTGCAACAAAATATACGACTTTTTATTAATGCTGTCCACAGTCAGTTTTGTAAGCCAAGTCAGGACTGGTGTAGATTTGCATCTCAGTGTAGCGCAGTTGTGATGAAAGATGCAACAAACTAAAAAGTCACACATGATGAATTCCTGAGCAATGCATGATATGAACTAAAATCACAACTTGGTATGATCTTTTTGAAAAACCTTCTAAAGCAAAAGTTGCCATGAAAAGTCTCCGAACAGCATCTGAGACAAACTACAGCAAATTTACACCACAAAACCAGGGTAGAAACCTATGAAAATGCCCCCCCATTGATACTTAAAAAAGATAGTCCCATCTTCTAAACTGATGGAATATTACAAAAAGTGGACAACCACTATGGGGGAGATTTATCAAAATCTGTCTAGAGGAAATGCTGACCAGTTGCCCATAGCAACTAATCAGATGGCTTCTTTCATTTTTGAAAAGGCCTCTGAAAAATGAAGGAAGTGAACTGATTGGTTGCTATGGGCAACTCAGCAACTTTTCCTCTGGACAGGTATACATCTCCCCCTATATAGAGCAATACAGCTGCACTCCATATAGTAGGATTTATGCACCAATGATTTACAGTTTGCCATGATTTACCGTTTTTTTAAAGACTTGTAGCGCCCAACCTGATAAACACCAGTCAGGAACACAATAGTAAGCACAATAGTAAATCGGGGCCAATGTGTGTACATTTATTAGACAAGTGAGTATTTTGACCATATCATCATTTTTAATGCATATTTTTCAACACTAAGCCTGTATACATCTAAATGTTTATTGGATTTACGCATATAAGGTGATTTGTTTTTGTGTAATGAGGGTGTGCAAAAATATTAGGCAGCTTCTTTTCCTCAGGCAGAATGGGCCAAAAAAGAAAACTGAACAGAACTATCAAAACTGTCAAAAAATTTGTTGCAAATAGTCAACAGGGTCCCAAGAAACACAATGAGAAAAAAAAATGACTCAAATTAAAGGAAATCTGCAGTGTAAAACACTTATCTCCCATCTGCAGGATAGGGGATAAGTGTCAGATCAGGGGGGGGGGGGGGGGGTCCGAACGCTGGGACCTGTACACAGGCCATAGGATAGGAGATAAGTGTCTGATCATGGATCGTCCGACTCTCCACGATCTCCTGTACTGGGCCGCATCTCTATGGGCGGAGAATCAGCATTCGTGCATCCCCACCTAAGTGAGGTCGACGACATGCTCATTAGCCGCGCTCAGCCGCAGCAATGCCGGGTCCCCGTACAGGAGATCGCGGGGGTCTCAGCGATCGCATCCCCTGCAATCAGACACTTATCCCCTATCCTACAGAAAGGGGATAAGTGTAACACTGCAGATTTCCTTTAACTGTCACTGATTTGTGAATAATCAAATGTAAAGCTACCAGGCACCCTCTCCCTCAGTGCTGTTATATTCAAGAACTGCAACCTGCCTGGAGTGGCCAGAAGTACAAGGTGCTCAGTGCTCGGAAACATGGCCAGGGTAAGGGAGACTTAAACCTAACCACCACTGAACAAGACACTGAAGTTAACACATGTGGCCACGACTATTGTGCATGCGGAGGAGAGCTGTGAAGTGAAACTTCATTCTACAGCAGAAGAGGATCAGTGCACAGGAGGACGGTGTTACTATGAAAATGCTGGACGGACTTCACCACGTTCACAGGCTTGGGAATGCCTCACGTGCAGCAAGCTCCTTCATGAGCATATTCAAAATAATGGGGATTATGGACAATCAGAGGCACAGCTCGAAGAACTGTAAGTATCACTTTAATCAATGTCACCGCACTACAAGTCTGTGTCAACAGGTTAGTGCCGGTGATACTTAAGACAGATTCCCTTTAAAAATTAAAAAACGGATGAAAATCTCTCCTTCTTCAACTGACTTAAGCTTTATTGAGAATTTATGGGCCCTTTTTAAACGTGAGATTTACGATAAAGGAAATAGTAGTCCTCAGTGTTGAACAGTGTCTGGAAGGCTGCACAAAAAGTTAACAGTCAAGACAAGAAGAAACTGACAGTCTCCATGAATAGAAGGACTATGAAATGAAGGAAGACTATATTGAACACTAATTTTAATTTATTTTTATTTTTTAAATGTCACAAATGTTTATTTGCAATCTTCAAGTTTGTTTATTCTCACTTTAACCCTGTAAGGACAAAGCCAATTTTCATTTTTGCATTGTTGTTTTTCCCTCCTCACCTTTTAAGAGCCACAACTCAATTTTGTTATCCAGAGACCCACAGAAGGGCTTTTTTAGCAGGAGGAAAAATTGTACTTTGTAATGACCCTTTTCAATGTACCTTTTGTGACTGGAAATTTAAAAGAAAACCACACTTTAACAACTTTTCCATATAGGTGGTTACTGGAGAAGGTTGCTGGAGTGAGGAGCCTAAAATATTTAGCAAATTCTGCAAAGATGAGTTGAGAATGGGCAAAGTCTTCTTGATAGCCTGGGTTAGTTGGAGAAGAAAAGCAAAAGAGAAAGGTTCCAATCAGAGAAGACTTTTCCTGTAAATCATTGGATGTAACTGCACTGTAATCACTTATACAGTCTGCAGAGCCTGTGTAGAAGTAGTATCTGCATCTATATGGATCAGTTTATGGAGAGAATTTTGGTTTTTGTATAGTGAATTTTATTTAGTAATGGTATGGTGGTATTAGTCTATCATTATGTGTTGGTAGTGATCATAGTGGGACTGTATAACTTGGTAACAGTGAATTATTTAGCCACTGTGTGGTGGTTATATTTAGCCATAATGTGGCATTATCATGTGTCCCTTAGTAGTGATAATATTTGCTCCTTGCATACTAATATTATTAGGTAACTGTATGACTATTTAAACAGTATTATCAACAAGGAATCCCCACTCCACCCTGTTGAACGCTTTATTAGCGTCCAAGGACAGGATGGAGCGGTGGTCCCCTCCATGTGATTGGATATTTAGAAATGTCCTGTGTATATTTCCAAACATGTTCCTACCTGCCAGGAATGCCCTTTGTTCTTCCCCTATAACCTCACCAAGAACTTTTTTTAGTCTCCCTGCCCAAATCTTTGCCAGGATTTTATAGTCCGTATTTAATAGCGATATTGGCCGGTAGTTTTCCATCTTTTCCCTGCTACCCCCCTTCTTGGGGATCAATATTATCATTGCTTCAGACATCGAGGGTGGCATAGCCCCCCTTTCCAAGGATTCATTAATAATCTCCAACAAGCAAGGCAACAGGGACCCCTGGAATCTCCTGTATAACTCAAATGTAAATCCATCTGACCCTGGGGTGGAATTCCCTGCACATGTTCTCAATGCCTCCTCAACTTCTCCCAAACTAATCGCTTCATTCATCCTCCTAGTCTCCTCTTCTTTTAAACTCGGTAGGGCTAGATCCAACTCTGATTCCCCCCCCTCAGATTCATATAATGTTTGATAGTATTCCATCTCTATTTGTCCTATCTTCTCTTGACCTCTCACTATCTTCCCCTGCTTATTTTCTAGATTAGTAATTTCCGTACTTTCCCTTTGGTTTTTTATTATACCGGCAAGCCATTTATTGGATTTCCCTCCTTCAACATATTGCTTTTGTCCCCAAAAAAATATCCTATGTTGGGCCTTCTCAAGCATTAACTCCTTATATTCTTTTTGTGTGTGCTCTAATTTTTCCCAATTCTCATTTCCTGCATTACTTGCATATTCTTCCTCCAACTTTTTAATCTGAGTTACAAGATTATCTTCTTTCCTTCTTACTTTTTTCCTAAAATGGGCTATATTTTTGATCAGGATCCCCCTCAGATATGCTTTCAAAGCATCCCATACCATAAATAGATCTGTAGAGCCTTTATGTGTACCCCAAAACCAACTGATCTCCTCCTCTATACCTTTTGTTACTTCTTCCTCCTCAAACCAGTGCGGATTGAAGTTTCTATTCTTATTCTGGTGGGGATCTTGACCATCGTACCCAAAGTTACAGACCACCATAGAGTGATCGGACAAACCCTTGGGTTCATAGACAATTTTTTTGATAACCCTTGCTACACTATCATTGGCCAAAATCCTATCGATTGTGATGCAGTTTTATGGGACAAATTGTAACAGGAAAACATTTCTCTTCCGGGATTCAGATTCCTCCATACATCCTTCCAACCTAATTCTTCGCAGAACTCTGCTAGGACGTTCCTCCCTTCCCTTACTACTCCCCCTCTCCGATCCCTTTTATTATCCATTACAGAGTTAAAGTCCCCAATACTATACAAATCCTTATAATTTTTGCCATTTAAAAAATTCATTAAATTTAACAATACTTCTGTTTTGAAAGGGGGAGGAATATAAACAAATGCAAGGACAACCTGAACCATATTCCACACTACATGGAGAAAAACAAATCTCCCCCTGTCATCGCAATAAGTATTTTTAACCTGCATGTTCATTTCTCCATGTATTAAACCTGAAACCCTTGATGAGTAGTTAGTTCTAAACTAATGGAATTCCTGGGCAACCCATTTCTTTTTAATTAGATGAACAGACTCTTTGGTTAAATGTGTTTCTAACAGACATACGACTGCCCTTTTTGGGGTGGTGGAGAAATTTAATTTTGGCACGTTTTTTCTTAAAGCTATTAAAACTGTTTACTCTGCACCTACAGCAAAAATTTGTATTAATGGGAATCTGTCTAATACGGTGTTCTTAAAAAGAGGTTCAAGGCTGGGATGCCCATTATGACCGTTATTATTTGCACTTTTTATAGAGTCGTTAGCGGCCATGGTTTGGAGCACTGGGGTTTTTCAGGGGTTCGGGGTACAAGGGGATAGAGAAAGAATGTTATACGCCGATGACGTGCTCCTGTTTGTCCGGAACCCAGTGGAGAAGGTTCAGGAAGTGATCTGTCTGGTGGAAAAGTTTGGTTGTTTTTCAGGAATGAAGATTAATTGGCAGAAATCCGGACTTCTTCCACTGGATGTAGAGATTGAGGTTCCAATTGGCCCTGTTAAAGTGTTAAGGGTAAATTATAGTTTGGAATATCTGGGCATTAAGATCTCTAGGTTTGCCTCGGATTTTGAGAGATTAAATTTAGTGCCCCTGATGGGGAAGGTAGTGGGGAAAATAAATACCTGGAGTAAGATGAGACTAAGTATGGCAGACAGAATAGGACTGCTTAGAATGGTGTTACTGCCGATGATAACGCATTATTTGAGAGCCTCTCCCATGTGGATTAAAAACATGTTCTTTAAAAGACTAGAGAGTAAAATAAATTTGGACCTTAGGCTGCTGTATATCTGGTTCCTGGTTCTATGTATCTGGCCAGGTAAAAAAGGTTAGTGGTTAGGTCCCGCATCACATGAGAAACCTTGGCGTGGTGTGCGGGCTCAGGTATGTCCTTCATATAAGGATATACTGGCTAATGTCTCATTTTTACATCAGTTTTGAGGATTAGCTAATATGCATAGCAACGACGCAGGGGACGCGCGCCGGAGGCCTGCAGCAGCGCGGACCCGACCCAGGTAATTATGCCACCGGGGATGGGGGGAGGCAACGGGGCAGCGGCGCCGGCAATGGATGCCGCTGCCCCTTCTCTCCCCCTGGCTGTCGGCGCCGCTTCTCTCCCCTTGGCTATCGGCGCCGCTTCTCTCCCCTTGGCTATCGGCGCCGGCAGTGGGGCGCCGGCGCGATAGTCAGGGGGACAGAACGGGCAGCGGCGCTGATAGCTAGGGGGAGAGAAGGGCCGGCAGCAGGGCTCTAGACCCCAGGGAAGGCAGGGGGAGAGAAGCGGGCAGCGACAGCCTCTCTCCCCCTGCCTTTCCTGGGGGTATATCGGGGTATACACGCACACACACGCACCCTCATTTTACCATGGATATTTGGGTAAAAACCTTTTTTGACCCAAATATCCTTGGTAAAATGAGGGTGCGTGTTATAGGCCGGTGCGTGGTATACCCCGATAAATACAGTACTTGAATTGGGAAGCTAAAGGAATTAAGTTGGTGGACCATGTTTGTTCAAACGGGGAGATAATAGATTGGAAAGGTCTGAGTGAACGGTCTAATTTAAATAATAGAAATTATTTTGGTTATATACAGCTTAGGGACGCCTTGAGACGGGAAGAACCGAAAGAAAAATTAAAGGTAGTTAGTTATCACATTTCAGAATACATTAAGACATCACAGGGGGGAAAGAAGAAAATAATGAGCTCTCTATATAAAATAATAGGGGAGAAGGGATGGGAGGACATAGTAAAACGGTTAGGATGGGCACTAGATATAGGAGGAATCACAGAAGAGTGGAAATTGGTGTTAAGGAATATTAGGAGAACCACGATTAATGCAAATAACAGGGTGTCTTTTTTTTATGTTAACATATCGAGCACAATATGAAAAGGTAGAGAAATTCCGGCTCTATCCCTGTTCTGGATCCCAAGCAAGGAGAAGGTGTGGACCTGACCCAGAACAATGGAAATGAAGAAAGTAAACTCCAGTTCGGCTCAGGAAAATGTGGCTTTATTCACATCAACGAGGCAACAGGTACAGAGAGGACAATACTCACCAATACTATAATGAAAGAGTGTTGTAAGAGTTGTAATAACAAATTTTGTAAGCAATAAGATTTCTAAAAAAACAAACAAAAAAAAAAAACAGTATTCATAGTAAAATAGTTTTATAGCTATGTTAAAGAGGTATTACCATGAATCAAAAATATGGCCATCCAGCCATCTCAAGCCTGTTTGTGGCTGGTGAAGATGGTCGGGGACCCAAAACAGCCAGGCCAACAATGTTATCTAATTTGTGTAACTTCTCTTGACTTTAAAGGGGTTATCCAGGAAAAAAAGTTTTTTTTTATTTATATATATCAACTGGCTACAGAAAGTTAAACAGATTTGTAAATTACTTCTATTAAAAAATCTTAATCCTTTCAGTACTTATGAGCTTCTGAAGTTAAGGTTGTTCTTTTCTGTCTAAGTGCTCTCTGATGACATGTGTCTCGGGAAACGCCCAGTTTAGAAGCAAATCCCCATAGCAAACCTCTTCAAAACTGGGTGTTTCCCGAGACACGTGTCATCAGAGGGCACTTAGAAAGAAAAGAACAACCTTAACTTCAGAAGCTCATAAGTACTGAAAGGATTAAGATTTTTTAATAGAAGTAATTTACAAATCTGTTTAACTTTCTGGAGCCAGTTGATATATAAAAAAAAAGTTTAATGAGAGTTGTGCAAATGGCGTAGACCCACAAGCTACACTTTGTATGTAAGTTTGAGAGTTACATAAACAGCACAATTCCTGATGCTATGCCATTTGCGCAACTCCAATTATTGTTCATGGGAGTTTTGAAAACGAGATAACACAGCTGACTCGGTTATTTTGGCACCCAACTATCTCTGCCTGCTGCAAACAGGTTGGAAATGGCCGAGGAACCATATTTAAGATTCATGGGAAACCCACTCTAACTATACCCTAGCTTTTGTGGTTAGGGGGAGGCTCAGGTACAAAATTTGTCCTTGGGCCCCAGCACTCTACTTACACAAATGAGATTGTTTTCCTTATCGTTGCACATTGCTGTTTTTCTATAGTTACCTTCTAGTTGTTAAATTAACATCAAGGCAAATGGAAGTAAGATAAAATGTATGTAGGTGGGGGGGGGGGGGGGTATTAGATGTACAACTACAGTTCTGTGTGAAATCTTACATGTCTCTTCTTAAGGTTTAGTACCCCGTACAAGTAGCTTGGGGTAAGTTCACACTATGTAGGGGGCAGGGGAATTAAAAAAGCGCCTGCCGCATCTCTGCTCGACCTATGCCGTACCCCCTTCATTTCAATGTTTTGACCAAAGTTAGCTGGTTACTCCGGTTGGCTAATTTTCCCACTGTATCCATTTTTTTTAACAGGACTGAAAACTGTTGTCTGCTGCACTTTTCAGTCTGGTTAAAAACATGGAAAGAGCAAATCTGAGTCGTATACTTACTCTGGTCCACTCGTTAAAATGAATGGGGTACGACACGGTCTTGCAGGGATACGGCAGGAGGAGGTTTTGAAATGTCCCTGCAGGATCAAGCTGCCACATGCCCCAAATGTGGTGTGAATCCTCCTTTAGTGAGAGAGAGTTTGCTAGGATAATCTGAGAGGGCAGTGGGGTTACAGATTTAAAGAAGTTATCCATGCCTACAGAAACATAGTTTCTTTATTCCAAAAACAGCTCAATGCATTTTCTCAGGTTGTGTGTAGTATTACAACTCAGCTCAATTCACTACAGTGGAACTGAGCTACAATACCACATGCAAGCGTAGAAGAGTGGCACTGTTTCTGGAAGAGAGTAGATTTGTTTTACTAATCCTGAATAACTCCTTTAGGGTCTATTGACACCTACAGTATTCTGTGCAGATTTTATGCGCAGGAATTTATGATGCAGACTTCAATGTAAACTTAATGACTGAATACAGCTTCCAATCCTAAGCATTAAATCGTAAGCATCAAATCTGTATCTGTAACTACACCCATAAGGTGGTCTGCCCTATAATTTTACAATCTCTTAGCTTGTGAAGGCCAGCATTTCTGTGGTCTTATTGCAGTCAGGGTTCTTACTCTGTTGTCTCTACCTCAGGCTGCAGCAGGTCCCGGACAGTGTATCTCTCCAGTCAGCTGCTCCTTGGTAATAAACTTGAGTCGGCTCTGAGATAGGTCAACTGTTGGGTTCAGTTTTACGTTCTCTTCCTTAGACTCAGCCTCACGTAATGGACATGATCTGAATTATGCAACTAATTTCGTCCATGGCCTAATCCCCAGTGTAGGCCTCTTTCTGCCAGTCTCTTAGGGAAGCTCCACAGTAGGATGGCCAGGGTGGAAGATATCCATTGGTATCCTGGATTGCTGCTCAGGGATAAATAATGACCTGTCCTAAATAATCTACAAATGATGTAGAAAATCATTGTGTCTTTTCTTTAAATAATGTTGCACAGTGAATTGTCAGTGTTAAAATAATTTTAAAATCTATGCAAATATAAATTATTCCGTGTTTTTTTGCCATTAAAAGGGTTTATTTTGTTTGTTTTATTTTGTGGCTAGGGGGAGGCTCAGGTACAAAATTTGCCCTTGGGCCCCAGTACTCTACTTACACAACTGAGATTGCTTTCTTTTGCTGTCAAATGCTAATGCATCAGCAGGTAGCCTTAAACATAGGCAAGACATACTTTTGTTTATCTTGACTAGTGATATAGTTTATTCTATTATTTAAATCTAGCAGCTTTACACCCATGCATTTTTTTTTTACTATGCTCACTGAATTGCATAACTTGGAGGCAAGCCAGTTATCATAGTTTCTGTTTTATTCACTCAACTGATTCTTAAGATGTAGCTGATGTAGTCTACATTGTATTTTCACAGTTTATTTTTCTAGTGTACTTATTTACATGGTTTATGCAGGTTCTGTGTTGTCACTTCTGGTTATAAAATCACTTTAAAATAACAGAAAAATCCAGACCACCGGGACAACACCAGATAACTAGTAGATCTGGTGCATGATGATATGATGATAGTCCACAATAGACCCGATGGCAGGGAGTGAGAGCCGTATCTCTGACCTTGCAGGCTCAAAGCTACCGTATATGGTATTTGCGACAAACCCGATGGCAGGGGATGGAAGCCTTGGCTTCGACCTGGCAAGTCCGGAGCCGCCATGAGGGGCGTTTGACATCAGGAATACAGCCACAGCAGGTAGATACTGATTAGCCGAATGAGGAGCAGATCTTGGGCTATAAGAAGTCTATGTGTAGTAGTAGAATGTCTAATTGAGCAGGTTTAGACTAGACACACTTTAGGGTATTAATAAATTAATTAATGACCCCTTCCTCAGTAGTCCTGACTATTGAGGAAGGGGTCATTTATCATCATTTATTGCCAGACTAGCAGATGCTGGGCTGTGCAATACTGTTCCTTTCTGTATATTTTAATTATAGTGAACTGTATATGTCATCATCTATATGTTCCATCATTTTGTGTGATATATTATAAGAAAGTGAATATTCTACATTGTATATTATACGCAGTAGTAGTGCGTTGGGGTATATTTTTATGAATATCTTCTGTGAATTTTTAATAACTCATCCTATGTATTTGAAGCACGGTCTCTTGATCTATATATATATATATATATATATATATATATATATATATATATATACACATATAAATTATCATAATGCACCAGCTCTACTAATCTGGTGACATCCTTGTGGTCTGGATTATTTTAAAGTATATTTTAGAACCTTAGGGTATTGGTGGTCATCCAGTATAACCTTTAGTGTAAGCTGCACACATTCTTTTCCTATTGGTTATAAAATTAACCTTTAGTCAAAGGAGTTTCCCATATTTTTATATTGATGACCTACCTTTACAGTTTTGTACATTTAGTGGGGGTTGTTCTTGGTATCGCAGTCAGTTACATTCACTTTAGTGGAACAAGCTTTAATATGAAGTGAAGAAGCCGTAGCTCTTACATAAGGACAGATTGACAGGATAGGCCATTAATATAAAAGTACTGGAAAAAACGTTAAATATTTTTGTGTGAATATTTAAAGGATATTTAGCAGTGGAGTAAGAACAGGCTGCTTCCCAGAACTTGTGATTTCACTTTACCCCGAAAGAACACAGAGTTTTCTACACCACTGATTGCTTCATGCAATGGTCCACCTCTAGACTTCTTTGTTAGTAAACAGAGAGGGAATCCTATTGCTCTTTACAGCTGCTTCCCCTCTACATGGCTTCTCTGTTTGCCATTGACTGTATCACTAACCCCATTTAGCAAATTCTCTTTTGTTATCCCTATTAAAGTTGGAACTGTTTTGCACACAGCATATCTGTAATGTAATTTTCATTTTATTTGCTCAGTCTGATGCCCCTATTAAGCAGTGGCCATACTAGTCCTTCTCTCTTTCTGAGAATGATGGAGGAGTCATAATGCATGCACCGTTTTTTCTCCCATCACAAATAACGGCAATTATTAATAATGGGCCATGATGGGTTAAAATGGATAATGTAAAAATCCCATAGACTTTAATGGGATTTTGTAACGGCCGCATGGGATTTTTTAATTGCCGTTTAACGGCTGTTTTTAAAGGTTTTCATAACAGGACATTATAACGGCTCTTTAAAACGGAAGAACTTTATAGTGTGAACGCAGCCTAAGAGAAACTCTTGATAATGATCTTCCAAATGTTTTTGGCAGCTCATCAGTCATGTAATAAAAAGGCTTAAGTCAAGCCCTCTTCTTTCATTATTTACTACTTTAAAGTCTGTTTACTAGTAACACAATGCACTAACCCTTTTCACAACTAGGGTACTGTAATGGCAGACAGATGATGCCTGAAGGCAAAATACAATATTAAACAGGGCTAGGATTAAGTTCATTGAGTTTGGTAGAGCATAGCACTCCACTGGATTACCAATAGAATTCAGTGTTGGGAAAGTTAAAAAAGGATTAGCTGAAAAGGTTTGAGACACATATTATACATGCGTTCTTATCTGTGTGTTATATTTTCATTAGGGTGGGTTCACACTACGTTTTGTCCCATACGGGAGCGCATACGGCAGGAGGGAGCTAAAAGCTCGCGCTCCCGTTTGTAACCGTATGCGCTCCCGTATGCCATTCACTTCAATGAGCCGACCGGAGTGAAACGTTCGGTCCGGTCGGCTCATTTTTGCGCCGTATGCGCTTTTACAACCGGACCTAAAACCGTGGTTGACCACGGTTTTAGGTCCGGTTGTAAAAGCGCATACGGCGCAAAAATGAGCCGACCGGACCGAACGTTTCACTCCGGTCGGCTCATTGAAGTGAATGGCATACGGGAGCGCATACGGTTACATACGGGAGCGCGAGCTTTTAGCTCCCTCCTGCCGTATGCGCTCCCGTATGGGACAAAACGTAGTGTGAACCCAGCCTTACATGTATTAAATTACACAGAAGCCATCTAAGGCTGGGTTCACATCACGTTTTTGCCATACTGTTTTCAATCCGTTTTTCTAAAGAAAACCGTATGGCAAAAAAAGGATGGAACAGTAAGGGGAAAAAGTAAACCGTATGCGTTTTTAAACAGTATACTGTTTTTAAAAGTGCATACAGTTCCGTCCGTTTTTATAGAAAAAAAAGTATGCGGTTTCAGTACGGTTTTTAAACCAGAGTCAAAACCGTGGTTGACCACGATTTTGTCTCCGGTTTAAAAACCGTACTGCAACCGCATACGTTTTTTTTTTTAAACATGGACGTCAATGGGAAACGCACATGTGTACTGTTCCATACGGGAAAAACGTATACATTTTTACTTTGCACATGCGCATTTGCATCCTAAAGTCCCTACCCAAGACCCCTCCCATTAAAAATATACAAAATTTTCAAAAACGTATGGGTTTTTTTTTCTATAAAAACTGACGGAACTGTATGCACTTTTAAAAACAGTATACTGTTTAAAAACACATACGGTTTACTTTTTTCCATACTGTTCCATCCGGTAAAGATTATTTCATCATTATAGCATAAAAACAAATGAGAAATAATTTATACATAACAATTCCTAAGGCATTGCATTAGCTGTATATGTTGTTTTAGAATACATGTATTCCTGACAAGTAGATGTGTGTTTTTGCTAATAGTGAATGGAATCCTAACCCCTAGATGATAAAGTAATCTACGTACAAGTCTTTTGGTGTCAAAAGGCCACAGACTATAAACAGTATTCTAGTTCCGTGTAGAAATAAAGATGGACATTACACATTTCTACTTAGTAATTTCTCAAGCAAGTTCCCACAGACTATTATTTGGCAGGAGGATGAGGCTGCAAGCTTTGGCTTGTAATGAATGAATTTAAAACTACTATACAAAAAAAGGGAGTTGTTCGACTAACTCCTAGTTTCTGTGTAAGGCTCAGCAACTATATATAGCAATACACAAACAGTTTATTTGGCTAGTAAAAGTTGAACATACATGTATGATTAAGACAGGATGGGCGTATGAAACTGGAACCCAAGTCTACACATGCCTCAATATTTAAAACATCTGACATTGCATATATACATGAGATCTGTGCATCAGTAACAATAACATGCCACTCCCACAAAATAATGAAAAGTAAAGTAAACTCTCATTTCATAATTACTAGGCACAATGACTCATGTAATGATTGAAAACAAAGCTCTGTAAAACCAACTTACTACAGTGGCAACAACTACAATAGCAACCCTAAACTACGCTTAAGCTAAATTCATTGAAAGATTATTAATAGAAGCATGGGACCAGAGTAACCAGAGGAAGCCCATGAAAATATTAGGGGGAACATAGCGATTCCTTACAGATGTGCAGATGTTGCCCTGTTTAATGTCAAGCCGAGGCTTCTAGTGCTCCAGGGCTAGCTATTCAGGTACCACAGATGTTGACCATATGTTACTTCTCTTTACTGTAACAGATGCTTCTCTTTAAATTTCTACAGTACAGTTGTATGTGACCCATGTAAAGCCAAATTAGAAGTAGAAAAACAACTACTTAATGGGAAAAATGCAAACATTAACAGTATTTTCATTAACATTGTACATGTACTTCTGATAAGTCATAAGTACATGGCATGAGATTTGTGATGCTCTAGGCATCGAGATCCCCAATATTCAGAACAAAGTTGCAGTATGCTCTTCTTTGGCTCCCATAGGCTTGTTTTAGCTGGAAAATTTGAAACTGCTATACCCTGTTTGGTCAGCCTGCCATTAGGCAAAGCAAAGAGTTACTGTAAAGAACACATTTTGTACTACCAAACTAGGTACAAAATGTGTTATTTTACATCATCAACCATTTAATTTAGTAATGCTAAATATTCTCCATGGATGATACTAGCTGCTTATGTAAGAATGAATATGCACGACAGACTTGTATGCTGGGTGACTCCATTCTGAAATGGATTTGTCTCATTCCAAAAACCTCTTTAAAGAGTACCTGTCTTTAAACCATATTTTCTAAACTAACTCAGATAATATTCCCTAACTACTTCTAACACCCTTCCTGTAAAATTTTCTGAGGTTTAAAGGGGTACTACCGTGCTGACAACTTATCCCCTATCTAAAGGATAGGAGATAAGTTGCCTGATTGCACAGGGTCCCGCCGCTGGGGACCCCCACGATCTCGCAAGCAGCACCCCGCTCTCATCAGGGCCGGAGCGAACATCCGCTCCAGGTCTGATTACGGAGATGGTGATCGTGACGTCACAGCTCCGCCCCCGTGTGACATAACGTTCCTCCCCTCAATGCAAGTCTATGGCAGGGGGCGAGACAGCTGTCTTGCTCCCTGCCATAGACTTACATTGAGGGGGCGGAGCGTGACGTCACATGGGGCAGAGCCATGACGTCACAATACACCAGCCCCGAGATCGGCAGTCATCAGACCTGGAGCGATGTTCGCTGATGAGGCCTGATGAGAGCAGGGTGCTGCGTGCGAGATCGCGGGGGTCCCCAGCGGTGGGACCCCACGCGATCAGGCAACTTATCCCCTATCCTTTAGTACCCCTTTAAAAAGCTCTGTATCATGCCTTTCCCCTTGCTCTCATTGTGTAAGCTCACGGCAAGAGAAAGTGGGCGTTCCCCAGCGACGTCACTGAAGCCTGTGAGAGCTGTGCCTCACCATGCCCCGCACACACTTCCTAAGTTTGGTCTCCTGGACGTTTTCTTCAATCACATTAAAAGCATATAAAGGTTGAGAATTTCAACAGCAAGTAAATAGCAAAGTGTCTTATAATTACATAAGGAACATTATATTAAAAGTTTCGTTTGGTGACAGGTACTCTTTAAGTTTGTACTCTTTAAGTTTAGGTCTACAGCATGTGTATATATATATATATATATATATATATATATATATATATATATATATTGTTAAACAAACAAAAAAAATATGCAAACAGTATGTGTAAAAAAGATAAACCTGTTGTCTAACAGGACCAAAACATTTACTTCTCCAATTGTCTATCCTGTGGATGGGAAACTTGTCAAACCTGACAAATAGACAGTTTCACCATAATGGAAGCCCCAGTGAAAACCTGTACTGCTATATACTATTTAATATATCTTTAGTAATAGTAATATTCACAACTTCTGCTGTAAATGTTTTTTTTTTTTTTTTTAAGGCTTACATCTGCAGTATGTACCACTCAGTCTGGTACCAACAGACCTACAGTGTTGGTTCTCTAGCCCCTGACATACTGAATATAAAGAATAAAATTATTTACCTACCATCTGTTTAGGTCAGTGTAGACTAATTATTGAAAACCTATGGTTCTATTAACAAATCTGTAAAAGAAAAAGTAAATAAGTTCCAAATAACATAATAAACGTTATAAAAATGTATATTGCTTGACATATGTTGTTTCACTGTACACTGTTCTATGGAATAGCATGCTATTGCCTACATTATTTTAGCTATATACATAATCTAAGCACTTTTTTGGCCTCTGTCAGGGTAATGGAGCCCAATGGATACATTTGTGTGTACCTCCAGAGATTTTTCCAGAATAGAAAAGTAGATCAACAATGTAATCTGAAAGCCCCTAAGGCCAGCTCAACAGTTTCATATATTAACAATGTAAACAATTTTAATATGAATATTAGTTTTTGTCATTTAATTTATTGTCATAAAATAAATATATGTGAACCCGCAATGTAAAGACCTTCTTTTGACACAGTGTACATCAAGGGTAGAGTCACACATGTACAGCGTTTTTCATGCTGCAAGAAACCTGCTGCGCAGCTTGAAATGCTTTCCCCGCCTTTCCCTGCCTCAGCCCTGTGTGTGCAGAAGATTTTATGCAGTCACATGGGCACTCTTTCATCCTCCAAACCTTACTGCACACACTGAGACCATAGCAAAAATAGCGTATTTCTCAAGCACTTCATTGGGGGACATGGGACCATGGGTTATGCACTGCTGCCACTAGGAGGCTGACACTAGGCAAAACAAAAAAACTGTTGGCTTCTCCCAGCAGGGTATATAACCCGCCTCTGGACACAGCACACCTCAGTTTTTAGCTTAGTGTCAAGGAAGCAGACAGAGGTCTGGTTGCTCCAGACCTGGTCTTTTTTATATTTTTTTTAGTTTAGGGCAAAGTTAGATTTTCTTTCCCTTTTTTAAATTTTTTCTAGCGTGGGGCGACTGGAGCATTACGCTACCTGATCCCCCACTTGCGAGCTAGGGGCACGGTCATTTCTGAATGACCCGTTAACCCCTCCTCGCCAACGGCCAGCGGCAGGTGTACACCCTGGGTCCGGGTTCCCCAAGACCCCTGTTCGCCCTTTGGGGCTAAAGGCAGGGGTCCTATGCTGGCGAAGTCAGATGGAGATCCTGAGGTAAGTACCCTAGTTGAGTATGGTCCCACGTGCCTACTTTACTTTTACTTATTTTCTGTAAAAACTACTAGGCTGAGGTTCCTCTTCACTAGTGGAACCTCAGCCTGACCGGCAGCTACTGGCTTGCACTGTCTCCCCTGCAGCAAGCGGCAGGGGAGACAGCATAATGTCCGTCTGCAACGGTTTCGGATGGAATCCCTACGGTCCGTGGTGGCTTCCAGGGATCAGGGGGAGTTCCTTTCCTCTGTGGACATTCGGGATGCTTATCTACACATCCCAATCTTTCCAGCCCACCAACGTTTTCTCAGGTTTGCGGTTCCTGCAGGTCATTTTCAATTTACAGCACTTCCCTTAGCCACGGTGGTGGCTCTTCTCCACTCCCGGGGC
Source organism: Hyla sarda (assembly GCF_029499605.1). Lineage (NCBI taxonomy): Eukaryota > Metazoa > Chordata > Amphibia > Anura > Hylidae > Hyla > Hyla sarda. Next base: position 231,389,096 of record NC_079192.1, read on the forward strand.
GTCTCGATTTTTCCCTATCTGGATGACCTGCTTATCAAGGCACCCTCTTGGGAGCAGAACCAGGTCAGTCTAGACATCACCCTGGACACTCTGACCAGGTTTGGGTGGATTATCAATCGTGCACAGTCCAACCTGTCCCCATCCCAGTCCCTGGTATTTCTGGGACTTCGCTTCGACACGGCATCAGCTCGTCTCTCACTTCCGGAGAACAAACTACAGGAGCTCCTCTCCAAAATTCATTTTCTACAGCGACCAGGGCAGGTTACTATCCACACCTGCATGTCGATCCTGGGCAAGATGGTCGCCGCAATGGAGGCGATTCCTTTTGCACAGTTTCGATACCGCCCACTTCAATCAAAGATTCTCAGTTGGGCGGAACTTCACGTTCCAGCCATTTCCGCAATACACATTCCCGGGGTCGACAATTGGGAAGCGGACTTTCTCAGTCGCTCCACCGCCGATCCGGGCGAATGGCCGCTTCACCCGGAAGTCTTCAATCAGATTTGCCACCTGTGGGGGATTCCGGACGTCGACCTGTCACGTTACAACAGAAAGGTCCATCACTTCGTATCCAGGTCCCAGGATCCTCTGGCTCTAGGGATGGACGCGCTCGTCGTCGCTTGGACTCCCTTCGTCCTCCCCTACCTCTTTCCGCCACTTCCGCTTCTCCCCAGGATGATGTGGAAGTTCAAGGCGGAGGGGGTCTCGGCAATTCTAGGGGCTCCAGATTGGACCCGTCGCATGTGGTACGCAAACGTAGTCAGTCTCGTGGCAGATGTTCCCTTCCGTCTTCCGGATCGTCCCGATCTTCTCTCTCAGGGGCCCTTCTGCCACCTCAATTCACTTCCGCTTCGTTTGACGGCGTGGCTGTTGAAACCGCGGTTTTGAAGGCACGGGGGTTTTCCCCTCAGCTAATTCGGACTATGCTCCGTGCTCGGAAACCTTCCTTTGCCTAGATTTATCACCGTACTTGGCGGGCGTACTTCCGCTGGTGTGAGGCTCGCTGTCTATCTCCCACCATTTTCTTCTTGCCAATTCTCTTGTCCTTCTTACAATCTGGGCTGGAGACAAGTCTTGCCCTCAGTTCCCTTAAGGGGCAGGTTTCGGCTCTTTCCGTTCTCTTCCAACGCCCTCTTGAAACAGATCGTCATGCTCACACTTTTATTCAGGGTGTTGCTCATGAGATTCCTCTGTTTCGGTCCCCTACAGCTCCTTGGGACCTTAACCTTGTGCTGGACGCCCTGCAGGGCGATCCCTTTGAACCTTTGAGTCAAGTCTCACTCCGCTTCCTTTCCTGGAAAGTGGCCTTCCTCGTGTCGATCACCTCAATTCGCCGCGTCTCTGAATTAGCGGCTCTTTCTTGCCGTTCTCCTTTCCTGGTTATTCACCAGGACAAAGTGGTACTTCGCCCTGTACCTTCCTTTCAGCCCAAGGTGGTGACTTCCTTTCACCTGAATGAGGACATCATCTTGCCTTCCTTCTGTCCTTCCCCTTCTCATCCGAGGGAGCACAAACTTCACAAGCTGGACTTGGTTCGAGTGATTCAGACCTATTTGTCGGTCACTTCTTCCTTTCGGCAGTGTGACTCCCTGTTCGTGCTCCCTGACGGTCGGCGGAAGGGACTTCCGGCCTCCAAGGCAACCAGCTCCTGATGGATTTGTTCCGCCATTTCGGAGGCGTATCGCTGCAAGGGCCAGGTGCCTTCCTTTCGGGTTACGGCTCATTCTACCCGTGCAGTGGGGGCCTCCTGGGCAGTCAGCCATGGGGCTTCGACTCTTCAGGTTTGCAAGGCGGCCACTTGGTCGTCTCTTCAGTTTTATCGTGTGCACACCTTTGCTTCCTCTGATGCCAGTTTAGGCCGCAGGGTCTTACAGGCGGCAGTTCAGTTGTCCGCCTGAGTTCTTTTTTTCTTTGGGTTGAGTTTTTTTCCCTCCCCAGGGACAGCTTTTGGACGTCCCATGGTCCTGTGTCCCCCAATGAAGCGCTCGAGAAAAGTAGATTTTTTACTTACCGTAAAATCTCTTTCTCTGAGCTTCTATTGGGGGACACAGCACCCACCCATTGGTTGGTTTGTGTTCACCTGGTGTTCCCCTTCCTGGTAGGGGTATTTTTTGGTGGTCAGATGTTTTCTGTTTATTCAGTCCTAGCTTCTCCTTATGCTTTGGCACAAAACTGAGGTATGCTGTGTCCAGAGGCGGGTTATATACCCTGCTGGGAGGAGCCAACTGTTTTCTTGTTTTGCCTAGTGTCAGCCTCCTAGTGGCAGCAGCGTATAACCCATGGTCCTGTGTCCCCCAATAGAAGCTCCGAGAAAGAGATTTTACGGTAAGTAAAAAATCTACTTTTCTCATATAGGTACAGTACAGAGACACCTTCTCATTCAAAGTTTTCTTTATTGTCATGACTATGAAAATTGTAGATTCACATTGAAGGCATTAAAACTATGAATTAACACATGTGGAATTATATACATAACAAAAAAGTTTGAAACAACTGAAAATATGTCATATTCTAGGTTCTTCAAAGTAGCCACCTTTTTCTTTGATTACTGCTTTGCACACTCTTGGCATTCTCTTGTTGAGCTTCAACAGGTAGTCATCTGAAATGGTTTTCACTTCACAGGTGTGCTGGTGTAGAGGAGGACGTGTGATGGTGCTTTGCTGGTGACACTGTTGGGGATTTATTCAAAATTAAAGGCATACTGAACCAGCACGGCTACCACAGCATCTTGCAGTGGCATGCTATTCCATCCGTTTAGTTGGACCATCATTTATTTTTCAACAGGACAATGACCCCCAAACACACCTCCAGGCTTTGTAAGGGCTATTTGACCAAGAAGGAGAGTGATGGGGTGCTGCGGCAGATGACCTGGCCTCCACAGACACTGGACCTGAACCCAATCGAGATGGTTTGGGGTGAGCTGGACCGCAGAGTGAAGGAAAAAGGGCCAACAAGTGCTAAGCATCTCTGGGAACTCCTTCAAGACTGTTGGAAGACACATTTCAGGTGACTACCTCTTGAAGCTCATCAAGAGAATGAGTGTGCAAAGCAGTAATCAAAGCAAAAGGTGGCTACTTTCAAGAACCTAGAAAATGACATATTTTCTGTTGTTTCACACTTTTTTGTTATGTATATAATTCCACATTTGTTAATTCATAGTTTTAAAGCCTTCAGTGTGAATCTACAATTTTCATAGTGATGAAAATAAAGAAAACTTAGAATGAGAAAGTGTATCCAAACTTTTTGTTCTGTACTGTATATTACTGGGAGTGCTGATTACTGTTTTTGCTCAATTAGTCAGCTTCAGCTGTTAGTTCAGTATAGTCTATGATTAATTTAATATTTGTAAAATACAATATTTTAGCAGTAAACATTATATATATAATGGCTTTTTAACACCTTAAGGACCAAGTGTTTTTCATTCCATATCGTCCCTCGGCGGCACACAAAGGGTTATATCTTTCCTTTTTTTCCTACTGGACAGAAGAATATGATCCTAATAAGATTAATTAAACAATCAATTAATCAATTAACCTGGCACCTGATAACCGTCTACTATAAAACACCCCCAAAAAGAGAGATACATGTGTTTTTTTCTTCTGTTCTGCGGACACTATGATCTCGGGCACACTGTGGTATACCGCTTAGCCGTCCCCTTTGTTTTTTTTTTCTCTCTTATGCTACCGGCTCTGCCTGCGGGTTTCTCAGGCCTCTGGTATGCTTTAGGGGACATGCGACTTCCAGGATCTGGAAGAGCATATAGATCAGGGCCGACGGGGGAGACTGGAGAGATTTTTTGTATCGGGATCTCTTTAGTTCTCTTACTGTTTGTTTCTGCTCTGTGCCTTGTTAGACGCATATTGTGGTGGCGTGGACTTCCGGGTCTCGCTCTGCTTGTGCACCTCGGTCGGAGCGCGCACCTGTGGATGACGTACTTCCAGAGTCCACGCTGGAGACAGTTTTTCTTCAACTTTGTCAGATGCGAGTATTCCCCTATCGTTGCATCTCACTTCCGGTTTACGGCAGGATCATTTAAGCAGAGTGGTTCCGGTCCTTGGTCTAGCCTCTGCCAGGCGCGCTAATCTGCTAGTTGAAAGGTATGTCTGTTTTGATTCTCAGTAATGCCTTTTATTGCCCTTATGATACCATTAGGTATGAAGTGGTCAATCCTTGCAATATATAGGGCTATAGGATTGGGGTCCTCTGGCCGTGCATAGTTTATGTCATCTGCCAATAGCACCTTTCTTATACTTTGTCCTCTGATTTCTATTTTTAGAATGGACAGATCTACTGACCTCGGGTCTAGGAAAAGGAAGAGGAAGAAGCACCATAGATGTTGCCTTCATTGTGCACAACCCTTACCGGATGAGTACACCCAGGATGTGTGTGTGAATTGTGTTGAACATACTCTTGCTCCCAGCTCTTTTCAGTCTGAGGCCAAGCAGTTTCTGGGTTTGTTCAAAACTAGCCTCCAGTCCGTTTTGTCTGAGGTATCATTTCATCATAAATCCTCTAAGTCCAAGGCTTCTAAGACTCCATGTTCTCCTATATCATCCTCTGAGTCTGAGGGTCAAATAAATTCTTCTTCTTCTTCTTCCCCTGAACCAAAAGATCTTGGTACGACGGAGGACTACTTTCTCTTCAAAAAAGAGAAGGTTAACTCATTAATTAGGGCAGTTAAGAAGACTGTGGAAGGGGAGCCTGTGTAAAAGGACTTGTCTAAAAAATTATCTCTTTTTTTATTTTCCCCACTCTAGTTCTTCTTCTTTTCCCGGTCAACCGCTTTTGTATCCGCTTATTAAGGCAGAAAGCTGGATCTTGGATCCAGGTTCAAGGCAACCTATAAAATGGATCCAGGGATCACAGAATCGTGGGATTCACTTCCACGAGTGGATCTAGCTGTGGCGAGGCTATCAAAGAAATATGTTTCCCTCCGATGAATCCTCCTTTTTGCATGATCAAATGGATAGGAGAGCAGAGGGGTCCCTCAAAAGGATATATGCATCCGCTGCCTCAGTCTCAGTGGGACGCGCGCTCCAAACATGGCTCTCTCAATTAACTCTTGATTTACAGGAAGGAGTCCCTAGAGATGAGATTTTACAGGACTTACCTAAGATGAAGATGGCAGCAGACTTCTTTGCAGATTTTCCGCTGGATGTAATAAGAATCAACTCCAAGATTCTCACCAGTTCCACTGCTGCAAGGAGAGCCCTTTGGTTAAAGGAGTGGTCAGGTGATATACCCGCCAAAAATCATTTTTGCTCTCTTCCCTTTGAAGGACGGGAACTGTTTGGTTCTCAGCTCAACCCTATCTTAGAAGGCATGAGTAACAAGAAGGGGGTGTTTTTCTCATCGCGTTCTAAGAAGCCTAAGTTCCTTCCTAAAAGGAGGCAGTACAGATTATCTCCACAAAACAGAAGATTCATGTCTCAAAGAGGCAGACAGAGGCGTCAATCTAGGCCACAATCTTCCTATAAGAAGAAATCGCCTCAGGGAGATGATAAGTCAAAAGGTTTTTGACGCCAACTGTTGTTTACCCCGAGTTGGCGCCAAACTCTCCCTTTTTGCCTCTCTCTGGTGTGAAACATCATCAGACTTGTGGGTAAACTCTGTTGTGTCAAAGGGCTATGTCCTCGAGTTCACAAGAATCCCTCCAAACCAATTCTTCTTCAACAGGCAAGATCACCGTGTGCTTCCGTTAGTCCTCGAGTTTCTCCAGAAAGGAGCGCTGGAACCGGTCCCTTCATCTCAGAAAGGTTTTGGGGTTTATTCCAGAGTGTTTGCGGTCCCCAAGAAAGGAGGGTCTTGGAGACTTGTAATCGATCTCACGTTCCTAAACAAGTACATCATGAAAAAACATTTCAAGATGGAGGCCATCAGATCTGTGATAGCTCTCCTAGAAGAAGGAGATTTCATGGCATCTATAGACATGAAGGATGCCTACCTTCATGTTCCTATCCTCAAGTCACATTGCAGGTTTCTCAGACTAGCAATTGTCAGAGACCAGGACATTCTTCATTTCCAGTTCACCTGCCTGCCCTTCGGCCTGTCATCAGCCCCTCGGGTATTTACCAAAGTGTCGGTGGTACTGGCTGCTCATCTCCGTCTTCAGGTAGTGAACCTAATCCCTTACTTAGACGACTGGCTGGTTCTTGCCCACTCAGAAGAGACTCTGGTTCATCATCTTCACATCACAATCGAGGTGCTTCAGGACCATGGGTTCCTTCTCAACTTCCAGAAGTCCATGCTGACGCCCACGTCTCGGGGGAAGTTCCTGGGCTTCTTGATCGACTCAGTAACCATGAGGTTATACTTGTCAGAAGACAGGCTTGCCAAGCTTAAGACGGAGGTAAATTGTCTTTTGAATCGTACATAGTTGTCGGTGCGTTCTGCCATGAGCGTACTGGGTTTAATGACATCAACTCTTGATGCAGTGCCTTGGGAAAGAGCTCACATGAGACCTCTTTAGCTAGACATCTTGAACCAGTGGAGCAGGAGGGCTTGGGCAAACTTATGTCTCTCTCCTCCACTAAGCAGGATCTAGTCTGGTGGTTGCGCCCGGATAAGGTTGATTCAGGCAGATCCTTGCGGTCCGTTCCTCAGGTTCTCCTAACCACAGATGCCTCTGCCAGCAGTTGGGGAGCGCATTTAGGGTTCGAATGGGCACAGGGTACATGGAATAAGTCATAGGCGTCTCTGTCTTCTAACTGCAGAGAGCTTAGAGCTATACGTCTTGCCTTAGCTCATTTTTCCTCTCTGTTACAGGGCTTTCAAGTCCTGGTTCAATCAGACAACCTCCCGTCTGTTTACTATCTCAACAAGCAGGGCGGAACGAGATCTCCTCAGATGATGGTGGAATGTCGCCCTTTGATGGCTTGGGCAGAAGACCATCTTGTGGATTTCCGTGCAGTGCACATCAGAGGTTCTCTAAATTCCCAGGCAGATTTCCTGAGCAGGAGGAAATTCAATCCAGCGGAATGGAGTCTCAATCCAGAAATCTTCAGGCTGATAACCAAGAAGTTCGGTCATCCAGAAATGGATTTCATGGCTACAAGAGCATATCGGAAGATTTATGCCTTTTGCTCCATTTATCGCAAAGACCTCCCAGACCACCTGGACGGTCTCTCCTTTCCTTGGAACAACAGATTCCTATATGCGTTCCCGCCGTTTCCACTCATACCTTGGATGTTATTGAAAATCAAACAAGATCATGCCACAGTTCTAGCAGTTCTCCCATTCTGGCCCAGGAGGGCATGGTTTCAGATCGCGTGGAGACTTTCGAGAGGATGTCTTTGGGAGTTTCCTCTTCTCCCAGACCTCCTTCTACAAGAGGGTCTTTGCCATCCTGCCCTTCATAAGCTGAGATTGACGGCCTGGCTTCTGAGAGGGTAATACTTAGTTCTCTCGGTTTCTCTAAAGATGTTATGGACTTATTAGACGCCTCAAGAAAACCATCTACTCTTAAGGTCTTTTCCAGAGTCATGAAATCCTTCAAGGCCTGGTGTTTAGTTCGTCATATAGACTCTCCTTCCCTTTCTCAAGTTCTCGAATTTCTGAAGGATGGCTAGAAAAAAGGTCTCAAACCTAACACACTACGTGTTCAGTTTTCAGCCATTAACAGTTTTCATCAAGGCCGTTTCTCTAACAATGCATTAGTGTCAAGATTCTTCAAGGCTTTGTCTAATCTTAGTCCAGCATTATCGCCTCCAGTTCCTGCCTGGGACCTACCTTCTGTTCTCCGTTCTCTGGAAGGTCATCCTTTTGAGCCTATTGAAGATTCTGACATCAAGTTTCTGTCATGGAAAGTTTTATTTTTGGTGGCCATTACGTCAGCAAAAAGAGTGTCTGAGCTCCAAGCTTTTTCCATTCAGCCTCCTTACATGAATATACAGCAGGACTGTCTTATCTTTCGCTTAAACCCTTCCTTCAGACCAAAGGTGTGTTCAATTACTAATCTTAACCAGGAGATTTTCTAACCAGATTTCTATCCATCTCCTCATGATGAACATCAAGCCTCCCTCCATACTCTTGATGTAAAGCGGGCGGTTCTCTCCTATATCAACAGAACCAAAGATTTCAGATCCTCAGAGGCCTTATTTCTTCAATTTACCGTTCCTAACAAGGGTAAACCAACCTCTAAGGCCTCACTGGCGCGTTGGTTAAAGGACTTAATTTCCCTTTGCTATTCCATCAGGGGAGAAGTCTATCCATTGGGTGTTCATGCACATTCCACCAGAGCGGTATGTACGTCATGGGCAAACTTGGCCCAAGTCTCTCTCGACCAAATCTGCAGAGCTGCAACATGGGCGTCCCCGGACATGTTTATAAATCACTACAAGCTGGATATAACTAGCAGAGAGGTGTCCTTTGGCAGACACGTGCTGGAAATAGCTTCTTCTCTACCCCCCCCCCCCCTTTTAATTTACTGCTTTACATGTCCCTTTGTGTGCCGCCGAGGGACGATATGGAAGGTTAAAATTTACATACCGAAATGTTTTTCTTTCCTTGAGTCCCAAGGCGGCACAGTTCCCTCCCTATTAAAAAATGTTTTGTTTTCTGCATACTACACATGTGTCTCTCTTTTTGGGGGTGTTTTATAGTAGACGGTTATCAGGTGCCAGGTTAATTGATTCATTGATTGTTTAATTTTATTAGGATCATATTCTTCTGTCCTGTAGGAAAAAAGGAAAGATATAACCCTTTGTTTGCCGCCTCGGGACTCATGGAAAGAAAACATTTCGGTAAGTAAATTTTAACTGTTTTTGCACTTTTGTTTTTTCCTCCTTGCCTTTAAAAAATCAGAACCCTTTTAATTTTGCACTAAAAATTCATATGATGACTTATTTTTTGAGCCACCAATTCTACTTTGTAATGAAATCAGTCATTTTACACAAAAATCTATGGCGAAACAATAAAAAAAATCATTGTGCGACAAAATTGAAGAAAAAACAAATTTTGTAAATTTTGGGGGCTTCCGTTTCTACGCCGTACATTTTTTGGTACAAGTGACACCTTTTCTTTATTCTGTAGGTCCATACAATTAAAATAATACCCTACTAAAATAGGTTTGATTTTGTCATACTTCTTGAAAAAATCATAACTACATGCACAAAAATTAATACGTTTAAAATTGTCATCTTCTGACCCCTATAACTTTTTGAAATTTTTCCGTGTAAGGGGCGGTATGGGGCTCATTTTTTGCGCCGTGATCTGAAGTTTTTAGCTGTACCATTTTTATATTGATTGGACTTCTTTATCGCTTTTTATTCATTTTTTTATGGTATAAAAAGTGACCAAAAATACACGTACGCCATTGACCATGCAGTATAATTAATTATATTATATTTTTATAGTTTGGACATTTACGCATGCGACGATACCACATATGTTTATTTTTATTATGGTTACATATTTTTTTTATTTGGAATTTGGTAAAAGGGGGGTGATTTAAACTTTTAATAAGGAAGGGTTTAATGGGTGTTTTTATTCAACTTTTTTTTTTTTTTACCATTTTAGTCCCCTCAGGGGACTTTTAGGAGGAATCATTAGATTCCTCATACAGATCAATATGGTCTCATAGAACCAAATTGATCTGTGTGCTCTGCGCTCGACTGATAAAGCCTGGTCCTGCCAGGCTTTATCATTCACAGTGCTGCAGGCAGCACAGGAAGAGAGGTAAGCCTTCCGGCTATCGCGCTGTGGAGGAGCGATCCACCCCACTTGACCACCAGGGAACGTTTAAATGTCCCTTTAGACACTGCTTTCAACTTGGACAGGGTTAATAGCCAGCCGCGGCAATCGCCGCATGTCGGCTATTACCGCCGGCCCCTAGCTACAGGAATTATCTGGGAGCCATCCGGTATGACGCGGGCTCAAGTCAGGAGCACACACCATACAACGGTTGCCGTCTCAGGACGAGCCGGCTCATCCTAAGACAGCAACCGGTTAATACAACTGATAATATTTTTACTGTCATTTATAATAAAATGTTTACATCTATTTTTGGGCAGTGCTATTTTTTCCATCAATAAAATATAACCTCTTGTACCTAAAATAATCCATTATAAATCAATGAGGTACATTGAGCACTGTTAGTCTCTACCATGCAATGGTTCTGGCTGGGCATTTTGGGCTTTGTTAAAAACAGAAGCCAAAGCACATATATGACTAAAAACTTAATACATGATGATTTGATTTTCTTTGTACTGGTCCAGTTTGTATGTTTGTAAACAAGCCCTAATATCTTCTACAAATCTTAAGGGCAGAGAAATATTATGATCTCATGATGCAATGACACAGCTTTTTGTAATACACGTGTATTAGATAAGCATCCAGTATTTTCTGCTGTACATACAGCTTTGTTCCTGAACTGCAAGCATTCTCAACTTTACGTATTTTTAATTCAAAGTATCACTGATTTACTGGTTAATGAGAAGTATATTGCAATATACTAACTGTGCTGAAGAGAGAGAATTTAGTTACATGAGTTTGCATAGTAGTTGCCTAACATACTGTATGTATTGCCATTTCAAGTGTATATATAGCTACAGTAGAATTATTTTTCTGTGGATTAGCTGACATTTTTACTGCATTCACATTAAAATTTACATGTTAACATATTGTATCTCACAGGGTCACAAGTTATTAACATTAGTTTTCAGTGTTTACCAAGAATAAAAACTGTGGCAGTCATCATCCTGTTAGCTTTTTTATATTTTGTGAAGTAGTCCTCATACGTTCATCTTCTGTTGCCTTGCAGTCCTGGGGTCCTAGGTTCAAATCCGACCAAGGACAGCATCGGCAATGAGTTTGTATGTTCTCCCAGTGCTTGTGTGGATTTATTGCGGGCACTCTGGTTTTCTCCCACACTCCAAAACATACTCAATTGAATTTTGATTCGGAGCCCCAATAAGGTCAGGACTAATTTTAGTGTACAGCTCTGAAGAAATTGTATGTGCTATATAAATAAGGAATTATTATTATGATTATTCTTATTATAGTGGGCATAACAGAGGATGTACCATCTACATCAACAGGACCATTTGTATGGACTAAGGAGGAGATTTATCAAAACCTGTGTAGAGAAAAAGTTGACCAGTTGCCCATAGTAACCAGATTGTTTCTTTCATTTTTGAAAGGTCTTTTGAAAAATTGAAGAAGCAATCTGATTGTCTCCTATGGGCAATTTTTCCTCTGCACAGGTTTTGATGAATCTCCCCCTATACATTTTCGGTTACTCCCACTAAAGATGAAAGTATGTGACACACATGTTTCACGTGAAATAAAGAGCTGGTTATTGTTGATGTTTGCATTCTTGGTGAAACTGGTTGGATTTTATATTCATAGTTTGTCCATTTATGTTCCAGGAACTCTGGGTTTATAGAGGATTGTCTCCACTGAAGTGAAATTCTGCATTGTTGTAGATCTTGCTGTGGAAATAATCTAGAATGCTCTGTTGCAGTACCCACACAATAGAGAACTAACAACTAGCTTTCTATGTCTAAGGCTGCATTCACACCTCGTTTTCAGCCTACGGTTGCCGGATCCGGCTGGGGAAAGGGAAAACCGGGTGCTCCCGTACCCCAGCTGGACCGGCGCTGAAATCCATTTACTTTAATGAGCCAACCAGAGTCAAACTGTGACTCCGGTCGGCTCATTTTTGACCCGTATCCAGTTTCCTGACTAGACCTAAAACCGTAGTATACTACGGTTTTAGGTCCGGTCACAAAACCGGATACAGGTCAAAAATGAGCCGACCGGAGTCACCGTTTGACTCCGCTCGGCTCATTACAGTAAATGGATTTCAGCGCCGGTCCAGCTGGGGTACGGGAGCGCACGGTTTTCCCCTCCCCAGCTGAGACCTGGCAACCATAGGCTGAAAAGGAGGTGTGAATGCAGCCTTACATTGCTTTGTAGTATCAGTAAGTCAAAATATTATTCTACCCTGCAAAATGAGAGCATTTAGGTTTGAGGATCCCACATGACAGCATCTTAGATTCATCTTGAATTCTTGTGATTATGAGAGAAGCATGTTATTTACTTCACTCAAACCTACATTTTTAGGTGTGGTTGAATATGGGTACAATTCATCAAACAGTGTGCTTGGCATAGTTTAGTGTTTCACTTCCAATAAAATATATAAAAATGTTGAGTTCCATTATAATTATTATACAGTCATGAGAAAAAGAAAGTACACCCTTCTTGAATTAAGGATATAAAATGACTGCAAGGTGTCCAGGTCCCATGGATGCAAAATAAGCCTAAATCATTAGCCCTTCACCACTGAGCTTGATATGTGATATTAGGTATTTGTGCTAATATGCTGTATCTGTTTTTGCTATATGTAATGCTGTGCATTATGACCGAACATCTCTAGAGATGAGCGAATTGAAGCTGACAAATCTGAATGTGTTACAAATTTAATGAAAAATTTGATTTGCAACGAATGCGAATATCACCTATATTCTATTGCTTCATTAAACTCCATTTAGTCCTGTCCAGGCTCCAGGGCATCTAAAATGGCGGATCCACATGTTAGGACATGGGAGAAGGAACTCTGGGAAGGCGGGAATAACGGTTGGTGGGATGACCCTGAATCACATGCAGGATGCAGCCTATCAGCAGCCAGTCACCCCTGTGATGTCACAGCCTTATATAATCAGCAGCCATATTCCTGCTAGTCACTTCATTCATTACACTTCAGAGAGATAGGACAGACAGCTTGTGTGTGTTACACAGAAAAGCTTTTTCCGGCAGCGTTTTACCTCCTAGTTACATCAGCATTCTGGTGGACAGAGAGCAGTGCTTTTTTTCAATAAAAATGATTTTTACTGCAGCCATTAACCTCCCAGTCACTTTCTACAGCATTGTATTACAGAGAGGGGCAGAGAGCTGTGCCTCATACATTTCTACAAGCTGCCTCAACTTCATAAACCTTAGCAGAGGAGGCAGAATTTTATTTACAGCGCAATTCTGTGTCTTTGTTCCACAACAAATCATCTGCTGGTTATACTAGTCTGTAGAAGGTCTAATACCCAGCAGGCCATTCCTAATAGTCTTTGACTGCAATTTTGAGTTTAGTTTTGAGTTTAATTTTGAGTTTAGTTCACAGCTTTTGTGTGCTGCAGCACTGTTGTGTACTGCTGGTGTTATGCAAAAAAAGCATACTGTAGCACATTTTCAGCTCTCATAAGTGCATACCACATGCCTACATTGAAGTAGAGTACTATTTTGTAGCTGTTAATCTATCAAGGGCCTAGATACTGTGAAAGTCCAGGCAAAAGTAATCACCGGCTGGTGTTTTACTCCAATACGTTTTTTTTTTAAAGCGTACTGTAGCGCATTTTTCTGCCCTCTTTGTTCCACAACAAATGGTCTGCTGGTTATACTAGTCTGTAGACGGTATAATACATACCCAGCAGTCCATTCCTAATAGTCTGTGAGAGAGTGCAATTTTGGGTTTAGTACACAGCGACTGTGTGCTGCAGCACTGTTGTGTACTGCTGGTGTTGTGCAAAATTACGTATTTTTAAGCATAAGTGCATACCACATCCATCCATCTAAGTAGTGTGCTATTTTGTACCTGTTAATCTATCATGGGCGTAGATATTATGAAAGTCCAGGCAAAAGAACACACCGGCTGGTGTTGTACTCAGATACTTTTTTAAGTGTACTGTAGCACATTTTTCTGCCCTCATAAGTACATACCTACATCTAAGTAGTGTACTCTTTTGTACCTGTTAAACTCTCAAGGGCCTAGATACAATGAAAGGCCAGGGAAAAGTAATCACTGGCTGGTGTTTTACTCACTTTTTTAAGCATACTGTATGCATTTTTATGCCCTCATAAATGCATACCACATACCTATATCTAAGTAGTGTACTATTTTGTACCTGTTAATCTGTCAATGGCCTAGATGCCGTGAAAGAACAGACAAAAGTACACACTTGCTGCTGTTCTAGACAAATACTGTTTTAAGTGTAGTGAAGCGTATTGTACTCCTTTCATACGCACTAAGTATGTCAGGTAGAGAAGTGCCGGGACGTGCACACAGGAGTGGCAGAGGCCTAAATTTATCCGGCAGAGTAACAGCAGACTAGGGGCGAATGGCAGCAAGAGTCGCAGCGTGAGGCCTGAGCTCCCAGTATCAGCTAGCGGTCGTGTCTCGACCAGCAACCCATCTGCCATCATCGATTGGTTAACACGGTCATCCACTTCATCACAAGTGACATCTAATACCCCAGTCAACATTCAGTGGGTTCCTCAGACACAACCCTCAGTTGGCATGGCCCAGGAGCAGTCCCTGTCCTCCCATTGCCTCAGTCCTTTGCAGTTCCCTCCCCTAAAGAAGTATCTTATGCTGTGGGTTCATCTCCACTATTCAGTGAGGACAGTCTAATAGAGGACAGTCAGTAGCTGCTGCCCAGCCAAGAAGTGGAGGAGACATCCGCCGCTTCCTCCATTAGGCGGGCAAGAAGTGATGAAGAAAGTGATGTGGGAGGCGGTGTTGCCAGCGTTCAGGGTCCTGAAGCAGACACTGTTGAGGAACCTGAGGAGGACATCAGTGACGTGTAGACACTTGTTAATGATGATGAAACCAATCGCAATTGGGAGCCGGGTGCATAAGGGGCTTCATCATCATCAGGAGAAGAGTGTTACAGGTTGCTGGTGAGGCAGCAGCTGAGCCAGCAAGGTGGTAGAATGGTTGGCAGTCAGCATAGTGGCAGAAGTGGAAATTTTGGGGCCAAACTGCCCAGGGGAGACCACCTGCTTCGTGGCAGCCTACCATCCCGGGAGGTAGTGGAACTGGGGTTGCTAGAGACGGCGGCAGCAGCAGTCAATTAGTGCGGACTTTAGGTGGGAAAGTCAGCTACTTGGCAGTGTGGCAATTTTTCATGAAGCATCCGGAGGAAGTTAACATAACCACATATAGAATAGGAAGGAGCAAATGATGTGTGTAGACCTATGTGTAGTTTTGAAATGTAATAGGAAAAACACAAAGATCATAAAACATACATTTATTGGTGTACAATTAAAATATAGGCACACACAAACAAAAAGATATACAAAACAGTATATAGATAGCAACCCAGCTTATCCTAGTATTGGATATATTGCTGGAGTAGAGGCTATACTAACCCTGCTTAGTCGCATAGGACCCCCTACCTGTTACTTCAGGGAGGCCTTCCAAGAGAATGCCAAACTGTAACTGGAATCTCCTGTCTCTCCCTGGTTCTGTAGGGAATGGAGGCGTCGGGTGCAGTGAGTATAGCACGTCACCAGCAAAAACTCCGCTGGTTTGTAAAAACCTCAACCTAATTATTCGGTGAGTATACAAATTGTAGGCACATCAATTATAGGATACAAAGATTGCATACAAATATTGTACAATTTAAGCCACATAAATCCAACGCGTTTCGTTGCGGCACATTTTCAAGCGGCCCAACTCTTCAGGGACAAGTGTGTAGAGGGTAGGAGTATATTTTCTCCCGTAGCCTCCCTCACTGAATAGTAGTATGATTGTGATACAACATATAGAGGTATAGATAAGTATTCTGGTGTGCTTAGGTAGAAAGGCCCAAATGGGGTTGTGTAGGTAATGGTCCAAGGTTTATGTTCCCTCTTGTATTTTGATAAATACCGTCCTTAAGTTGATATGATGAGTATATAGGTGCAGAGTGGAAGATACACGGATACAAATACTCATTTGGATTATTAGGTTGATACAATAAACCTTATGTGGGGGGGGGGGGGGGCACAGAATATACACCCACAGGACAATGGTCCTACATACCACTTGGGGCCGTATCATATGGCGTCTTTAGGATGGTTTATAAGGCCATATGGATGCTAGGTACCTGCAATTAGGTGGATTGGTGGTCAGTGTGTGCAGGAGTCCAGGATGGCGCGCCATCCTGGACTTCTGCACACACTGACCACCAATCCACCTAATTGCAGGTACCTAGCATCCATAAAAGTATGTTTTATGATCTTAGTGTTTTTCCTATTACATAACATAACCACATGCAAGATATGTCGGCAGAAAGTGAAGCGTGGCCAGGGTCACAATGTTTGCACCACAGCCCTGCATCAACATATGCTGTGCCACCATAAAGCGGCCTGGGAGAAACATGGCTCTGATGTAGTAGTCCAGCCTGCTGCATCACACCGCTCCCTCTTTCAGCCAGCCAAGATTCCACAGCCGAAGGGAGCTGTGTGTCATACCCTTTTTCTGTCACTCCAGATGCTCCTGCTCCTCCTACTTTTAGTCAGTCATTCCGCCAACAATCCATCGGCTAAGCCATGTCCAAGAGACAACAGTATGCGCCCACTCATCCAAAGGTGCAGAAGCTGAATGTGCTCCTGTCTAAGTTGCTGGTGCTGCAGTCCCTCCCTTTTCAAGTGGTGGACTCTGCACCTTTCAGAGAACTGATGGACTGATGGCTTATGCCGAGCCGAGGTGGAGAGTGCCAAGCCGTCATTTCTTTGCGAAGAAGGCATTACCAGCCCTGCACAATTTTGTGGAAGAGAAGGTGGGCCAGTCCTTGAGCCTGTCGGTGTGTACCAAAGTGCATGGCAGCATTGACGTCTGAAGCTGTAACTATGGTCAGTGACAATACATGTCCTTTACGGCTCACTGAGTGAAAGTGGTTCCTGCACAGCCACAACACCAACTTGGACAGGTCATGCCGCTTCCTCCTCCACGCTCTCAGGCTGTTGGTCCTGTGACAGTGTACGACTCCACCATCTCATCCTCCACCATGTCCTCAGCCTCCACTGGCCAGACAGGTCTCAGTGCCCCTTCAGCATACCGTATGTGCAGGGCACAGCAGTGTCACGCTGTTCTTTACATGGTTAGCCTTGGCGAACTGAGTCACACAGGGGAGGAACTGCTAAAAGTCATTCGTAAAGAAATCTGAGCATGGCTTATTCCACGAAAATAACTGAAAATGGGAACCATGGTGTCTGACAACGGGAAGAACATCTTGTTTTCACTGCGACTGGGAAGGCTGAGCCATGTGCCCTGCATGGCACACGTGTTCAATCTGGTTGTCAAATGGTTCCTGAAGTGTTCCCCCCATTTGCAAGACATCCTAACAATGGGAAGGAAACTTTGCATGCACTACAGCCACTTGTACACCGCAAAGCACACCCTCCTGTAGCTGCAGCATCCTTGAGCTGCAGATGAATTAGGCATGGATCAGCCAGGATTTCCACCCACCAATGCCTGATGCATCAAAGTAGATTGACCATGGTGCCACGCCAACACTTCACAAATATGGATAAAAACATTCCTCCGCATCAGACCTTTTTTCACCCACATTCATCACCGGGTACAGGTATTGCCACCCACCGCACCACTCAATCACCGGTTCACTTTCAGGATTCCTGATGCTGCTGCCACCTCCAGGCTGTCTCATTCAACCACTACATTGTCTCCTCATTTCTCTGCCAACTCCTGGCTGTGCAATGCAACCACTATATGCTCTGCTCATGCTTCACCACGTCCAGGCTGTGCCATTCAGCCACTATATGGTCTCCTCATTCTTCAGCCTCCTCAGGGCTGTGCAATTCAGCCACTATATGTTCTACTCATGCTGCTGCCAACTCAAGACTGTGCCTTTCAGCCACTATAGGGTTTCCAAATTTTTCAGCCAACTCAAGGCTGTGCCTTTCAGCCTCTAAATGATCTCCTCATGTTTCAGCCAACTGCAGGCTGTGCCATTCAGCCACTTTATGGTCTCCTCATGCTTTAGCCAACTCCAGGCTGTGCCATTCAGCCACTATATGGTATCCTGATGCTTCAGCCACCTCCAGGCTGTGCCATTCAGACACTATATGGTCTCTTCATTCTGCTGCCAATTCTAGGCTGAGCCATTCAGCCACTATATGGTCTCCTCATGCTTCAGCTACCTCAGGGCTGTGCCATTCAGCCACTATATGTTCTCCTCATGCTTCAACCAACTCCATGTTGTGCCATTCAGCCACTATATGGTCTCCTAATGCTACAGCCACCTCAAGGCTTTGCTATTCAGCCACTATATGGTCTCCTCATGCTTTAGCCAACTCCAGGCTGTGCCATTCAGCCACTATATGGTATCCTGATGCTTCAGCCACCTCCAGGCTATGCCATTCAGACATTATATGGTCTCCTCATTCTGCCGCCAATTCCAGGCTGTGCCATTCAGCCACTATATGGTCTCCTCATTCTTCAGCCACCTCAGGGCTGTGCAATTCAGCCACTATATGTTCTACTCATGCTGCTGCCAATTCAAGACTGTGCCTTTCAGCCACTAGAGGGTCTCCAAATTTTTCAGCCAACTCCAGGCTGTGCCATTCAGCCACTTTATGGTCTCCTCATGCTTCAGCCGACACCAATCTGTGCCATTCAGCCACTAGATGGTCTCTTCATGCTTTAGCTACCTCCAGGCTGTGCTATTCAGCCACCATATGGTCTCCTCATGCTTCAGTTACCTCCAGACTATGCCATTCTGCCACTATATGGTCCCCTCATGCTTTAGACAACTCCAGACTGTGCCATTAAGCCACTATATGGTCTCCTCATGCTTCAGCCACCTCCAGGCTGTGCCATTAAGACACTATATGGTCTCCTCATGCTATCACAAAGTCCAGGCTGTGCCATTCAGCCACTATATGTTCAACTCATGCTGCCGCCAACTCCAGAGAGGCACAGACTGGTGGTAGCTCACCATGCAGCGAACCGCCAGCTCGATGCTCATCAGAATGGGTACTCAAAAAATGTAAACAGTTTCAAATTAAATAAAATAAAAATTACAAAAAAAAATCTATTTACTCTCTTCAATTTGGACACCATATGGTCTCTGCCATATTTAGACTCTCTGCCGCAGTGATTCTAATAGCGATGCCTGTAATCTGCATGTCATACTGAATAACAGTATTCATTCACTAACACAGCCCTATTGAGGCTCTCTGTAGGCCAGAAATAGCTGTTTTTAATATTTGGACTGAACCAAATTTATTCGGAAAATTCGGCAATTCAGCCGAATCGAATTTTTCAAAAGTTTGCTCTTCTCTAAACATCTTCTTTTTGGTATTGTCTGTCCAAGGCACATTTAGGGAAATTTATCAAAACTTGCAGAGGAAAAGTTGCACATAGCAACCAATTAGATAGCTTATTTTATTTATAAACAAGGTTTCCTGCTGTGGAAATAGTGCAAGTTCCCACTCAGTTCCCACGTGTTCCTGCAGGACTTGGGCCCTGAATCTCCATTTTGTGGTTGGCTCTGATGCAACTTTGCATACTTAAAGGGATACTCCGGTAGAAAACTTTTATTTTTTAAATCAACAGGTTCCAGGAAGTTAAACAGATTTGTAAATTACTTCTATTAAAAAATCTTAATTCTTCCAGTACTTATTTGCTGCTGAATACTACAGAAGAAATTATTTTATTTTTGGAACACCGAGCTCTCTACTGAATCACGAGCACAGGGCTCTCTGCTGACACCTCTGTCCATTTTAGGAACTGTCCAGAGTAGGAGAAAATCCCCATAGCAAACATATGCTGCTCTGAAAAGTTCCTAAAATGGACAGAGATGTCAGCAGAGAGCACTGTGCTTGTGATGTCAGCAGAGAGCACTGTGTTCCAAAAAGAAAAGAATCTCCTCTGTATTATTCTGCAGCTAATAAGTACTCAAAGGATTAAGATTTTTTAATAGAAGTAATTTACAAATCTGTTTCACTTTCAGGCACCAGTTGATTTAAAAAAAAAGTTTTTCACCGGAGTACCCCTTTAAGCTGCGGTGCCATGTTCTTTAAAATAAGAAGTGTCCTTCTCTTGGCAACTTTTCCAAACAAGCCATACTTGTTCAATTTTTTTTCTTAATTGTACTTGCCATGAATGTGCATTATCTAGTGGGACAGAGACTGGGGAAGATTAATCACAAAACTGTTCAGTAGTAAGGCTAGGTTCACATGGCCGTTTTCTCCCATCCTGCTATTTTCATGTCATTACTGCTAAATGGACCATTCTAACAAACGGATGCAAACTGAAGCAAAATGATGCTAGTGATTAGCAACCAGGTGGGTTTGGTGGTGACTTACTCCCCTATTTTCATTAAAACATGAACGCTTAGATCAGCCTAGTCGGAAAGACAGCTGTCAGCTGAACAAGCATAGAACTGAAAGCTATCTAATGAGAATTGCCAGTGCAAGTGCATGACTGGCAGACATTTGTGAAGGAGATCAAGAAAAGTAAACAACTGCATTGTATCACAATGGACTGTTCCATGGGAAGTGCTCTGTGCAGATCTTTTATTAAGGGTGTTTTGGTCACCCGAATGACTGACCCATTACCTTAATATGATTAAGAAACTTGATTTTCAGAACAGTTCATGATGTTCTCTATTGCAGGAGGTGTGTCAGGAAGATATAGTAATACTTGTAACCCTACTCTTGATTTATTGTTATATAAATGGGAACTTAGTGTTCACAAACAATCCTCTTTAAATCCAGGATTTCAGATGAACAGAAAAACACTGTTCAGCAAAGAGTCTGTTTTCAGATATGCTTCTTAACAAGCAGCATTGTTTGTTATCTGATCAAATAATTTCCTTACCTAGGAAGCAATGTCCTAACAACTGACATCCTGAGCCATCTGTGGTTAAAGAAGGCCTGCTAACTATTATTCAGTGATATTCTAACAAAATATACATAATACCATATATTTTTTTTCTGTTGTACTGTGTGCAGGTAAAGCGTACTTAGAAGTTAAGATTCTGGGACAATGGTATGTGTCATCTATGCATCTCTATATGAAGTTATGAGCCTCTTGTTATGTGTGCATGTCAGTATGCATTGATTTATAAAATAATATATAAACACTACTCAACACTGCAACACCAAGAAGGATAAGCTGGTAGTTTACGTAGGTGTCACTAAGATCTGCAAATAAAGCACTTCAATCTGTATTATGCGTTTCGAAGCCAGACCGGCTTCTTTCTCAAGTACCTGAGAAAGAAACCGGTCCGTCTTCAAAACTTGTACGTTTTTATTAATTTACTATTTTAATAAATTCCATTCGGTTTCACTGTAGTACAGTTGAATTGTTTGGTGGGCAGCGCACATTGATCCATCTTGGTGGTGAAATATGGAGTTGGATTTCTTACATACTAAGCCTAGGGTGTCTGACGGTGTCTTTATCAAAAGACGCAAGTATGATATTGAGCTATGAGCCAGACATTTAGCTACAGGTGTTCCATTGAATTCATGCCACCTCTCTCAAAGGCTATCATGAGGCAAAACAATATGGGCTATGACAACATAATTAAGGGGCCTTCACAAGGGACTGTCACACTTTTCCCACTTCTGGAATTTTTGTGTGGGGATCAAGTGTAGTACCTTTCCTGTTACTTGGCAGTGTAGGAGACAACGAAGGCAAGATATGAAACCACACAGCAGGGCAGGTGTACCAGGGATGGCTGTGGAGAGCAGCAGCAGTCATCCCTGAAGCGACATGTTCCTGCTGGATCTGTCCCTAAGGCCCAGGTAGAGTAAGAGCCGAGGTGCAAAAGTGCCCAGGTAATGGTGACCCCAGGGTGCCGGAATTCACTTTGGAGTTTGTTGCACCACTTGGCACCAGATGGCACATAGCACATACTTTTTTCTCTCACTACGCCTTCTGGCTGAGATCGAGGAATTTCGAGATCGAGGTCTTGATCTTATGACCAAAAGATGTATGTCATGCTGATAGTTGGAACAAAAGGAAAAATAGCCAACACAACAACCTAATGCACAGGTGCCCGCTGCTGTGGCAAATACAAAATGTACAAAAAAGAAAGTTGCAACAGCACTCTAGGTCAAAAAATGCAGGCTCTTAGCGCACTTTTTGATCAAAATGCTGATCTACATGCTGATAGTTGGGCCATCTACCACTAACGCAGGGAGAACATACTTTTTCCTACAACCTTGCTTTTAATTTAGGACCCCCTAAACTTATTAAGTCTCAAATAACTTTTAATTAAAAACATTTTAACTACCCTTCATTACTGACTCTAAGACCACAAAATAATATTGACCCCTGGTAGATCTTGATCCCACATGTCGTCTTTTGCGCAGTAGAGGAAGGATCTGCCTTACTAAGCTTCCCTGCACGCTTCTCCTATTTATGAGTTGGGAAGGCATATGGGAACAGAGGGGATGGAGGTAAGGATGCTGGGTATGCTGGGTCCCACCTCCATTGTGCAAAGGATGAAGTTCACATATTAGTAACAGGCTAATACACCCTGTATCTCGGGAATGGCGGCACTGAGTTATACTTCATTTTAACAATCATGTGTATTGGGTTTAGTGTGGGAGAACTGGCTGACAGTTTTCCTTTAACCCCTTCCCGCAGAATGACTTATATAAACGTCAGGTTATGCAGCTAGTTCTTGCATCCTGACATTTATATAAGTCATTCAGTTATCCCGGCCATGCGATGCATTGCGCAGGTTAACAGGCAGAAGTCCCACTGTTACCGGTGGCCGACAAGTACTGCAACAAACCCCAGGACCATCTGTGAATGGTCCTGGTCAGCGATCACTGTGATTGGTCCACTGGTCACAGTGTCTCAGCTGACTTGGGGGGATGAAAGTTCAGATCCCCTGCTCTGCCTGCCCCTAGAAATCCGGGCAGAGCAGGGGAAGATGACCCTGAAAGCTGCGGGGTCCAATGTGGCGGGGGTGACATACCTGAGGACCAGCGCGGACAGCAGGGATCAAGGACCGGTGGCAGGCAAGTGGAGGAGGCAGCGGGCATCGTTGGCATCAGAAGCAGCAGTGAAGATCGCTGTAAAGTGATCTTCATTGCTGCTTCTAGGAGTTTCAGAAGCCTTTGACTGTCCGGGCTTGCTGGGTGTTGTAGTTTTGCAACATCTGGGGAGCCACAGTTTGGAGACCACTGTGCAGTGGTCTCCAATCGGTGCTCTTCTAGATGTTGCAAAACTACAACTCTCAGCATGCCCAGACAGTCCAGGCATGCTGGGAGTTGTAGTTCTGCAACATCTGACCCTTTAAATGTTGCAAAACTACAACTCCCAGCATGCCTGGGAAGTCTGGGCATGCTTGAAGTTGAAGTTTTGCAACAACTGGAGGGCTACAGTTTGGACACCACTACACAGTGGTCTCCAAGCTGTTCTCCTCCAGTTGTTGCAAAATTACAACTCCCAGCATGCCCTTTGGCTGTCTGGGCATGCTGGGAGTTGTAGTTTTGCAACAACTGGAGGCACACTGGTTGGGAAACATTGTCTGTTTCCTAACTCAATGTTTCCCAACCCGTGTGCCTCCAGCTGTTGCAAAACTATAACTCCCAGCATGCACTGACAGCCAAAGGGCATGCTGGAAGTTGTAGCAGTATGCCTCCAGCTGTGGCATAACTACAAGTCCCAGCATGCCCTTCTGCTGTCACTGCATGCTGAGAGTTGTAGTTTTGCAACAGTTGGAGGTTTGCCGCCCCCCCCCCCCCCCCCTGTGAATGTACAGGTAACAGTCACATGGGCGGGGGTTTACAGCGAGTTTCTCACTGCAAGTTTGAGATGCAGAAAATTTTCCACTACAGCTCAAACTCCTAGCGGGAAACTCGCTGTGAACCCCCGCTCGTGTAAATGGACCTTAAAAAAAATCCAACAAAACAACACCACACAAAATAAAGTGTAAAGCAATACATATACATATACCCCTACGCAATAAAAATGAAAAACATCTGGTACGACACTGTTTCCAAAACGGAACATCTAGCTGTTGCAAAACAACAACTGGAGGCACCCTTTTTTGGGGGGGAATCACTGGCGTAGAATACCCCTATGTCCATCCCTATGCAAATCCCTAATTTAGGCCTCAAATACGCATGGCGCTCCCTAAGGCTGGGTTCACATCACGTTTTTCCCAATACGGGGCCACATATGGCTGGGGGGGGAGCTAAAACCGGTCGCTCCTGTACCCCTGCCGTATGTGGCCCATATGTAATTCATTTCAATGAGCCGTGGTCGGCTCATTTTTCCCCATATGTGGGGAAAAAACGTGGTTGACTCCTCTCGGCTCATAGAAATGAATTACATATGGGCCACATACGGCAAGGATACGGGAGCGCCCGGTTTTAGCTCCCCCCAGCCATATGTGGCGCTGTATTGGGAAAAAACATGATGTGAATCCAGCCTTACTTCGGAGCCCTGTCGTATTTTTAGGCAACAGTTTAGGGCCACATATGGGGTATTTCTGTACTCAGGAGAAATTGCCTAACAAATTTTGGGGAGCTTTTTCTCCTTTTACCCTTTATGAAAAGGTAAAATGTAATTTTTTACACTAACTTGCTGGTGTTGCCCCATACTATTCATTTCCATAAGAGGTAAAAGAGAAAAAAAAGACCCCCAAAATTTGTAACGCAATTTCTCCCGAGTACGTAAATACCCCATATGTGGATGTAAAATGCTCTGCGGGCGCACAACAAGGCTCAGGAGTGAGAGCGCCATGTACATTTGAGGGGATTTGCTGTGGTGGCTGATCATTCCAGCGGTTCTGACATAAACACAAAAAAATAACACCCACATGTGACCCCATTTTGGAAACTTCACCCTTTAAGGAATGTAACAAGGGGCATAGTGAGCCTTAACTAACCACAGGTGTTTGAAGAATTTTCATTAAATTTGGACGTGAAAATGAATTTTTTTTTATTTTTTCACTTAAATGCTGGTGTTATCCCAAATTTCATTTTCTCAAGGGGTAATAGGAAAAAGCCCCCCATAATTTGTAATACCATTTCTTCTGAGTAAGGAAATACCCCATATGGCACACTACAGGGCTCAGAAGAGAAGGAGTACCATTGGGCTTTTGGAGAGAGAATTTGGCTAGAATTTACAAATTTACAGTTTACAAAGCCCCCATGGTGCCAGAACGGTGGAACCCCCCCCCCCCGGCCACATGTGACCCCATTTTGGAAACTACACCCCTCGCAGAATGTAATAAGGGGTGTAGTGAGCATTTATACCCCACAGGTGTCTGACAGATTTTTGGAACAGTGGTCCGTGAAAATGAAATATAAAATTTTTCATTTGCACAGCCCAGTGTTCCAAGAGTCTGTCAAACGCCAGTGGGGTATAAATGCTCACTGCACCCCTTATTACATTCCATGAGGGGTGTAGTTTCCAAAATGGGGTCACATGTGGGGGTAAGGTCCACTGTTCTTGTAGCATGGGGGCTTTGTAAACACACATGCATTTTCTCCTATAACCTCTTGTAAAAATGGTAAATTTAGAAAAAAAACCTGCATTTTAGTGAATTTTTTAAATTTATTTACACATCTGATGTTAACGAAAAGTCGTCAAACACCTGTGGGGTATTAGGGCTCACTGTACCCCTTGTTACATGCCTTGAGGGGTGTAGTTTCCAAAATAGTATGCCATGTGATTTTTTTTTTTTTTTTTTTGCTGTTATGCAACCATAGGGGCTTCCTAAATGTGACATGCCCCCAAAAACCATTTCAGCAAAATTTGCTTTCAAAAACCCAAATGTGACTCCTTCTCTTCTGAGCATTGTAGGTTGCCAGCAGAGCACTTGACATCCACATATGGGGTATTTCCATACTCAAAAGAAATAGGGTTACAAATTTTTGGGGGCATTTTCTCCTATTACCTCTTGTAAAAATGGTAAATTTGGGGGGGGAAAATGCATTTTAGTGAAAGAAAAAATTAATTTACAAATCCGACTTTAATGAAAAGTCGTCAGACACCTGTGGGGTCTTAAGGCTCACTGGACCCCTTGTTATGTGCCTTCAGGGGTGTAGTTTCCAAAATAGTATGACATGTGGCTTTTTTTGCTGTTATGGAACCATAGGGGCTTCCTAAATGTGACATGCTACCTAAAAACCATTTCAGCTAAATTCACTCTATAAAATCCCATTGTCGCTCCTTCGCTTCTGAGCCCTCTGAGCACTTAATGTTCACATATGAGGTATTTCCTTACTCAAGAGAAATTGGGTTACACATTTGGGGGGGCATTTTCTCCTTTTACCCCTTGTAAAAATTCAAAAATTAGGTCTACAAGAACATGTTAGTGTAAAAAATGGAGTGTTTACAACATTCTGAATATCATTTTTTTTTTATACTTTGAGGGGTGCAGTTTTTATAATGGGGTCATTTATGGGGTATTTCTAATATGAAGACCCCTCAAATCCACTTCAAAATTGAACTGGTCCCTGAAAAATTCAGATTTTGGAAAATTGCTACCGACCTTTGAAGCCTTCTGATGTCTTCCAAAAGTAAAAACATGTCAACTTTATGATGCAAACATAAAGTAGACATATAGATTATCTGAATCAATATATCATTTATTTGGTATGTCTATTTTCCACACAAGCAGAGAGCTTCAAAGTTAGAAAAATGCAAAATTTTCTAATTTTTCATGACATTTTGGAATTTTTCACCAAGAAAGGATGCAAGTATCGACAAAAATTTACTATGATAAAGTAGAATATTTTATGAAAAAACAGTCTTCGAATCAAATTCATAAGTAAAAGCATCCCAGAGTTATTAATGCTTAAAGTGACAGTGGTCAGATGTGCAAAAAATGTTCTGGTCCTTAAAGGGTAGCTCCCACCATCCTATTTTTTATTTTTTTGCTAGCCCGTTACCCCCCCCCACCCTCGCTACGGCACTAGCCCGTTCCCTCCTCCCCCGCCCTGCATACCCCGTTCCCTCATTACACTTGCAGTTACTGCAGAGTCCGGCAGCGGGCGTGCAGGGACAGCGGCGGCAACGAGGCGGCGGCGGCGATGTGCGGGAGGAGTGGCCTCCCAGCCAGTAGCCGGGAGCCAATGCACTTGCTCCCGCCTGTCTGATTGACAGGCAGGGAGCGAGTGCAGCCTAACTGAAAAAGGACTGATTGCCACTCCAAAATCAGTCCTTTTTCAGTGGCCGGTTTTTAAATGTAAATTAAACCTTTTTAATGAACATAAGTACTACAACATATCAAAAAATAAAGTTGGTGACAGTGCCCATTTAAAGAGGTTATCCAGGAAAAACCTTTTTTTTTATATATCAACTGGCTCCAGAAAGTTAAACAGATTTGTAAATTACTTCTATTAAAAAATCTTAATCCTTTCAGTACTTATGAGCTTCTGAAGTTAAGGTAGTTCTTTTCTGTCTAAGTGCTCTCTGATGACACGTGTCTCGGAAACCGCCCAGTTTAGAAGCAAATCCCCATAGCAAACCTCTTCTAAACTGGGCGGTTCCTGAGACACGTGTCATCAGAGAGCACTTAGACAGAAAAGAACTACCTTAACTTCAGAAGCTCATAAGTACTGAAAGGATTAAGATTTTTTAATAGAAGTAATTTACAAATCTGTTTAACTTTCTGGAGCCAGTTGATTTATATATATATATATATATATATATATATATATATATATATAAAAAGTTTTTTTTCCCTGGAATACCCCTTTAAGGTCAAAATTGGCTTGGTCCTTAAGGGGGTTAAAGAGTCATTCCCTCAATTAAGAATCTCTTTCAATAAATTATTTATTTATTTGCAATGCATATAATTCAGCTAAATTGCAGCATGAAAAGGAATTCCCTTGCCCAACTACTCCAAATCCTATCAGGGCTGGGATTCTGTTACCACTGGCTACAGCCTGGCAACATTTTTTTTTTTAGCCTGACAAGCTTGTGTATAATCTTTTCATCTTTCAATGCAGGACCATTAAAGCTTTACCAGAGTGCGCTAGCATGATAGCTTCATTCTGTAAGCGCAGGGCAGGTATATGCAGTGGAGCCCACATCGTCCCTTTCTGCATCAGTATTATTTACTGCAGCATGACATGGATGAAAGTTATCCATGAATGCACAGCACACAGTACTTCATCTTACAACACGGCACGTGTCCATGGTGAGTCGACATTGTGCAGAGAAACATTCTGGATCAACTCGCAGCTTATATGTTCAGGGCATAGAAAAAGTTACCATGCCTTTGCGCGGTGGAGACCATAGAAAGAAGTTACTTGACCGTGAGGTGTTTTGGATTTTAAAACTTGATACTAGGGCTCCTAGGGGTTTGAACAAAAGGCAAGACACCATGCTATATTATTAGATTTGTATACAATGAAATATACTTTCTGACAATTCGTCTTATTTCTCGGACTTTTTTGATGTCTTGCCCTTGCTTCTATCCCCTCACTGAACCCATTTGTATAGGGACGTCATAGCTTAATACATAATACAGCTATTTCATATACCCCCTCCTATATAGTAGATCTTACAATTCAGTTTTCTATATTGTTTAGTCCTCTTGTTCCAATAGTTGATATTTCCCATAGGTCTACATTTACCACAATATATGTTCTTTATGTATTTTTTATTTTATAAGTATATCATATCCAACTATATGTGGTATTATAGACTTTGGATGTGTGGCCCTTCTCCCTTCCTCCACTATGTTTTTTCTATAGAACCTAGACATCTTCCTATGGATTGCCCCACACCCGCCTATACAGATGGCTAATATTTATTATATTTATATTAGTTTATGATTATTTTTTGTAATTCCTTTGGCCATTGTTTTCGGATGTGGGGTATATCCAGGAGATTGGATCTTAATTTATATAATATTATATTTTTTAGTTCATCTGTACCAAGTCCTTCTTTGGTTCTATACTGTGTCTAACACTGACAAACTTGAGCACACCTAGGATGTGATTGACAATATATACTACCATGCGTTTTTAAATTATTGATTTATTACCATGTCTTTTATACATGTTGGTTAGTCCCTATCCCTAGAAACTTTGATTATGTATATTATTCTTTATTTCACAGCTAATTTCATGTGTGAGTTACATATATTTTGTTTAGTGTTTTTTTCTCTTTTGTCTAGTGTGAACGCAGATGTCAGTCGGGCCTTTGTGTGTGGTTGTGCACCGCCCCGTCCCACTCAGGTGTTTTCACCTGGTGAGGGGGGCGGTGCCGCCCGCTATAAGAGCCAGACTGATCTGAGTATACCATTGTATGACTAAAGCGACTAAGGTTGCTGAAACGCGTCACTTTACTCCATGATCCGTGTTGCTGTTTGCTGTGTGTATCTACAATAAATTTCCATCTTGCATCGTGCTTTGTGCTGGACATTGTTCTACTTTTCTATATTTCGTCCTCGTGGTGTCCGCACGAGTCCGTGCACTGAGGCGGCGGTGGAGAGCTGGATGATCTTCCTATTTCTTCATCTTACAACCCACCAATAAATATTAAGCTTACATAGTACCTCTATATCAATAAAGCCTGAGAAAAAGTCACAGTTTTATTAGTGTTTTATGTAGTTTATTGCTTTAGAATGGGGAATGCATGACACACTGTCCGGGACTATCTGTAAGGGATGCTACAACTCGTTTAAATTGTATAATCTACTAGCTGAATGTTAGGGACCGACCGGGGGACAGGGAGAGTAAGCCCTTAACTGACCCTAAAACCGCTCTCCCTGCCTACTTGCCCCCTCACCCTGAAAAGGTACAAGTACAAAGGACAAAGATCAGATCAACCAAACAGAATATAAATATAGGATGCTGCACACACTGGAACACAGAACCAGGATACCAAACAGGGATAACATACAGAGCATACTCATAACAGACACATAACAGAAAGGATAATAAATCCTAAAACCGACTAAACAAACAATGCTTAAAATCTACTAAGAGCATGGCACATAAAATGGCAAAACCCAGAAAATACAAGGTGCTTGCTAAAACAGATATAGTAGATAAAAGCACAAAACAAACAGAGTTTCACCCAGCCTCCATTTGCCGCATGTCCAACATGTTAGCAAGACAGGGTACAAAGAAGTTATCTGTATTCACCAGCAACCAGAGGCTAGCCTGGGCTGACATTAGACATACCCAAGAGGCTATTAGCTAACAGAGCCTGGGCTGAAACAGCCAGAGACATTTAACTCTTCCCTACCCAGGGAAGATAAAACTGCTCACACACAGCAAAACCAATAGGCTGTGTGTGAACACAAACCAATACAGACATGGCACTGAGTACCCAGCGTTGCCAGTTTTTTTCTTCCTAATCCTTGTTGGGGAGGAAAATCAACAAAGGAGGAAGCTTTTGACTTCCTATGCCATCCTCATATATTGTTGTCAAATCCCGTCCCCATATCCAGTCCTCATATCCCATCCTCATATCCCATCCTCATATCCCGACCTCATATCCCACCCTCATATCTCGACCACCTATCCCGTTCTCCTATCTCAACCTCTCATCCCGTCCTCCTATCTCGACCTCCTATCCCAACCTCATATCCCGACCTCATATCTCGACCCCATATCCTGACCCCATATCCCATCCCCATATCCTGACCCCATACCCTGTCCCGTCTTTGTGAGATGGGGTGTGACTTGCAAGCCGGACTGACACATTCACCAGGAGACACAGAGCGCAGCTTGTCCTCATATCCCGACCTCATATCCCGTCCTTATATCCTGACCTCCTATCCCGTCCTCATATCTCATATTTAAACAAAAACCCTGACCCTTGCCGTTTGGACGTGATGCTGGAACATACACACACACATACACACATATACACACACATTGGGTGAGATTTATTAAAACCTGTCCAGAAGAATTGTTGATGAGTTGCCCATAGCACCCAATCAGAGTGCTTCTTTCATTTTTCAAAGGCCTCTGAAAAATGAAAGAAGTGATCTGATTGGTTGCTATGGGCAACTCAGCAACTTTTCCGGACTTTTCCTCAGGGTTTGATAAGTCTCCCCCTTTGAGTCTTATATATATATATATATATATATATATATATATATATATATATATATATATATAGATTATGCCTCAACTTGTGTGTGGTGTGTGAATAAAAGGCAAGAGAGCAGGAGCTAGCTGTCAAAGTTGGTAAAACCAGTTGTATACCAGCTACATAGTATAAAGTATAGCAGAGTACAAATAGGACATTTTTGTAGGCTATATAACTTACATCACTGTAAGTTTATCAAAACCTGACCATAGGAAAAGTTGTTGAGTTGCCCATAGCAACCAATCAGATCGCTTCTTTCATTTTTGAAAGGGCATATGATAAATGAAATAAGCGATCTGATTGGTTGCTATGGGCAACTCAGCAACTTTTCCTCTGGACAGGATTTCATAAATCTTCCCCTTAGTGTTAAGTTGAAACTAAACATACCTTTCCTTTATACTACCATACTAAATTATTGTTATTGTGTTCACTGGGTTGCAACCATAAAGTAGCAGTCC
This sequence comes from Hyla sarda, assembly GCF_029499605.1. Classification (NCBI taxonomy): domain Eukaryota; kingdom Metazoa; phylum Chordata; class Amphibia; order Anura; family Hylidae; genus Hyla; species Hyla sarda. The sequence goes on from NC_079192.1 coordinate 231,420,359, forward strand.
TTCCCTAGGGCAGTGAAACTATGTTAAAAGAGATAATAGCATTCCATTATAGTACAGAAAGGTTTGTAAAGTATGAATTGGTTGCAAAATATCCGGGGTGTGTCTGTGATAATTGCATGACAATATGTTCTCACTTTCCTCATAAATTAATATTATTTGTTTTTCATTATTCATGTAACCATTTAATTAAGTTATACATTTTTATTATTATTATAGAACCTCCATTCTCCCATCTACCAGCCCACACTCTATCTGCCCCAGTGAGCACCTGCTCTTACCTGAGAGTGCCAACTCTTTTTCCATATTATCTGTTTATCTCATTATTACAACTTGCTCATTTAGATCCAGGATCTGGGCTTCCAAATACACAACATACTGATCTTGCACAGCAGTGTACATACTGTTCAAGGACTGTAATATATTGCAAAGGACGTACGCTGGATACATGTCTAATCATGGAGCACATTTTTGTTAATGGGGATAGCAAAGATAACCTAAAATGCAGTAATATTTAATCCCTTCAGGACCACGGGTTTTCTAATTTTTGCACTTTCGTTTTTTACTTCACACCTTCTAAAAGTCATAGTACTTTCAATTTTCCACCTACATTTTCCACCTACAGGCCCATATCAGGGCTTGTTTTTTGCACCACCAATTCTACTTTGTAATACCCTCAATCAATTCACCACAAAATCTACAGGAAACCAGAAAAAATATTAGTGGAGCAAAATTGGAAAAAAAACCCACAATTTTGTAACTTTTGGGGACTTCCGATTCTACGCAGTGCACTTTTCGGTAAAAATTACATCTTATCTTTATTCTGTAGGTCTATAGAGTCACAAGGATACCTAATTTATATAGGTTTTATTCTATTTTACTACTTACTTATTGTATAGTGTATGCAAATTTCTGATTGCATACACTGTTCAATTCTATGCTATTGCATGACATTGATCTGTGTTATCGGTGCTCGATTACTCCAACCTGCAGAGCAGGGCTGAAGTATCCTAGCAACGATCGGACAGCAAGGAGGCAGGTAAGGGCCCTCACGCCGTCCTCTAAGCTGATCGGGACACCGTGGTTTCACCGCGGTGGTCCTGATCAGCTCCACTGAGCTGCCGGGATACATTTTTTCTATTTTAGATGCAAAATCTACTTTGATCATGGCATCTAAGGGGTTAATGCCGGACATCACCACGGTCGTTGATGTCCTGTATTAGCCATGGGTCCCAGCTGCTGATGGCTCATGACCCTGTGTCATAGAAGGGGAGCGGGATGAGGGTGTGCAAGTACACCCTTGGATCCTAAAGAGGTTGTACACGTGAATGCAGGCAAATAGTAAATAAACAGTAAATAAATCATGTCTATCGTCTGAACTATCTGAATCTAAATTCACTTTCCGTGCGGAATTCTGCAGAAAAATTCTGCATGGACATTCCGCTGCATCAGTGTCTTATTGATTTCAATGGGATTCTTTAGGACTGTACATACGGCAGAATTTCCGTGCCAGATGGATCTGCCACAGAAATTGGGATTCCTGTGACCGCAGTTACAATAGTCATGTATATTCTTTCTGCGGATTCTGCAAGGAAATGCATTGCTGTCTATGAGACGGCACATTTCCGAGCGGTCCTAGTGCCGACATTCTGCTGGTGCTCCGCTGTCCTTGGAATGTCTGCATATACATTTTCCATGTATACATTCCACCGTGTGAAAATAGCCTTATGGCTCTATTAGAACAATGAGCACTTTATACCATATTTCTTTTTTCAATGTTATCTTCAGAGACAAAACATGGCTCCAAGAAGGTACTGTATATTAAATTTCAAGAATGGTATTCAATCCCATAAGAATATTGCAGGGGAAACCTTTTTAAAATGACTGGTTGAGATTTGACTATGTTTATTGCACCAATTATACAGTTCCCATGTAGGGCTGCCCTACAGCCATCTGAGAACTACCTTACTATTACAGCCTAAAAAAAAATGGATAGGAAGTTATGTTCTATTTTTTTCTCTGTAGTAGATTTCCATTTCCACACCCTAAGAGGAGGATTCATGATTGTCAACTGTATTTACACAACATATACTTGGTGAGGTTATCCAGTGTTTTGCCATTGTGTAGGTTTTAATAAATAATAAGAGGACATTGAGTTCAAGATCATCTGTTCTTTTGTATCATATAAACTGTAACAGTGTTTATTGTAACTTAGACTGTAAATGTATCAATACACAAAGTACACAGTGTACTTCAGACTTGTTTCTGATGATAACAATTTACAATTGGCTACTTTTTATACAGATGAGTGGCATACTTGGTGTCTTTTTTACACTATACTTTTTATATAATTTTTGTATATGCTTACAGACCCTTAAAAGGTGTTTCATATACTATCGCCCCTCTCACACACAACAGATCTTTACAGCATAGAAACATTCACTCCTCACCTTCAAGTCTGTACTCACTTCTGCTAAACAGAACTACTTATCTACCATGATATCCTGTCTTTCTTACAACCCCAAGCAACTCTTAAACACCTTTAACTGTCTTCTCCGTCCACCACTACCACCGCCCACATCTCATCTCAGCAGACAACTTTGCTACATACTTCAAACACAAGATCAGCACCATCAGGGTAAACTTTACTTTCCAGCCCCTACAACCCACCTTCACACTTGCCCAGTGCCCCTCCACCATGACTCACTTCTCCACCGTTATGAAGACAAGCTCTCCAAACTACTTTACTCTTAACACTTCACCACCTGTGCACATGACCAAATCCCATCTCACCTCATCCCTAACCTGACTACAGTATTCATCCCAGCCCTAACCTATCTCTTCAACATACCAATTAACACTGGTACTTTTCCCTCATCATTCAAACATGCAATCATCACACCCATCCTCAAACAACCATCTCTGGACCCATCCTCCTTGTCTAGCTACTGCCCTATCTAGCTTCTTCCCTTTGCTTCAAAACTCCTTGAACAACATGTCTATCTTAAAGGGGTACTCTGGGGGGGGGGGGGGCAATGTGTTTTGGTGATGCCTAGTTCCAGCCCTTCTGTTTAGCATTCTGTCTCTCATGTGGCTAGGTGTTTGGTTGCTATGTTGCCCTGTCAGTGTTTGCGTATGTTTGTGGGGTATTGGCCAATCAGAAGTGTCTGTTGCATATGACACACACAAACACACGCACGCACACATCAGCTTTTCATCTCTTAATATCAGTTGTCTGCAAACTCCTGCAGCTGGAACCACTAATACTCCCATCATGGAACAGACTCCTTTCCATGATGGGAGTAGTAGTTCCCTGGCTGTGTGAGTCTGCAGGTGGCTGGGAGGCTAGATTAGATTTGTACTACTACCCCCATCATGGAACCAAGTCTGTTCCATGGTGGGGGGTAGTAGTACAGGGGATAAGGGATTGATCACACCGGGTCTCACTTCTGAGACCTGATGGGATCGGCAGTTATTAAGCAGGGGATCGGGCGGCATGTATAGAATGTTTTTACTTTCATTTTTAAATCCCCCGCCTGGAGCCCTGAATGACCGATACCAAGGAGTAAGTAAGGGCTCCCGGCGGGGTTTATAAAATGAACAATCTGACTGCACACTTTTAACTATATACCCCCCTGTACATTTTTCATATTATGCCACCGTAGCGCTATATATGAATAGTATTCTATGAGCAGCGCATCGGGCCAGCAGCTGGCTGGCAAAATGCTGCTGATAGATTACTTTTCAAATATAGCGTTGCAGGGGGCATATATCTATAGATGCGCTGGGGGGGCAGACATATAGTATTATTTTGCCCCACACAAGCGTTTCCATATACATGGACACACAGCGCTATGAATGTAAATTAGTCTATCAGCAGCGCATCTGCCGTCCGACTTACCCAGCAGATGCGCTGTTGATATAAAACTTTTTATACAATGTGTTACGGGGGCATATCTATATAGAAGGGCTGGGGGGACAGATAGTACAATATGTCGCCCCCCAGCGCATCTATAGACATATGCCCCCTGCAATGCTATATTTGAAAAGTAATCTATCAGCAGCATCAGGCTGGCCAGCTGCTGGTCCAATGCGCGGCTCATAGAATACTATTCATATATAGTGCTATGGTGGCATAATATGATAAATGTGCAGCGGGGGTATATAGTTAAAAATGCGCCGGTGGGGGGTATATATTTATAAATGTGCAGGTTGGGGTCATATTTTTATAAATGTGCAGCAGAGGCATATTATAAATGCGCTGGGGGGCTAGATATATAGCACGATATGTCTCCCCCCTGCAGCGTTATATATCTTTCCACCAACAGCGCTTTTAATAAACATATTCACACTCACACTGTTCATTGAATAAACCCTGCCGAGAGCCCTAAATGGCTCCTCGGTACCGGTCATTCAAGGCTCCCGGCGGGGGATTTAAAAATGAAAGTAAAAACATTCTATACATTGCAGAGCAGCGGACCATGCTCTCCTGCTTAATAACTGCTGATCCCATGGGGTCTCAGAAGGGAGACCAGGTGTGATCAATCCCTTATCCCCTGTACTACTACCCCCATCATGGAACAGTCTGTTCCATGATGGGGGTAGTAGTACAAGCACTAATGTATTCTCCCTAACCACCCGAAGACTCCTATAGACATATAGCGCTCCAGTGCATTTAGAATATGCCCCCGCATTGCTTAAAAAAAAAAACAAAAAAAACAAACAGGAACCCCCTTCGACGCATTTATAAATATATACCCCCCCACCGGCGCATTTAAACTATATACCCCCTGCAGCGCATTGATCATATTATGCCACCATAGTGCAATATATCAATAGTATTCTATGAGAAGTGCATCAGGCCAGATTGCGGCCCGATACTGCTGATAGAATACTTTTCACATATACCGTTGCAGGGGGCATATATCTATAGATGCGCTGGGGGGGGGGGGGGGGGGGCGACATATAGTATTATCTGTTCCCCCAGGGCTTCTATATAGATATGCCCCCGCAACGCTATGTATGAAAAGTATTTAATCAGCAGCGCATCTGCCAGGGAAGCCAGCCGGCAGATGCGCTGCTGATAGACTAATTTGCATTCATAGCACTGTGTTTGCATAAATATATATGGAAGCGCTGGGGGGGACAAGATAATACAATATGTTGGCCCCCCAGCGCATCTATAGACATATGCCCCCTGCAACGCTATATGTGAAAAGTATTCTATCAGCAGCATTGGGCCGGCCGGCTGCAGGCCTGATGAGCTGCTTATAGAATACTATTAATATATAGCGCTATGGTGGCATAATATTAAAAATGCGCAGAGGGGGGGGGGTATATAGTTAAAATTTCGCCGGCGGGGGATATAGTTAAAAATGCTTGGGCTATATATATAAATGCACCAACGGGGGGGGAATATATTTCTAAATGTGCTGCCGGGGGGGGGGGGGGGGGCATATTTTTATAAATGCTGCGTTGGAACATCACATCAATGACCACCACCTGAGGGTAATGCCAGGAAAACATACAAAGTGCACAAGTGCCACGGCCAGCTTACAACTGGTGCTATGAGCTAAACACTAGTGTTGAGCGGCATAGGCCATATTCGAATTCGCGAATATTTGCGAATATATGGACGAATATTCGCGAATATTCGCATATTCGTTATACCCTCGTTTTATTTACGCATATGCGAATATTCGCGTATGCGAAAATTAACATATGTGAAAATTAGCATATACAAAATTAGCATACACTAAAATTCGCATATGCGAAAATTAGCATGTGCTAATTTTCGCATATGCGAATGTTCGCACGCCAGTCTCACACAGTAGTATTACAGCCTTCTTTTCACCACACAAGCTGGAAGCAGAGAGGGGTGATCACTGTGATGTGTACTGTGGAAAAAAAAACGAATATTCGTAATTACGAATATATAGCGCTATATTCGCGAAATTTGCGAATTCGCGAATATGCGATATTCGCAAATAATATTCGAATTGCGAATATTCACGAGCAACACTACTAAACACGTGTAATGACAAAGAAAGCACCGAATGAATAGGGATGAGGGGCGTAGTTACTTTAATGAATATTCATTTCTAGGGAGTGTCCAGACCTGTCCACAGTGTCCGCCCTCTTCCAAGCAAATACGCCCGGAGAGCTGACATTTTGTCCACAGCGTACAGGCTTCATGATGCCAGTGGTGGACGACAGTAAGAGCAGGCACAAAAAACTACAGAGCTTCCTCAACAGATAACAGGTCAGTAAAACAGGATAACCAGGGGAAACATGTAATGCATGTCAATTGCAAAAATGCCTTACTAATAGCTAGCTCCCTAAAGAAACCCCCCCCCCCCAATAAAAATACTGGAGTACCCCTTTAAACTGTCCTCCTACCTCTCATCTAACTCACTCTTCTACCACCTGCAATCTGGCTTCTGTCCCCACCATTCTACTGAAACTGCCTTAACCAAGATGGCCAATGATCTGTTGACTGCAAAATCCGAACACCAATACTCTGTTCTCCTTCTCCTTGACCTCTCCTCTGCCTTTGACACAGTAGACCACTCTCTCCTGTTACAGTCTCTCTAATCTCTATGCGTTACAATTTAGACCTCTCCTGGATCTTCTCACACCTCACCAGCTGCACATTCAGCATCTCCCACTCTCAAGCTACCTCCTCACCTCACCCTCTCTCCAAGGCTCTGTTCTGGGGCTCCTACTCTTCTCCATCGACACCTTCGGCCTGAGACAGATTATAGAATCCCATGGCTTCAAGTACCACCTATATGCTGATGATGCTCAAATCTACCTCTCTGGCCTTGATGTCGCCTCCCTCCTATCTAAAATCCCAGCTCTATCTTCTTTTTTCTCCTCCCGCTTTGTTAAACTCAACATGGAGAAAATGGAATTCATCATTTTCCTCCCATCATGCTCCAACTCCCCACACGGTCTATCAATCACAGTCAATGGCTCTACCCTCTCTCCAGCACCCCAAGTGCTCTGCCTTGGGGTCATTTTTGACTCAGCACTGTCTTTCAAACCACACATCCAGACCCTCACTACTGCCTGTCACCTTCACCTCTAAAACATCTCTTGAATCTGCTCATTCCTCAACTTTGACTCAACTAAACTGTTGGTACATGCCCTTATCATCTTCCACTTGGACTACTGCAATATCCTGCTCTGCAGACTTCCATTAAAAACACTTGCTACCCTCCAATTTATTCTCAACTCTGCTGCTCTACTAATCCACCTCTCACCCGACTTCACCTCTGTTCCAATCCCTTCACTGGCTACCCTTTGCCCATCAAATTCAATTTAAATTGTTCACCATGACATATAAGGCCATCTATAACCTGTCTCCTCCATACATCTCTGCCCTGATCTCCCTATGCCGCCCCGCACATAATCTTTGATCATCTCTAGACGTCAGCGCCTATGCTCTCCCCTGGTCCACACTTCACATGACCGTCTCCAAGACTTCTCCCGAGCTTCCTCCATACACTTGAACTCGCTACCCCGGCACATCCAGCTCCCATTCACCATCAAGACCTTCAAAAGCAACCTGAAGACCCATCTATTCAAGCAAGCCTAAGACCTTCAATAATCCTGCTGCCACTGCACTATTAATGGCTACTTCACCACCTGCCCACAGATGACTTGCCACCCTCCTCACCTACTGTTTCCTTTACCTCTCCTTGTAGAAGCCCTTACGGGCAGGGCCCTCTTCCCCTCTGTGTCAGTCAGCAAGTTAATCTGTGTAATGCTCAATGTTCCCATGTTAGTGTTATATACTGTTACTTTTATCTTATGTAAAGTGCCCTGGAACCAAGGGCGCTATATACATTATTATTAATAATAATAATAATAATAATAAAAAAAAAAGTACAGGAGGAGTGACTCTAGTCTTATCCATCATACTCTTGTACAGCACAGCTGTGCAGGCTTCTGCTGAGGAACGTGCACCATAATATGCCTTTTCAGGTCACAGAGTAAGTAAGGAACAGAGGGCCTGACCTCACCACTGGAGCAGTGGGAAGGTGAGTGGATTTTTTTTATGTTTTGGAGGGGACATATTGGAGAAATGAACTACCTGCTTGGGGCATCTACATATTGAGTTGGAGGGGATTATCTACATGCTGAGGGCTTCTACCTAATGGGGCAGAATGATGTGACTATTTGGGCATTCTACCTGATTGAAGGGGTGTTATGTACATAATGTACCTACTGAGAGCTCCTACCTAATTAAGGGAATTAGGTACCCACTGAGGTAATTTACCAGGAGTATTTAGTTATCTACCTTCTAGGAAATATTGTTCCTCCCTGGGACATCTACCTAATTGGGGTGATTTAGCTACCTGCAGGGGCTTTCTCCCTAATGGGGGATTGTCTACCAACTGGGGGCATTTGCCAATCTGCAGGTAAGAATAGTGCAGAGCCTAAGATGGTCATCTGGCAGAGTCTGCAGAGATGAGTCATGGTTAGAAGTCCTCATAGCCAGATAGAGAAGAAAAGGAAAGACAACAGTCCGTGTACAGTGGTTTTTATTCAGTATCAGTGTGGTGGTAATTGTAGTGGTTATGTTATGGCACAGTTTTTTATCCCTTGTAAAGTGGTATCATATCATATAGTATTACAGTGATCCCTCAACTTACAATGGCCTCAACATACAATAGTTTCAACATACAATGGTCTTTTCTGGACCATGGTAAGTTGAAACCAGACTCAACATACAATGTACAGACAGTCCAGATCTATGAAACGTGTCAATGGCTGGAAGAACCAACCAATCAGAATGGGCGTTTCACCGGTAAAACCCCTGTATTACTGAAGTGTATGCACTGACTGGTGTCTGGTAGCGCCCCCTACAGTACAGGGAGGTATTACATGTTCTGTACTCTTTACCTGTACCAACTCAAGTATATGCAAAAAAAGAAACAGAGAAGAGAGCGCACTAATGTGCCATGATTCTGTATGTATAGGAGATACACAGGTGAACAAAGACTGGTGCGCTCACCTGGGGGTGTTGTGTTACAGACACAACACCGTTGAATGCTTATTCCCCAGATCCCTGGGAGGTAGTGGTGGAAGAGCTGCTGGGCACCCGTTCGTTTCGGGAACTGGTCCTGGACGTCTGGTATAGGGAAAAGAGCAGTGGAATCCTGGTTCCACGAAGAAGCGGTGCTTGGTAGCGCTCGTTTCCAGCGAGAGACGAAAGATTGTAGTCTACGAACTCGGGTATGGCATAAAGAAAAAAGTCTTTATTCGCACATGTAGTAACACAAGGGATAAAGCGTTTCGAGGGGCGGAGACCCCCTCTTCGCCAGATCCAATCATATGTTGGGATAGGTTCCCGTCCCACTTATACAGAAAAAAGCCCGCAAGAAAGTACACACTGGCGAATCAAATTGCGTTACACTATATACATCTTATTTAAATGTACGTATCAATAATCAATAATATATATAAACCTTAAAAAGATTAAAAGAATTCCCGCTGGGAAAAGAGGAAGGGGAAAGATCAGAGGAAGCTATAATGATAGTATGCTCACTCATAGATCCTAGGTTGAGGGTTCGGGTGGCTCCCTCGTTTGGGCCGCCAATAGTTGAAATGAAGCTCAGTGGTCCGGTGCCGTGGTTCCTGGTGAGATGAAAAAACGCACAGCAGAGGAGGAACTGGCCACACAGGAAATGGGAGACCCGTTCTCCCGGCCGAGAGTTGCTCCGGGTAGATGTCGGATCACCGCGTCGGCGGAGTTCCATGGGACACACTGCACCTGACATTCCCCAGGCCAGGAGGCATGGAGAATGGGAGGAATCGCATGCTCTAAAGACAGTCGCTCAGCTGCACGGAGTGGTAAGTGAGGTTTACTCTGTCTTACTGTCAGAGGTATTCATTATTTGTGATGATTCACACACCTGGATAATAGGTTTTACTGGACATAGTCCCATTGATTCAATGTATAAGTTCTACTGCCTCATTAAGACCATACGGTTGGAGTGATTCCAGCCTATATATCCAAAACATTTCCCTCTTTGCTAGGGCTTCTGAACGGTTGGTGATATGGTTGGGAATGTAATCAATTGGAATAATAGAGAATGAATTTGCAACATCTTTGTGTTGTAAAGTGATGTGCCGTGACAGACTGTGTTTCATATAGCCCTTCTTGATGTTGCTTCTATGTTGGTTGGTCCTTAGATGCAGTTTCTGTGACGTGCGACCAACATATTGTAAACCGCAGCAACAGTTGATTAGGTAGATCACATATTGGGACTGACAGGTGAGATGGAATTGTATGTTGAATTTTTCTCCTGTGTGATGACTTGAAAAGGAGATATTGGGGTTGGTTATTGTTTTGCAGCACAGGCATCTTTTGGTGTTGCATCTGAATGCCCCTTTCTTTTGGCTCGTTTCCATAGTTGTTGTTGCTTTTTTCTTTTGTTTTTTGAGGCGGCTTGGAGCCAACATGTTTTTTAAGGAGGGGGCCCTTCTAAAGGTCATTGAAGGTTGTATGGGTAAAATATCTTTGAGGTACGGATCGCATCTCAAAAGGCCCCAATGTTTTTTTAGGATGTTCCTAATTTTCGAATGGCCGGTTGAATAGGTGGTAATAAAGTTGCCGGCATATTTTTTAGTATTTGAGATCTTTGCTAGACCAGTCTGTCTATTGGTGGTTTCATTTATTTGTTCATCCTTAGTTTCCACCTTCGTTTCTTTAGGTATCTGTGATGAAGCTAGACAGTCATCCTGTGTGAGTAGCAGAGTTTTGTGATATGCATTCTCTACCAAGGATTTAGGATATCCTTTCACTTTAAAACATTTTTTTAGGGTTTTGGATTGCGTGATGAAAGTTCTTGTCTCCGTGCAATTTTTCCTGATTCGTCGGAATTGGCCATATGGAATATTTAGTTTCCATTTATTGTAACGGCCGCTTAGAAATGGAACATAACTGTTCGAATCTACTGGCTTGAAATGAGTAGAAGTGATGATTTTGTTATTAATATGTGAGATTTGGAGGTCTAGAAACTCAATAGACATGCTTAAGATATTCGGGGTCAAAGTAATGCCCCAGTTGTTTTCATTAATTTCTTTGATTAATGTTTCAAGTTCTTCTGGGGAGCCTCTCCATAGTAGGAACAAATCATCTATATATCTTTTATAGATGACTGTATTGTTCTGGAATAAGGGGTTCTTTCTGAGGAACCTGTCTTCAAATTGGCCCATAAAGAGATTGGCATATGACGGGGCGACTCTAGTCCCCATGGCCGTTACTTTTATTTGGTGGAAGGTCGCCCCGTCGTATGTAAAAAAATTATTCTTTAGAATGGTTTCTAGACACTTCATAAGGAATGAGGTCTGTTCCGGTGGAATAATGGGATCATTGTCTAAGTAAAAAGACGTACATGCTAGGCCCAGATCATGTTTTATATTGGAGTATAGTGCTGATACGTCCATAGTAACCAGCAGCATGCCTTCCTCCCATGTGACATCTTTGAGGGTGGTAATTAGTTCGTCCGAGTTTTTTAAATAGCTCGGTTATTTTTGAACATAGGGTTGGAGTATCAGATCAAGATACTGTGAGATGTTGCTGGTTATGCTGTCTATGCCCGATATGATGGGTCTTCCGGGTGGGTGTGTCTGATCTTTGTGGATTTTAGGCAGATGGTAATAAAATGCCATTTTTGGGTTGGGTATCCATAGAAAGAGTTTTTCTTTTTTCGTGAGTATTTTATGTTGTAAGCCCTCCTCTAGGAGGGTGGATATTTGGATTTTCAGTTTTGGTAAGGGGTCGTTCGCTACTCGTTGGTAGTAGGAGGTGTCTCCTAGTATTTTCCAGGCTTCAATGTTATAGTCATTGTAGTTCTGAATAACAACTCCGCCACCTTTGTCCGCAGGGCGGACCACAATGTCCGTATTGTCCTGTAGAGTTTTCAATGATGTTTGTTCATTTTTTGAGAGGTGTCCCTCTTTGGAATAGGAGGGAAATTTATCCGGGAGGGATTTGAATTCCTCTGCTACGGAATCGTGGAATGCCCTTAATAGATGTCCCTGACTGTTTGTTGGGTAAAATTTTTCAACAGTGTTGTGTCTGTAACACAACACCCCCAGGTGAGCGCACCAGTCTTTGTTCACCTGTGTATCTCCTATACATACAGAATCATGGCACATTAGTGCGCTCTCTTCTCTGTTTCTTTTTTTGCATATACTTGAGTCTCCACTTCACCGCACTAGACTGTCTTTTTCAAGTGTCGGGACGTTCTACACTGCCTCAGTTTGGAACGGGAAACAGTTGCAGCTGCACAAGTACCAAAATGGACTATTACAATAGATGTCACACCGACCTCAATAGACTGATCGCTACACATACTGAATATGACTTTGTACAAGATATAGTGTTTGTTGATGATGCATTAGAAAATAAGGCTAAAGACGATATGGTTAAAATGTTTAATGATTTGGAGAATGTACTATTAGATGAATTACATAGCATTGATATCGATTTTCTGAACATTTATTTACATGAATGTCTTGCCCCAAGGGGTTTGAGGTTAACCTTTGATTCCACTTTCAAAGATGACACCGTATACACCAAAGAGTGGGACAATTTACTGACCAATTGTTCTGAACTGTTGATCAATCACATCAAATCCAAAAGGGAGACATTAAAAGTCAATACTAGGGAAAAAATACAGTGCTTGATTTCTAATTTGGATCAATTCTCCTCACATAATGAATACAAAATTTTAAACAATAAAATATCCACTCGCATATCAAAAACTCAACAAGAATTAATAATCAAAAAAGCTAGCAAACTAAAAAGAGATCGTATGGACAAAACTAGGAATATCTATAGAACATGGACAAGAAACAAAAATATCCGCAAACAATCCTTGGAGAAAGAGGATTCAACACCTCCATCTCCCAATCCAACTTCAAAATTTGGATCTGGAACCACACCAAGAAACAATGGTTTAAGAACTCCCAGGAAAATGAATAAACCATATCACAACTATAACTCCAATAAGACCTGGGGACCTCAGAAACATCCTCAACCTTACAATACCAACAGAGGACAAGTATGGCGGAATTCCACCTATACGACGAAACAGAAAGAACGAAGAGAGGATAATTCTCACCACTCTCAACCCTATCCGACCATCCCTCAAAGGAAGAAGAGCAATATCATTGATAAGAATAATGTTATCCATCCCAAGACACCCATTGCGGTCCGCTCACAGAAGGGAAGAAGCACAAATACTTCACTCCAGAAGAAATCAAGTACCATCATACAAAAACCTACTAATGTTGTTACATTGGAAAAAAATCTATCACTCCCAATCGATATGGACGACATAGTACCCATCTCGGATACACCCAAACAAGATCCCCACCGAATGGCGGAACATATGAATAATATCAGACAGTCAATTTCATGTCTGAAAGAAAAACTTAAGGAGGACCCCATCTTCAACATAGAAGATATTACACCAATCCTCCAACTTTCTCCTTCACCTTTGAAAGACAACTCACTGAATTTGTCGATAATGACAGTTCACGAGACCAGCCCAGCACCCTCTCCAATAGTATTAAAATCAGTAATGGTGGATAACTCTAAAGCTGGACAAGAAGCCCTGGTACCTTTTTTGAAAACAATCAGAGAATCACTACATACGTTCACAATAACAGCAGAGATTCATCAACCCACTTCTAATGACATCGATACCCCCTTGTTATCTGATTTAATTAATCTCTCAGACGACACGGCTAAGACCACAGGGGGGAGGAATCAGGGTCAGAACCAATCACCCCCTCATCCCGAGGTAGAAAATCCCAGCCACATCAAGGGACCTCAGAACCATTTTTTAGAGGAAGGCAACAACAAAACGAGAACAATAATGGATTATTTCACCCCAGGGAAAGCCATAAAACGAAAACTAGACGTGGCACAAGAGGGGGTAAACACAAACAACAACGAAAAACTAAAACGGAATTCCTAAAGGATCCCAAAACTTCCACTGCCACAAAAGATCAAACTATCAAAATTTTCAACCTATCTGATCACACCCTTAATGAGGGTGAATTATCCTTGTTACAAAAGGGCCTCTCGTTTTGCCCTAAATATCACCCAAAAAAATTCGACTTGTTTCTTGACTTGCATAGGTTCACTAGGAAACTCACCCTACAGCGTCATTTCATACTACCCAATAACACCAAAAAAATCGCTGAATCAGATACAACTGAAACCTTGGGGATCCATCCCACAGTCAGAAGCAAGTCAAAATTTTACCCAACAAACAGTCAGGGACATCTATTAAGGGCATTCCACGATTCCGTAGCAGAGGAATTCAAATCCCTCCCGGATAAATTTCCCTCCTATTCCAAAGAGGGACACCTCTCAAAAAATGAACAAACATCATTGAAAACTCTACAGGACAATACGGACATTGTGGTCCGCCCTGCGGACAAAGGTGGCGGAGTTGTTATTCAGAACTACAATGACTATAACATTGAAGCCTGGAAAATACTAGGAGACACCTCCTACTACCAACGAGTAGCGAACGACCCCTTACCAAAACTGAAAATCCAAATATCCACCCTCCTAGAGGAGGGCTTACAACATAAAATACTCACGAAAAAAGAAAAACTCTTTCTATGGATACCCAACCCAAAAATGGCATTTTATTACCATCTGCCTAAAATCCACAAAGATCAGACACACCCATCCGGAAGACCCATCATATCGGGCATAGACAGCATAACCAGCAACATCTCACAGTATCTTGATCTGATACTCCAACCCTATGTTCAAAAATTACCGAGCTATTTAAAAAACTCGGACGAACTAATTACCACCCTCAAAGATGTCACATGGGAGGAAGGCATGCTGCTGGTTACTATGGACGTATCAGCACTATACTCCAATATAAAACATGATCTGGGCCTAGCATGTACGTCTTTTTACTTAGACAATGATCCCATTATGCCACCGGAACAGACCTCATTCCTTATGAAGTGTCTAGAAACCATTCTAAAGAATAATTTTTTTACATACGACGGGGCGACCTTCCACCAAATAAAAGTAACGGCCATGGGGACTAGAGTCGCCCCGTCATATGCCAATCTCTTTATGGGCCAATTTGAAGACAGGTTCCTAAGAAAGAACCCCTTATTCCAGAACAATACAGTCATCTATAAAAGATATATAGATGATTTGTTCCTACTATGGAGAGGCTCCCCAGAAGAACTTGAAACATTAATCAAAGAAATTTATGAAAACAACTGAGGCATTACTTTGACCCCGAATATCTCAAGCATGTCTATTGAGTTTCTAGACCTCCAAATCTCACATATTAATAACAAAATCATCACTTCTACTCATTTCAAGCCAGTAGATTCGAACAGTTATGTTCCATTTCTAAGCGGCCATTACAATAAATGGAAACTAAATATTCCATATGGCCAATTCCGACGAATCAGGAAAAATTGCACGGAGACAAGAACTTTCATCACGCAATCCAAAACCCTAAAAAAACGTTTTAAAGTGAAAGGATATCCTAAATCCTTGGTAGAGAATACATATCACAAAACTCTGCTACTCACACAGGATGACTGTCTAGCTTCATCACAGATACCTAAAGAAACGAAGGTGGAAACTAAGGATGAACAAATAAATGAAACCACCAATAGACAGACTGGTCTAGCAAAGATCTCAAATACTAAAAAATATGCCGGCAACTTTATTACCACCTATTCAACCGGCCATTCGAAAATTAGGAACATCCTAAAAAAACATTGGGGCCTTTTGAGATGCGATCCGTACCTCAAAGATATTTTACCCATACAACCTTCAATGACCTTTAGAAGGGCCCCCTCCTTAAAAAACATGTTGGCTCCAAGCCGCCTCAAAAAACAAAAGAAAAAAGCAACAACAACTATGGAAACGAGCCAAAAGAAAGGGGCATTCAGATGCAACACCAAAAGATGCCTGTGCTGCAAAACAATAACCAACCCCAATATCTCCTTTTCAAGTCATCACACAGGAGAAAAATTTAACATACAATTCCATCTCACCTGTCAGTCCCAATATGTGATCTACCTAATCAACTGTTGCTGCGGTTTACAATATGTTGGTCGCACGTCACAGAAACTGCATCTAAGGACCAACCAACATAGAAGCAACATCAAGAAGGGCTATATGAAACACAGTCTGTCACGGCACATCACTTTACAACACAAAGATGTTGCAAATTCATTCTCTATTATTCCAATTGATTACATTCCCAACCATATCACCAACCGTTCAGAAGCCCTAGCAAAGAGGGAAATGTTTTGGATATATAGGCTGGAATCACTCCAACCGTATGGTCTTAATGAGGCAGTAGAACTTATACATTGAATCAATGGGACTATGTCCAGTAAAACCTATTATCCAGGTGTGTGAATCATCACAAATAATGAATACCTCTGACAGTAAGACAGAGTAAACCTCACTTACCACTCCGTGCAGCTGAGCGACTGTCTTTAGAGCATGCGATTCCTCCCATTCTCCATGCCTCCTGGCCTGGGGAATGTCAGGTGCAGTGTGTCCCATGGAACTCCGCCGACGCGGTGATCCGACATCTACCCGGAGCAACTCTCGGCCGGGAGAACGGGTCTCCCATTTCCTGTGTGGCCAGTTCCTCCTCTGCTGTGCGTTTTTTCATCTCACCAGGAACCACAGCACCGGACCACTGAGCTTCATTTCAACTATTGGTGGCCCAAACGAGGGAGCCACCCGAACCCTCAACCTAGGATCTATGAGTGAGCATACTATCATTATAGCTTCCTCTGATCTTTCCCCTTCCTCTTTTCCCAGCGGGAATTCTTTTAATCTTTTTAAGGTTTATATATATTATTGATTATTGATACGTACCTTTAAATAAGATGTATATAGTGTAACGCAATTTGATTCGCCAGTGTGTACTTTTTCGCGGGCTTTTTTCTGTATAAGTGGGACGGGAACCTATCCCAACATATGATTGGATCTGACGAAGAGGGGGTCTCCGCCCCTCGAAACGCGTTATCCATTGTGTTACTACATGTGCGAATAAAGACTTTTTTCTTTATGCCATACCCGAGTTCGTAGACTACAATCTTTCGTCTCTCGCTGGAAACGAGCGCTACCAAACACCGCTTCTTCGTGGAACCAGGATTCCACTGCTCTTTTCCCTTTACCTGTACCAGGGTTAGCTGCTCCTTTGGACACCAGGAGGGGGCAACTCCATTACTACTAATAGGACATTGCCCGTACTGTACAGGACCCAGAAGAAGCTCCTGTCCTCTACATAGACAAGTGTTTCCCAAGCAGGGTGCCCCCAGCTGTTGCATAACTACAACTCTCAGCATGCCCGGACAGCCTTTGGCTGTCCGGGCATGCTGGGAGTTGTAGTTTTGCAACAGCAGGAGGCTCCCTGCTTGGGAAACACTGACATAGACAGTGATTACAGCTCCCAGCAGATCTTTCTTACTTTTATATGTATGGATTTGCTTTATCTATATTAGTTATCTACTTATTTTTCTTTAATCCTCGCTTTTTCCTATTTTTGGATGACATTTTGGTGCCTTTAGAACCAATTACCAGGTTTCCATAGAGTTCTGGTCTCAACATACAATGGTTTCCACATACAATGGTCGTCCCAGAACCAATTAATATTGTAACTTGAGTGACCACTGTATTTAGTCACTGCAGAAGTAATATGTGGTGCTGGTGTGGAGGCTTCATTTTATTTCTTTAAACCCCAACTTTTGACAAAATCCTGTGTGAAACTAAACTTGGATGCATTAATATGTGTGTTTTACATACAAATTTTGCTTTACATTTTACCCAATACCTTATAATGAATGAAATCTGAAGCAATATCCACAGCAACAGCCTCACAAAAAAATAAATAAAATACATACAGAGCATTGAGTCACACACAATGAAAAACACTAAATATAAGTTCTTGGCTTGCTACTGGAAGACTCTACCTGACTGTGCATTAATAATAATTGATTTCTCTATTACAACATTGCTTGGCAGACCAAACATCCAAGAGCATAGATTGGCCACAATGCAGTGGAGGGCCAGTGCCTAGAGCGGCACCTTGCGGGAGGCGGCAGCAGCAGACTGAAAAAATATATATTTTTGATCCCCTCCCCTGCTTCCCTCTGCATTTGATATTAAATCTGTTGGGTTATGGAGAGGAGGTATGAGAGGGGTAAAGCATTGCAGGGCAGTCCCTGAGCTGGCAGTAGGGAACAGTGTCATGACAAAGTACTGAGCGGCTCCTCTATCAGACAGATTGCTGCACACAAGTTGTTACATAGACAAAATATAATTTTTTTTCCCCTAGACTCTTCACTTAATGACCTCTTGTTTTCATTGCTCCCATCAGGCTATATTCACATGGGGGAATGTCAGCACGGAAAATACTATATATTATTACACATAGTATAGTGGCAGGGGGGCCCTCAGGGGAAATTGCCTCCCCCCTGGATCCGCTATTGGCTAGCACTAAATATTTGTTTATATGCATATGTGTATATATAGCTATATTTAGTATCTACTGGACAGTATGATGGCTCAGTGGTTTACACTGCTGCCTTGCAGTGCTGGGGCCCTAGATTCAAGTCCCACCAAGGACAACATCTTCAACAAGTTTTATTGTGTTTGTGTGGGTTTTCTCTCCATACTCCTAAACATACTGGAAAATCTGTGTGTGCTATTTAAATAAAGAATTATTATTACTGTATGTGTCTAGCGTGTCTGTGTGCACTGCATGTATATATGTATGTACAGATATGTCTCTAGTGTGTGTGTGTATATATATATATATATATATATATATATATATATATATATATATAGACGTGTGTGTATATAGCTATGTGTGTACAGCCATATGTGCACTGAATATGTATGTGTCTTATGTGTGTTCATATGTATGTGTTGTTGGAGATTAGCTCCACAGAATAACAGTCAGAGACAGGAACACACTTAAACATCTTATTCTCCTCTCTTAATTGCTCAGTAACAAAATAAATAAAGCCTTCACACTCATACAAAACTCAATACTGCTTTTCCACAACTAACTGTACAGATCTACTGATCTGGGATAGTATGAAAAGCTAGAGTGGCCCAGAAAGGGAATGAAAGTCTCCACTACCAAATCTGCCTTTCATCCCATAAAAATCCAGGCCTGATAACAGGATTTACTAAAATCCCTTTCAAGCTAAGCGTCGCCAGGGATTTAACCATTTTTTTTTATTTCCCATACCTCACCCAGCTTTCTTTATATAAGATATGTGCTTCCTTCTATACACAATGGCACTGGACAGGGTTGCCCGTTGTCCCCCTTACTTTACGTTCTAGTGATGGAACACCTCATGCAGGCAATTAGGTCGCATCCGGACATTAGAGGTATACAGGTGGGGGACCTTCATTTTAAATGCTCAGCCTTTGCGGACGACCTCCTCCTGTACATCTCGGCCCCGGAAACATCACTCCCCGCGCCCTTGTCCGACGTGGAAAACTTTAGCGCGCTGAGTAACTATAAAATCAATGTGACTAAGAGTGTAGCCATGAATGTCTCCCTAGATGCGGCACGGGTCCTACACTTGCAGGGTCAATACCATTCACGTGGCACCCCTCTTCTTTCAAATACTTAGGCGTTCTCATCTCCAGAGACCTCTCCCGCATCACCGAACTTAACCTGACCCCCCTATTGACCAGGTTCAAGAGTGACCTGACCAAGTGGGAGCGTAAAGACTTCTCATGGCTTGGCTGCATTAACATATTGAAAATGAATTTGCTCCCACGCTTATTATACTTGTTTCAGACTCTGCCAGTGATGCTCTATCGCACCATTTTCAAACCCCTGTCCACACTCTTCAGTAACTTTGTGTGGTCCCAGGGAAGACACAGGCTCTCCAACAGCACTCTGTCTCAGTCTAAAACAACGGGTGGCCTGGCCTTCCCTGATCGCTACGCCTATTACTTGGCATCGGCAGCGACCCGCATTCTAGACAGGTTTCATGCTGCCGGGACCAAGCTGTGGATTCAACTGGAAAATGGAAAGGCTAGAAAGGCTGAGCGGCAGTGTGAGAACGCTTCAGGACACAAAATCCTTCACTACACCGTCACCTGCTGCCGGTGCCGAAAACGTCACACTGCCGCTCAGCCTATCACCGGCCGAGTCGGGACTTCACGGCGGCTGGTGATTGGCTGAGCGCAGTTTGACTCTCCGACCACCGACCATCAATGTGTTGATTTAAAAAATAAAATAAGGTGGAATTTAGTTAGATACAGAGTCTAAAGATATGACAAATTTATTTAACAGCATGCCTGTCTAGTCTTCACCAACTATAACAAAGTTTTAGTAAATCACAGCCAATGCATTCTATTTTTCATGTACAGTGGTGTTGTGTTATCATCACTTAAAAGTTCCTGTCCTTTCAGGCATTTGTTATCTAGTCTTGTTGTCCAGTCTTTTGTTGTCATATGTGTCTATTGGTTTGGGAGTTCAATCCCTTCTGTTAAAGGGGTATTCCAGGAAAAACTTTTTTTTATATCAACTGGCTCCAGAAAATTAAACAGATTAGTAAATTACTTCTATTAAAAAATCTTAATCCTTCCAATAATTATCAGCTGATGAAGTTGAGTTGTTCTTTTTTGTCTGGCAACAGTGCTCTCTGCTGACATCTCTGCTTGTCTCGAGAACTGCACAGAGTAAAAGAGGTTTACTATGGGGATTTGCGTCATCTCTGGACAGTTCCCGAGACACGTGTCATCAGAGAGAACTTAGACAGAAAAGAACAACTCAACTTCAGCAGGATTAAGATTTTTTTTAATAGAAGTAATTTACAAATCTGTTTAACTTTCTGGAGCCAGTTCATGTATATCTTTAACATATATATATATATATATATATATATATATATATATATATATATATTTAAGTTTTTTTCCTGGATAACCCCTTAAATTCCCCAGTTATGAATAATGTATCATATTATTTGTATCCTAAGGTACTTTCACAAGCGCCATTTTGTTGCAGATTCTGAAGCCAAAGTAGAAAGTTGAAAGTACCATTTTCCTACATTCTTCCACTCCTCTTACTATCGACTTCTGACATTTGGTTCAAAAACTGCATCAAAACAGCATGTGAAAGAACCCTAAGAAAAATATGTAAGTATCCATATCTTTGGCTTATATACATAAAACAAGTGTTTGGAAGAGAACATTGTCTTCTACATTCTTTTACAGACATACCTATAGATTGCAGTGACTGCTGCTGATTGTATCAGCATTTGTGCTGACTTTGTGTCTACAGTGTGAATGTTGGCAAGCAAAGCAGTATCAGCAGTCTGAAATAACATACACAGGACTTCACAAATAGATGACTGCACTTAGGTATCTCTGCTAGTTCATTTAGCAAAAAGGTAAACAAGCAAACAGTTAACTCTTACCGTTATGACTAACTGTACCAGAGAGAGAAGATGGCGGAAGATTAATAAAATAGTGACTAAAAAGGAAAAACTGCATCATTGTGAGTATTATATCTTAAAACACGTTAACGACCATGGACGTGTACACACGTCCAGGGGGGATGCACGTTCACGCACCTGAATGAGTATACATGTCCATGGTTCTCGTGGGTACTGCCCAGTGTACCCTCGAGATTGCAGCTGCTGCACTGCCAGGACCAAAGTAAACTTCTGTCCTGGCAGTTTAACCCTTACAGCCGTGGTCCGAAGTGACCGTGGGCTGTAAGTGTTTTGACAGAGGGAGCTCCCTCTGTCTTCCCTGCAGCACCCCGCAGCATGATTGCGGGGTGCTGTGTGTGCAATTCCCGGCGGGCGGGGGTCTGCCGCACTGCCGTTACCGAAGTAAACTTTGGTCTCGGCAGTTTAACCCTTACATCCGTGGTTGGAAGCGACCACGAGCTGTAAGGAGTTTGACAGAGGGAGGGGGCTCCCTCTGTCTCACTCCTGCAGCACCCTGCAACGATCGCGGGGTGCTGCTAGTTACCTGGGCAGCTGGGGGTCTTACAAGGATCCCCAGGTCTGCCCCGGTTATTGCCTGTCAGGACGTGCCAGATATGTCGCCTGCTAGTGTAATTAGTGTTGAGCGGCATAGGCCATATTCGAATTCACGAATATTCGCGAATATATGGACGAATATTCGTCATATATTCGCTAAATTCGCATATTCGTAATATTCGCGGTTTATTTTCGCATATGCGAATAATTCGCATATGCGAAAATTAGCATATACAAAAATTTGCATAGGTGAAAATTCACATATGCGAAAATTAGCATATACAAATTTTCGCATGTGCAAAAATTCGCACGCCAGTCTCACACAGTAGTATTAGAGCCTTCTTTACACCACACAAGCTGGATGCAGAGAGGGATGATCACTGTGATGTGTACTGTGAAAAAAAAAAAATTAAAAAAAAAAGAATATTCGTAATTACGAATATATAGTGCTATATTCGTGAGCAACACTAAGTGTAATACCGTCAAGCAGCATATTACTGCAATGCTTTGGAATACTAAGCATTCGAAAGCATAAAAAAAGTGTAAAAAATAATATTCAATAAATAAAAGTGTAAAATAAAAAATGTTAAAACAATAAGAAAAAGTGTAAAAAAAAAGTGAAAAATAAATAAAAATATATTTATTAAATAAATATAATGAAAAATAAAAATGCATAATGTGTAGGATCCCACGGCGCACATCCGCAGCATATTACATGCTACGGATGCCACCAGCAGTCACAATAATGAGCTCCCTGCTGCTGCTGGGTAGCTTTGTGTGTCCACTCATAGTGGCAGATTTCCCATGGTTGGTATTATTTGGGGCACTGTTGGTAAGGAAAAGGTGAGAAATGTGCTGGATGTCTGTGCAGAGCCTAAAATGTTTATCTGGTAGATTTTTGGGAGACTAGAGATGAGCCAATCAAAGCTGATGAACAAGAATTCGTTACAAATTTCATGAAATATTAGATTTGCAATGAATGCGAAAATTGCCGCGATTCTATCGCACGAATGGCTTCATTAAACTCCATTTACTGCGTTCCAGGCTCCAGGGCATCTAAAATGGTGGATCTACATGTCAGTACATGGGGCAAGGAACGCTGGGAAGGCGGGAAAGCAAGGTGGGAAGGAAAGTAGGTGGGAAGACCCTGAATCACATGCAGGATGCAGCCTATCAGCAGCCAGTCACCCCTGTGATGTCACAGCCCTATATATTTGGCAGCCATTTTGCGGCTCGTCATATTATTCATTACACTGCATACAGATAGGACAGACATCGCTGTGTGTGTTACACAGAAAAGCTCATTCCAGCAGCGTTTCACATCCTAATCACATCAGTGTTCTTGTGGAGAGAGAGCAGTCAGTGTTTTTTTCACTGAAAAGGATTTTTACTGCAGCCATTAACCTTCCAGTCACTTTCTTTGAGATAGTATTACAGAGAGGGGCAGATAGATGTGTGTTGCCTCATACATTTCAACAAGCTGCCTCAACTTCATAAACCTTAGCAGAGGCAGGAATAATGTTTCAACGCAATTCTGTGTCTTTGTTCCACAACAAATCATCTGCTGGTTATACTAGTCTGTAGACAGTATAATACCCAGCAGTCCATTCCTAATAGTCTTTGACATACAGTGGGGATCAAAAGTTTGGGCACCCCAGGTAAAATTTGTATTTATGTGCATAAAGAAGCCAAGGAAAGATGGACAAATCTCCAAAAGGCATCAGATTACAGATTAGACATTCTTATAATATGTCAACAAAAGTTTTTATTTCCATCATTTACACTTTCAAAATAACAGAAAACAAAAAAATGGCATCTGCAAAAGTCTGGGCACCTTGCAGAGTTAATATCTTGTACTGCCCCCTTTGGCAAGTATCACAGCTTGTAAACGCTTTTTGTAGCCAGCCAAGAGTCTTTCAGTTCTTATTTGAGGTATCTTTGCCCATTTTTCCTTACAAAAGTCTCCCAGTTCTTTGAGATTTCTGGGCTGTCTGTCACGCACTGCTCTTTTAATGTCTATCCACAGATTTTCAATTATGTTGAGGTCAGCCCATGGCAAAACTTACAGTTTACGCCTCTTGATGTAATCCCCCGTGGATTTCATTATCCATTTGTAGAAGCCATCCTCTCTTCAGCTTTTTCACAGATGGCATCAAGTTAGCATCCAAAATTTGCTGAAATTTCATTGAATCCATGTTTCCTTCTACTCGTTCCCTGTGCCACTGGCTGCAATACAACCCCAAAGCATGATAGATCCACCCCCATACTTAACAGTTGGACAGAGTATCTTTTCATTAAATTCTTTTCCCCTTCTTCTCCAAACGTACCTTTGCTCATTACGGCCAAAAAGTTCAATTTTAACCTCATCGGTCCACAGAACTTGTTTCGAAAATGCATCAGGCTTGTCTATATGTTCATTTGCAAAGTTCAAACGCTGATTTTTGTGGTGAGGACGTAGAAGAGGTTTTCTTTTGATGACTCTTCCATGAAGACCATATTTGTACAAGTATCTCTTTATAGTGGAATAGTGTACCACAACTCCAGTGTCTGCCAAATCTTTCTGGAGGGATTGTGCAGTCAAATGTGGGTTTTGAATTGCTTTTCTCACAATCCTGTGAGCTGTTCTGTCTGATATTTTTCTTGGTCTTCCAGATCTTGCTTTAACTTCCGCTGTTCCTGATGACTGCCATTTCTTAATTACATTCCAAACAGAGGATATTGACATCTGAAAACGCTTTGCTATCTTCTTATAGCCATCTCCAGCTTTGCGAGCGTCAACTATTTTCAGTTTCAGATTTCCTGACAACTGCTTAGAAGAACCCATGGTGCTGATTGTTAGGGCAAGGTCAGATGAGTCTGGGCATTTAAAACCTTTGAGATTGACATCACCTGGTCTTCCCAGATAATGATTGAGAACAATCCATGACATGGCAGGTCTCAGCTTTGCAAAGGGGGCAGTGCATGCTATAAATTCTGCAGGGTGCCCAAACTTTTGCAAATGCCATTTTTTTGTTTTTTGTTATTTTGAAAGTGTAAATGATGGAAATAAAATCTAACTTTTGTTGACATATTATAAGAATGTCTAATCTGTAATTTGATGCCTTTTGGAGATTTTTCCATCTTTCCTTGGCTTCTTTAGGCACATTAATACAACGTTTTACCTGGGCTGCCCAAACTTTTAATCCCCACTGTAGTAAAATTTTGTGTTTGGTTCACAGCTTTTTTTTGTGCTGCAGTACTGTTCTGTACTGCTGGTGTTGTGCAAAAATATGTTTTTTTTTAAGTGTTCTGTAACACATTTTTCTGCCCTCATAAGTGCATACCATATATGTACATCTAAGTAGTGTACTATTTTGTACCTGTTAATCTGTCAAGGGCCTAGATACTGTGAAAGTCCAGGCAAAAGTAATCACCGGCTGGTGTTTTACTAAAATACGTCTTTTTAAGTGTACTGTACCGCATTTTTCTGCCCTCATAAGTGCATACCACATAACTACATCTAAGTTGTGTATTATTTTGTGCCTGTTAATCTGTCAAGGACCTACATACTGTTAAAGGACAGCCAAAAGTAATCACCGGCTGGGGTTGTACTCCAATACGTTTATTAAGCGTACAGTAGCACATTTTTCTGCCCTCATAATTGCATACCACATACCTACAGCTAAGTAGCATACTATGTTGTACCTGTTAATCTGTTAAGGGCCTAGATACTTTGAAAGTCCAGGCAAAAGTAATCACTGGCTGGTGTTTTACTCAAATAATTTTAGAATCGTACAGTAGTGTACAGTAGCATCTAAGTAGTGTACTATTTTGTACCTGTTCCTCAGACTCAACCCTCACTTGGCATGGCCCTCATGGTGCTGCGGCCACCTCAAGGCTCTGACATTGTTCTGCTCTATGGTCTCCTCATACTAATGCTACCACCTCCAGGCTCTGTCATTGTGCAGCCATATGGTCTCCTCATGCTGATGCTGGCACCTCCAGGCTCTCTAATTGTGCTGCTCTATGGTCTTCTCATGTTAATGGTACCACCTCCAGGCTCTGTCATTGTGCCGCAATATGGTCTTCTCATGCTGATGATGCCACCTCCAAGCTCTCTAATTGTGCTGCTCTATGGTCTCCTCATGCTGATGCTGTCACCTCCAGGCTCTCTTATTGTGCTGCTCTATGGTCTCCTCATGCTGATGCTACCACCTCCAGGCACTGTCATTGTGCCGCCATGGATACTGCAGAACATAATTAAGGTGGTGGTCCCCAGTTTCAGAAATTCCTTGGCATTAGGGTCCCTTTCAGGACTCCTGATGCTGCTGCCACCTCCAGGCTGCCTCATTCAGCCACTATATTGTATCCTCATGCATCAGCCACCTCCAGGCTGTGCCATTCAGCCACTATATGGTCTCCTCATGCTTCAGCCAACTCCAGGCTGTGCCATTCAGCCACTATATGGTCTCTTCATGCTGCCATAAACTTCAGGCAGGCAGTCATTCAGTCACTATATGGTCTCCTCATACTGATGCCACCTCCAGGCTCTGTCATTGTGCTGCCATGTGACATGGTCCTTTGTACCAACACCCCGGGGCCCGGGACACTAAAACTTGGGAGTTAAAATTTCAATTTCAAAATCCTCAATTTCAAGTTAAAAATTTCAATGGTCTCCTCATGCTTCTGCCAACTCCGGGCTGTACCATTCAGACGCTATATGGTCTCCTCATGCTTCAGCCAACTCCAGGCTGTGTCATTCAGCCAATATATGGTTTACTGATGCTGCTGGGCCTGGGCCTAAAAAATTTTTATGGTAGCACTTGCTACCCTTAATCTTCAATTTAAAATTTCAAAATTAACCTTTTAATTTTAGGGATTGTGAAGCCCTAGTGTCTACTCATGCTGATTCCAGCTCCAGGCTGTGTCATTCAGCAACTATATGGTCTCCTCATGCTTCAGCCAACTCCAGGCTGTGCCATTCAGACACTATATGGTCTCTCTTCATGCTTCAGCCAACTCCAGGCTGTGCCATTCAGACATTATATGGTCTCCTCATACTTTAGCCACCTCCAAGCTGTGTCATTCAGCCACTATATGGTCTCCATATAGTGACTGTGTATTGTAGGAAACATGTGGGTATCCTTGAATTTCTCTCCCAGTATTATTGCCATAAAAGTAATATTGCCAAGGACTTGCAGAAACAGGGAACTGTGGATACTGACCACTGGTTGTTGGAATTGACTGACTTTGCCAGGTGGTAGATTTACCATTTTGAAATTCCTCAGTTCCAGTACACATTAAGTTGTTCATTCTTTGTTGTGGTTCTTCAGTTGCAGAATTAAGTTGTATCATGTTTTCCTGTTCCTCCGATGAGCTAATGTCACTGGAACACACAATAGTCATATTGTCATCTAATGAAGGATAATTTTCTTCAGAGAACGTATGTATCATTTTCTTATTTTGAATGTCAGGTGGTGTTCTGACATTTTCTGATTATAAAGGAATTTTGGAATCTGGCACACTGGTAAAAATAAGTATTTTTAAGCGTACTGTACATTTTTCTGCCCTTATAAGTGCATACCACATACCTATATCAAAGTAGTGTACTATTTTGTACCTGTTAATCTGTCAAGGGTCTATATACTGTAAAAGGACAGCCAATACTACACACCAAATACTGTTTTAAGCGTAGTGAAGCGTATTGTACTCCCCTCATATATGCAATAAGTATGTGAGGCACAGTAATGAAATTTCAATTTAAAAATCCTTCATTTCAATTTCAAAGTCCTAAATTTAAAAATCTTAAATTCCAATGGTCTCCCCATGCTTCTGCCAACTCCAGGCTGTGCCTTACAGACACTATATGGTCTCCTGATGCTTCAGCCACCTCCAGGCTGTGTCATTGAGACAATATATGGTTTACTGATGCTGCTTTGCCTGGGTCTGGGCCTAAAAAAATCTTCTGGTAGCATTAGCTACCCTAAATCTTCAATTTAAATTTCAAAATTCGTCTTTTAATCTAAGGCATTGTGAAGCCCTAGTGTCTACTCATGCTGCTGCCAACTCCAGGCTGTGCCATTCAGATACTATATGGTCTCCTCATGCTTCAGCAACATCCAAGCTGTGTCATTCAGCCACTGTATGGTCTCCTCGTGCTGCCAACACCTCCATGCTGTGTCATTCAGCAGCTTTATGGTCACCTCATGCTTCAGCCACATCCAAGCTTTTTCATTCAGCCACTATATGGTCTAATCATGCTGCCAACCCCTTCACACTGTGTCATTTAGCTACTGTATGATCTTCTCATGCTGCCAACACCTCCAAACTGAGTCATTCAACCACTATATGGTCTCCTCATGCTGCCAACACCTCCACACTGTGTCATTTGGCCACTGTATGGTCTCCTCAAGATGCCATCACCTCCATGCTGTGTCATTCAGCCACTATATGGTCTCCTCATACTGATGCCACCTCCAGGCTCTTTCATTGTGCCGCTCTGCGGCAGTGTTTCTAAAAGTGATGCCTGTAATCTGCATGTCATTCTGAATAACAGTATTATTTCACTTCCCCAGCACACTCCATATGCATGTTAGAACAAAGCGGTGTTCTACACCCTTATTCAGGCTCTCTGCAGTCCAGAAATAGACGTTTTTAATATAGATTCGCCGAGAATAAAATTGGTTCGAATCAAATTTTTTTGAAAAATTCAGCGAATCGTCTGAATCGAATCTTTCAAAAGTTCGCTCATTTCTAGTGGAGACCAGTGATGGCTGGAAGAAGTCATCAAGGTGGTCTCATTGTGTAATCAATTATATGGTCTTCAGAGCCTGTATAGGGGTCTGGGATCATCACTATATGGTCACTGTATGGGGGTGCTGACAACCCATGATACACCACTGGTCTGTATCCACATTTGGGCTTAGTTCTTTTATCTGTGATAGATAAGTAAATAGTCAAGATAAAGAAAGGTAATATTAATATCCTTATTTAAACCAACTGTCTTGATCCTGCAAGATATGTTAAAGTATCAGCTTTCATATCGTAGTGCTGAAAAACATACAGTAGTGTGCACTACAATGTGTTCTCTTGGTTTTCCATTTAGTTCCATTGCACGTTTGTGTCACAATAGCCATCCAGGGTCATTGATAACAGCCATATTTTCACAAGAAAACAAATCATTTAATACTTTCCTGTGAGTGACAAAGAGTTATTTTGTCATTTTTACCTGTGTTTTTTTACATTAAAATCACTGAGATGATGGATAAAAGGCAGATACATGATGACAATGATGACAGTGTACATTTTATCTCAACAAATCTATCAAGTCAGATAAACACACTGAGAAGAACTGATATAAAAATGCAGGGCACAGTGTATTGAGTGAAGATATCTTAAGAGGATGAAGTGTTATAGACATACATATGTATATACAGTAACTACATGGCTGAGAAAAAAGGCAGATGTATCAGACAATTTCAACTTCGGCTATGTAAATATAGGGGTGTTCATGTCAGGGACAACAGCACAAAACAGGACTATGGTGCTGACAAAGGTCTATGAATTCTCTATATCTAACAGATGTATCTTGTTTAAAACTGGGTTTTCTGAATTGCTCTGATGAGATACAACATGTAGTTAGAGCCCATAAACTATGTGACTATAAACATGTCTTGGTTTTAATTACATGAATGTAAAATATAGGCATAAAATATTTGTACTGATGCTATTCTTGCTTACATGTACATTCTTTTATTCTTTATTTTAACCCTTTAAAGGGTACCTCTCATCAAAAAAAACTTTTGATATATTATAGATTAATGCATGCAGAATAACTTTACAATTGCATGTT
The DNA here is from genome assembly GCF_029499605.1 of Hyla sarda. Lineage (NCBI taxonomy): Eukaryota > Metazoa > Chordata > Amphibia > Anura > Hylidae > Hyla > Hyla sarda. The sequence continues at coordinate 231,450,255 of NC_079192.1, forward strand.
ATTAAAAAATATGTATCTTTCTATTTAATTTTCCACTTTGAAGAAATGACCACTAGGGGTCTCCCTACCAGTCCTGGCAGCAAGCATTTCAGACTCATGCTGGAGTCCTAAACACTACGAGCTGCCAGTCTGCTTTGTTCACAAAGGAGAACACTCAGAGCTGCCAGCCTGCTTTGTTCACAGCCTGTTTGGCTGTGGACAAAGCAGGCTGGAAGCTCTGAGTGTTTAGGACTCCAGCATGAGTCAGAAATGCTTGCTGAAGGGACTGATCGGGAAAAATACAATAGAAAGAAGCATATTTTTCATTAACATGCTATTGGAAAGTTATTCAACATTCATTAATCTAAAATATATCAAAAATGTATTTGATGAGAGGTAAGCTTTAACCCCCTTCCACTGTCTAACCACCTGGATGTTGCAGTTGCTTTTGACAGGACACAGGGCTTTCTTAGGTGCCATGCACACAATGGTTTTCACATGGATTTTAGTGCAGAACATGCATGTATTTTAAGCTGAAATGTGTGCCCATTTTTCTCACAAACTGTGTCCTATTGTTTTATTTGGAAATTTGTCTTGTCATCTACACAACACAGGTATCTATATGATTTTGAAAACCAAAAATCATTTTTTCTAAGTAGTTCTGTGTAGAAACTGCATCAGAAAGCCAGCAAGCATAATGGGCCCAATGATAAATCCATGTGCAAAATCGGCAGCATACGGAGTGAGTACAAAGTATGCAAAATGTAAGGGTATGTTCTTTGATGCTAATATGTGATGGATTTTACCAGTCAATAAATTTATTGTCTTACTTTTCCAATTAAACCTGATGTCTGTGAGCTGTCTAAGGCTGGGTTCGCGTATGCCCGGTGTCCGGCATAGGTGAACTCAACTTAGATCTTGACGCAACTAAGGCCATAACTAATGACAACATTCATCAGTTGTCATCAGTTGTATGGCATCTGGCGTCCATTGTTTCTGGACACGAGACAGGGGAACGCAGCAAGCTGCATTCCCTTGTCTGGTGCTGTCCGGCGTGTCCAACCATCCGGTGTCAAAATTGAGATGCTGGATGATTGTGAACTGTACCATTCAAATAAATGGGATCAGTTCTAGTATCAGTTTCCCTCTGGTGCACACTGGAGGGAAACTATGCGGGACAACTGATATATGTGAACCCAGCCTTATATGGGCGAAACTTCACACCATGGGAAAGGTTTATCAAAGCCTGTGTAGAGGGAAAGGGTAGAAGCTATCCATAGCAATCAATCAAATTGCTTCTTTAATAAAAAATAAAAAAAACTCTAAAAATTTACTAAGCAAACTGATTGGCTGCTATTAGCAACTGCTCCGTTTTAAAACTGCACATGTTTTATTAAATTTCCCCCAAATGTTCTATTTTTTCATGTTCTGTTTTAAGGTTCAATTAATAGAATTTCTCTTAACTGGGGTTAATACAATGATTGATTATGGTGACAATGCATGTAACTTTTCATAGACTTTTTCAGTAATGGTTATTGTTGCACAGTCAAAGGGATGAAATAGTGCACACCCAAATATATGTAAAGACAATGAGGGGCATTTACTAATCTTTTACTATGTAGTCTGGTTTTTAGCCTGTTTTTTTCTACTTCATTTTTGACTATGTGCGACAAGTTTACTAAATTGTTGCATAGCGTTAATAAATTTGGCACACATAGGCAAAAGTGGGAAATTTACTTCATGTAGTAGAAAAAATAGTCTGTTCCTTTTTCCTGCTGTCTGAATAGGTTTGGCTGCTAGGTTTCCTTCTGGATCTTTTGTTTTTGAGGTTTTTTTTTTTAGCTTTTTCACCACATCTAAATAATTCAATAACTAAATTGTAGTCATGGCTCAGAATAGTGGTAAACGGCGTTTAGTGTGTGTGTGTGTGTGTATGTTTATTACATTTTCTTAACACTGTTTTTTCTCCCTAAATGTACTTACACTTTTTTTTATTTTTTTACTTCTACTACAGATCCGTGTATCCTGTGGACTCCTTCGGATTCGGTGGACTACTTCGACGACCAGCGTTTTTCTTTGCTTGATGTTATTAAAATGGTTAACGAGGACTTGTGGGGGAGTGTTTTTTTGTAATAAATTTATTTTTAAACCTGTTGTGTATTTTTTCTTCTTTACTTTACTGGACAGGCTTAGTAGTGGAAGCTGTCTTACAGACGGAGTCCATTACTAAGCCGGGCTTAGCGTTAGCCACAAACACAGCTAGCGCTAACCCCCAATTATTACCCCGGTACCCAATGCCACAGGGGTGCCGGGAAGAGCTGGTACCAACAGGCCCGGAGCGTCAAAATGGCACTCCTGGGCCTAGGCGATAACAGGCTGGCGTTATTTAGGCTGGGGAGGGCCAGTAAAAATGGTCCTTGCCCACCCTGGTAATGTCAGGCTGTTACTGTTTGGTTGGTATTTGGCTGAGAATAAAAATAGGGGGGACCCTATGTGTGTTTTTTTTAAATATTTAATTATTTATTTTAAAAAAATGCATAGGGTCCCCCCTATTTTTATTCTCAGCCAAATACCAACCAAACAGTAACAGCCTGACGTTACTGGGGAGGGCCATTTTTACTGGCCCTCCCCAGCCTAAATAACGCCAGCCTGTTACCGCCTAGGCCCAGGAGCGCCATTTTTGACACTCCGGGCCTGTTGGTACTGGCTCTTCCCGATACCCCTGTGGCATTGGGTACCGGGGTAATAATTGGGGGTTAGCGCTAGCGGTTTTTGTGGCTAACGCTAAGCCCAGCTTAGTAATGGACTTCGTCTATAAGACAGCTTCCACTACTAAACCTGTCAAGTAAAGTAAGGAAAAAACACAACAGGTTCTAAAAAAATTTTATTACAAAAAACACTCCCCCACAAGCCCTCGTTAACCATTTTATTAAAATCAAACAAAGAAAAACGCTGGTCATCGAAGTAGTGAACCGAATCCGAAGGAGTCCACAGGATACACGGATCTGAAATGAGAAGGAAAAAATATGGGTTAGTACATTTATTATCACCTGCTCACACATCTCCCGCCCCGCACGACTACAACTGCCAGCATGCCCTTACAGTAAGGACATGCTGGGAGTTGTAGTTGTGTGGTTCAGGAGATGTGTGGGCAAGTGACAAGCTTGTCCCCTGCCCCCAGCTGCAGGACTACAACTCCCAGCATGCCCTTACGGTAAGGTGGGGCGGAGGCCGGGCACAGTGTTTCCCAACCTGGGAGTTGTAGTTTTGCAACATCTGGAGGCACCCTGGTTGGGAAACACTGTTTTAGGCCAGTGTTTCCCAACCAGGGTGCCTCCAGATGTTGCAAAACTACAACTCCCAGCATGCCTGGACAGCCAAAGGTGGTCCAGGCATGCTGGGAGTTGTAGTCTTGCAACATCTGGAGGCACCCTGGAGGCTGTCCAGGCATGCTGTGAGTTGTAGTCTTGCAATATCTGGAGGCACCCTGGTTGGGAAACACTGTTTTAGGGCTTGGGCAACTTACCGGCTTCCGTAGGATCCAGCGCCGCACGACATTGCCGCCCGATGATCTCCTTCACCGATCGTCGCTGGAGCCTCAGAAGGGTAAGTGAACGTCTTCGCCGGTCCCCTTCAGCTGTTTAGTTTTGCAACAGCTGGAGGACTACATTTTACAGACCACAAACCAGTGGTCTGCAAACTGTGGCCCTCCAGCTGTTGCAAAACTACAACACCCAGCATGCCCTGACAGCCAAAGCCTTTGGCTGTCAGGGGAGGAGCCCGGGCTGACATTACAGTGCAGCCGCCCGGGCTCCTCATACTGCCTCCCCGCTACCCTCACTTATGGGGACACTGATATCCCCCCCTTGTCTCCTGCCCACGCCGCTCAGCTCCCGCTGCTACAAGACTACAACTCCCAGCGTGTCCTCACTGTAAGGGCATGCTGGGACTTGTAGTCTTGTTAGCAGTTAGCAGACAGATGGGAGTTGTGTGGTGCTGGCAGGTGAGAGGGGGGGGATGTAAATCACTACAGTGTCCCTGTAGCGAAGTGAGGGTAGTGGGGAGAAAGTATGTCGGAGCCCGGGCGGCAGTAGCTTTTCCTGCTCCATGTTGGAGCTGGAGTAAATTTAGTCAATTTTTATGGCCGTTGCGACAGTTTATTGCGCAACTGCGACTGTCGCAGTTAATAAATACCTGACCACTGCAAGTCAAAAATGAAAACTAGCGTAAATCAAGCGGGAATTTTTTTTTTTTTACTTTCTAGCTCTTGCTAGAGAAAGTCGCACAAAAAATAGGGTAGGCACAATTGCGACAATTTAGCGCCAAAAATAGTCAGAAAAAAATTACTAAACCCCTTAGTAAATGCCCCTCATAAACATTAAAAAGCTTTAAATTTCATAATATACATGGGTCCAGTGCAATTAACTAAAAGCCCCTCTACCAAATTATACTTTCCATAAAAGGGCATGGGCAGAGATATAAAGCAATAACAAATTAATAGTGTACTAATTGTAATTAAGAACCAAGGAGCAGCATTTTACTACATTTTAAGCTTTCTAAGGAGAACACCAGTACTATGTAGCTCCACACATTTATAGTGTCCCCTTTGTGCTCCCAGTACATCTATAATGCCCTCCCACCCATGCTCAACACATTTATAGGGCCTTATCTGTGCCTCACACATTTATTATGTACCCTCTATGCCCCCACCCATTTTTAAATAACCCCCTCTGCCCAAGCACAACTATTGTCTCCCAAATACTCATCTTTCCCCAGTCCCACCACAAGTATCCTTGCTGTCCTCGCCTGTCCTGACCTGCCTTTTGTGCAAGTAATGTAAAGACTGTTTTCACACAAGATTTTGAATTTATTCTGAAGTTGTTTGCTGAATTCATTCAAGTATAGAGTTATCTACAACTGCGATCTCAGTGTTTTTATCTCCTGTCCATCTCCACTTTGCACCATGATAACCATATACCTGTTGGTTTTGGGCATAGGTGGGATACTGTACTCCTTTACTCCTCTTCACAGTAATATTATGCCAGACTGCTTAATATTGATCATAACATCCATTAGAGCTCCATCACCTCTGACTTGAGAAATCATATCTCTCCCAACTAATAGTAAACACCAGCTTATGTGTATTTGGTTTCTATTGGGTAATTTGTCATACTTAAAATAAATAACCAGTAATTCAATATGCCAAATGATTTTGTAGCTGGTATCGGTTTAATAGTCAGTTATAAATCTTTTGCTACATGTGTGGTTTCAAGAGGAAGTTGTGTGATAGTACACACTAGTACAGCTGGATTTACATAACTTATATTATTAGTTGTGAGACAAATTTTATCAGATGGGATTGAAATACACAGGCATAGCTTGTGTACATACTTAAAGGGGTACTCTGGTGAAAAACTTTTTTTTTTTTTTTTAATCAACTGGTGCCAGAAAGTAAAACAGATTTGTAAATGATTTCTATTAAAAAATCTTAATCCTTCATGTACTTATTAGCTGCTGAATACTACAGTGGAAATTCTTTTCCGTTTGAAACACAGAGCTCTCTGCTGACATCATGAGCACAGTGCTCTCTGCTGACATCTCTGTCCATTTTAGGAAGTGTCCAGAGTAAAAGGAAATCCGAATAGCAAACATATGCTGTTCTGGACAGTTCCTAAAATGGACAGAGATGTCAGCAGAGAGCACTGTCCTCATGATGTCAGCAGACAGCTCTGTGTTTCGAAAAGAAAAGAATTTCCGCTGTATTATTCAGCAGCTAATAAGTACAGGAAGGATTAAGATTTTTTAATAGAAGTAATTTACAAATCTGTTTAACTTTCTGGCACCAGTTGATAAAAAAAAAAAAAAAGTTTTTCACTGGAGTACCCCTTTAACCCCTTAAGGACCCAGCCAATTTTCACTGTAGGACCCCGCCATTTTTTGCACATCTGACCACTGTTACTTTAAACATTAATAACTCTGGGATGCTTTTACCTTTCATTCTGATTCCGAGATTGTTTTATCGTGACATATTCTACTTTATGGTAGTGGTAAAATTTTGTCGATACTTGCATAATTTCTTGGTGAAAAATTCCAAAATTTGATGAAAAAAATTGAAAATGTTGAATTTTTTTTACTTTGAAGCTCTCTGCTTATAAGGAAAATGAATATTCCAAATAAATTATATATTGATTCACATATACAATATGTTTACTTTATGTTTCCATCATAAAGTTGACATGTTTTTACTTTTGGAAGACATCAGAGGGCTTCAAGGTATAGCAGCAATTTTCCAATTTTTCACAAAATTTTCAAAATCAAAATTTTTCAGGGCCAGTTCTGTTTTGAAGTGGATTCAAAGGTCCTTCTTTTTAGAAATACCCCACAAATGACCCCATTATAAAAACTGCACCCCTCAAAGTATTCAAAATGACATTCAAAAGGTTTGTTAACCCTTTAGGTGTTTCACAGGAATAGCAGCAAATTGAAGGAGAAAATTCAAAATCTTCATTTTTTACACTCGCATGTTCTTGTAGACCCAGTTATTGAATTTTTACAAGGGGTAAAAGGAGAGAAATCTTCCTAAAATGTTTAACCTAATTTCTCTCGAGTAAGAAAATACCTCATATGTCTATGTCAAGTGTTCGGAGGGCGAAGTAGAGGGCTCAAAAGGGAAGGAGCGACAGTGGGATTTTGGAGGGTGAGTTTTTCTGAAATGGTTTTTGGGGGGCATGTCATATTTCGGGAACGCCCCTATGGTGCCAGAACAGCAAAAAAGAACCCACATGGCATATTATTTTGGAAACTACACCCCTCAAGGCATGTAACAAGGGGTCCAGTTAGCCTTAACACCCCACAGGTGTTTGACGACTTTTCGTTAAAGTTGGATGTGAAAATGATTTTTTTTTTTCACTAAAATGCTAGTTTTCCCTCAAATTTAAAATTTTTAGAAGGAGTAATAGGACAAAATGCCCCCAAAAATTTGAAACCCCATCTCTTCTGAGTATGGAAATACCCCATATGTGGACGTCAAGTACTCTGCTGGCGCACTACAATGCTCAGAAGAGAAGGCGCGCTTGAGCTTTTGGGAAAAATTGTTTGGAATGGAAGTCAGGGACCATGTGCGTTTACAGCCCCCCGTGGTGCCAGAACAGTGGACACCCCCACATGTGACCCTATTTTGGAAACTACACCCGTCACAGAATTTAATAAGGGGTGCAGTGAGTATTTACACCCCACTAGCGTTTGACAGATCTTTGGAGCAGTGGGCTGTGCAAATGAAAAATTACATTATTCATTTTCACGGACCAATGTTCCAAAAATCTGCCAGACTCCTGTGGGGCGTAAATGGTCACTGTACCCCTTATTACATTACGTGAGGGGTGTAGTTTCCAAAATGGGGTCTCATGTGGGTATTTATTTTTTTGCGTTTATGTCAGAACCGCTGTAAAATCGTCCACCCCTGTGCAAATCACCAATTTAGGCCTCAAATGTACATGGTGTGCTCTCACTCCTGAGCCTTGTTGTGCGCCCACAGAGCATTATACGCCCACATATGGGGTATTTCTGTACTCAGGAGAAATTGCGTTACAAATTTTTTTCCTTTTAAAGCTTGTGAAAATAAAAAGTATGGGGCAACACCAGCATGTTAGTGTACATTTTTTTTTTTTTTACACTAACAAGCTGGTGTAGACCCCAACTTTTCCTTTTCATAAGGGGTAAAAGGAAAAAGCCCCCCAAAATTTGTAGTGCAATTTCTCCCGAGTATGGAGATACCCCATATGTGGCCCTAAACTGTTTCCTTGAAATACGACAGGGCTCTGAAGTGAGAGAGCGCCATGCGCATTTGAGGACAAAATTAGGGATTGCATAGGGATGGACATAGGGGTATTCTACGCCAGTGATTCCCAAACAGGGTGCCTCCAGCTGTTGCTAAATTCCCACCATGCCTAGACAGTCAGTGGCTGTCCGGAAATGCTGGGAGTTGTTGTTTTGCAACAGCTGGAGGCTCCGTTTTGGATACACTGCCGTACAATACGTTTTTCATTTTTATTGGGGGGGACAGTGTAAGGGGATGTATATGTAGTGTTTTACTCTTTATTATGTGGTAGTGTAGTGTAGTGTAGTGTAGTGTTTTTAGGGTACATTCGCACTGGCGGGTTACGGTGAGTTTCCCGCTAGGAGTTTGCGCTGCGGTGAAAAATTTGCCACAGCCCAAACTTGAAGCAGAAAACTTACTGTAAGCCATCCTGTGTTAATGTACCCTGTACGTTTACATGGGGGAGCAAACCTCCAGCTGTTTCAAAACTACAACTCCCAGCATGTACTGACAGACCGTGCATGCTGGGAGTTATACTTTTGCAACAGCTGGAGACACACTGGTTGGAAAACCTTCAGTTAGGTTCTGTTACCTAACTCAGTATTTTCCAACCAGTCTGCCTCCAGCTGTTGCAAAACTACATCTCCCAGCATCTACTGATCGCCGAAGGGCATGCTGGGAGATGTAGTTATGCAATAGCTGGAGGTACGCAACTACAACTCCCAGCATGCCGAGACAGCTGATTGCTGTTTGGATATGCTGGGATTTGCAGTTTTGCAACATCTGGAGGGCTACAGTTTTAGAGAACACTGCAAGGTGATCTCCAAACTGTGGTCCTCCAGCTGTTGCAAAACTACAAATTCCAGCATGCCCTGACAGCAAACAGTTGTTTGAGCATGCTAGGAGTTGTAGTTTTGCAAGATCTGGAGGGCTACAGTTTAGGGACCACTATATAGTGGTCTCAAACTGTAGCCCTCCAGCTGTTGCAAAACTACAACTCCCAGCATACCCAAACAGCTGTCTGGGCATGCTGGGAGTTGTAGTTTTGCAACATCTGGAGGGCTACAGTTAGAGACCACTGTATAATGGTCTCAAACTGTACCCTCCAGATGTTGCTAGGCAACTCACCGGCTTCCATCGGATCCAGCCACACGTCATCGCCGCCCGCCAATCTCCTTCGCCCGCAGCCTCCGTCGCCCGCCTGGATCGGTAAGTGGATCTTCGGCGCCGGTCCCCGTCGTTTCCCCGTCGTTTCCCCGTCCTGCCCCGCCTATTGTGGGTGGGCAGGACGTGGAAAACGAAAGTTAACCCCCCCGCCCCCGATCTGCTATTGGTGGTCGCGTCTAGACCACCAATAGCAGGGATAGGAGGGGTGGCACCCCTGCCACCTCACTCCTATGCCTTCAGGGGGATAGTGGGTGTCTTAGACAACCGCGATCCCCCTTATATTCCGGGTCACCAGGTCACTATAGACCCGTAATTACCCGGAATCGGGCAAATCGCAAGTGTGAATTCGCTTGCGATTTGCCGCGATCGCCGACATGGGGGGGTCTGATGACCCCCCTGGGCGTTTGCACGGGATGCCTGCTGAATGATTTCAGCAGGCATCCCGGTCTGATCCCTGCCCGGTGCGTGGCGGGGGCCGGAATTCTCCATGACGTACGCGTACGTCATGGATCCTTAAGTACCAGGGTGTCATGACGTATGCGTACGTCAAGGGTCCTTAAGGGGTTAATAAATGTGAAAGAAGGATCTACTGGTGCACATTAGAGATCATCAAAGGATATTGTCATCCATGGATTCTACAATCCATTCTGATTTGCTACAAATCCTCAACCTGGCAAATCAAACCTACAGTAATGTGTACATCCACCAAAAATCAGTTGATGTATGTGTGAAAAATTGCAATAAAAGGCATCAGTCTTGTGCACAACTAAATAAATGTTTAAGCACATGTAAGCTACCTGATGGGCGAAAATAAAAAATAAAATAAAAAAAAAGACCAAATAGCTATATTGGAACCTAAAAATACCCGTTTGAAAAAAAGGCCCTATTTTATGACCATAATACTCAAACCTAACATGATTCAAATAAACTAAACTTCGATCACCACAGAACCCCATGAAGATCTGAGTTTAGTTCAGTACAGACACAAAAAAGGCGAAGGTGCTGTGGCAATAGTACTTTTGATAAAATGCATGTTCACACTGCCAAAAACATAGCTGAATTAAAATCATTATGGAAATCCATCTGGCAGATCTTAGTGCTGTTTTGATATGGCTTTCTTTATCAGTGGGAGATGTTTTTCAAGGTCAAACTGCACAATTTAAGGCAGAAATCAGAGATCTTCTGTATGAAAAAAACATTTTGAACCCAAGTGCACATGCCCTTTTTCAGACCATCTTAAAGCCCCTGTTACCCTGTTACCAGGGCCGATTCTAGCATTACTACTGCCTGAGGTAAAAATTTAAATTTTAATTTCCCTCCCCCATTTGGAAATCATAAGTAAAGATTTGTGTGCACAAAATCTACAGTAAAACATATATATATTATATTACTGAACATCACCACACATGTTACCATTGTACTATTACATAACAAAACCCACTGTACTAAAACCAACATTAGATAAAAGCCAAATAATACAGCCACTCCATGACCACATATAACCACTGCATTATGACTAAATATTATAATCACACTATTATTGAATAAAACCCAGTATAGCAAGACCAATATTACCAATAACACCATACAAGGGACAAATAATACCAACAATATCTTACCACATATATTTACTTCCTAATGGCTTAAAATACCGGTATATTGCGACTGAATAAAAACTAGTTTACACAGACCAACATTACCACATACAGTGACTATACAGTGACAATATAGTAATCACAATGCATTTGACTTACAGGTGACATCTCCTCTGATCAGAGTAGTTCTCTGTCCTTTTTTTGTATCCAACCCAGAATGTCATGAAGACTTCTTCCAGCCATCACTTATCTCCACAGGATTTGTCTGACAAATATCTTATGATCCGCCCTTTTCCAACACCATGCTCACCTTTGCCTCCCACCATAGTGTCCTAAATGGTAATAATGCTTAGAAGGAAGGGGCCCTAGTAGATAGGTGACTCTGTATATAAATAGGTGCCCTGCAATCCGTAAAGAGTTGGCCCTCAGTAAATGGAGCTGCCCACTAGTAGTTAGAATTACCCCCCCCCCCCAGTAGGTAGAGCTGTTCCCAAGTAGGTTGAGAGTTTCCCCTTTATCAAAAGATATAAAAGGATATTCTCCTTCTATGCCTGATAAAGGCCCTGCACTATGACCAACATCATTGTGTGGATGCCTACGCTGCTTTTGGCATCCAAGAGGGAAGAGGAAAAGTCATACGTCAGACTGTCATTGAATTACGTACTTATTTTGATGGCAGTCAGTGTGGGCAGTCGGCCCAGGTTGACTGGTTCATCTTGCTTCACAGGAGATGAGGCCTTGTCTGTCACCTGGACAATAGCACAGATGCTTACAATTTCAGAAACTGTGAGGCATGTATAACAATTTTTTTTTAAAGTAAAGCATTACTTTCAAATATTTTGTTACTTAGAATAAACATAGTGCTTATGATAGCAACCAGACCACCTAATTTTTCAATATGCATGGAAGTGAAGCTGGAACCTATTTTATCGCTATGGGCAACACTGATATTTTAGCTTGGAACTGTTTTTTTTTTTTGTTTGTTTTTTGACGAAGCAACATATGCTGTTTCTTTTTTTACTTCAAAATATCAGGATCAGCTTATGTCCCAATTGTAGATACTTTTTGTGGGGGACAGATATGCAGTAAGCTTAAAAACATTCAAATTTTTAGCAATTTGTGGTACAGTAACATTTCTCTAGGATTGGACCTGGCAGGCTAGTCTTTGCTTTCCATGTCCATTCATGAATTCTGGGCATCCCTGACCCTGTTACCAATTTTCCAGTTGTCCTTCCTTGGACCACTTTTGGTTGGCACTAACCACTGAGTACCAGTAACTCACAAGTCCTGCTGTTTTGAGATGCTCTGACCCAGTCTTCTAGCTTTTACTATTTAGCCCTTCAAATGCTTCTTCATTTTTTTGCTTCCAACACATCAACTTTAAGAACTGATTGTTCCGTTGCTTCTTAATATACTCCTTCCCTTTATATCTGACATTGTCACAAGATCATAAATATTATATTATATTATATATTGCCTATGTCAAGTTATGGCAGCATATAGAAATCTCAGACGGTTGAGTCATATTGCAGTGTAGGCAGGTGAAGCAGGGGAAGTAAAGATCTCTTCTGCTCTTACAAGTGAAAAGACTACAGAGTCCCTGCTAAATCCCTTCAAAACAGCACCTAGGCAAGTGCTCCACGAGCTTTGCCCCTGTAGAGGGTGTAGACAACCCCTTTTGTAAAAAAATCCCTTTCATTTGAGGTGTTATAAAAATTAAAGGTCATATTACCTGGGGATATTAACACATTTCTCCTTGCAAATATAGAAAGAGCACAACAAACAATACAGTACACTACTGTCCCAAGGGCATGCAAGTACTAAAGCAAATTCTTGGCAGAAGCTGACTAAATATGTGAGATGTGACATTTAAAAAGAATGGAAACCAAGCCAGGTAGTAGATTTGGAGGCACCTTGCATCTATTAACTATTTAACAAAATACTGTGCTATGGCTCTTTTTTATAGTAATTTTTACATACCAATATTGCCCTACTAAAAGTCTGCTTATTTGTCTCATAATTTGTTGTTGTTTAAACTGTATAAAAATAAATTAAAAGATTAATAAGTAGCCAAAATTTTAAAGAAACCAGTGCAGCTATTTTCTAAACTGAAAACAGTTTATGCACTGGAATTTACATCCCTCCCTTGCAATGGTGTTCCCTATTTTGGATTTTCCACCAGTACCTGTTGTTCTTTTCCTGTTCTAGACTCCTGGCTATTATCTGACTTTGATCCTGTCCCATTTTGTCCTCTTATGGTAAGAACCCTTTGGCTTTATTCCCGACTCTGACATTTTTTTTGGAAAACTGTCACTGCAGTTTTTGAGACAAAGCCAGAAGTGTATTAAAAAGGAATAAGTCCACTTCTGACTTTGGCTCAAAAACTGCAATGGCAGAATTCCATAAAACGCCATAAAAAAAACCTATGTGAAAATCTAGCCTTAAAGGGGTACTCCGCCCCTAGACATCTTATCCTCTGTCCAAAGGATATCAGATAAGGTGTCTGATCATGGGGGTCCCGCCGCTGGGGACCCCCACGATCCCTCCTGCAGCACCCCGGTTTTTCAGCTGCACAGAGCAAGGATCGCTCTGTGGCTGATGACGGGCGATGCAGGGGACAAATTATCGTGATGTCACAGCTTCGCCCCCTTGTGATGTCATGCCCTGCCCCCTCAATGCTAGTCTATGGGAGAGGGCATAACGGCCACCACGCCCTCCCATAGACTTGCATTGAGGGGGCGGGGCATGACATCACGAGGGGGCGGAGCCGAGACATCACGATACTCCGTCCCCTGGTAGAAACAGGGGTGCTGCAGGAGAGATCATGGGGGTCCCCAGCAGCGGGACCCCCATGATCAGCCATCTTATCCGCTATCCTTTGGATAGTCTGGATCCTTTAGATGTCTTGGGGCAGAGTACCCCTTTAAAGGGGATAAGATATCTAGCAATGGAGTACCACTTTAAAGACCAGAAAAGCCTTTTAACTGTGTACTGATAAAGAATGTTTTAATAAAACTTATGATATACCTGCAAAGGATAAGTCATTTTGAAAAGTATAAATATAACTTTGCTTTAAAGCTAAATAAAAATGTCATATTCTATCATCAGATGCAGGAAATCATAATAAACTTCCCAGCGTATGTCAAGATATGGAAACTTATTAACAGGGAAGTGCTCTGTCCTTGTTACTTAAAATGATATTAAAGTAAACATTAAAATGTGTGCTTTTGAAGAGCACAATAATGGGAAGCAAGCCAAGAGTACATTATGATTTCTCAATCCAGAGGTATAAAAATATCACACTATAGCACCCTTTGGTCCCAAATGCTAAAATAAGGAACATTCTATAGGTTAAAATAAAACAAGAAAAACTCGAGAATGAATAGAAGGTTGTCACTAGCTCATAGCAGAATATTAGTCTCTGCTTAATGACTTAATACTCAAAATAATCATATAAAAGATTAAGAAGTGTTTTATCAATAATAATTGTTGTTTAAATCCTATATCTACTACGTACTAAATGTGAGTTACAGTTAATGTGCTATTTTTTGGGGCAAAATAACTTACATTAGACAGAACACCATTCTGTGGCAGGAGTCAAGGGGGTCACTTTTTGGTGCCATAAATCTTTCTGCACATGGTCATGTCTATCAATGAGGCCTAGCTATTTACCGTAGTTTCTAGACTATAATATAAGTGTGTGTGTATATATATATATATATATATATATATATATATATATATATACATTTTTAAAGCTAATATAATAATTTTGACATTAACGGATTATTCTGAACAAATTATGTATTCCAAAACTGAAACTGTTCTATTTTAAGTTCATCTTAGGAAGCAATGATAATTACGGTACTCGTCAACTATAGTAATTGCTGGAAAGAATGTTCATATCAGTCAGAAGACAGGTTTCTATGGTAACTGGCTACTGCACTGGCAGTAAAGAAAAAAAGGAATTCCCTAGTTAAAGACATCAAGAGCCAACAGCTGCAAAGATGTTATAGCCCACACACACTTTAAAGTATTTGAACCGTAATGTGAATGACTCTGCAAAAATGTGAATAATAACACAACTTGGTCGCTGTAGATATATGTCTTTTATCACAGTTACTGACTCTTTTCAAGCATCACTTTTTAAAATTTCATTCTATGCACTTTCTTTTCTATGTTGATTTAATGTAAAATAATGGAAAATTTCAAATGTGCACAAAAAAAATGTATATCTATGGGGGAGAGTTATCAAAACTTGTCCAGAGGAAAAGTTGCTGACTTGCCCGTAGCAACCAATCAGATCACTTTTTTCATTTTTGAAAAGGCCTTTGAAAAATGAAAGAAGAGATCCGATTGGTTGCTATAGGCAACTCCAACTTTTCCTCTGGACAGGTTTTGATAACTCTCCCTCTATGTCCATATATCTATATACAAAGCCTAAGCATATATTAGTATTTTAAAAGTGCAGTGCATGCATTAAAAACATATAAGATCAGCAATCATGAACTCTATAAAAAAAAATGGATACTAAAAACCAAACTCCACAACATGGAGGAATACAGGTCAGGATACCAAAACAGGAATTATACAAAGCCAAACTCCACTATATGGAGGAACCAGGATACAGAGGTTAAATACAAAGTGCATGATAAAGCAGACATGGTCAGAATTGCACAAATCACCAGCACAGAATACAGGCCGAGCTGGGGTTTTAACACCCGAACTGCAATAGGGTGAAAACATTAACTTTTCCAAGCCTAGGGTGAATAACAAGAGAAACTGCTCAGAACACAAAAACCAGTGTCTGAACAGACCCAAAGACAGAATAACACAAAAACTGCATTACAGGATCATTTCAAATCTGTATGTCTTGCATGTTTGCCCTTTCATTTTATTTTTAAATTTGACTAGTCTCTGACAATCACTGTACTAAATGTGGATTCACATAGATTAACCATTTTTTTATTGTTTTACTTATAACAGACACATACTAGAAACATTTGTCTCCTTGTGTGTACAATTTAAAGAGCTTCAACTATAACCTGGGGGCTTCATATATTTCAAAAGGTTGGCAATAGATTGTTCCTACTCAAATCATTCTGTTGTGTGACATATCCCACAAGGCATTGTTAATTATTAGAGATGAGCAAATTTTAGAAAAATTTGATTCGGGCGATTCGTCGGAAAAATTTGGTTCGGTCCGAATTTATTTGTGGTGAATCACTATTAAAAATGGCTATTTCTGGCCTACAGAGATCCTCAATAGGGGGTGTAGAACACTTTGCCTTGCTGTAACCTGCATAGGTTGTGTGCTGGGTTAGTGAAATAATACTGTTATTCAGTATGACATGCAGATCAGAGGCATCACTATTAGAATCACTATTTCAGAGCAGCACAATGACAGAGCCTGGAGGTGGCATCAGTATGAGGAGACCATATAGTGGCTGAATGACACAGGGTGGAGGTGGCGGCACCATGAGTGTTACGGTCTGCGCTCCGACTGGCTGTGCTGGCCGTGAGCGCATTTCCCTGTCATCTACTGCTGCCGGCAGGGCTGGGGTTCGCATAGCGGGACGCGCCTGCATGCGAATCCCAGCCCATCACTCACCCCGGCCTCTCCCACCTCCTCTCCTGCCTCTCACCTCCGGCGTGCGTGTCCATGTCTCCTAGGGCGCGAACATGCCGGAGCTTTAAATATAGATTTAAATAGCCAGCACGCCCTTAATTATGTGTTCACATGTGTCACCTTTATAAGTTTCTGCTCCTCCCCCACATCCCTGCCTGATCTTTGTTGCCTTGTGCCATTAAGAAAGCACTACTGTGTTTTGCCTTGCCTTGTTACTGACCTCCTGATATGTTCCTGACCTTGCTCCTGTGCCGCCTGCCTACTGACCTCCTGCTCTGTTCCTGACCACGCATCAGTGCCACCTGACCAGACCTTCTGCTATCCTGACTACAAGTTGCTGTTCTCCTTCTGTACCTTGAATCTCCTTAGCTGCCTGTGTGGTCGAGTCGTGCCAGGGACCTGGGTGCTGCCTGCCACAGCAAGTCCATCCCGCTTTCTGGCGGGCTCTGGTGAAAACCAGCGGCACCTTAGACTCCGCTCCCTGGTTCGGCCCGTGTCATCTGCCACACAGGTCCAGCGGATTTACTACCCAGAGTGTTCCTGTCTACTGAACAGTGAGTGTTACAGTAGATCCGGCCATGGATGCTGCTGAGGTACCCCTGCCTGAAGTCACGGATCTTCCTTCCGTTGTGATACATCAGTCACAGCAGTTGGCACGACAGGCGCAGCAACTCTCTCAACTTTCAGCTATGATGCAACAGATTTTGGCCTTGCAACAAGAGCAGCACCGACAACCTGTCCCAATCCCTCCTCCAGCTCCTGTAGTGTCTTCTGGCTCCCAGCTACGTCTAGCATTACCCTCTAAATATGACGGTGATTCCAAGTTATACAGAGGCTTCGTTACATAGTGCCCCATGCATTTGGAGCTCATGTCTGAACAGTTTCCGACCGAACGTGCTTAGGTGGCCTTTGTTAATAGCCTACTGTCCAGAAAAGCCCTGGCCTGGGCTACACCCCTTTTGGACCACGGCGATCCAGCTTTTCTGGCAGAATTTAGCTGTGTCTTTGAGGAACCCGCATCTGCCTCTGCTGCTGAGACGGCTTTGCTTAACCTATGTCAAGGGAATTCATCGGTTGGTGACTACGCGGTTCGATTCCGCATGCTAGCCTCAGAACTAGCATGGAATGATAAGGCCTTGTGTGCCACATTAAAAAAAGGACTGTCTAGCAGGATTAAAGATGCCCTGGCTGCACGTGATCCTCCTTCTTCTCTGACTGAAATTATCCACCTGGCCACATGTATTGATGTGCGTTTTGCTGAGAGGCAGGAAGAACTGCGCTTAGAGAGGGAACCTGTGCGAACACGGAGATATCCTCGTCTGGCACACGTGTTTCAACGTCCACCTCTACAGTTTCCTGTGCCTCTTGCCAAAGAGGTTATGCAAGTGGATCGTTCCCGTCTTACGCAACAGGAGAGACGCAGTGAGAATATGTGTTTGATTGTGCTAGCCCGGTACACTTCCTCAAAGACTGTTCTGTTCGTCCACAGTATCTGTGAAAATGCTCGCACCTAGGGCACGTAGGAGAGGCGTCCCTTGGTGTGAATATTACCTCTCCTCGCTTGACCATTTCTGTACAAGGGCATGTATCGGAAACAAGCGGTAAGAAAGACGCACTCACCCAGTATCTTGCTGAGACGAATGAAGTAGCTTTATTCAAGCGCTGTACTAGTTACAGAGACAAGGTGCACAGGGCAGGGAGCTGTGGATGGTAACAGGCAGGGAGCGTGCAGGGGGACGGCAACTAGTTTCGCGCACGTGGGCGCTTCATCTGGCTCACAGAGTGCGAGCCAGAGGAAGCGTCCGCGTGCGCAAAACTAGTTGCCGCCCCCCTGCACGCCCCCTGCCTGTTACCATCCACAGCTCCCTGTGCACCTTGTCTCTGTAACCAGCACAGCGCTTGAATAAAGCTACTTCATTCGTCTCAGCAAGATACTGGGTGAGTGCGTCTTTCTTACCGCTTGTTTCCGATACATGCCAATGTTGCTTCAGTTTTTCGAATACTGCACCACTCCAGGAGACATTTCTCACCGCAAACAGACATATAGGAATTGCCTTATATCCTCTTCATTGTCCTTTGCCTTAGGACTAGCGGTGCCGGACATACCTGTTACGCCGAGCGCTCCGGGTCCCCGCTCCTCCCCAGAGCGCTCGCAACATCCTCGCAATTGCAGCGCCCCGGTCAGACCTGCTGACCGGGTGCGCTGCGATACCTCTCCCAGCCGGGATGCGATTCGCGATGCGGGAGGCGCCCGTTCGCGATGCGCACCCCGGCTCCCGTACCTGACTCGCTCTCCGTCGGTCTTGTCCCGGCGCGCGCGGCCCCGCTCCTTAGGGCGCGCGCGCGCCGGGTCTCTGCGATTTAAAGGGCCACTGCGCCACTGATTGGCGCAGTTGGCTTAATTAGTGTGTTCACCTGTGCACTCCCTATTTATACCTCACTTCCCCTGCACTCCCTCGCCGGATCTTGTTGCCATTGTGCCAGTGAAAGCGTTTCCTTGTGTGTTCCTAGCCTGTGTTCCAGACCTCCTGCCGTTGCCCCTGACTACGATCCTTGCTGCCTGCCCCGACCTTCTGCTACGTCCGACCTTGCTCTTGTCTACTCCCTTGTACCGCGCCTATCTTCAGCAGTCAGAGAGGTTGAGCCGTTGCTGGTGGATACGACCTGGTTGCAAGACCATCCCGCTTTGCGGCGGGCTCTGGTGAATACCAGTAGCAACTTAGAACCGGTCCACCAGCACGGTCCACGCCAATCCCTCTCTGGCAC
Source organism: Hyla sarda (assembly GCF_029499605.1). Lineage (NCBI taxonomy): Eukaryota > Metazoa > Chordata > Amphibia > Anura > Hylidae > Hyla > Hyla sarda. Next base: position 231,469,207 of record NC_079192.1, read on the forward strand.
AGAGGATCCACCTCCTGCCAGCCGAATCGTGACAGTAGATCCGGCCATGGATCCCGCTGAAGTTCCACTGCCAGTTGTCGCCGACCTCACCACGGTGGTCGCCCAGCAGTCGCAACAGATAGCGCAACAAGGCCACCAGCTGTCTCAACTGACCGTGATGCTACAGCAGCTACTACCACAGCTTCAGCAATCATCTCCTCCGCCAGCTCCTGCACCTCCTCCGCAGCGAGTGGCCGCTTCCGGCCTACGACTATCCTTGCCGGATAAATTTGATGGGGACTCTAAGTTTTGCCGTGGCTTTCTTTCGCAATGTTCCCTGCACTTGGAGATGATGTCGGACCAGTTTCCTACTGAAAGGTCTAAGGTGGCTTTCATAGTCAGCCTTCTGTCTGGGAAAGCTCTGTCATGGGCCACACCGCTCTGGGACCACAATGACCCCGTCACTGCCTCTGTTCACTCCTTCACGGAGATTCGAAGTGTCTTTGAGGAACCTGCCCGAGCCTCTTCTGCTGAGACTGCCCTGCTGAACCTGGTCCAGGGTAATTCTTCTGTTGGCGAGTACGCCATCCAATTCCGTACTCTTGCCTACGAATTATCCTGGAATAATGAGGCCCTCTGCGCGACCTTTAAAAAAGGCCTATCCAGCAACATTAAAGATGTTCTGGCTGCACGAGAAATTCCTGCTAACCTGCATGAACTTATTCATCTGGCCACCCGCATTGACATGCGTTTTTCCGAAAGGCGTCAGGAGCTCCGCCAGGATATGGACTTTGTTCGCACGAGGCGTTTTTTCTCCCCGGCTCCTCTCTCCTCTGGTCCTCTGCAATCCGTTCCTGTGCCTCCCGCCGTGGAGGCTATGCAAGTTGACCGGTCTCGCTTGACTCCTCAAGAGAGGACACGACGCCGCATGGAGAATCTGTGCCTGTACTGTGCCGGTACCGAACACTTCTTGAAGGATTGTCCTATCCGTCCTCCCCGCCTGGAAAGACGTACGCTGACTCCGCACAAAGGTGAGACAGTTCTTGATGTCAACTCTGCTTCTCCACGCCTTACTGTGCCTGTGTGGATATCTTCCTCTACCTTCTCCTTCTCTACTATGGCCTTCTTGGATTCCGGATCTGCAGGAAATTTTATTTTGGCCTCTCTCATCAACAGGTTCAACATCCCGGTGACCAGTCTCGCCAGACCCCTCTACATCAATTGTGTTAACAATGAAAGATTGGACTGTACCGTGCGTTACCGCACGGAACCTCTCCTAATGTGCATCGGACCTCATCACGAAAAAATTGAGTTCTTGGTCCTCTCCAATTGCACTTCCAAAATTCTTCTTGGATTACCGTGGCTTCAATGCCATTCCCCAACCCTTGATTGGTCCACAGGAGAAATCAAGAGCTGGGGTACTTCTTGTTTCAAGGACTGTCTTAAACCGGTTCCCAGTACTCCCTGCCGTGACCCTGTGGTTCCCCCTGTAACCGGTCTTCCTAAGGCTTATATGGACTATGCTGACGTGTTTTGCAAAAAGCAAGCTGAGACTTTACCTCCTCACAGGCCTTATGACTGTCCTATTGACCTCCTCCCGGGTACTACTCCACCCCGGGGCAGAATTTATCCTCTGTCCGCTCCAGAGACTCTTGTCTGAATACATCCAGGAAAATTTAAAAAAGGGGTTTATCCGCAAATCCTCCTCTCCTGCCGGAGCTGGATTTTTTTTTTGTGTCCAAAAAAGATGGCTCCCTACGTCCTTGCATTGATTACCGCGGACTTAATAAAATCACGGTAAAGAACCGCTACCCCCTACCTCTTATCTCAGAACTCTTTGATCGCCTTCAAGGTGCCCACATCTTTACCAAACTGGACTTAAGAGGTGCTTATAATCTCATCCGCATCAGGGAGGGGGACGAATGGAAGACTGCATTTAACACCAGAGATGGACACTTTGAGTATCTGGTCATGCCCTTTGGCCTGTGCAATGCCCCTGCCGTCTTCCAAGACTTTGTTAATGAAATTTTTCGTGATCTCTTATATTCCTGTGTTGTGGTTTATCTGGACGATATTCTGATTTTTTCTGCAAACTTAGAAGAACACCGCCAGCATGTCCGCATGGTTCTTCAGAGACTTCGAGACAATCAACTTTATGCCAAAATGGAGAAATGTCTGTTTGAATGTCAATCTCTTCCTTTCCTAGAATACTTGGTCTCTGGCCAGGGACTACAAATGGACCCAGATAAACTCTCTGCCGTCTTAGATTGGCCACGCCCCTCCGGACTCCATGCTATCCAACGTTTTTTGGGGTTCGCCAATTATTACAGACAATTTATTCCACACTTTTTTACTATTGTGGCTCCTATCGTGGCTTTAATCAAGAAAAATGCCAATCCCAAGTCCTGGTCTCCCCAAGCGGAAGACGCATTTAAACGTCTCAAGTCTGCCTTTTCTTCTGCTCCCGTGCTCTCCAGACCTGACCCATCTAAACCCTTCCTATTGGAGGTAGATGCCTCCTCAGTGGGAGCTGGAGCTGTCCTTCTACAAAAAAATTCTTCCGGGCATGCTGTTACTTGTGGTTTTTTTTCTAGGACCTTCTCTCCGGCGGAGAGAAACTACTCCATCGGGGATCGAGAACTACTGGCCATTAAATTGGCGCTTGAGGAAGGGAGGCATCTGCTGGAGGGATCAAAATTTCCAGTTATCATTTACCCCGATCACAAGAATCTCTCCTATCTCCAGTCTGCCCAACGGCTGAACCCTCGCCAGGCCAGGTGGTCGTTGTTCTTTGCCCGTTTTAACTTTGAAATTCATTTTCGCCCTGCCGACAAGAACATTAGGGCCGATGCCCTCTCTCGTTCCTCGGATGCCTCTGAAGTAGAGGTCTCTCCGCAACACATCATTCCTCCTGACTGTCTGATCTCCACTTCTCCAGCCTCCATCAGGCAAACTCCTCCAGGGAAGACCTTCGTTTCTCCACGCCAACGTCTCGGGATTCTCAAATGGGGACACTCCTCCCACCTCGCAGGCCATGCGGGCATCAAAAAGTCCTTGCAACTCATCTCTCGTTTCTACTGGTGGCCGACTCTGGAGACGGATGTTGTTGATTTTGTGCGGGCCTGTACTGTCTGTGCCCGGGATAAGACTCCTCGCCAGAAGCCTGCTGGTCTCCTTCATCCTCTGCCTGTCCCCGAACAGCCTTGGTCACTGATTGGTATGGACTTTATTACAGACTTACCCCCATCCCGTGGCAACACTGTTGTTTGGGTGGTCGTTGATCGATTTTCCAAGATGGCACATTTTATTCCTCTTCCTGGTCTTCCTTCAGCGCCTCAGTTGGCAAAACAATTTTTTGTACACATTTTTCGTCTTCACGGTTTGCCCACGCAGATCGTCTCGGATAGAGGCGTCCAATTCGTGTCTAAATTCTGGAGGGCCCTCTGTAAACAGCTCAAGATTAAATTAAACTTCTCTTCTTCTTATCATCCCCAATCCAATGGGCAAGTAGAAAGAATTAACCAGGTCCTGGGTGACTATTTACGGCATTTTGTTTCCTCCCGCCAGGATGACTGGGCAGATCTTCTACCATGGGCCGAATTCTCATACAACTTCAGAGTCTCTGAATCTTCTGCTAAGTCCCCATTTTTCGTGGTGTACGGCCGTCACCCTCTTCCCCCCCTCCCTACTCCCTTGCCCTCTGGTTTGCCCGCTGTGGATGAAGTGACTCGTGATCTTTCCACCATATGGAAAGAGACCCAAAATTCTCTTTTACAGGCTTCATCCCGCATGAAAAGGTTTGCCGATAAGAAAAGAAGAACTCCCCCCATTTTTGCTCCCGGAGACAAGGTATGGCTCTCCGCTAAATATGTCCGCTTTCGTGTCCCCAGTTACAAACTGGGACCACGCTATCTTGGTCCTTTCAAAGTCTTGTGCCAGATTAATCCTGTCTCTTACAAACTCCTTCTTCCTCCCTCTCTTCGTATTCCCAATGCCTTCCATGTCTCTCTCCTTAAACCACTCATCATCAACCGTTTCTCTCCCAAACTTGTTTCTCCCACTCCTGTTTCCGGTTCTTCTGACGTCTTCTCCGTGAAGGAGATACTGGCCTCCAAGACGGTCAGAGGAAAAAATTTTTTTTGGGTGGATTGGGAAGGCTGTGGTCCAGAAGAGAGATCCTGGGAACCTGAGGACAACATCCTAGACAAAAGTCTTGTCCTCAGGTTCTCAGGCTCCAAGAAGAGGGGGAGACCCAAGGGGGGGGTACTGTTACGCCGAGCGCTCCGGGTCCCCGCTCCTCCCCGGAGCGCTCGCAACATCCTCGCAATTGCAGCGCCCCGGTCAGACCTGCTGACCGGGTGCGCTGCGATACCTCTCCCAGCCGGGATGCGATTCGCGATGCGGGAGGCGCCCGCTCGCGATGCGCACCCCGGCTCCCGTACCTGACTCGCTCTCCGTCGGTCTTATCCCGGCGCGCGCGGCCCCGCTCCTTAGGGCGCGCGCGCGCCGGGTCTCTGCGATTTAAAGGGCCACTGCGCCACTGATTGGCGCATTTGGCTTAATTAGTGTGTTCACCTGTGCACTCCCTATTTATACCTCACTTCCCCTGCACTCCCTCGCCGGATCTTGTTGCCATTGTGCCAGTGAAAGCGTTTCCTTGTGTGTTCCTAGCCTGTGTTCCAGACCTCCTGCCGTTGCCCCTGACTACGATCCTTGCTGCCTGCCCCGACCTTCTGCTACGTCCGACCTTGCTCTTGTCTACTCCCTTGTACCGCGCCTATCTTCAGCAGTCAGAGAGGTTGAGCCGTTGCTGGTGGATACGACCTGGTTGCTACCGCCGCTGCAAGACCATCCCGCTTTGCGGCGGGCTCTGGTGAATACCAGTAGCAACTTAGAACCGGTCCACCAGCACGGTCCACGCCAATCCCTCTCTGGCACAGAGGATCCACCTCCTGCCAGCCGAATCGTGACAATACCTTTTTTCTCTTTTTCCATTGAGAATAATTTCTGTACAAGTCTTTGCTTCTGCCGTCTTTCTTCAACGCTACAGTATTTTTGGATTCTGGATCCGCAGGTGACTTTATTGATGCTTCTTTGGTCCACAAATATCATCTTGCTGTTACTCGGCTTGCCAAGCCTTTGTTCATCTTCTCTCGTCATGCAAGTGGGTGTCTTGCATAAAGAAAAGATTGAATTCTATGTACTGCCTCACTGTACCACTTCCTGTTATCCACTTCCTCTTATCTCTGAACTTTTTGACCATCTCCAAGGAGCCAAGGTCTTCACCAAGTTGGACTTGCGAGGAGCATATAATCTCATTCGTATCCGCGAGGGAGATGAATGGAAAACGGCCTTCAATACTCGTGATGGAGATTTTGAGTATCTCGTGATGCCCTTCATTTTCTCCAATGCTTCTGTCATTTTTCAGGAATTTGTCAATTACAGTTTCCGAGATCTTTTCTACACCTGTGTTGTCGTATACCTAGATGACATCTTGATCTTCTCTACCAACTTAGAGGAGCATCGAACTCATGTTCATCAGGTTCTCCAATGCCTTCGGAAGAATCATCTTTATGCTAAACTGGAGAAATATTTATTCGAGAAATCAAGTCTCCCTTTTCTCGGCTGCAATGTTTCTCATCAAGGCCTGCAGATGGATCCAGATAAATTGTCTGCGGTTTTGGATTGGCCTCGTCCTTCTGTCCTATGTGCTATTCAATGCTTTCTGGGATTCGCTAACTACTATTGTCAAGTTATCCCACATTTCTCTTCTTTGGTTACCCTGATTGTAGCTCTCACAAAAAAGGCTCTAATCACAAGTCATGGCCTCCTGAGGCTGAACAGGCCTTCACCCGTTTAACCCCTTAAGGACCAAGCCCCTTTTCACCTTAAGGACCAGGCCAATTTTATTTTTGCATTTTCGTTTTTTCCTCCCCGCCTTCTAAAATCCATAACTCTTTTATATTTCCATCTACAGATCCATATAAGGGCTTTTTTTTTGCTTGACCAATTGTACTTTGTAATGAAGTACATTTTACCAAAGGAGGAAATTTAAATGAAAACCACAATTTTGCACATTTTGGAGGGTTTCGTTTTCACACTGTACAATTTACGGTAAAAATTACGTTTTCTTAATTCTGTGGGTCAATATGATTAAAATGATACGCATGGCTAGATACTTTTATATTTTTGTACCGCTTAAAAAAAAATCTAAAACTTTTTGTACAAAATCAGTAATCTAAAATCGCCCTATTTTGACCACCTATAACTTTTTCATTTTTCCGTATATAGGGCAGTATTAGGGCTAATTTTTTGCACCTTCATCTGTACTTTTTATAGATACCACATTTACATACCGTATTTATCGGGGTATACCACGCACCGGCCTATAACACGCACCCTAATTTTACCAAGGATATTTGGGTAAAAAAAGTTTTTTACCCAAATATCCATGGTAAAATGAGGGTGCGTGTGTGCGCGTGTATACCCCAATATACCCCCAGGAAAGGCAGGGGGGGAGAGGCCGTCGCTGCCCACGTCTCTCCCCCTGCGTTTCCTGGGGTCTAGAGCCCTGCTGCCGGCCCTTCTCTCCCCCTGGCTATCGGCGCCGCTGCCCGTTCTGTCCCCCTGACTATTGGTGCCGGCGCCCCATTGCCGGTGCCGACAGCCAGGGGGAGAGAAGCGGCGCCGACAGCCAGGGGGAGAGAAGGGGCAGCGGCACCCATTGCCGGCGCCGCTGCACCGTTGCCTCCTCCCATCCCCGGTGGCATAATTACCTGTTGCCGGGGTCGGGTCCGCGCTGCTGCAGGCCTCCGGCCTGCGTCCCCTGCGTCGTTGCTATGCGCTGCACGGCGCGGCGCCCCATTGCCGGTGCCGACAGCCAGGGGGAGAGAAGCGGCGCCGACAGTCAGGGGGTTGCTATGCGCTGCACGGCGCGGCGCATGACGTCAGTGCTCCGCACCGTGCATAGCAACGACGCAGGGGACGCACGCCGCTGCCCCTTCTCTCCCCCTGGCTGTCGGCGCCGCTTCTCTCCCCCTGGCTGTCGGCGCCGGCACCGATAGTCAGGGGGACAGAACGGGCAGCGGCGCCGATAGCCAGGGGGAGAGAAGGGCCGGCAGCAGGGCTCTAGACCCCAGGAAAGGCAGGGGGAGAGAAGCGGGCAGCAGCGGCCTCTCTCCCCCTGCCTTTCCTGGGGGTGTATCGGCATATAACACGCACATAGACTTTAGGCTAAAAATTTTAGCCTAAAGAGTGCGTGTTATACGCCGATAAATACGGTATATACAACTTTTATATAATTTTTTATAAAAATTTTTAAATCAAATGTGACAAAAAAGCTGCATTTTTTGACTTTTTAAATTTTTTTACGTTTACGCTTTTTATTGGGGGAGGGGATTTTTCACTTTTTTTTTTACTTTTTACTTTTACATTTTTCCACTTTTTTTTAAACACTTTTTATGTCCCCATAGGGGACTATCTATAGCAATCATTTGATTGCTAATACTGTTCAGTGCTATGCATAGGACATAGCACTGATCAGTATTATCGGCTATCTCCTGCTAAGGTCTGCTCGATCTCAGACCATAGCAGGGGACGCCGGGAGACGCCGGAGACAGGTGAGGGGACCTCCGTCCACCATTTCAGTTGATAGGATCCCCGTGGCAGCGCTGAGGTTGATCCAATCATCTATTTTATCATGCGCATTGCCGCAGATGCCTTGATCTGTACAGATCACGGCATCTGAGGGGTTAATGGCGGACATACGCACGATCCCGAATCTCGGCCATTGCCAGCGGGTCCCCATCTGCTGATATCAGCCGGAACCTGCCGTGTATGACGCAAGCACTGCTCCGATTCTCGTGGTCATACGTAGGACGTAAATGTACGTCCTGGTGCGCGAAGTACCGCTAAACTAGGATGTACATTTACGTCCGTGGTCGTTAAGGGGTTAAAGTCTGCATTTTCCTCTGATCCCGTTCTTTCTAGACCTGATCCGGAGAAGACCTTTGCTTTGGAGGTTGATGCCTCTTCTGTTGGAGCTGGTGCCGTTCTGACCCAGAGAAATGCCAAGGGCAAAACTGTAACTTGTGGTTTCTTTTCCAAGACTTTCTCTCCTGCTGAAAGGAAATACTCCATTGGAAATCGAGAACTCCTCGCCATTAATCTTGCCTTGGAGGAATGGCGACATTTATTGGAAGGATCTTCTCATCCAATCAGCATCTACACAGACCTTAAGAATCTTCTGTACTTGCAGTCTGCTCAGCGATTGAATCCTCATAAGGCAAGGTGGTCTTTGTTCTTTTCTAGATTCAATTTCTACATTCATTCCTGTCCAGCTAACAAGAACATCAGAGCTGATGCTCTCTCCAGGTCCTCTGATGTCATAGGTTTTGACTCTGCAAGAAAGATGGGGGGCTCAACCTGTTAAGTAAAAATAAAGGGGTGCTACTATCAGCAAAAGGGATCCAATATATCGCAAAGGAGAAAAGAGATTGCTGCAACAAAGTGCACACCCAAAGGGGGTAACAGTAAGCAAAAGTGTCTTTATTATGTAAACACACACACAAATGGAAATTTATGAGACAACACAAGGACATCTAAAAGCAATTAAAAAGCTCATAAGCGAGCGCAGCACAACATGGGAACCACACGCATTCCGACACTCTCAGGTGACTTCCTCAAGGGTGCTGTCAGGGGTGTTGTCACCCCTGAGGAAGTAACCTGAGAGTGACAGAACGCTTCATTTATTTCGTTGAATGCACTGTGCACTTTTGGATCAGCAGCTTTACTTATTATACATTACATATTGCTGGACGGGATTTGGGGAAAGGGGATTCATGGTCCCTTCCCATGTTGTGCTGTGCTCGCTTATGAGCTTTTTCATTGCTTTTAGATGTCCTTGTGTTGTCTCATAAATCTCCATTTATGTGTATGTGTGTTTACATTATAAAGATACCTTTGTTTACTGTTATCCCCTTTGAGTGTGCACTTTGTTACAGCTATCTCTTTTCTCCTTTGTGATATAGGTTTGGCATATTATTCCTCAAGATCGCTTGATTTCTGTCGCTCCAGCTGAAATTCCTGGAAAATGTTTTGTGCCCGCCAGATTGAGACGCAAGTGGGGTCATTCTTCTCTGTTGGCAGTTCATCCTGGTGTGCGTAAGACTTTACTCCTTATTTCTCACCATTACTGGTGGCCGCATCCTGAACGTGATGTTTCTGATTTTGTCCGTTCCTGTGAAACTTGTGCCCATGACAAAAATTCTCAGCAAAAACCAGCTGGACTCTTGCAGCCTTCACCCAATCTGGAGACTCCCTGGTCCCACATCGCAATGGATTTTATCACCGATCAGCTTCCTTCCCAGAATAACACGGTCATTTGGGTTGTGGTCGATCCACAGCTGGCTAAGTACTTCTTGCTCCATACCTTTCACCTACATGGTCTTCCACAGTATATCTTTTCGGATCGCAGAGTTCAGTTTGTTTCAAAACTCTGGCGAGCTCTTTGTGTTGGTCTGGACATCAATTTGGACTTCTCCTCTGCCTACCATCCTCAGTTCAACGGTCAGGTGGAGAGGGTTAATCAAATTTTCGAGACTTATCTTCGCCAGGACGATTGTGTCGACCTCCCTTGGGCAGAGTTCACATATAAGCATAAGGTCTACAAGGTCTTCTCCCTTTTTTGTTGTTTATGGACTCCATCTCCGTTCCCCTCTCCCTCTTCCAGTCTCTTTCGGTGTGCCAGCTGTTGATGAGCTGGTTCAGGACTTCTCTACCATTTGACAACAAACCCGACAATCTCTTTCTCAATGAAAGCACAAGCTGATAGGAGTAGACGATCTCCTCCGTCCTTCTCTCCTAGTGACAAGGTTTGGCTTTCCTCCAAATATATTCGGTTCAAGATAACCTGCTACAAGTTTGGTCCTCGCTATGCCAGTCTCTGGCTCTTCTGATATCTTTAAGGTCAAAGAGGTTCTTGCCACCAAGACCGTGAGAGATAAACAATTTTTCTTGGTTGACCGGGAAGGTTATGGTCCTGAGGAGAGATCTTGGGAGCCGGAGGAGAATATCCTGGATCTTGACCTTCTCAGGAAACTTCTTAACCGAAAAAGGAGGGGGAGACCAAAAGGGGGGTTATGGTCTGCGCTCCGGCCGCGTGTGCTGGCCGTGAGCGCATTTCCCTGTCATCTACTGCTGCCGGCGGGTCACTCACCCCGGTCCTCTGCCACCTCCTCTCCTGCCTCTCATCTCCGGAGCGTGTGTCCTCGTCTTCTAGGGCAAAAACGTGCAAGAGCTTTAAGATTTAAAGGACCGGTACACCATTAATTATGTGTTCACCTGTGTCTCTTCTATAAGTTCCTGCTCCTCCCCCACATCCCTGCTGGATTTTTTTTGCCTTATGCCATTGAGAAAGCATTACTGTGTTTTGCCTTGCCTTGTTACTGACCTCCTACTACGTACCTGACCTTGCTCCTGTGCCGCCTGCCTACTGACCTCCTGCTCTGTTCCTGACCACGCATCACTGCCGCCTGCCCAGACCTTCTGCTATCCTGACTACGAGTTGCTGTTCTCCTTCTGTACCTTGAATCTCCTCAGCCGCCTGTGTGGTCGAGTCATGCCAGGGGTAGCGACCTGGGTGCCGCCTGTTGCAGACAGTCCATCCTGCTTTGCCATGGGCTCTGGTGAAAACCAGCTGCACCTTAGACTCTGCTCACTGGTACAGCCTGCGTTATCTGCCACACAGGTCCAGCGGATCTACTACCCAGAGTGACCTGTCTACTGAACAGTGAGTGTTACAATGAGGAGAACATATAGTGGCTGAATGGCACAACCTGGAGTTTGCGTCAGCATATAGTGGCTGAATGCGGAGAACATATAGGTGGAGATTTATGAAAACATGTCCAGAGAAAAAGTTGCTGAGTTGCCCATATCAAACAATCAGATTGCTTCTTTCATTTTTAACCAGGCCTCTGCAAAAAGAAGGAAGCAGTCTGATTGGTTGCTATGGGCAATTCAGCAACTTTTACTCTGGACAGGTTTTGATAAATCTCCTCCATAGTGGCTGAATGACACAGCGTGGAGGTGGCGGCAGCATGAGGAGAACATAAAGTGGCTGAATGACACAGCGTGGAGGTGACGGCAGCGTGAGGAGACCATATAGTGGCTGAATGACATAGCCTGTAGGTAGCGGAAGCATGAGGAGACCATATAGTGGCTGAATGGCACAGCGTAGAGGTGGCGGCAGCATGAGGAGACCACATAGTGACACCGCCTGGAGTTGGTGGCAGCATATATTGCCAGAATGACACAGCCTGGAGTTTGCGGCAGCATGAGGAGACCATGTAGTGGCTGAATGACACAGCCTGGAGGTTGCAGAAGCATGAGGAGACCATATAGCCTCAATAGGGGTGTAGAACAGTGCATTGTCCTAACATGCATAGGGAGTGTACTGTGTTAGTGAGATAATACTGTTATTCAGTATGACATGCAGATTACAGGCTTCGCTATTAGAATCACTGCCTCAGAGCTTCTGAATGTGGCAGCAGGGAGACCATATGGCGTCAAAATTAAAGAGATTGAATAAAGAGTTCTTTTATGTAATTTTTACTTAATTTAATTTTAATTTTATTTAATTTTATTTAACCTCTTAAGGACTCAGGGCGTACCTGTACGCCCTGAGCCCGGGCCCGGTGTTTAAAACGGGGTCACGCCGTGTCCCCGCATCACACCGGGCCGGTCCCGGCTGCTAACGGCAGCCGGGACCCTGGGCTAACAGCGTGCGCCACCGATCATTGTGGTGTGGTGTGTGCAGTGCTATAGGTCCCTATGGGAGCTGTAGCACTGCAAAAAAAATTTGAAAAAAAAAAGTTAACAAAGGTCATTTAACCCCTTCCCTAATAAAAGTTTTAATCACCCCCCTTTTCTCATAAAAAAAAAAAATGGTGTAAATAAAAATAAACATGTAGTATCGCCGCTTGCTGAAATATCCGAACTATAAAAATATATTGTTAATTAAATCGCACGGTCAATGGCGTACGCGCAAAAAAAAATCCAAAATAGCGTATTTTTGGTCACTTTTTATATCATGAAAAAATGATTAAAAAGCGATCAAAAAGTCCAATCAATACAAAAATGGTACCCATAAAAACTTCAGAACACGGCGCAAAAAATTAGTCCTCATACCGGCCCGTACGCAGAAAAATAAAAAAGTTATGGGGGTTAGAATATGCGAATTTTTAACATATACATTTTCCTGCATGTAGTTATGATTTTTTTCCGAAGTACGACAATATCCAACCTATATAAGTAGGGTATCATTTTAACCATATGGACCTACAAAATAAAGATAAAGTGTTATTTTTACGGAAGCCCCCAAAATTTACAAAATGACATTTTTTCTTCAATTTTGTCGCACAATGAATTTTTTTTCCGTTTTGCCGTGGATTTTTTTGTAAAATGACTAATGTCACTGCAAAGTAGAATTGGTGGCTCAAAAAATTAGCCATCATATGGAATTTTATGCACAAAGTTGAAAGCATTATGATTTTTAGAAGGTGATGAGGAAAAAATGAAAATGCAAAAATGGAAAAACGCTGAGTCCTTAAGGGTTTAATGAATTTAATAAAATTTTTTGAGTACCATTCTGTTGAGCATCGAGCTGGCAGGCTTCCGCCAGGCAAGATACCACCTGTTACAGCCCCTGCCTCTCAGTGCCCCCCTGACTGTGAAAGTGCGAATGCTTCATTTAATCAGTTATGGTTCATTGTTATCGCTCCAACCTTTTTCATTGGATTCTTGTGGTAATTCCAAAGGTAATATGTGACGTCGATGACCATAGGGCCTCCGTCTTGAAAAGATTACATCGTTTTTTTTTTATTTAAGATTTATATTAGACTCCCAAGTTTAATGTCCCGGCATTTACTTTGAACTAATAGTGTATGAACACAAAACCCAATCTAACAAGGAGTCACATGGCAGCGCAATGACAGAGCCTAGAGGTGGCAGCAGCCCGACGAGACCATAGGGCCTCACAATAGAAAAGATTAAGGATATTTTGTAAAATTGAAATTGAAGACTTTAGATACATGAACATTTTTAAAGCTTAATCTAAGGTACCAACAGCATTGGGGGACCCTATGGTGGCACAATGACACAGCCTGTAGGTGACAGCAGCATGAGGAGACCATAGATAAGAAGATACATTTTCAAATTTTTATTGAAGATTTATGGTAGCTAGTGCTACCATACTTTTTTTTTAGGTAATGTGCCAGCAGCATGAGGAGACCACATGGTGGTCAAAATGACACAGCCTGGAGGTGGCACCAGCATGAGGAGACCAAAATGTGGCAGAATGACCAAGCCTGGAGGTGGCAGCAGCAAGAGTAGACCATTTGGTGACAGAATGACACAGCCTGGCAGTGGCAGCAGCCTGACCTGACTAAAATGCGCTACAGTATGCTTAAAAAAGTATTTGTGTACAACATAAGCAGTACACACCAGTGCTGAAGCACACAGTCACTGTGTACTACACCCAAAATTGCACTTTCTTTCTTCCTCCCTTCCCTATCAGTGCTTCTAGGCAGGAGTTGTGCTGAGCAGAATCACTGCTGTTCTGTTCAACACACTGTGCAACACATTGCTCTCTGTCCCTCTCTGTAATAGAACGCTGTAGTGACTGGGAGGTGAATCGCTGCAGTAAGAATGCTTTTCTGGGCAACACACACTGCTCTCTGTCCCTCTGTACAACAGAACGCTGATGTGACTAAGAGGTGAATCACTGCTGGAAAAAAGCTTTTCTAGCCAAAACACAGTGCTGTCTGTCCCTATATATCTCTCTGCAATGAAAGGCTGAAGTGACTGGCTGCAATATGGCTGCCGATTATATAGGGCTGTGACATCACAGGGGTGACTGGTTGCTGATAGGCTGCATTCTGCATGTGATTCAGGATCATCCTTCCTACCCTTGTTCCCGCCTTCCCAGCACTCCTTGCCCCATGTCCTCACATGTGGATCTGCCATTTTAGATGCCCTGGAGCCTAGACCGCACTAAATGGAGTTTAATGAAGTGATTTGTGTGATCAAATCGCGCCAATATTCGCATTCATTGCAAATCTAATTTTTCCTGAAATTCGTAACGAATTCGGATTCATCAGATTCGATTTGCTCATCCCTAATAATTATATTATTAACAGAAGCCACTACTTAGATAAAGGAACATAAATTACACATATTCCCAGCAACACCTCCTTAAATATTCTTGTTTCCTTTTGAATAAATTTCCACTTTAAGCTTAGAAATACTGATGCAGCCACCAAACATTTGTGCTATAATACTGGAGTAATATTCCACAGAAAGTGCATATAGGAGCAGGGACTCCTGTCTATCACATAAGAGGGACAAAAAATATTTAAAAATCACAGAAAAGAGGCAATACTTATTGGTTACTGAGACAAGGGCAGGTTAAACACCTATTCCGACCATGATGAAAACCAGCCTTAATGCTATATGGGGGAAGTTGCACAGCTGCAAAATACTGATGAACAACTACTCCAACGCCTACTATTTATGAGGTGGGTATCTGCTTAATATTGAAGTTGCACATAGAAAAGGCATACACAGGGGGCTAGTAATGTATATGAATAATTCTTTTTGAGTTCCAGTGTACAATTTTTCTACACAATCCTACACAATTTCTACACTGTTTGACTGTAAAAGCCTCCATATTCATCCTAAGCAGTGTTCATTTTGTCGACTAATCATTTTCATCATAGTTTTAGTCAGCAACGCTTTTTCAGTGTCTAAAACTAGACTAAAACTAAATAAAATTGAAGTTTTGATCCCCAAATGAGGGGTACAAGATGTATGATCTCAGAGGTCCCCAAAGGATGGGGATAAGATGTATGATCGCAGAGGTCCCGCCGCTGAGGACCCCCGCGATCTTGGTGCAGCCCCCGGCATTCTGTGTTGGGCACTGCCTCCGAGACGGGGATGTGATGTCACGGCCACGCCCACCTAGAGACGCCATGCCCCTCCATTTATGTCTATGGAACTGTGTTTGACAACCGTCACACGAGCTCCCATAGAGATTAATGGAGGGGGCTTGGCGTAATATCGCTCGGAGGTGTAATATCGTCTTGTAATAAAGCGGTGGGACCCCTGCGATCATACATCTTATCCCCTATACATCTTATCCCCTATCCCCTATGTATAGAGCTGGAATACTATCTTAGGACCATAAGGTAAACACATGCAACATTTTGGCAATGTGCCTTTCTCAAGCATGCTTGAGGAAGGCACTTTGCCGAAACTTTGCTTGTGTTTACCTAATGGGGCTCATAAAAGTTGAAGCCTGCTTTTGAACTCTGGACCTCTGAGGTTTCCTGCTGTGATCATCTGGAATCTTATGTACATGAATACTTGTACACAAATACTGCACACAATTGGATTGTCTGTTTTCTTCACTATTTAGTCTCTGTTTTTTTCAGCCTGCATAATATATAGGCTGGATATAAGGACTTGGAATATTTCTTAGGTGTATGGGTAATGTTGCTCATGGTCTGCAGGAGAAAAGCTTTCATGGCATTATTGGGATTGTGAGAGGCTAGAATGATCTCTTCGCTGCCTTCCATGGAGATTATGTTCGATTGGGGTATATTGTAATTATCTCTCTCAGCTTCGCTTGTATTATGTACTTAGTGATGAAACTGATGGACCTGTCTGAAAGATCAATATAATACATTTTACTGATATATAAAGCATGAGCTGGGTCTAGCAATACATCTCCTGTATATTTGAAATACTTTATACTTTGCTCCTGTAAATGCTATACTTTGATATTGTAAGGGTCTGACATGATTATCTTAACACAAGTATGCGTGGGGGCTAAGCGTGACTATTTGTGGCCTCTTGAATATGTGTGTAAAGCTTTTTGTGCATGCTTGTGGTGTTATGTTTTAACACCTGCGCTTGTTGTGATCAGCCTGTAGAGGCTGTGTACAATAGTATAGATTAGGTGGGGCAGATCCAGAGCAATTAATAATGTGACTGCTTGGGAGATGATAGAATCAGGAAGAGTTCATATGATGTACTATCTTAAAGGGGTACTCCGGCGCTTAGACATCTTATCCCCTATCCAAAGAATAGGGGATAAGATGCCTGATTGCGGGGGTCCCGCCGCTGGGGACTCCCGTGATCTTGCACGCAGCACCCCAGTTACAATCAGTCCCCAGAGCATGTTCATTCCGAGTCTGATTACTGTCGACCACAGGGCCGGCGGCGTGTAACGTCACGCCTCCGCCCCCGTGTGGATGTCACGCTCTGCCCCTCAATCCAAGCCTATGGGAGGGGGCGTGACGGCTGTCACGCCCCCTCCCATAGGCTTGCATTGAGGGGCAAAGAATTTTTAAATTGATAGTGGATCCAGCATGTCACACAGTCAGAAGCTATATGCCCAGCAGAGGGGAGTGGTTTAAGCATGTTAGGGTCCCATCTGAAATGAGGCCACCTCCGCATGGTGGATGGGGGACACGCTTTGATCAAAATGTGAGCTAAGAGCCTTAATTTTTTGACCAAGTGTGCTGCTACAACCTTCTTTTTTGTGTGTGTGTGTGTGTCTGTGTATGTGTGTTTAAAGGGGTACTCCAATAGAAAACAATTTTTTTAATCAACTGGTGCCAAAAAGTTAACAGATTTGTAAATTACTTCTATTTAAAAATCTTAATCCTTCCAGTACTTATCAGCTGCTGTATACTACAGAGGAAGTTGAATAGCTCTTTTCTGTCTGACCACAGTGCTCTCTGCTGACACAGTGCTCTCTGTCTATGTCAGGAACTGTACAAAGCAGGAACAAATCCCCCATAGCAAACCTCTCCTGCTCTGGACAGTTCCTGACATGGACAGAGGTGTCAGCAGAGAGCACTGTGGTCAGACAGAAAATAAATTAAAAAAGGAAAGAACTTAATCTGAAGCATACAGAAGCTGATAAGTACTGGAAGGATTAAGGTTTTTAAATAGAAGTAATTTACAAATCTTTCTGGCACCAGTTGATTTGAGATTTTTTTTTCCACTGGAGTACTCCTTTAGGGGCTCTTAATTCCATTGCACCCCTGAAGAAGGAGGCAACATAACATGTGGGGTTGGGTCTTCAGTATGGCCACATCCACCTCTTGGTCATTGCTTTTATCCTCCATTTGGTCCTTTTGTCCTTGTGTGGTAAGTACTGGCAATTCTGTGGTATTGCATGTATTGTTTTTGTGGGACCAGAGGTCGTTGCATTACTCAACTCAACTAATGGTTGGATATGTGGCACTTATGAAAAGGTGTTATCATAACATGGTTTAGTTAAAAAAAAAAAAAAAAAGCACATATACTCGGCTTTTAATAAGCAACTTTTTTCCCCATTGTCTGGAAAATGTTAATATTTTAGTTAAAGAAATCTCAGGCACTCATATTGTATATATTTGTTTTTAGTAAATTTCTCCTTTTAGGAGTATTACAGCAGCCATAAAGTTTCTCACACAGTTTAATGAAAAGAAAAAGCAACCGCTGAAGCTGTATAAAATTAAGGAGTGCTGTACCCCAAACACCAAAGACACGCAAGGAGTGCAAAAGAAAAGAGGGTATAACTCACCCATTGTCAGTGGTGGGCAGTAAAGCAATGTCACTGGCCCACCAAAACATGTTAGATCCCCAATATCATATCATATATGACGACAGGCAATCCATCCCCTGTGAAACTGTGGAGATCGCTGATTCAAACCCAAGATCCAAATGTGTTTAGCTGGTCCATACAATACCGAAAGAAACTAGAAGAATCTAAACTAGCGATCAGAGGAGGATTACATCCATAATATCATACATGTAGTAGTCCAATTTCAAACATACTTCACTGTGAGAAGATAAAATATCCACTTGTCTCCGCCCTTTAGCCCGACCTTATACAATTAGGTTTTTCGCATACAAAATTCCACCAGTCAAGGAGGCACCATGTAATCCAGTTTCCTTAAAAAATCCCCAAGTCCATAGACTGAGTGGGGCTGATTTATTATAAAAATTTCAGTGTACAAACAATTGGATAAAACTCAGATTTATGAATTTTAACCCCTTAAGGACGCAGCCCTTTTTCACCTTAAGGACTGAGCCCTTTTTCGCAATTCTGACCACCATCGCTTTACGCGTTAATAACTCTAAAACGCTTTTACCGAATATTCTGATTCTGAGATTGTTTTTTCGTGACATATTCTACTTTATTTTGGTGGGAAATTTTCACCGTTACTTGCATCCTTTTTTGGTGAAAAATCCCAAAATGTTATGAAAATGTTGAATATTTTGCATTTTTCCAACTTTGAAGCTCTCTGCTTGTAAGGAAAATGGATATTCCAAATAAATTTTATTTTTATTCACAAATACAATATGTCCACTTTATGTTGGCATCATAAAATGGACACATTTTTACTTTTTTAAAAAAAATTAGAGGGCTTCAAAGTAGAGCAGCAATTTTCAAAAATTTCATGAAAATTGCAAAATCTGAACGGACAGATGTTACAGAACTACAACTCCCAGTATTCCTGGTCTCCAAACTGTGACCCTCCAGATGTTGCAAAACTACAATTCCCAGCATGCCCAGACAGCCTTTGGCTGTCTGGGCATGCTGGGAGTTACAGTTTGGCACCCACTAGGAAGGGCAGTAGTAAATATCGCTTACTGCCCACTTTCCCCCCCCCCCCCACCGTCGTTTCCCTACCTGCGCCGTGATCTCCGTTTTCTCCTGTGACGATCGGCGGTCCCCACGCATCTTCTTTGCAGGTACCGGCCTCCATCTTCTCCCTCCGTTCTGCCCGACATCCAGGGGTGGGCAGAACGGGGGGTTGCCATGGCAACCCACTGTCCTGTGCTGCCATTGGTCAGAATCAGTTCCGACCAATGGCAGGGGATAGGAGGAGTTCGCAGCACTGTGACCTCGCTCCAATCCCTTAGGATGATCAGGGCTGTTTTCCGGGTGATCGGGTCACCAGAAACCCGATCAGCCCGGAATAGCAGAAAATCGCATGTCTGAATTGACATGCGATTTTCTGCGATCACCGACATGGGGGGGGGTCTCAGGACCCCCCTCGGCGATGTGCCGGGATGCCTGCTGAATGATTTCAGCAGGCATCCCGGTCCGGTCCCCAACCAGCTAGCGGCGGGGACCGGAATTCCCACAGGCGTATGCATACGCCCCACGTCCTTAAGGACTCGGGATGCAGGGCGTATGCATACACCTGCTGTCCTGAAGAGGTTAAGGAAATTGGATTGCATGGTGCCTCCTTGATCAGTGGAATTAGTGTATACGAAG
The DNA here is from genome assembly GCF_029499605.1 of Hyla sarda. NCBI lineage: Eukaryota > Metazoa > Chordata > Amphibia > Anura > Hylidae > Hyla > Hyla sarda. The sequence goes on from NC_079192.1 coordinate 231,488,522, forward strand.
AACCATGCTGGAGGGGAGGGACAAATGGATAACTTTTCCCCCAACAGTGAAGTAAGTTTGAGATTGGGCTACTACACTTATGATATTATAGCTGTAACCCTCCTCTGATCGCTGGTTTCATTTTTTGTTTTGTTACAATATAATGACAAATATATTACCATGTATTTTCTCAAAAGATTAAGTTAAGGGAAATGTAAGTCATTGAAGGTGAAATGCAGAGCAGGTATCAGGGTATACAATGTTTTTACACTTGGGATTTATTAATGTTATGGATATGCTATTTTTTTTATTTACTCATTGATTGGGTTATATGACATACATTTTTTTATGTGGGATTTATTTACTATTCTTCATTTACGTGGTTGAAGTATTATGAACCTTTTGTTTCACATTTCAAAATTTCATGACTAGTTACCACATAACTCCACTATTAGGTGGGAATTTGAGTTATTTTTATTCCTTTAGACAGATTATCTACCATATTTGTATATGTTTGTTATTTACATAGTAATTCAATAAAGTTGTTTGTACTTTCATAGCATTTACATTTTTATTTTTTTATTTTGTGGGATAGGTTTTCTGATCCATATTATCTATGTTTAAATAATGTGGGGAGATGTAAGAGTTAAATATGTTGTGGTTTAAAGTGAAAGAAAAAAGTTTAACAAGTGACAAGAGCAGCCTGAGGCCAAGTATGGAATGGAATGATTTCTGGCAACATTGTACTCAGTTGACTAATGTATTCTTTCAAGGGCCACCTAAGTTGACGTTAAATCAAGCACTCACTTAAACCAGAATGTTTAGAAGTACTATAAGCCATTGCATACAAGAAAGTAAAGGCAATCTTTGAGTATTTCCATAACATTGGCTAAATAAAAAGAAAAGACAGTGTAAAATAAAATACATTACTTCCTTCCCATTAATGTGTACCAACAAGAGTAAGTCTTTTTGCTCCCCAGAACATTTTGTTCATCAGTTATAGTAAGCCAAATAAATCAGGTGAAGTGCAAGACATTTTATAGTTATTTTACTTTATTTGTATTTAGTATTAGGATCCAAGTATAAATGCAGCAAAGCTTAGGAAAACTGTATAATTATTACAGCTGGATGGGAAAGAGTGCCAATGATCCACCTGGAATTGTAGTTTTTAAGAACAGCACAGTATGCAAGGCAGCTCAGGTGTGCTGCAATGGGTCGGGTGGCTGACATGTGGGAGGAAGAAAAGTAACCTCACACTTTCAAACAAGAGATCATGGGACTTGTAGTTGGAGGGAGGGAACACCAAAAGGAAATATCCTTTTCACAAAAAGAAAGCAGCAGCGTTATAGTGGACTCACAACTCAGACATTTAGTCCCAAAACATGCGCAAATCCTTCCTAAGCATGTCCATTACTGTATTGCAGGTAAGTACTAAAATCCCTTTATGATGGATAACCCATTTATTAGGTTAAAAATTAGTGTAATGAGCAACAGTTCGTTCGTTGTCTGATTACTAAGATTATGCAAAAAAAAACTAAAATCATGATTAGGGCACTATTACAGGGGGCTATTATCGGACCAATAAGGCAGCGACCAACAAAAGAAACCGTAAACACTCGTTTGCTGATCAGATTGTTTTGAATGGATAAGAAATCAGTTCTGGATATGAACTCTTAATATAGGATTTTTTATTATATAATATCCTTTCAGTGCATTGTAAAAAAAAATAAAAAATTCTACTCTCAATATATCTGCTGTATCATATTTGTATTTTTTTTTTCATATTTAGTTCATCAATAAATATATAATTTACATAAGATGCCCTCATGTTTCGCTTTGCAAATAAGAAAAAAAGCCTTTTGTAGAAGATCATAACTGTGTTTTGGGATTAGCAGAACATTTATACAAATCGAATTATAAAGGAGCCAACCACAGTATATTTGGCCTGATTAACACATGAAGCTGCATTCTCCATGCAATTTAGCTTTTTCAGAGTCCATTATACAAAAGCTATATAATAGTTCTTGGTAAAAATAAGCTGCCCTCACTGACATTTCATTAATACTTGTCATATACATAGACCTGGGATTTGTCAAGCAATATTTGAAGCTGTTGCCTGGAAACAAAATTAATTTTCTAGGAATCATGAAGACTTCTGAAAAATGTATCTTAAGGCTCTTCCACACATTTGTAAATGCTTGTAAGAATACCATAAATTACAAGCATTTGTAGAGCTTTTGTTTATAAACATATTTTGTGTCATTAATTTTCTTACATTTGTATAGATGGATGATGTGGGAGGATTAAAGCAGGTCAGTAAAGCCACAAAATATAATTTAAAAACTGCTTAGTTTGTAAGATACAGTGAATAGGAAACTACAACTAAAACCAGCAATACCCCTTTAAATTTTATTTCAATGTTAATATAAACTTTTATGCATTTTTTTTTATCATAAATTGATCATTCACCTGTGACCTTTTTAAAGGTCATTTATAAATAAATAAAAATTTTGATGTTTATTTTAAATAACATCATGCATGAGTAATTTATATTGCTATATAAATCCTAAAACTAACATTAAAGTAAATAAATGCTCTAAACAAAGAATACTATTCAAAGACAAAAGGATTAAATGAAAAGAAAGACACAGCTAGCCCACATTAACTATCTGCTCTGCTGTTGGCGTACTTAGATAGATTTCTTTGCTATATTGAAATAATGAAAACAAAAACACTGATTATGCCTGAAAGAGAATAATACATAAAACTAGGGTAAGATTTGCCAGTAAACACAGTAGACATGCTTAGAGATGGCTTCATCAGACAAAGAACAATGTTCACACAGGTTGATTTAATGGCAATCTTACAGCATGTGTCCCGGTTGCGAGGTTGGATTGGGATGGGCTCTCGATGGGCTGTCTGTGGCAGATTTTTCAGCAATGTGGCAGATTTCTGCTGCGGAAAATCCACCGTGTAGATTTTTGCCAGCGGAAAACCAAAAGTCCACCATCATTCAAACTCGTAGCGGGAAACAAGCTGCGAGTTCACTATCAAATCTGCCTGTGTGAACAAGCCCTTATAATGATTTGCACTATTACTAGAATGTAGCAGCTGTTTTTAGACACTGGTCACTATAAACATAAATTGGTCACATAGCAGGCGAATTTCATAAAATATATAGTTTTCTCTGTTCAAAAGATGAAGCCACTGTTTACAAACATGGAAGTTAGTTTTGAACCCAGGAAATGCAAACTGATGCTGTATGATCAACATGAATAGGACAACAATAGCACAAGATGGCTGGGGTTGAAAACTGATACTGTATCACAATATCATAAGAAAATATGTTCATATGCTGCATGATCATTATGATGTGACAACAAGCTTAACCATTAGATCCTTAGGGATATGTCACAATATGCATTACTAGGTCACAATAATATTAAAGTGTAACTATAGTTAGAAGAAAACTTCTGACATGTCAGTTTGGTGCCAATATCTTCATTGATTGCCATAAAAAGGCTTAGGACATGTCCTGGTGATATGATAGACACACAAGTGCATGACGTGTTACAAGACACAGCTCTGTTAAATAAAGGTATACAGTGATTGCTCAACTTACAATGGCCTCAACATACAATATTTTCAACATACAATGGTTTCAACATACAATGGTCAACCTGGAACCAATTAATATTGTAACTTGTGGGACCACTGTACATAACCCTGTAAATGTACATTGCGATCTATATTGGTTCCTTCTGGTATTGTCACTGTTATTCATAATAGTTGTTATAAATTCCGCTAAGAATATTGATTCTATATTTTGATTTTATCATCTGTAAGTTGATGTGTGAAGAAAGCTACAATGGAATGTATTAGATTTCCTTATTGAAGCCAGGGGTCTTAGCTGCAGTAAATACAACTCATTGCCTATTTTTATTTTATTTTAAACAAATAAGTAAGGCGTGCACCACCAGTAGCCAAGCTGGTAAGTAAGTAAAGTTAGTCATTGTGTCTCTAGTCTATAGACAAATATTAAGCGTCTGTACATATCCTGTATAAATATACTTTCATAATTTGCTGCACAAATAAAGTAAATGTCACAGCTGCATAAATCCATGAACTACCAAAACCAACCAACAATGAAAAGATTAAAAAACAAGTTTCTCCAGATTTGGATGTTGGAAATTGTACAACTCAAATAATGTGTAAGATGAGACAAAGTTAAAGGAATCATGTCTGTCAAAAACGAACAAATACCACTTTCACTCTATTAGAATTGAGGTAAAATTGAGGTTAAGATTTGTTGAAACAGAGGGGTGTGTCATTCCATTCAAAATTCTGTTTGAAATGTATGTCATTTATGGGCGTTGGGTGCAGATTGATGGGGGAATACTTGGATTTCTTTCTAGCACAAGACCTCAGCATAATACAAGGTAAAAGTACATTTACTACATTTTGCGACAGCTAGCAGACAAAAATTGTAATGAAAATCTCTGCCCCCACAAAGGTGGCAAAGATTTCCTTCCATGAGCCTAGATTCATCAATAGGCATGCATCTTGTGATAAATCCGAGGACTGCATTTGTGATGGATTGATTTATACCAGTGTGTGTGTTTTTGACACAAGTCAGGATAATTCCCTCCCAAAGTATTTTGGTCAATACTTCTTCCTCATTTTGGAGTTCATTTTGGTCAGTATTTTTAGCCATGTTTGGCAAAAAATTTCCCCCAAAAAAATTACAGTTATTCCTTCTTCTATAAATTATTGTTGCGAGTGTACCATGTATAAATGCTTTAAAGGCACCCCATACTACTGTACAATAATGTACCTACTGAGTTTTTCTGAAAACAAGAGGGATTGTGCCATATACAGCACAATCCTTTCATACCACTGTCAGCCATAATAGGATTAGAAGCCAACTCTGGTCTGCTCGACTATTGCCCCAGTGTAACTCAAGAATACCAAGCGAGAGAGTGGTAACCTAATCATATTATTACTTAGATTAGAAAAAGCTGTCCGGCACTGCCAAGCTTCCCGTGACTCCTATGTGAACCAGGTCAGTCCCAAAACAGTTAGTGGTGCTCAATTCCTTATGAAAATGAAGAGTATCCAGAATCCCATATACAAAGAAAGGAGGAATGGCACTCACCGCTTACTGTAATTTCTTTCTTTTATTCTCCATAAAGTGCAGGTGCTTTAAAAAGGCATTTCACCCAGCCGGGTGTGGACGCCAGTGCGCGTGCTACAGGTAACAATTGTTTCGCTCTGGCTTGAGCTTCAACAGACCTTCCCTTTCCCATGCTCCTTCATTCCTTATAACACGTCATGAAGGATCCACGGGGCGGGGATTACAAGCACAATAGGTTTAAAAAACAGTGTAAAGTGCAAAAAACACATACATTTAAAACCAAAAACTAAGTAACTACAAAAATAATCCTAAATCAATCCTGTCATTTAATCCTCCTAATTCTTGTGCACCAGTTTTCAAAATCCACTTTGCCTCGATCTCGCGGAGGATTTTTTCATTATCTTTACCTTGAGTACAAATTAACCTTTTAATGCCCATAAATTTCAGGACGCTTGCATCTCCATTGTGTGCCGAATTAATATGTTCTATTAATCTTGGGGAACCTTTTCCTGATTTTATTGACCAGGTGTGTTCCCGAAAACGTGTATTTAGTGCACGAATAGTGCTTCCTATATAAAATCTCCCGCAGGTGCAAATTAATGCATACACTGCAAAGGAAGTTTTACAACAAATGAATTCGGTAATATTTTTTGTTTGGCCACCAATGGAGATGCATTTTCCTGGTTGGAAATATGCGCACCAATTGCATCGTCCACACTTATGATTCCCGACTACTGCGTTTTTTTCTAGCCATGTTTTGTTACTTTCCTTTTCTTTATATTTGCTACGTACTAATTCATCTTTTAGATTTTTTGTACGTTTAAAAGTAACTATTGGTTTATTTTTTCTAACATTCCCCATAAGCGGGTCTCTCTCAATTAAATGCCAATTAGAAAAAATAGCACTTTTTATTATTTCTGCCACTGGACTATATTTAAAGGAGAAACAAAACCTGTCATTTTCGGGATTTTTAATTTTTCGTTTGTTAGTTTTTTTATGGAGTAGAGTTTTTCTATCTAATTTTCTAGCTCTAATTAATGCTTCAGTTAACACGGTCTGAGGGTATCCCCTTAACAAAAAGCGCTTCGTTAGGGTCTCGGCTTGTTGCTCAAATGTTTCATCCGAGCTGTTGATCCTCCTTAATCGTAAATATTGGCTATATGGGATTGCGTTCCTGGTATGGGATGGGTGATAGCTCTGGTAATGTAAATATGAATTTGACGCTGTTTCCTTTCTATAACCTTCTGTTTCCAGAGTACCATTTTTTGCTATCACACGTACATCCAGGAACTCCAATTCCTCTTTACTCCATTTACATGTGAAGAACATGTTCATGTCATTGTTATTTAACAAGGACATGAACCCTTTGAAATCCTCCACAGACCCGTTCCAAAGTAGGAAAACATCATCTACAAAACGAAAATAACAACGTATAAATTTAAGAAATGGGTTTCTCAAACAAAAAACATATTTTTCCTCAAAATAGGCAAGAAAAAGGTTAGCCAGGGTACATGCTACCGGGGTCCCCATCGCGGTCCCCCGGTTTTGGCTGTACCACTGGCTACCGAACTTAAATACATTATTACCTAAGATGAATGAAAGAGATTCTCCGACAAATTTAATATAGGCTTCACTTTTTCCTGCTTTTCCCAAGATTTCCTCAATGCACTGGACGGCCAGCCCCTGGGGGATCCTGGTGTAGAGACTCTCCACGTCTATGGATACTATTAGGAAATCATCCTGCCAGGGGATGCCATCCAGAGCAGTGAGGAAATCATTGGTGTCTTTTACGAGGGAGGGAACATTCTGTAATAAAGGTCTAAGTAACCAATCCATATATTTCGATAGAGATTCCGTTAGAGACCCCACCCCGGAGACAATCGGTCTCCCGGGTGGGTTCTCCAGTGTTTTATGTATTTTCGGCAAAAAATACCAATTGGCCTCTTTTGGTGTTTCGGGAAATAATCGTTTTGCCAAATTCTCTGAGAGAATTCCCATTTCTACCTGTTTTCGTAAAAAAGACTGTAATTTAGATGTCAGTATTTTCATGGGATTTTTTTCTAATTTTGTATAGGTGATCGGATCATTTAATTGGCGCAATGCCTCTTTTTCATAATAATCTCTAGATAATATCACCGCGTTACCCCCCTTATCTGCCTTCTTTATAATAATTTCGTCATGATTCTTTAGCCATTTCAAGGCATCTAATTCTTCTTTGGCAAGATTAGGGGGGACGCGGGGATAAATTAGAGCTCGTACTTCAGCTAATACTTTTTGTTGGAAAATATCAATGTTCCCTCCAGGAGTCAACTGGGGTGAGAACCTTGACTTATTTCCACCTCTAAATTCTGCAATCTCAATAGTATCGATCTCTTCTTTATCTAGAATATTTGATTCTTCACCCATTAAATCTAGAAGTGCTCTAAGACCTTCCTTTTCTATATCATTTATCTCTCCCATAATACTAAAGCCCAAAGGGCCTATCACAGTTGGTACCTCTCCCTCCCTCCTTTTTTCCTCTTTTTCTACTTTATTTTTATCTGAAAAAAATCTCTTTAAGTTTAATTTTCGTATACTTCGGAACAGGTCAATTTCAAAATCTTCAAAATCAAATTTTTCTGTCAAACAAAAATTTAAGCCTTTTTTAAGTAGCGATTCAACTCCGGATTTCAATGCAATACCAGACAGATTTATTACGCTTGCAGCGTCCCTTGAGGTAGAATCAGAGTTCTTGTCCATAAGTCCGGGACTTGGATCTCCGTATTCTAGTCCTGCTGCCAAGAGACCCACTTCCTTTTGTGTTTCAAGGAGCTTTTTCTTTTTCCTTCCTCCTCTCCGTATCCTTCTTTTTTCTTTTGTATATTTTTCTCTGCTTCCCCGTTTTTTGATGAACCTTGGGGTTTATTCACATTATCTTCTCTCTGTATCCTTTTATTTTCCAAATCTTCTGAGCTACTCGAGTCAGATTCGGTAGTCCAGGTATCAGAGAATTTTTTATTTTTATTTTTATTTCCTTTCTTTTTGTAGAAATTTCTACCTCCTTTTTTTACATTTTCATTTCTTTTTTGAAAAATATTGCCACTTTCGTAATCTTCGCGATCGCGCAAAAATTTATCCCTTTTTGTATCCTTTAATATCTTTTGTAGATTTATTAATCTTTTTTCCAATTTTTTCATAAAATCGTTATAGGTTTGTTCAGACACACGTTTCTTGAGTTCCAACTTGGCTGCTTTTAATTCAGCTGTTACTCGATTATATTCTTCAGTGTTTCTTTCTAACACTAGATTTAATATGCCAAGGGAATAAGATTTATGCAGTTCTGTCCATTTCAACATAAAAGTGGGATCATTTGCAAATTGGGACGCTTCCTTATAACCTCTAAGTCCTCTTGGGACCCTTTCGCAGTCCTGATATGATTCCAGGGAATTTATAGTCCAAAAGAGGCGCGTCTCTTTTTCTGCAAGGTTTGAGATTTTATACTCAAGTGTTTTGGTGCTCATGAATTGACATGGATCTTTAGTGTTACAAAGTTTAAAAAACGCACTGGCGTCCTGCCTACCTGCTCGCAATGATGACTCTGGTTCTTCTTTATCCTGCACCGGCAATGCAGTTTCCATTTCCATTCTCAAGTGAACAGTAAGTCACGGTTTCTATTGAAATCACAAGCTTTCTCAGGCGTGCTCAGGTCAAAAGAGAGCAAAGTTCTGATAATCACAACTTAGATTAGAAAAAGCTGGCCGGCACTGCCAAGCTTCCCGTGACTCCTATGTGAACCAGGTCAGTCCCAAAACAGTTAGTGGTGCTCAATTCCTTATGAAAATGAAGAGTATCCAGAATCCCATATACAAAGAAAGGAGGAATGGCACTCACCGCTTACTGTAATTTCTTTCTTTTATTCTCCATAAAGTGCAGGTGCTTTAAAAAGGCATTTCACCCAGCCGGGTGTGGACGCCAGTGCGCGTGCTACAGGTAACAATTGTTTCGCTCTGGCTTGAGCTTCAACAGACCTTCCCTTTCCCATGCTCCTTCATTCCTTATAACACGTCATGAAGGATCCACGGGGCGGGGATTACAAGCACAATAGGTTTAAAAAACAGTGTAAAGTGCAAAAAACACATACATTTAAAACCAAAAACTAAGTAACTACAAAAATAATCCTAAATCAATCCTGTCATTTAATCCTCCTAATTCTTGTGCACCAGTTTTCAAAATCCACTTTGCCTCGATCTCGCGGAGGATTTTTTCATTATCTTTACCTTGAGTACAAATTAACCTTTTAATGCCCATAAATTTCAGGACGCTTGCATCTCCATTGTGTGCCGAATTAATATGTTCTATTAATCTTGGGGAACCTTTTCCTGATTTTATTGACCAGGTGTGTTCCCGAAAACGTGTATTTAGTGCACGAATAGTGCTTCCTATATAAAATCTCCCGCAGGTGCAAATTAATGCATACACTGCAAAGGAAGTTTTACAACAAATGAATTCGGTAATATTTTTTGTTTGGCCACCAATGGAGATGCATTTTCCTGGTTGGAAATATGCGCACCAATTGCATCGTCCACACTTATGATTCCCGACTACTGCGTTTTTTTCTAGCCATGTTTTGTTACTTTCCTTTTCTTTATATTTGCTACGTACTAATTCATCTTTTAGATTTTTTGTACGTTTAAAAGTAACTATTGGTTTATTTTTTCTAACATTCCCCATAAGCGGGTCTCTCTCAATTAAATGCCAATTAGAAAAAATAGCACTTTTTATTATTTCTGCCACTGGACTATATTTAAAGGAGAAACAAAACCTGTCATTTTCGGGATTTTTAATTTTTCGTTTGTTAGTTTTTTTATGGAGTAGAGTTTTTCTATCTAATTTTCTAGCTCTAATTAATGCTTCAGTTAACACGGTCTGAGGGTATCCCCTTAACAAAAAGCGCTTCGTTAGGGTCTCGGCTTGTTGCTCAAATGTTTCATCCGAGCTGTTGATCCTCCTTAATCGTAAATATTGGCTATATGGGATTGCGTTCCTGGTATGGGATGGGTGATAGCTCTGGTAATGTAAATATGAATTTGACGCTGTTTCCTTTCTATAACCTTCTGTTTCCAGAGTACCATTTTTTGCTATCACACGTACATCCAGGAACTCCAATTCCTCTTTACTCCATTTACATGTGAAGAACATGTTCATGTCATTGTTATTTAACAAGGACATGAACCCTTTGAAATCCTCCACAGACCCGTTCCAAAGTAGGAAAACATCATCTACAAAACGAAAATAACAACGTATAAATTTAAGAAATGGGTTTCTCAAACAAAAAACATATTTTTCCTCAAAATAGGCAAGAAAAAGGTTAGCCAGGGTACATGCTACCGGGGTCCCCATCGCGGTCCCCCGGTTTTGGCTGTACCACTGGCTACCGAACTTAAATACATTATTACCTAAGATGAATGAAAGAGATTCTCCGACAAATTTAATATAGGCTTCACTTTTTCCTGCTTTTCCCAAGATTTCCTCAATGCACTGGACGGCCAGCCCCTGGGGGATCCTGGTGTAGAGACTCTCCACGTCTATGGATACTATTAGGAAATCATCCTGCCAGGGGATGCCATCCAGAGCAGTGAGGAAATCATTGGTGTCTTTTACGAGGGAGGGAACATTCTGTAATAAAGGTCTAAGTAACCAATCCATATATTTCGATAGAGATTCCGTTAGAGACCCCACCCCGGAGACAATCGGTCTCCCGGGTGGGTTCTCCAGTGTTTTATGTATTTTCGGCAAAAAATACCAATTGGCCTCTTTTGGTGTTTCGGGAAATAATCGTTTTGCCAAATTCTCTGAGAGAATTCCCATTTCTACCTGTTTTCGTAAAAAAGACTGTAATTTAGATGTCAGTATTTTCATGGGATTTTTTTCTAATTTTGTATAGGTGATCGGATCATTTAATTGGCGCAATGCCTCTTTTTCATAATAATCTCTAGATAATATCACCGCGTTACCCCCCTTATCTGCCTTCTTTATAATAATTTCGTCATGATTCTTTAGCCATTTCAAGGCATCTAATTCTTCTTTGGCAAGATTAGGGGGGACGCGGGGATAAATTAGAGCTCGTACTTCAGCTAATACTTTTTGTTGGAAAATATCAATGTTCCCTCCAGGAGTCAACTGGGGTGAGAACCTTGACTTATTTCCACCTCTAAATTCTGCAATCTCAATAGTATCGATCTCTTCTTTATCTAGAATATTTGATTCTTCACCCATTAAATCTAGAAGTGCTCTAAGACCTTCCTTTTCTATATCATTTATCTCTCCCATAATACTAAAGCCCAAAGGGCCTATCACAGTTGGTACCTCTCCCTCCCTCCTTTTTTCCTCTTTTTCTACTTTATTTTTATCTGAAAAAAATCTCTTTAAGTTTAATTTTCGTATACTTCGGAACAGGTCAATTTCAAAATCTTCAAAATCAAATTTTTCTGTCAAACAAAAATTTAAGCCTTTTTTAAGTAGCGATTCAACTCCGGATTTCAATGCAATACCAGACAGATTTATTACGCTTGCAGCGTCCCTTGAGGTAGAATCAGAGTTCTTGTCCATAAGTCCGGGACTTGGATCTCCGTATTCTAGTCCTGCTGCCAAGAGACCCACTTCCTTTTGTGTTTCAAGGAGCTTTTTCTTTTTCCTTCCTCCTCTCCGTATCCTTCTTTTTTCTTTTGTATATTTTTCTCTGCTTCCCCGTTTTTTGATGAACCTTGGGGTTTATTCACATTATCTTCTCTCTGTATCCTTTTATTTTCCAAATCTTCTGAGCTACTCGAGTCAGATTCGGTAGTCCAGGTATCAGAGAATTTTTTATTTTTATTTTTATTTCCTTTCTTTTTGTAGAAATTTCTACCTCCTTTTTTTACATTTTCATTTCTTTTTTGAAAAATATTGCCACTTTCGTAATCTTCGCGATCGCGCAAAAATTTATCCCTTTTTGTATCCTTTAATATCTTTTGTAGATTTATTAATCTTTTTTCCAATTTTTTCATAAAATCGTTATAGGTTTGTTCAGACACACGTTTCAGATAAAAATAAAGTAGAAAAAGAGGAAAAAAGGAGGGAGGGAGAGGTACCAACTGTGATAGGCCCTTTGGGCTTTAGTATTATGGGAGAGATAAATGATATAGAAAAGGAAGGTCTTAGAGCACTTCTAGATTTAATGGGTGAAGAATCAAATATTCTAGATAAAGAAGAGATCGATACTATTGAGATTGCAGAATTTAGAGGTGGAAATAAGTCAAGGTTCTCACCCCAGTTGACTCCTGGAGGGAACATTGATATTTTCCAACAAAAAGTATTAGCTGAAGTACGAGCTCTAATTTATCCCCGCGTCCCCCCTAATCTTGCCAAAGAAGAATTAGATGCCTTGAAATGGCTAAAGAATCATGACGAAATTATTATAAAGAAGGCAGATAAGGGGGGTAACGCGGTGATATTATCTAGAGATTATTATGAAAAAGAGGCATTGCGCCAATTAAATGATCCGATCACCTATACAAAATTAGAAAAAAATCCCATGAAAATACTGACATCTAAATTACAGTCTTTTTTACGAAAACAGGTAGAAATGGGAATTCTCTCAGAGAATTTGGCAAAACGATTATTTCCCGAAACACCAAAAGAGGCCAATTGGTATTTTTTGCCGAAAATACATAAAACACTGGAGAACCCACCCGGGAGACCGATTGTCTCCGGGGTGGGGTCTCTAACGGAATCTCTATCGAAATATATGGATTGGTTACTTAGACCTTTATTACAGAATGTTCCCTCCCTCGTAAAAGACACCAATGATTTCCTCACTGCTCTGGATGGCATCCCCTGGCAGGATGATTTCCTAATAGTATCCATAGACGTGGAGAGTCTCTACACCAGGATCCCCCAGGGGCTGGCCGTCCAGTGCATTGAGGAAATCTTGGGAAAAGCAGGAAAAAGTGAAGCCTATATTAAATTTGTCGGAGAATCTCTTTCATTCATCTTAGGTAATAATGTATTTAAGTTCGGTAGCCAGTGGTACAGCCAAAACCGGGGGACCGCGATGGGGACCCCGGTAGCATGTACCCTGGCTAACCTTTTTCTTGCCTATTTTGAGGAAAAATATGTTTTTTGTTTGAGAAACCCATTTCTTAAATTTATACGTTGTTATTTTCGTTTTGTAGATGATGTTTTCCTACTTTGGAACGGGTCTGTGGAGGATTTCAAAGGGTTCATGTCCTTGTTAAATAACAATGACATGAACATGTTCTTCACATGTAAATGGAGTAAAGAGGAATTGGAGTTCCTGGATGTACGTGTGATAGCAAAAAATGGTACTCTGGAAACAGAAGGTTATAGAAAGGAAACAGCGTCAAATTCATATTTACATTACCAGAGCTATCACCCATCCCATACCAGGAACGCAATCCCATATAGCCAATATTTACGATTAAGGAGGATCAACAGCTCGGATGAAACATTTGAGCAACAAGCCGAGACCCTAACGAAGCGCTTTTTGTTAAGGGGATACCCTCAGACCGTGTTAACTGAAGCATTAATTAGAGCTAGAAAATTAGATAGAAAAACTCTACTCCATAAAAAAACTAACAAACGAAAAATTAAAAATCCCGAAAATGACAGGTTTTGTTTCTCCTTTAAATATAGTCCAGTGGCAGAAATAATAAAAAGTGCTATTTTTTCTAATTGGCATTTAATTGAGAGAGACCCGCTTATGGGGAATGTTAGAAAAAATAAACCAATAGTTACTTTTAAACGTACAAAAAATCTAAAAGATGAATTAGTACGTAGCAAATATAAAGAAAAGGAAAGTAACAAAACATGGCTAGAAAAAAACGCAGTAGTCGGGAATCATAAGTGTGGACGATGCAATTGGTGCGCATATTTCCAACCAGGAAAATGCATCTCCATTGGTGGCCAAACAAAAAATATTACCGAATTCATTTGTTGTAAAACTTCCTTTGCAGTGTATGCATTAATTTGCACCTGCGGGAGATTTTATATAGGAAGCACTATTCGTGCACTAAATACACGTTTTCGGGAACACACCTGGTCAATAAAATCAGGAAAAGGTTCCCCAAGATTAATAGAACATATTAATTCGGCACACAATGGAGATGCAAGCGTCCTGAAATTTATGGGCATTAAAAGGTTAATTTGTACTCAAGGTAAAGATAATGAAAAAATCCTCCGCGAGATCGAGGCAAAGTGGATTTTGAAAACTGGTGCACAAGAATTAGGAGGATTAAATGACAGGATTGATTTAGGATTATTTTTGTAGTTACTTAGTTTTTGGTTTTAAATGTATGTGTTTTTTGCACTTTACACTGTTTTTTAAACCTATTGTGCTTGTAATCCCCGCCCCGTGGATCCTTCATGACGTGTTATAAGGAATGAAGGAGCATGGGAAAGGGAAGGTCTGTTGAAGCTCAAGCCAGAGCGAAACAATTGTTACCTGTAGCACGCGCACTGGCGTCCACACCCGGCTGGGTGAAATGCCTTTTTAAAGCACCTGCACTTTATGGAGAATAAAAGAAAGAAATTACAGTAAGCGGTGAGTGCCATTCCTCCTTTCTTTGTATATGGGATTCTAATCATATTATTGGTTATGAAGGGCAAGAATCATAAATAGAACTGGAGAGCTTTATCAGATTGTCTTATAGTAAGATTCTCATTGTTGCCCACTGCAGACAATCCCAGCTCAGCTTTTATTTTACCAGATGATAAATGGAGGTTGAGCTGTGATTGGTTGCTGTGGACAACAAAGAGAATCTTACTCTAAGACTAGGGTTAACTATGTCCTCTAGGACACCTAAAAGTGCTTCTGCCTCTGCATACTCTAAGTTTCTACAGATCTTGTTGCATTAGTGAGATACCTTGGCCTCATCTTTTATCTCGGCCTCATCTATGTAGGTAAGGAGGGGCAACTTTCTGCAATTGCCTTCAGAAGATATCAACATGTGGCAGTTGTTTTTTCCCTCTTTAGGGTACGTTCACAGGAGCGGATTTACAGCATATTTTATGCTGTGGACCCGCTGGTGAAGGCCCGCTCTATGCTGTCTTTACATGTGCCTGCTCGTAGCTGCCCCTACCGGCTTGTAGCGCTGTCACACCCCCTCCATAGGCTTGCATTGAGCGGGCGGAGTGTGATGTCACACGGGGGCAGAGGCGTGATTTCACTATGCTCCGTCCCCGTGATCGCCAGTAATCGGACCCGGAGCGAGCACACTCCGGGGACTGATTCTAACGGGGTGCGGCGTGGAAGATCACGGGGGTCCCAAGCGGCGGGACCCCTGCGATCAGGCATCTTATCCCTTATCCTTTGGATAGGGGATAAGATGTCTTAGCGCCGGAGTACCCCTTTCAGTTAGGTAACCGTTTATTACAAACCAATGGGGGGGGGGATTGAAACTCCTGTATATTGGGGTATGCTTTTGAAAGGATGGACCAATTAGTCCGTATTACTCCATCAATCTTATGTATTAATGGATGGTAGGTTCTCACGAAGGGGACTCTCTTCTCCCTTGCTCTTTCTTTTCTATCCCTATCTTCTGAGATGGCATCAAAGATTCTATCTGGATACCCTCTCTGTCTGAATTTACTTCGCAATTCATTCTGTCTTTCCACTCTCACTTCAGGATCTTTAACTATTCTGTTTATTCGTTGTTTATGCGAGTAGGGAATCGATCTCTTAATACTGGGCGGATGTGCACTTGTATAATGTAATAGCATATTACATTATACGAGTGCACATCCGCTCCAATATAAAGAGATCCATTCCCTACTCACAAAAACAACGAATAAACAGAATAGTTAGAGATCGTGAAGTGAGAGTGGAAAGACAGAATGAATTGCGAAGTAAATTCAGACAGAGAGGGCATCCAAATAGAATCTTTGATGCCATCTCAGAAGATAGGGATAGAAAAGAAAGAGCAAGGGAGAAGAGAGTCCCCTTCGTGAGAACCTACCATCCATTAATACATAAGATTGATGGAGTAATATGTACTAATTGGTCCATCCTATCAAAAGCATACCCCAAAATACAGGAGTTTCAATCCCCCCCCCCCCATTGGTTTGTAATAAACCGTTACCCAACTTAAGAGACAAACTCATAAGGGCTGATGTGGGAATATCTAAAAAACTAAGGCAAACCTTCCTGGGCACTAAGAAATTAGGACCTTTCCGTGCTTACATTGTTTGCAATGCAGTAATGTCATGATAGAGGATAAAATTACACATCCACATTCTGGCAAGGAATTTCATATAAAAGGTTTTTACACCTTTCTAAAAATGTTGTTTATCTAATCAAATGTCCATGCGGTCTCCTATACGTTGGAGAGAAATCCCAGCGTGTGGGAGACTGCATAAACCGTCATAAGTCCACAATACGATGCAGTAATTTAATGTTCCCCATTCCTTTTCATTTTAAAGAGAAAGGGCACAACATAGCACAACTCAAATTTCAAGTAATTGATAAAATTATTCCCCCCAGAAGAGGGGGTGACATAAAACGTTTGCTCCACAAAAAAGACGCCTTCTGGATTCATACGTTAGATACGTTGGAACCAAGGGGATTAAATAGAGACTACGAATTTACACAATTTATATAGAGATTGGTTCATTCTGTGTTCTTAATTTAATTTCTTTCAACTTATTGTCATTTATATTCACAGATGCCAGCGTGAACGAAAGGGATCTGAGAACAGTGATCCACTACGTTCATTTGTGAATGTCAAATGTGTTTTTCTTTGTGTATTTCTTTTTGTTTATCAAGTTGCCAAGGTTACCAATGATGTCATAATTGTGAGCCTCTGACACCTTAAATACCTGTAATGTTTCATACTAGCGCAGGCAGTTGAGAAAGGCATCTAAGCCGGAACGCGTGCTGCTATATCTAATGCTGTATATGCAGTAAGAAGCCAAGTAAAGAGCATTTGAAATCATTTCAAGATTGCCGGGATTCATTTACTATCTATCATTGTTACCTATCCGCGAGAATCGGGAGAATATTGCAGTGCCGACCTACCATTTACTTACGGAAATACTGTATACACTGTAATAATTCATAATCGTCGCCGCTGGGAGACAGTAGCTCTGATTGGTGAATAGCTATTCACCAATCAGTGCTCAGGTCTCCCGGCGGTGGCAATTATGAATTGTGAAAGATGTATACAGCAGCCTGGAGCTGGCCGGGAGTGCAGTGTAGCCGCATGTGCCGCTAGCTTGTTAACTTTATAAATGTGGATCGCAGCGGGTCTCGGCAGAATGACCTGCTGTGATCTGCACCTCAGCCCCTGGACTATAACTCCCATCATAGACGGAGTCTGTCCATGATGGGAGTAGTAGTTCTAAAAGTCCAGCAGCCGGGGGATGTGCAAGTGCCATCCCTCAGCGCTGCGGTACTACAACTACTCCCATCGTGGGACAGACTCTGTCCCATGATGGGAGTAGTAGTCCAAGGGCAGAGGGACAAATGGAGCTACACAGTCCATGTCTGACTCTATTCTGATTATGCGTTTTCCATGATGGGAACAGAGCCTTTCTAACAGTGTGTTCCCAAATAGGGAGACTCCAGCTGTTGCTTAACTACAGCCCCCATGATGGGAGTTGTAGTTTAGCAACAATTGGAGGCTCCCTGTTTATGAACATGCATTATGTGCGCTCTCCCCAGGGGAGAGCGCAAAAAATTTACTAACCCATATATCTTATTTTTCTTTTCTTCTCATTTCAGATACCTGAAAACTGAGGACTAAATCATATTCAGTGGACTGCGACGATGACCAGTGTTTTTTTTAATTTTAATAAAATGGTTAATGAGGGCTGTGGGGGAGCGTTTTTTAAAATCTGTCTGATATTAAAAATAGGGGGAACCCTATGCGGTTTTCTTCTTTTTTTTAAATTATAGATAAATAAATAAAAAAATGTGTGTGGTTCCCCCATTTTTTCATTATTAGCCAGATACCAACCAAGCAGCAACAGCCTGACGTTACCTGAGTGGGCGAGGACCATTGTTACGGGCTTTCCCTAGTCTAAATAATGCCAGCCTTTTACTGCCTAGGCCAAGGAGCGCCATTTTAGATGCTCTGGGCCTCTTGGTACCGACTCTTCCCAGCACCCCTGTGGTGGTGGGTACTGGGGAGCAATAATTGGGGGTTAGCGCTAACTGATTTTGGGGCTAACACTAAGCCCCGGCTTAGTAATGGATTCTGTCTACAAGATGGCTTCCACTACAAAGCCTGAAAATTCAATTATAAAAAAACAACAACACATTGAAAAAAATGTTTTATAAAAAAAAAACACTCCCCCACAGCCCTCGTTAACCCTTCTATTGGCATTTAAAAAAACACTGTTCATTATCATGATCCGCTGAATCTGACCTAGTCCTCCACATTCACGTATCTAAAATGAGAAGAAAACAAAAACAATAAAACTACAACCATTTCTGTGATTTCTACACTATCAAAAAGCTAGTGTGAATTTTTTAATGTAAACTGGACTCTCAGTTCTTTGAAAATATCATGTAAAGCCGACAATATACGTGGACACGCCCACTTTTACAAAACTGACATGAACAGTGTAAACCTTTTCGAGCTAAAATTTTTTTTTTTTTTTTTTTGCTGCAAAATTCTTTGAGGATCTCCTCCTCTGTGTACTTTATACAGATTTATGATTTTAGTATTGTGCAGAGTTTTGTTCGGCACCCACTGCTGCTCCGGCACTTCTCGCTATATGAGCATTATACCGTGGGGAAATGCTCTGTGAAGTGCAGCTCTGTGAAGTGTGAGGTAGAGGATGAGTGTACGGTAGAGCGATGGGGGGCATTTCTATATTTGCACACAATTTATCAAAGGATGTGCACAACTTTAGTAAATCTTGAGCAAGAGTGTAAATTAGACAAGCAGTATAAAGGGGTAGCTCTGTGTCTACAATAGACAACTAATGATAATTCTCCCCCATAGAGTATAAACCTTCAGCTCAGCCCCATCCTTGACAATTGTGAAGTGAGCTTAGGGGTTCAACATCTTTAGATATCTGTGACATCACTGTGACTTTCCCCACTCAGGGATGAGTGGGACTATAAGTACTAGTAAATCACTGCACAACAGTGTGAGAAATTATATTCATACATGTTTTCAAATATCACTTTAAACCATTTCCACATAGAGAATGTGAAATTTTGATATCGGAAATGATTTATGAGGAAAAGCATATACCATACAGTTTGCCTTGCTAACAATGAGTCACTTCACATTATTTGAAAAATATTCCACACCTTGACTTCATACTCTATTCAGTGGACACCCTTCATATATTTAATGTATTTAGACTCTATCTAAACATTGATCCATTTTCTGCTTTGCATGCACAGTGCTTTCCATGGCATAACATCAGATTAAAGGGGTAAAACCTTTTTTTTTTAAATCAACTTGTGCCCGAAAGTTAAACAGATGTGTAAATTACTTCTATTTTAATCCATCCAGTACTTATCAGCAGCTATATATTCTGCAGGAAGTTCTTTTCTTTTTGAATTTCCTTTCTGCCTGACCACAGTGCTCTCTGCTGACACCTCTGTCCATTTTAGGAACTGTCCAGAATTGGAGAAAATCCCCATAGAAAACCTGTCCTGCTCTGGACAGTTCCTGACATGGACAGTGGTGTCAGCAGCAGGAAACTCAAAGAGAAAAGAACTTCCAGTGGAACATACAACAGCTGATAAGTACTGGAAGGATTAAGATTTTGAAATAGAAGTAATTTACAAATCTGCAAGGCAGGAATGGTCAGCTCTCAGGACCCAACACGGCTATATGCTCCAGCATAAGCAATCGAAAGAAGGTAGGTAGCCAGTGGTAACGATGTGAAACTCTGCTTTATTCGGATCCTCATAAAACCGCATGCAAACGGGATTCAGCCAACAGACAACAATTACAGGTAAACGTGGACGCGTTTCGGGAATACACCCTTTGTCTTAACACGATATACCCTACTAATCGACCAGGTTATATATGGGTGTCCATTGAGAAAAGGGAGGAGTCAAAACTGAGGTCCAACCTCATTAACCCACTCCATTCACTCAAATAGATTAACCCTTACATACATGAAATATGTAACCGGGGATTAGTATAAAACATATTCAGTATAAACATGCAAAGGTTATTAATTTATTGTAAAAAAAAAACTGCAAAAGACATAAAAATAACGATGATGACAAAATACAAAAACTAAAAATTGGAAAAAAACGCAGGGAGAAACCGCCCCATATGAGTACCCACCTACTATGGAACAAAATAAATAAATAAGAATAAACACCATTAATAAAGCAAAAAATCACTAATAATGAAAGATTAAATCACTCCTCAAGTTCAGACCACCCGGGGGGATGGTCCGGAGATTATATATCCAAAAGACCTCCCTATTTCGCAAGGATCTGACTCTATCTCCTCCTCTCGGATGCCTACGAACACATTCTATGCCGCAGAAAACCATGTCAGATACTTCACCACTGTGTACATCTCGAAAATGTTTAGAAACAGTAGAGGCATTCATATGGTGCGGATTCACTGCGGCACGAATGTGTTCCTGTATGCGTTTCTTTAGAAGGCGTTTCGTGCTACCCACATACAGAAGTTTACAACTGATACAAGACATAACGTAAATCGTGAACGTGGTCTGACAGTTGATAAACGATCGAATAGGGACGCTCTGTTTGGTATTAAGATTTACAAATTCTTTAGTAACCTGAGCGTGTTTACACACCACGCAGCGTGAAAGTCCACACTTAAAAAATCCTTTAACCTGCAACCAGGTGGGACTTGTATCGCTGCCGGTGGAAAACAGGCTAGGGGACAAGATATTACCCAGAGTGGGGGCACGTCTTGAAGAAAACCTGCAACCGCTCCGTGTGTATTTGGCCAAGATTGGATCCTGTGACAACACCGGTAAATATTTTTTTACAATTTTGGTTATGTCATGATATTCTGTACTAAAAGTGGTAACAAACGTGACCTTATCTTCATTACACCTCTTTGAACCTGTACTGCCCTTGCCAGAAGAAATTAAAAGATCCCTCCTGTCTTTCGCCTGAACTTTGTCAAGAGCTCTATTGACTATTGCCCCTATTTAGCAAGCGCTTTGTAACTACAGTAACTTCACTATTATGCAGGTCTTGTGAAGAACAATTACGCTTTGCACGGGTGAATTCATCCACAGGCACAGCAGCAATTGTATGTCTAGGATGACAAGACTCAGCTCTCAAAAGAGAGTTACCAGCACAAGCCTTGCGATAAGTGGATATGTGAACCTGAGGGGTATTCGCTACCAACTGAATGTCTAAAAACAAAACTTGGGTTTTATTCCATGAAAACGTAAACCATAAATTAAATGGGTTATTGTTAACAAAATCCATAAAGTACTGTACCCTGCATGCGTCTGATTTCCAAATTATGACCACATCATCCACAAACCTACCAAAGTAGGCTATGTCTTGTTGGAATGGGTTGTCCTCACAAAAAATGTATTATAATTCCCACCAGAAAACAAAAATGTTAGCAATTGAGGGTGAGGCTTTAGCGCCCATTGAAGCACCCGTTTTTTGAATAAAAAAATTTCCATCAAAAGAAAAAAAATTATGTGATAGCAGATAACGTAAAGCCTCAATGACAAACTCCTGTAACTCAAGACTATAGGTGGAAAATGTGGACATAATGTAACTGACGGCCAAGATAGACAGATGGTGGGGTAAAGATGAGTACAAAGATTCGATGTCCATAGTGAGCCAGGAATAGGACGAATTCCACTCTACCTGTCCACTATGGACAGCAAATGTTGCGAATCCTTGATGTTGTTGGGACATAAAGGAACCAAAAGCTTTCGAATCGAATCCACCCACTGGCTAAGGCGTTCGTTCAAGGAACCGATTCTCGCCACAATAGGTCTCATAGGGGGGGGGGATCGGTCCTTGTGTACCTTAGGCAGTGAGTGGAAAACAGGGGTAGTTGGGTTATGAACCTGGATATAATCATACTGTTTTTGTGAAATTACTCCTAAACCAAGACCAAAGTCCAGCACTGCCCTCAGATTCTCCCTAAAAAGGGAAGTTGTATCCGATGGCAGTGTACCATAGGTGCTCTGGTCTTCAAGGATCTTTTAATTTATCACACTATATAAACCTGCGTCCAAACATACCACCATACCCCCCTTATCGACTGCTCTCACAACCAGCTGGTTATTATCCTTGATCTGTCTAACAGCCCGATTTTCCTGCTTGGACAAATTACCAGGACCCCTGCGTGAACAGGAATTCTTAAGTTCCACCAAATCGTGCATAATTAGGTCCTGGAAATTTTCCATAGCAGGCCATCTGGAGTGCACAGGATAAAAATCCGGATTACTAATAAAAAAATTCACCAGAAACATTGGTCAAATTGGATACCTTCATGGATTCCATTTCTAACAATCTAAGATTGCACAAAGAAATCTGTTCATGGAAAGAAACACAATTAAATTCAGAAACATGCGTTATTGGTGCATTAGAGTGAGAATTGGACACAGATTCCAATACATCACTGTGAGGAGCACCCGTAGTAGCACGAGAAAGTCTCTGATGAATTAGTAACATCTTGAGAAAGTTCAGGAGGCATGAGGGCAAAGTATCTCTTTAAGATCAAGGATCTTACAAAACTATTAACATCTCGGATAGTCTCAAATATATCAAAATGGTATGTGGGGGAAAAACCCAAACCTTTGGACAAAACTCCAATCTGGGGCGCAGACAAAATGGGGGCAGACAAATTAAGTACCTCACTGATTTCGGTTACTGAGTCCTCTGCCTGCTCTCCCGAGGAGAGCGTCTGGTGCCGATGTTTCCTCCCCGCTCTCCTGCCTCGTTTTTTGGCTTCCTGCCTCGGGGATTGCGATAGGGTGGATTGCCAGATGGATTCCTAGTGACCAGAACAGCATTGGACTCAGAAGAATCCGAAAAATCAGACATGGAATCCGAAGTCTCCGACTCAGGTGAGGAAAATTTGATCCTCTGTACAGACTTTTTCTTTTTGCGTAGGATGGACTTTGTAGGGATAACTTTATCCCACTCCCCCCATGCATATATTTTATTTGACTTCAAGTCATGGAGGTCACGTTGGAACTTTAATTTCTTTGTTTCTACAAGGTTAGCTTCAAGGTGTGCAATATTGTCCTTTAGTCTGGTGTCAAAGTCACAAACAATAGGCATAGTGGAGAAGGGAGTGAGATCCTGCTGGATGGTTTTGATCTCTGTTTTTACATTGGAAAGAGAGTCTCGTTCCATAGTTAAGAGCACATCCATTAGCTTCAAAGAGCAGGTGGTTAATGCATCATCCCACACTTGTTGTAACTCTGTAGTTAAGGTTGGTGTGGGGAGTTTTTTAATTCGTAATCCCCTCGGGAGGAGTCTCTCCTCCATATATTTTTCCATAGTGGTAATGTCCCACCAGAGTTTGGTTTCACGAACCAGCAGTTTTTCCAAAGTGTTCATGTTAAGTTGTAACTTGATGTCTTTGGATGCTTGCTCCGTATCAAAGATGTTGGTAACAGTAGACAAACGGGTACTGTAGTCCTCTATGTCTTTAAGTACCAACAGTTCAGGTCTTTCAGCAGTTGAAGCTTCAGTGGCTGCAGATTCCGTTGCAGACATCTTTCACATCTTTTACTAAAGAATTTGTAAATCTTAATACCAAACAGAGCGTCCCTATTCGATCGTTTATCAACTGTCAGACCACGTTCATGGTTTACGTTATGTATTGTATCAGTTGTAAACTTATGTATGTGGGTAGCACGAAACGCCTTCTAAAGAAACGCATACAGGAACACATTCGTGCCGCAGTGAATCCACACCATGTGAACGCCTCTACTGTTTCTAAACATTTTCGAGACGTACACGGTGGTGATGTATCTAACATGGTTTTCTGCGGCATAGAATGTGTTCGTAGGCATCCGAGAGGAGGAGATAGAGTCAGATCCTTGCGAAATAGGGAGGTCTTTTGAATATATAATCTCCAGACCATCCACCTGGGTGGTCTGAACTTGAGGAGTGATTTAATCTTCCATTATTAGTGATTTTTTGCTTTTATTAATGGTGTTTATTATTTATTTATTTATTTATTGTTCCATAGCAGGTGGGTGCTTATATGGGGCGGTTTCTCCCTGCTGATTTTTCCAATTTTTAGTTTTTGTATTTTGTCATCATCGTTATTTTTATGTCTTTTGCTTTTTTTTTTTTTTACAGTAAATTAATAACCTTTGCATGTTTATACTAAATATGTTTTATACTTATCCCTGGTTACATATTTCATGTATGTAAGGGTTAATCTATTTGAGTGAATGGAGTGGTTTAATGAGGTTGGACCTCAGTTTTGACTCCTCCCTTTTCTCAATGGACACCCAAATATAACCTGGTCGATTAGTAGGGTATATCGTGTTAAGACAAAGGGTGTATTCCCGAAACGCGTCCACGTCTACCTGTAATTGTTGTCTGTTGGCTTAATCCCGCTTGCATGCGGTTTTATGAGGATTCGAATATAGCAGAGTTTTACATCGTTACCACTGGCTACCTACCTTCTTTCGATAATTTACAAATCTGTTTAACTTTCTGGCACCAGTTGATTTAACAATTTTTTTTTCAGGGGATTACCCCTTTAAAGGGGTTATCCAAACCTATGTTGCTATGTCATGACTGGGGTTGGACAGGTAGAGTAAGCTCTAAGCTGTCCCAAGAAACACTCTCCCTGCCTACTTACCCATTTGCCCTAAACGGCGGATTGACAACTTGGAGACAGTCCCTCCCTGCGCTAAAGTGCAATGAGTGTAAAGGTACACAAATTATATAGTACATAGTCAGAGACAGGAAAGAAACATAACGGGAAAACAACCAAGCAACCATATAAGCCAGACAGGATATAAATATACAAACAGGGCAGGATATAGCGTACTAACGTACTGTTCAGAAACTGGAATTAAGCTAAATGGCAGATATAAATGAACAAGACTAGATATGGAATAAGTGTACAGAAGAAACCAGGAGATGCAGGGGATAAACAGATGAACTGAATGTGAAACACTAAACAGGTCAGGAAACATAGAACACAGTTCACACTGGACACTGAACAAAGAACAAACTAGACTCCTCACTCCAATCATGAAGGGACATCAATACCAAAGCCAAATAGACTACTAGCCAACAGACACACACCAACATGTGATCAAGATACTGGCCTAAAAGGAAACAGAACTATAATACACGGAACACTAGAATGAGAACGGATCATGAAAACAAACAGGAATATTACAAAACCAAACTCCATAACATGGAGGAATATGGGTCAGGACTCTAAACAGGAATACTAAATACAGAGCACGGGTACAAGCAAGACTCACAGTATGAACACAAACTAAGATATGAAGTCAAAAAGAAGAAAAAATATGTGTTGCAGTCACCACGTTAGTTGCAAAAGGGTTAATACGTCTTTATTGAAGAAACACACATTACATTTAGTGCAGAAGGGAAGGGAGGAAAACAGACATCAGCTCCAGAGGAGCTGACTGAGTGCAACGGGCCGTTTCACAGTAACAACTGCTTGATCACGCACGCTTAGTAAGAGGATGCCACCGATTTATACACACGTGGAAATGTGAATAGGGCGGGAGAAATAGGATACCTGTAAAAATGGTGTAGGTGAAGTACCATGCAACTGTACGTACAAGTGTACTAGGAGGCCGGGCTATGACGCGCCGGGACCTTGCAATCAAACGGTCATGCGCGGCTTAGTATTGGATTCACGTCACTGCATTAGAAAGGATGAATGAAGAGGGGTTGGAGCTAATGTTGCATGATGCTTGCCGTGACCAGGTAATCTACTGGCTACTGACGACGGGGATTGTGTGCGTATGCAGGGTGTGAAAGGTGTAGTCGAACTGAAATGAGGTAGTCAGGTGTGACAGCAGTAGGCATAAGCGGAGACAGCCCATTACGGATATAAATAATATACATAATTGCATCAAGCTGTAGAAAGAAAACATAGCAAAATGAGATCAGACAATATATCATGGTTCACAAATGAAAAGGAGAGGAAATATCACATAATGGTTATACTGTATCACAGGAAAGCATTTAGTTTGTTTGTTTTCTTTCATTTCATTCCTTTTGTGGCATTCAATTTGGATATCCATATCACTTCTTTTTGTCTGAGCAGTTTTTCTTTGTTGATGCCGGGTAGGGATTTGGAAATTCTTTGGATTCAGAAAAAGTTCAGGACCTGTGGGTCTCCACCATGGGCTGTTCTTGTTCTATGATCTGCTAATTTAGGTACTCCAGTGCCCATACGGGCGAGTCTTAGATGCTCCCGAAATCTTTCTATGAGAGGGTGAATTGTAGAACCTATATAAAAGAGTCAACACGGACAAGTGATCACATAGAAGGTAATTCTTGGCTGTATTGCAGTGTTTGCAGAAGGAACAGTGTCTGTATTTATTTAAAATTAGCTTCGGGAATGGTTGAGGAGAGCCAATTGTTCTTTTGTGAGGTGGAAGAGAATTCATAGAGGCCGGGGCCCGTGGCTAATAGCGCGCAGCATTGATCGCAGTGCAGCACGCTATTAACCCTTTAGACGCGGCATTCAAAGTTGAACGCCCTGTGTTAAGTGAAAGTGAAACAATGCCGGTTAGCTCAGGGAGCTGTTCGGGATCGCAGCGGCAAAATCGCAGCATCCCAAACAGCTTACATGACAGCCGGAGGGTCCCTAACTGCCTCCATGCTGTCCGATTGCCGAATGACTGCTCAGTGCCTGAGATCCAAGTATGAGCAGTCAAGCGGCAGAATTATCGATCAATGGTTTCCTATGAGAAACCACTGATCAGAGTAAAAGATCAGTGTGAGCAGTGTTATAGCCCAATATGGGAGCTATAACAGTGCAAAAAAAAAAAAAGTGGAAAAAAAGTGAATAAAGATCATTTAACATCTTCCCTATTAAAAGTTTTAATCAACCCCCTTTTCCCATAAAAAAAAAGTGTAAATAAAAAAATAAAATAAACATATGTGGTATCGCCACGTGTGGAAATGTATGAATTATAAAAATATATTGTTAATTAAACCGCACGGTCAATGGCGTACGTGCAAAGAAAATGCCAAAGTCCAAAATAGTGTATTTTTGGTCACTTTTTATATCATGAAAAAATTAATAAAAAGTAATCAATAAGTCCTATCAATGCAAAAATGGTACAGCTAAAAACTTCAGATCATGACGCAAAAAAATGAGCCCTCATACCACCCCATGCGCGGAAAAATAAAAAAGTTATAGGGGTCAGAAGATGACAATTTTAAACGTATTAATTTTCCTGCATGTAGTTATGATTACGACAAAATCAAACCTATATAAGTAGTGTATCATTTTAATCATTTGGACCTACAGAATAAAGAGAATGTGTCATGTTTGCCGAAAAATGTACTGCGTAGAAGCGGAAGCCCCCAAAAATTACAAAAAATAAGCCACATATGGATTTTTAGGTGCAAAATTGAAAGAGTTATGATTTTTTAAAGTTATGATTTTTTAAAAGAGGAAAAAACGAAAATGCAAAAATGGAAAACCCCCGGGTCCTTAAGGGGTTAATAAATGCTTATGTGGTTCCAGTATATGAAAAGGATTTAAGTAAATGTAGTATAATAGGGGAACTACTAGGAATTACACCTCTATTTAAGGCATGGCATGATCTCATTAATGTTGGTTTATGTCATGGAGATATCATCTACGTATATTGAGGGATCATTCATTACTCATTAATTTCTATGCTATATTACATGTTATTTAATATATTGCATATGGCTGACTAATACACTTTGTCTGTATTATCACGTAATTGTGAATTAAAAGAAGATGGAAAGAGTTGTTCATTTAAAAGCACAACTCAAGAAGTACAAAACAGTGTGAACTGGGCCACATTGCCATGAAGTGAGATACACATACACTGCTTATTCCCACCACCTAGACTGACTCAGTTACACTCACAGTAAGACTGTTGTTCTATGTGTATGACTGTAGGTAGGGATAAGTGGCAAAAAAAGAAAACTGTCAAGCTTTCAGTCAACAACAGTCTAAAGTGATGCAGGTGTGAAAGCCAGAAGTGGTGCAGGTGTGCTCAATATGATGTCAGTAATTGAGCGTAACCTGCATCAGGCATTGGAGAAGACCCTGTTGGCCTAGGAGGGGGAAGGAGGTGAATATATTTATTTTAACTACAGGGAGAAATGCTATGTATACTGGGGCATCTCTACCTACTAGAGGGCAATTCTCCCTACAGGGGGGGGGGGGACTTTATACCTCCTGGGGGAGCTCTACCTACTGGGGACAACTCAGTTTTAAATGCTAGAGGATAGCTTTTTACTTACTGTCGATAAACTCTACATACTGGGGGACAACTCTTTACCAACTGGGGAACAACTCTGTACATACTGGTCTATCTACTGGGGCACCTATACTTACTAGGGAGCAACTCTACCTACTGAGTGGAAGCTCTACCTACTGGGGGCATCTATACCTACTAGAGGCATCTATACCTACTAGGGGAAGCTCTATCTACTGGAGAGCAACTCTATACCTACAGAGGGGCAACTCTACCTACTGCTGGGCAACTCTGCCAACTGAGGGGGGGGGGGGCAGTGCTACCCACTGGAAGGCAACTCTTTACCTACTGGTACCAACTGGGGAACAACTCTGTACATACTGGTCTATCTACTGGGGCACCTATACTTACTAGGGAGCAACTCTACCTACTGAGTGGAAGCTCTACCTACTGGGGGCATCTATACCTACTAGAGGCATCTATACCTACTAGGGGAAGCTCTATCTACTGGAGAGCAACTCTATACCTACAGAGGAGCAACTCTACCTACTGCTGGGCAACTCTACCAACTGAGGGGGGGGGGGGGCACTGCTACCCACTGGAAGGCAACTCTTTACCTACTGGGGGGCAACTGTACATACTGGGGAGCAACACTACCTACTGGGGGCAGATGTCTACTTTGTTGGGGGCAGCACAACCTAGTAGTATGTATCTGCAGGGCACAATTCTCTGTTTACTGGGGGGGCTGTCTAATTACTAGGGATGCACCTATGTGGCAGTCTGCGGCAGTCTGTGGCAGGTGCAGGCTGCCTGGAACAAGCTGCTAGCAGATAGGAATCGTGGTAGACAGTCCAAGTTGATAACAGGAGAGACAGGTCAGGTTCCAGGGGATGAGGCAAAGGCAAAATCCAGAACATAAGCAGGATCAGCAACTCAGGATAATCAGGCAGACATAGACCTAGCAGTTTAAAAATACAAAACCTGGATGAGGCATCAGGCAACAGGTGAGGGATGTTTATATAGGGGGTGCCAGGCAGGGATAGGAGGAGAATGCATTAGGGAGTGCACACTTGCTCTATAAAATACATCTAGTGCTCATGTGCAGCCCCTATTGGGCAAAGCGTAAACTGCAGCAACAGACACACCAGAGTAGCAAGACCTGGAAATACAGCAGAAAGATGGCACAGAGAATGTTGCCCAATGCTTATAAGAACCAGGACACATGGTATGCTGGTTGTGGCCAACCAGCAGTGTTACAGTTTGTATGACAGATTCTGTGAACTGTGTGATAGCTGGAAGAAGTTTTCATGGCAGTCTAGACCATATGGAAAACAAAAAAAGGCATTAAACAAAAAAAAAAAACATTAAACAATATACACGCCAATGTGTATATATATATATATATATATATATATATATATATATATATATATATATATATATATACATACAGTGACCCCCCGACCTACGATGGCCCCGACATACGGTAATTTCGACATACGATGGCCTCTCAGAGGCCATCGCATGTTGAAGGCAGCATCAACATAGGATGCTTTTGTATGTCGGGGCCATCGCATAAACGTCTATCCGGCAGCGCAGACTGAGTGACCTGCTGCCGTATAGCTGTTTACGGTGCCCCATGTGCTCCGGTGATGGTCTCTTACCTGTCCTTGGGGCTCCGGAGCGTCATCTTCGGGATTCCCTGCATCGCCGGCGCTCTCCTTTGTTGTCATCACGTCGCCGCGCACGCTGTCCCGTCATCCAATAGGAGCGGCGTGCATAGTGACGTGATGGCGGAGACGGAGAGTGAGGATCCCGGGGAAGCAGAGACGTCCGGAGCATCAGGGACAACCTGGGGACGCGGCGACAGGGTGGCGGTGACGGTCCGGAATGGCGGGGACAGATGAGTAAAACTTCCTATTCTTTTCTTTGCACGGATCCCTCAACATATGATGGTTTCAACAAACGATAGTTCATTTGGAATGAATTACCTTCGTATGTCGAGGGACCACTGTATATATATATATATATATATATATATATATATATATATATATATATATATATATATATATATATATATATTACACTAAGATCATGAAGGAGTATTCAAGAACTATTATAATAACCAATTCTTTGGTTCTTTGGTTTAGGGTTCAAAGTGAAGGTTTCTGTACCTGGGCACTGGGCCCCTTATTTTTTTTATAGGTACATCTGTGCCTAATACTACAGCTTAACCCATGTAGCATTAAATGGTTTATTAGACAATTTATTTTCAGCATGTAAAAACTGCACTTCCCCTGTATTCTAGATTCAGCTTCATGGCTTTAACACTCTAAACCACTAAAGCTTTTCTTGGTCTGAGTCAACATTCAGCAAACCCATTTACAAATATGCAGTGACTTGCAAATTACATTAAGACTTAAGTATTATTTTAGGGACTAATTGGAACTAATTTAATATGATGATTTTAATGAAAAACTGCTGGATGGTGAACACATAAATATGGCTAAGGCACCCATACATCTGCAGCATATTGTTTTGACACAGTAAACATCCAGTTCAAATCAGTTCTAAAACAAGTATGTCTCTATGTCTCATTTCTCTTAAATGGGCACTCTCATTAAAAAAATTTTTTGCTATTGCACTCCTTATGGTAAATAAAAAATGTTTCTAATATACTTTGCTTAAAAAAGCTGCCACTCGGTGTCTCCATACTTGCCCAGTATATAACCAAGCAACAAAAATGTTGCCCCATGAGGAAGGGAGAGTATATTTGAACCAAACAACAATTGTGCCCATAAAGCACATTAATCCCTCTTCTATCCTTCACCCATAAATCCCCCCCTCCCCCCATCTTTTGCACAGACTTTGGACTCCTGCTGGCCTGGCAGAAGTCCAAAATCAGGAAATGCAGTCTGGAGTGCTGAGGGGGGTCCAGTCTTATCCAATCATAGCGCCTTTCACACTTAACTGCCGTATGATGTAGGTTGCAGAGTAAGGGAAGAAGATCTCCCCTGTATGGCTTCAGATGATGTCACACCTGCTGGGTAACGTCCCCTACCGGTCTGTGAACCTGAAGCAGAGGCTGAGAAGAAAATACAGAATAATATCAAGGTAAAAAACTAACAAATAATAAAAATAAAGGCAGGGGGTGGTTTATCGTGATGGGGGCAGTGAACTGGGAGGATTATAAAATGTATCAAGTTAATGAGAGGTACTCTTTAAGTTACAATGCCCAGGAAATGTACATATCAAAGTGTTTTAATAATTTAATTGCAAAATGTTTATGCATGTGTGTGTGGTGGGGGGGGGGGGGGTTACAGATGACAGGGTAAGACAGTGACAGGCAATGCAGAATGACAGACACAGCTCAATGGTGATGCAAAAGAGACAGGAAGCTAGTGAGACATGACAAAGAGTAAATTAAATTCATCTTCATTCTGCTGAAACAACACATTTTATCCCATCTATCTAGCTCTGTCTTTGTTACAAACACGATTAAGCACCATGTTACCAAAGTGTCCTCTATAATATCCTTATGTTCTGACAGGAAATGAAAAGATGTAGCTGCATTATTGGATAAATCTCAGTAGCCATATTTCCAGCAATTTCACTAGAGGAACAAAATACTAATGATATACATTGTTTAACTTACTGTATGATTAGTATAATAATAATTTTAATAGTCATGCTATACTAGCATTCCAGACATTCCAAACTCCCACCTTTAACAACAAACTATGTTAACCCCTTAACGACATATTATGTACGTCCTGATGCACTGGTACTTTGAGCATCAGAACGTACATTTATGGATAGCAGCCAGGAACCCACTGGTAATGGTGGACATCAGTGATCACGCTGATTCCTGCCATTAACCCTTCAATTGTTGTAATTAAAGCATTGTGCTGCCCATAGGACCAACCGCAGCACCACCGTGGGGATCCTATAAGCCAAGATGGAGACTGAAGGTCCCCTCACCTCTCATCTTCTGCTCTCAGGGTATCTTCTTCTCTGGTCTGCTTTCTGGCAGATCAGAGAAGTAGATGGCGATTATACTGATCAGTGCTATGCCTATGCATAACACTGAACAGTATTAACAATCAGTAATTGCTATAAATAGTCCTCTGAGGGAACAAAACATGTACAATAAATAGTAAACAAAAATAAAAAAAATTTAATAAACCAATTCCTACAATAAAAAATGTTATTTCCGTTTTTCCCCATAAAAAAAAGTGTAAAAAAAAGTTTTAAAAACATATTTGGTAACAATGTGTGTGAAGATGTCCGAACTATCAAAATATAATGTTAATCATTGGAAATACAGACCATTTACAGAGAAACTTCTCTGCTGTTTAACCCTTTGTACACCTAACTGGCATATACATCTGGAAAAGATTCAAAGAGGGGAGCCCCATTTAGGTTTGTAGCCCTAAGTTATTTTAAGGGGTACCAAGGCTGTCAACCACAATTATACCTAGGTAGGCCACAGAAACTGCATGACACAAAAAATTCATAATCTTTGTTTCATGACATCATGTGACTTAACAATGAAAACTTCATTACTGCTAAGAGGCACAAGTGAAAAATTCTCTTGACCCTTAAGTCCTGAATTCTCTGTTTTGTAAAAGTTTAACAATACCACTTGGTTCCAGAAAAGTTCTCTAAATGTGAAGGTGGCTAAACAGTGCCATCAGACATTCTTTACTATGGGAAAATATTCAGTTAATTAATTGAGATATATATGTAAATATATATATATATATATATATATATATATATATATATATATATATATATATATTAGACAGCTACTTAAAAATAGCAGGGCACTGCCACTGGAAACAGAAATGATATCGGTCAGACTTCTAACCTGACTAAAAATCTGATCATCAAATCTGCATCATTCAATATACAGCATTAAAGGGGTACTCCAGTGGAAAAATTATTTATTTTTTTTAAATCAACTTGTGCCAGAAAGTTAAACAGATTTGTAAATCACTTCTATAAAAAAAAATCTTTATCCTTCCAGTACTTTTTAAGGGCTGTATACTAAAGAGAAATCCAAAAAAGAAATGCATTTCCCCTGATGTCGTGACCACAGTGCTCTCTGCTGACCTCTGCTGTCCATTTTAGGAACTGTCCAGAGCAGAAGAAAATCCCCTTAGCAAACATATGCTGCTCTGGGAAGTTCCTAAAATGGACAGCAGAGGTCAGCAGAGAGCACTGTGGTCATGTCATCAGAGGAAATGCATTTTTTTTTTTATTTCTCTTTAGTATACAGCCCCTAAAAAGTACTGGAAGGATTAAGATTTTTTTTAATAGAAGTGATTTAAAAATCTGTTTAACTTTCTGGCACCAGTTAATTAAAAAGAAAAAAGTTTCCCATGGGAGTACCCCTTTAAATTTATAGCAAACACAGTATGTGTACCACAAAATATTTCTGCCTGTTCCACATTTAAAATGAACACTATAACCTGTTTCTGTATGTCTTCTTGGAGACCTAATATATTCCTACTACAAATGCAATACTCAGTATCATTCACCATTTGAAGAGTTATTCAAAATCAATGGGGCACACGATGTCTCTATTTATAATCTAATGTGTTCCTGCAAATGTGCTATGAGTTGACATTTTCTAAAGATTTTCTAAAGATTGCTACCGTAGTCACACAGTACAAAACCATATATTTTCTCTTAAGAAATCATGAACTTGGAGCAGATCAATAAAGCTTTCCTTTGTCCAGTTCACTTTTCCACAATCTGTAAGTGTAAAACACAAAAAATGTGATCAAGCAATTATTATCATTATTATTATTATTGTTATTATTTATATAGTGTCCTTGGTTCCAGGGCACTTTACATTTGATAAGGGTTAAAATTAGATAATACAAATGCAGGTACAATGAACATAAGCAAGATTAAATTGAACATTGATGTAGAGGGAAAGAGGGCCCTTCCCGCGAGGGCTTAAAATCTGCAAGAAAAGGGGACGGAAGGACAGCTGGTCATCTGTAAGTAGGTGGGGAAGTAGCAAGTTCATAGTGCAGTGCTGTGGCAGCAGGGGTTTTGAAGCTCATAGGCTTGCTTGAAGAGATGGGTCTTCAGGTTGATCTTAAAGCGGTACTCCGCCCCTAGACATCTTATCCCCTATCCAAATGATAGGGGATAAGGTGTCAGATCGCCACGGTCCCGCTGCTGGGGAGCCATGGGATCCCCGCTGCGGCACCGCGCTCTCATTACAGCACAGAGCGAGTTTGCTCTGTGCGTAATGACGGGCGATACGGGGGACGGAGCAGCGTGATTTCATGGCTCCGCCCCTCGTGATGTCACGGCCCGTCCCCTTTATGCAAGTCTATGGGAGGGGGCGTGACGACCGCCGCGCCCCCTACCATAGACTTGTATTGAAAGGGGCAGGCCGTGACATCATGAGGGGCGGAGCCATGACTTAATGATGCTCCGGCCCCTGTACTGCCCGTCATTATGTGCAGAGCTAACTCGCTCTGTGCTGTAATGAGAGCGCGGTGCCGCAGCGGGGATCCCAGGGCTCCCCAGCAGCGGGACCGCGGCGATCAGACATCTTATCCCCTATCCGTTGGATAGGGGATAAGATGTCTAGCGTCGGAGTACCCCTTTAAAGGTCTTGATGATGGGTTAGAGCTAGATTTGTCAGGTTAGTGAGTTCCAGTGTATGGGGGAAGCTCAGGAGAAATTTTGGAGGACAGAGCACCTCCAGAGGTCTTGAGGATTGGAGATTACCATATATACTCGAGTATAAGCCGACCAGAATATAAGCCGAGGCCCCTAATTTCATCCCAAAAACCCAGGAAAAGTTATTGACTCGACTATAAGCCTAGGGTGGGAAATACATCATCCCCCCCCCCATGTCATCATCCCCCCATGTCATCATCCCCCCCTGTCATAATCCAGAACCCCATCATTAACACCCCCATCATCATCACCCTATCATCATCACCCCCATCATCATCACCCTGTCATTTTCACCCCCGTCATCATCTCCCCCGCCTTCATCATCCCCCCCTTCATCATCACCACCTGTCAATCCCCTCAGTGGTCTTCAACCTGCGGACCTCCAGATGTTGCAAAACTACAACTCCCAGCATGCCCGGACAGTCATCAAGGCCTCCCGGTGAAGATGGACAGCCCGGAACGACTAACCCTCCCCACCGGACGGTTCCGGTAGCATAGATGGCCCGGTCCAGCTCACCCTTCCTTCCCCCCGAGGAAAGTGAGTAGAAAACTAAAGGGGGGGGGGGGGGGGTCTGGATGATGACGAAGGCCCGCACAGTGGTCTTCAACCTGTGGACCTCCAGATGTTTCAAAACTACAATTGCTGGGCATGCTGGGAGTTGTAGTTTTGCAACATCTGTAGGTCTGCAGGTTGAAGACCACTGATGAAGGGATTGACAGGCAGAGAGTTCACTCGAGTGTAAGCCGAGGGGGGCATTTTCAGCATGAAAAATCGTGCTGAAAAACTCGGCTTATACTCGAGTATATACGGTATGTGAGAGTTGATATTGGGTCAGCTTTATAAATTTAAATCATCACTTAACCATTACTAGCCAAAAACAATATCAACAAAATTATTCATAACTTAGAAAGAACCAACTCAAATTGCTAAATCATCAAAGTCATTGACTCTTTAAAATATAGGACAGCTTTATTAAATGAATACCTTAAGAAACATTAGCTGTCACACCTGTTTTGATCTAATAAGGCAATTACCAATTGTAGTTGAGATATGCAGTACATTCTACCTACTTTAAATCAAAACTAGAAAGAATCAGGACTACTGTCTGTGCAGATCACTACTTAAAAGACGTCAATTAAATTTGAATGATAAAAATGCAGGGTATCAAAATTTCTTTAATAATTTACTTTGCTGTCACAGAGAACAAAAAAAAAACCTAATAATTTGGCTGTATGGTATGCCTGTGTGACATATGGCACAAAAACATGAAATTCTGCGTGCATGTTACACTATTTATTTGAAGTCTGTCTCTCTAGATTTGCAAGTATTAGACTGTTTTAGTATATCTGGGCCATACAATTTAGTGAACAGCTCCTCAATCCTGTGATAATTTTGGATAAAATAAAAGTTAGAGTGCTCTAGTAAGATTTAGGGATCCACCAAATCGAATCAAGAAATATACATTTCAGTTTGTTTTAGAGATAATTTGTTTTTCATTGTGACGGTAAAAGAAGTGTTACTAATTAGGGAAAATTGATTTGTAAGTAGAGGCTTTCTATACTAAATTCAGTACTGAAGCTGCACTATCGTTTTGAATATATATATATCACTTCATTAAACTCCATTTATTGCGTTCCAGGCTCCAGGGCATCTACAATGGCGGATCCTCATGTCAGTACATGGGCCAAGGAACGCTGGGATAGCGGGAAGGCAAGGCAGGAAAGTAAGTAGGCGGGATGACCCTGAATCACATGCAGGATGCAGTATATCAGCAGCCAGTCACCCCTGTGATGTCACAGCCCTATATATTCGGCATCCATTTTGCTTCTTGTCATATCATTCATTACACTGCATACAGATAGGACGGACATAGCTGTGTGTGTGTGTGTTACACAGAAAAGCTCATTCCAGCAGCGTTTCACATCCTAGTCACATCAGCATTCTGGTGTTTTTTTCCACTGAAAAGGATTTTTACTGCAGCCATTAACCTCCCAGTCACTTTCTTCAGCATTGTATTACAGAGAGGGGCAGAGAGCTGTCTGTTGCCTCATACATTTCAACAAGCTGCCTCAACTTCATAAACCTTAGCAGAGGAGGCAGGAATAATTTTTCAGTGCAATTCAGTGTCTTTGTTCCACAACAAAGCATCTCCTGGTTATACTAGTCTGTAGATGGAATAATACGCAGCAGTACATTCCTAATAGTCTGTGACAGAGTGCAATTTTGTGTTTAATACACAGCTTTTTTTGTGCCGCAGCACTGTTGTGAACTACTGGTGTTGTGAAAAAATAAGTTTTTTTTTAAGCATACTGTACTGCATTTTTCTGTCCTCAAAAGTGCATACCACACACGTACATCGAAGTAGAATACTATTAATCTGTCAAGGGCCTATATACTGTGAAAGTCCAGGCAAAGGTAATCAAATGCTGGTGTTTAACAAAAATATGTTTTTTTTAAGTGTACTGTAGTGCATTTTTCTGCCCTCATAAGTGCATACCACATACCTACATCTACGTTGTGTACTATTTTGTACCTTTTAATCTGTCAAGGGCCTAGATACTGTGAAAATCCAGGCAAAAGTAATCAACGGATGGTGTTTAACTAAAATAGAGAGTTTTTAAGCGTACTGTAGTGCATTTTTCTGCTCTCATAAGTGCATACCACATACGTACATCTAAGTAGTGTACTATT
Source organism: Hyla sarda (assembly GCF_029499605.1). Taxonomy (NCBI): domain Eukaryota; kingdom Metazoa; phylum Chordata; class Amphibia; order Anura; family Hylidae; genus Hyla; species Hyla sarda. Next base: position 231,526,432 of record NC_079192.1, read on the forward strand.
TTGTACCTGCTAATCTGTCAAGGGCCTAGATAGTGTGAAAGTCAAGGCAAAAGTACTCACCAGATAGTGTTGTACTCAGATACTTTTTTAAGTGTACTCTAGCGCATTTTTCTGCCCTTATAAGTGCATACCGCATTTGTACACAAAGTGTACTATTTTGTACCTGTTAATCTGTCAAGGGCCTACATACTGTGAAAGTCCAGGCAAAAAGTAATCACTGGCTGGTGTTTAACCCCTTAAGGACCAAGGACGTACCGGTACGTCCTTGGTCCTGCTCTCCTGATATAACGCGGGGTTACACAGTAACCCCGCATCATATCACGGCGGGCCCGGCGTCATAGTGAAGCCGGGACCCGCCTCTAATAGCGCGCAGCGCCGATCGCGGGGCGCCGCGCGCTATTAACCCTTTAGCCGCGTGCTCAGAGCTGAGCCGCGCGGCTAAAAGCGAAAGTGAAAGTTGCCGGCTAGCTCACTCGGGCTGTTTGGGATAGCCGCGGCTAATCGCGGCATCCCGAACAGCTTACAGGACACCGGGAAGGCCCCTACCTGCCTCCTCGCTGTCCGATCGCCGAATGACTGCTCAGTGCCTGAGATCCAGGCATGAGCAGTCATGCGGCAGAATCGTCGATCACTGGTTTCCTATGAGAAACCAGTGATCAATGATGAAGATCAGTGTGTGCAGTGTTATAGGTCCCTATGGGACCTATAACCCTGCAAAAAAAAGTGAAAAAAAAAGTGAATAAAGATCATTTAACTCCTCCCCTATTAAAAGTTTGAATCACCCCCCTTTTCCAATTAAAAAAAACACAGTGTAAATAAAAATAAAAATAAACATATATGGTATCACCGCGTGCGGAAATGTCCGAATTATAAAAATATATCATTAATTAAACCACTCGGTCAATGGCGTGCGCGCAAAATAATTCCTAAGTCCAAAATAGTGCATTTTTGGTCACTTTCTATATCATGAAAAAATGAATAAAAACATATCAATAAGTCCTATCAATGCAAAAATGGTACCGTTAAAAACTTCAGATCACGATGCAAAAAATGAGCTCTCATACCGCCCCATACACGAAAAATAAAAAAGTTATAGGGGTCAGAAGATGACAATTTTAAACGTATTAATTTTCCTGCATGTAGTTATGATTTTTTCCAGAAGTCCGACAAAATCAAACCTATATAAGTAGGGTATCATTTTAATCGTATGGACCTACAGAATAAATATAAGGTGTCATTTTTACCAAAAATTGTACTACGTAGAAACGGAAGCCCCCAAAAGTTACAAAACAGCATTTTTTTTCCAATTTTGTCGCGCAATGATTTTTTTTTTTCATTTCACCGTAGATTTTTGGGCAAAATGACTGACATCATTACAAAGAAGAATTGGTGGCGCAAAAAATAAGCCATCATATGGAGTTTTAGGTGCAAAATTTAAAGAGTTATGATTTTTTAAAGGCAAGGAGCAAAAAACGAAAATGCAAAAATGGAAAAAACCCCGGTCCTTAAGGGGTTAACTAAAATAAGTTTTTTTAACCGTACTGTATCACATACCTACATCTATGTGGTGTACTATTTTGTGCCTGTTAATCTGTCAATGGCCTAGATACTGTGAAAGGACAGTTAAAAGTACACACCTGATGATGTTCTAGACAAATACTGTTTTAACCCCTTAAGGACCCAGCCAATTTTCACTGTAGGACCCGGCCATTTTTTGAACATCTCACCACTTTCACTTTAAGCATTAATAACTCTGGGATGCTTTTACCTTTCATTCTGATTCCGAGATTGTTTTTTCCTGACATATTCTACTTTATGTTAGTGGTAAAATTTTGTCGATTCTTGCATCGTTTCTTGGTGAAAAATTCAAAAATTTGATGAAAAAATTTAACATTTTGCATTTTTTAACTTTGAAGCTCTCTGCTTATAAGGAAAATGAATATTCCAAATAAATTATATAATGATTCACATATACAACATGTCTACTTTATGATTGCATCATAAAGTTGAAATGTTTTTACTTTTGAAAGACACCAGAGGGCTTCAAATTATAGCAGCAATTTTCCAATTTTTCACAAAATTTTCAAAATCAACATTTTTCAGGGACCAGTTCTGTTTTGAAGTGGATTTGAAGGGCCTTCTTATTAGAAATACCCCACAAATGACCCCATTATAAAAACTGCACCCCTCAAAGTATTCAAAATGACATTCAAATGGTTTGTTAACCCTTTGGGTGTTTCACAGGAATAGCAGCAAATTGAAGGAGAAAATTCAAAATCTTCATTTTTTACACTCGCATGTTCTTGTAGACCCTGTTTTTGAATTTTTACAAGGGGTAAAAGGAGAGAAATCTTCCTAAAATGTGTAACCCAATTTATCTTGAGTAAGAAAATACCTCATATGTGTATGTCAAGTGTTTGGTGGGTGCACTAGAGGGCTCAGAAGGGAAGGAGCGACAGTGGGATTTTGGAGAGTGAGTTTTTCTGAAATGGTTTTTGGGGGGCATGTCGCATTTAGGAAGCCCCTATGGTGCCAGGACAGCAAAAAAAACACATGGCATATTATTTTGGAAACTACACCCCTCAAGGAACGTAACAAGGGGTACAGTGAGCCTTAGCACCCCACAGGTGTTTGACGACTTTTCGTTAAAATTGGATGTGTAAATAATTTTTTCTTTTTTTTAACTAAAATGCTAGTTTTCCCCCAAATTTTCAATTTTTGCAAGGGGTAAAAGGAGAAAATGCCCCCCAAAATTTGTAACCCCATCTCTTCTGAGTATGGAAACACCCCATATGTGGACGTCAAGTGCACGGCAGGTGCACTACAATGCTCAGAAGAGAAGGAGTCACATCTGGCTTTTGCAAAGCAATTTTTCCTGGAATGGTTTTTGGGGGGTATGTCCCATTTAGGAAGCCCCTATGGTGCCAGGACAGCAAAAAAAAAAAAACACATGGCATACTATTTTGGAAACTACACCCCTCAAGGAACGTAACAAGGGGTACAGTGAGCCTTAACACCCCACAGGTGTTTGACGACTTTTCGTTAAAAGTTGGATGTGTAAATTATTTTTTCTTTTTTTCACAAAAATGCTAGTTTTCCCCCAAATTTTCAATTTTTGCAAGGGGTAATAGGAGAAATTGCCCCCCAAAATTTGTAACCCCATCTTTTCTGAGTATGGAAACACCACATATGTGGACGTCAAGTGCACTGCAGGCGCACTACAATGTTTAGAATAGAAGGAGTCACATTTGCTAATTTTGCTGAAATGGGGGGGGGGGGGCATGTCGCATTTAGGAAGCCCCTATGGTGCCAGGACAGCAAAAAAAAAAAACACATGGAATACTATTTTGGAAACTACACCCCGCAAGGAACGTAACAAGGGGTACAGTGAGCCTTAACCCCCCACAGGTGTTTGATAAATGTTCATTAAGTGGGATGGGAAAAGGAAAAATTTTATTTTTTTACACTAAAATGCTGGGGTTACCCCAAATTTTTCATTTTCACAAGTGGTAAAAGGAGAAAATGTCATTGTAAATTTGTAAGTAATTTTTTTGGGAGTAAGGACATACCTCATGTCTGGGCGTAAACAGCATGCACACCGGTCTCAGAGGTGCCGGAGACAGTCAGGGTCCTTGAGCTGTGTATTTCTCCTATGGAGCCAGAACAGTGGAACCCCCCTCAAGGGGCATTACATGGGGTAAATAACTGGGGTACACTAAATAACTAAAATGGGGTACAGTGGGACATAAAATTATAAAACAGGTTATGTTCCCAGAATGATGATCCAGGGCATAGCCAAAACTAAAAAATATGCCCACCCCAAACCCTATGCTCTGAATCATCATTCTGGGAATGTGAGAGCGCTGCGCATTTGAGGCAACGTAAAAAGTCCCCGATGATAGTGACTCCGTGACCGATGACCCATTTTTTAAAATAAAAAATACCCCCAGAGGTCTTATCAGTTTTTTTTTTTTATTAAACATTTTTGGGGCAATTTAGTGGTTTTATGGGGTTAAAATTTGGAATGTACTCTGGACTTGGTACATTGCGGTCAAATTGTAGAAAATGAAGAGGGAAAATTTTGTACTCCATGGAAGTGTGATACTCCCTGAAGCAATCCTTAATGCAGAGGCCTGGCTGATCGGGGCAAGTGTCACATTGAGTGATGGTGTCCTTCCGAATCCCCCTCTTGTAACACACTCTGCATCTTTTCTGGGCTCATCCCTTCTTTCCAGTGTGGGGGACCTCACCTGGAAAGTGTTGGCCTGGGACGATCCTGGCACCTATATTTCCAGTTCATTGAGGAAGTCCGGCCTGCTCTTTCCCGGTCGCCAAAGATCAGGACCTTTAGGACTTCTTCTTGGAACTGGAGGAATGTCCCTGTGTTGCCAGCGTACTGGGACAGTACAAACGAGTTGTACATGGCAACCTGTTCCATGTAGACTGCAACTTTCTTGTACCATACCCGTGTTTTCCGCATGGCATTATATGGCTTGAGGACTTGATCAGAAATATCAACTTCCCCCATATACCGATTGTAGTCCAGAATACAATCGGGCTTGAGGACCGTTGCTGTGGTACCTTGCACAGGGACAGGTGAGCTGCCGTTACCATGAATAGTGGTCAGCATAAGGACATCCCTCTTATTTTTATACTTGACCAGCAACATGTTTTCATGGGTAAAGGCACGGGACTCACCCTTGGGAATAGGTGTCTTAACAAAATTTAGAGGGAGGCCTCTCTGGTTTTTCCGCACGGTCCCACAAGCGGACGTCGATCTGGCGGCAAGGGATGTGAACAGAGGGATGCTGGTATAAAAGTTGTCCACGTACACGTGGTAACCCTTATCCAGCAATGGGTGCACAAGCTCCCAAACGATTTTCCCGCTAACACCCAGAGTGGGGGAACAATCTGGGGGTTCAATACGGGAATCTCGTCCCTCATACACTCTAAACTTGAGAGTGTACCCGGAGGTACTCTCACAAAGTTTATAGAGCTTCACGCCATATTGCGCCCACTTCGAGGGAATATACTGGCGGAAGATGAGTCTCCCCTTAAAACTGATAAGAGACACATCAACCGAGAGGTCCCTGAGGGGTACGTAGGCCTCCAAAAATTTGGCCCCAAAGTGATCGATGACCGGCCTCACTTTGTAAAGCCGGTCATAGGTGGGATCACTTCGGGGTGGACATGCCGCATTATCTGCAAAATGCAGGCATTTCCAAATGGCCTCGAACCGCTTCCGTGTCATGACCATACTGTCAAGCGGGGTCTGGTATAGGACGTCCCCGCTCCAGTACTGTCTGACACGTGGCTTTTTGACCAGGCCCATATGCAGGAAGAGGCCCCAAAATGTCCTCATTTCTGCTGCACTGACGGCGTACCATTCATTGGACCTGGCCAAAAAAGAATCCGGGTGGTGGGCGATGAACTGCCTGGCATACAGATTCATCTGCTCCACAATCAGATTGACAAAACTGTCGCTGAAAAAATAACTGAAATAGTCAATTTCAGTGAATCCAGAATTGTCAATCCGGATTCCGGAGTCGCCAACAAACTCCGCAATCCGTGGCTGATAAGCTTCTGGGGGTCTCCAGACAGGTTCATCGGAAGGGGGCTCCGGTAAACTTGTCCGGGGGGTCAGACTCCTAGTACGAGCAGCATCACCACTTGCACTAGTGCCGGCCACTGGGCCACTATCATGGGGGGTGCGCGGCCTCGCCTGGCGGCGTCTCCGCCGCCGTGCAGGGGGCTCATCATCAGTACTAGATGATGAGGAGGACGATGAGGAACACAGGAATGTTGGATCTTCATCGTCCTCACTGGCAGATTCGGAGTCGGAGGCAAGAAAAGCATATGCCTCCGCTACCGAAAATGCCTGGCGAGCCATCGCCTTTTTTCTACGGTGGCGGGGGGGGGGGGGGGCGTTGACGGGGGGGGGGGGGGTATGTACTGTGTGTGTGCTTGGTGTAACTATGTATAACGGTGTGAGATTAGAAATCACACACCGTTATATGGGGGCGGGGGGAAATGCTGCAGCCAAAAAAAAATGGGGGGGGCTAATGCAGCGCCCTGAAACCCTTATAGGGCCCGGGTCACACTGAAAAACTGCAGAAGACCCTTGGGGACCTATTAGGGGGTCGGCGGGGGGGAAATTTTTACTTTTTTTAAAACTTTTTAAAAACTTTTTACCCTACCTTTCCCTGGATTGTATTCTTTCCCTGATCTATGGGGGGCTTCTTTTCTTCTGTGGGGGCTCTGATCTTGGCAGAAGGGGGGTCCCGGTCTTCCTCCAGCAGCTCTGACCGCTGACTGAACTCAGCCAGCGGCGGGAGCTGCGGGAAGATGCTGTTAACCCCTCCCCTGCCGGCTGCTATTGTCCAGCCAATAGCAGCGATCCTGGGGGGGGAGACGAAATTCCCGCATCGCCGGAATAGCCGCAAATCGCATGTGTGAATTCACCCCCCTGGGCATTTGCACGGGATGCCTGCTGAACGATTTCAGCAGGCATCCCGACCCAATCTCCGCCCGGCGCACGGCAGGGACTAGAACTGCCCATGACGTAACTGTACGTCATGGGTCCTTAAGACCCAGGGTGTCGGGACGTAACGTTACGTCATGGGTCCTGAACGGGTTAAGCGTAGTGAAGCGTATTGTACTCCCCTCATACACGCACTAATTATGTCAGGCAGAGAAGTGCCAGGACGTGCACAGAGGAGTGGCAAAGGCCATGTCATGTCTCGACCAGCAACCCATCTGCCGTCATCGATTGGTTAACTTGGTCATCCACTTCATCACCAGTGACATCTGATACCCCCAGTTAACAGTCGGTAGGTTCCTCAGACACAACCCTCAGTTGGCATGGCCCGGGAGCAGTCCCTGTCCTCCCATTGCCTCTGTTCTATGCTGTTCCCTCCCCTAAAGAAGTATCTTATGCTGTGAGTTAAGCTCCACTATTCAATGAGGATGATCTAATAGAGGACAGTCAGCAGCTACTGCCCAGCCATGAAGTGGAGGGGACATCTGCCACTTCCCCCGCTAGGTGGGCAAGTAGTGATGAGGAGAGTGACGTGGGAGGCGATGTTGCCAGGGTTCAGGGTCCTAAAGCAGACACTGTTGAGGAACCTGAGGAGGACATCAGCGACATGCAGACAAGTGTTGATGATGAAGAAGCCGATCCCAATTGGGAGCCGGGTGCAGAAGGGGCTTCATCATCATCAGGACAAGAGAGTTGCAGGTGGCCTGTGGGGCAGCAGCTGAACCAGCAAGATGGTAGCATGGTTGGCAGTCAGCAGAAGTGGAAATTCTGGAGCCAAACATTTCCGGGGGAAACTACCTGCCTCGCGGCAGCCTACCTTCTCGGAAGGTAGTGGAACAGGGGTTCCTGGAGACGGCGGCAGTAGCAGTCAATTAGTGCGGACTGTTTGTGGGAAAATCAGCTACTCGGTGGTGTGGCAGTTTTTCATCAAGCATTCGGAGGAGGTTCACATAGCCACATGCAAGATATGTCGGCAGAAGGTGAAGCATGGCCAGGGTCCCTATGATGGCACCATGGCCCTGCATCAACATATGCTTCACCACCATAAAGTGGCCTGGGAGAACCGTGGTTCCGATGTAGTGGTCCAGCCTGCGGCATCACTTAGTGGCAAACCGCACCCTCTTTCAGCCAGCCAAGGCTCCACCACCTCAGCCGAAGGGAGCTGTGTGTCATACCCTCCTTCTGTCACTCCAAATTCTCCTGCTCCTCCTACTTTTAGTAAGTCATTCCGCCAACAATCCATTGGCGAAGCCATGTCCAAGAGGCAACAGTATGCGCCCACTCATCCAATGGCGCAGAAGCTGAATGTGCTACTGTTCAATTTGCTGGTGCTTCAGTCCCTCCCTTTTCAAGTGGTGGACTCTGCACCTTTCAGAGAACTGATGCTTGTGCCGAGCCGAGGTGGAGAGTGCCAAGTCATCATTTATTTGCGAAGAAAGCAGTACCAGCCCTGCACAATTTTGTGGAAGAGAAGGTAGGCCAGTCCTTGAGCCTGTCGATATGTACCAAAGTGCACGGCAGCGCCGATGTCTGGAGCTGTAACTATGGTCAGGGACAAGACATGTCCTTTACGGCTCCCTGGGTGAATGTGGATCCTGCACAGCCACAACACCAACTTGGACATGTCACGCTGCTTCCTCCTCCACATTCTCAGGCCATTGGTCCTGTGACAGTGTGCGACTCTGCCTCCTCATCCTCCACTTTGTCCTCAGCCTCCACATCCCAGACAAGTCTCAGTGGCTCTTCAGCATATCATGTGTGCAGGGCACGGCGGTGTCACGCTGTTCTTAACATGGTTTGCCATGGCGAAAGGAATCACACAGGGGAGGAACTGCTAAAAGTAATTTGTAAAGAAATCGGGGAGCATGGCTTACTCCACGAAAACTGAAAATGGGAACCATGGTGACTGACAATGGGAAGAACATCTTACATACACTGCTACTGGGAAGGCTGAGAGGATGGACGATGGCGCCCTGCATGGCACACGTGTTCAGTCTGGTTGTGAAGCAGTTCCTGAAGGGTTTCCCCCATTTGCAAGATATCCTAATAATGGGAAGGAAACTTTGCATGCACTTCAGCCACTCGTACACCGCAAAGCACACCCTCCTTGAGCTGCAGCGTCAGAACGGTATCCTCCAACATAGTCTTATTTGTGACGTTGCCACACGTTGATATTCCACCCTCCACAAGTTGGACCGACTGTACGAACAGAGAAAAGCCATCACCAATTTCTTGATGATCCAAGCGGATAGAGGTACTCCCCTTTGTAACTTCAATGTGAACCAGTGGCAGCTCATACGTGACACCTGCCGTTTGCTCAGGCCCTTTGAGGAAGCCACATTATTAGTCAGTCACCAGGATTACAGGATGAACGACATCATTCCACTGCTTCAATTCTTACAACACGTGTTGGAAATGATATCTGGTCAGGGCACTGGAGACGTGGCACCTACATCTCACGGCAACATGAGCCCTGTGGGGGCCGAACTGGAGGAGGAGGTGGAGGGGCACAGTGGAGCACAGTTTAGGTTTTGCCAAATGGGCAGTTTTTCTAGTAATCTGACAGGAGAGGAGGAGCAGGAGCAGCCAGAGGAGCTTAAGGGTTATGAGGAAGGCGAGACAGAGGACCTAGATACACCGTGGCAGTATTCAGTGGAGATGGAGGCAGGTAGTCCCTCCGATTCACTTGCACAAATGGCACGATGCCTGCTCACTTGCTTGCGTAGGGACACCCGAATTGTCACCATTCGGCAGCGGGATGTCTTTTGGATCTCCACCTTATTGGACCCTCGCTACCTCCAAAAAATAGGGGCCTTTTTAAACCCACTGAGAGGGAGGACAAAGTGACCTACTACAGAGGCATCCCATGTAGTCAGTTGGCCGATGCCTATCGGCGTCATCGTCCATCCTCTCACAGGTTTGAATCAGGGGGCCCCCTGCGCTCACCTTCTACTGCCATGGCTGCTGGGGAGGGGTGGCAGGATCAGTACCAGCTCCATCAGCAGCAGCCTGAGTCTACAGTCGCTGATGAGTACCTTTCTTCACACGCATAGTGAAGCAACTCATCAGCAGCAGGTACACCTGGAGCAGGACCTGCACCAGCAGGTGGTGGCATTCCTTGACATGCCCATGCCAACACACCTTGAAGATCCCCTGGACTTCTGGGCAGCCAAACTTGATTTGTGGCCACAACTAGCAGAGTTTGCCCTGGAAAAGCTGTCCTGCCCAGCAAGTAATGTGCCATCAGAGCGTGTGTTTAGTGCGGCGGGGGCCATAGTCACCCCAAGGTGAACTCGTCTGTCCACGAAAAATGTGGAGAGACTGACCTTTGTGAATATGAATCAGCCATGGATCAGCCAGGATTTAAAAAAAGGGGGAAAAAAGCAAATTGGACATTATGTCACACCAAACTCCAAAATGGGCTGGACAAAGTTATTGGCACCCTTTCAAAATTGTGGAAAAATAAGATTGTTTCAAGCAGGTGATGCTCCGTTACACTCACTTGGGGCAAGTAACAGGTGTGGGAAACATAAAAATCACACCTGAAAGCAGATATAAAGGAGAGACGTTCACTTATTCTTTGCATTCTGTGTCCCACACTAAGCATGGACAATAGAAAGAGGAGAAGAGAACTGTCTGAGGACTTGAGAACCAAAATTTTGGAAAAATATCAACAATCTCAAGGTTACAAGTCCATCTCCAGAGATCTAGATTTTCTTTTGTCCACAGTGCACAACATTATCAAGAAATTTGCAACCCATGGCACTGTAGCTAATCTCCCTGGACGTGGACAGAAGAGAAACATTGATGAAAGGTGTCAACACAGGATAGTCCGGATGGTGGATAAGCAGCCCCTATCAAGTTCCAAAGATCTTCAAGCTGTCCTGCAGGCTCAAGGAGCATGAGTGTCAGCTCAAACTATCCGTCGACATTTAACCTGTTAAGGACCCAGGGCATACGTCGCACGGCGTGGCCCCGCATCATAGTGGGTCGGGCCTCTAACAACGGCCGGGACCCGTGGCTAATAGCGTGCGGCATTGATCGCGGTGCCGTGCGCTATTAACCCTTTAGACACAGCGTTCAAAGTTGAACGTCGCGTCTAAAATGAAAGTGAGAGCCTGCCGGCTAGCTCGGGGAGCTGTTCGGGATAGCCGCGGCGAAATCGCAGCATCCCGAACAGCTTACATGTCCAGGCATGAGCAGTCAAGCGGCAGAATCATTGATCACTGGTTTCTTATGAGAAACCAGTGATCAATGTAAAAGATCAGTGTGTGCAGTGTTATAGGTCCCTATGGGAGCTATAACACTGCAAAAAAAAAGTGGAAAAAAAAGTGAATAAAGATAATTTAGCACCTCCCCTAATAAAAGTTTGAATCACCCCCACTTTTCCCATAAAAAAACAGTGTAAATAAAAATAAACACATGTGGTATCGCCGCGTGTGGAAATGTCCAAATTATAAAAAATATATCATTAATGAAACCGCACGGTCAATGGCGTACGCGCAAAAAAATTCCAAAGTCCAAAATAGTGCATTTTTGGTCACTTTCTATATCATGAAAAAATGAATAAAAAACGATCAATAAGTCCTATCAATGCAAAAATGGTACTGCTAAAAACTTCAGACCACGGTGCAAAAAATGATCCCTCATACCGCCCCATATGCGGAAAAATAAAAAAGTTATAGGGGTCAGAAGATGACAATTTTAAACGTATAAATTTTCCTGCATGTAGTTTTGATTTTTTCCAGAAGTACGACAAAATCAAACCTATATAAGTAGGGTATCATTTTAATCGTATGGACCTACAGAATAAAGAGAAGGTGTAATTTTTACTGAAAAATGTACTGTGTAGAAATGGAAACCCCCAAAATTTACAAAATGGCGTTTTTTTTTTTTTTTTTTCAATTTTGTCTCACAATGATGTTTTTTTTCCGTTTCGCCGTAGATTTTTGGGTAAAATGACTGAGGGTATTACAAAGTAGAATTTGTGGTGCAAAAAATAAGCATCATATGGATTTTATGGTGAAAAATTGAAAGAAAGAGTTATGATTTTTTAAAGGTAAGAAGGAAAAAATGAAAATGCAAAAACGGAAAAACCCCGGGTCCTTAAGGGGTTAAATGAAGTGAAACGCTATGGCAGGAGACCCAGGAGACCCACTGCTGACACAGACATAAAAAAGCAAGACTACATTTTGCCAAAATGAACTTGAGTAATCCAAAATCCTTCTGGAAAAACGTCTTGTGGACAGATGATACCAAGATAGAGCTTTTTGGTAAAGCACATCATTTTACTGTTTACCAAAATGGAATGAGGCCTACAAAGAAAAGAACACAGTACCTACAGTGAAATATGGTGGAGGTTCAATGATGTTTTGGGGTTGTTTTGCTGCCTCTGGCACTGGGTGCTTTCAATGTTTGCAAGGCATCATGAAATCTGAAAATTACCAATGGATTTTAGGTCGCACTGTACAGCCCAGTGTCAGAAAGCTGGGTTTGCGTCCGAGATCTTTGGTCTTCCAGCAGGAAAATGACCCCAAACATATGTCAAAAAGTACCCAGAAATGGATGGCAACAAAGCGCTGGAGTGTTCCGAAGTGGCCAGCAATGAGTCCAGATGTAAATCTCAATGAACACCTGTGGAGAGATCATAAAATTGTTGTTGGGAAAAGGCGCCCTTCCAATAAGAGAGACCTGGAGCAGTTTGCAGAGGAAGAGTGGTTCAACATTCCAGCTGAGAGGTGGAAGAAGCTTATTGATGGTTATAGGAAGTGACTGATTTCATTAATTTTTTCCAAAGGGTGTGCAACCAAATATTAAGTTAAGGGTGCCAATAATTTTGTCCAGACCATTTTTGGAGTTTGGTGTCACATTATGTCCAATTTTCTTTTTTCCTCCCTTTTTTGGTTTAGTTCCAATACCCACATAGGGTATTGCTATGTGTATAGCACATAGGGTGTTTTGCTATGTGTATAGCAAAACATGTGTTACTGTAATCCTTTTCTGTGAGAAATACTTCATTTTCTTGAAAAATTTAAGAGGTGGCAACATTTACGGCCATGACTGTATATGGTCTCCTCTTGCTGCCAACACCTCCGCGCTGTGTCAATCAGCCACTATATGGTCTCCTCATGCTGCCAACACCTCCACGCTGTGTCATTCAGCCACTATATGGTCTCCTCATGCAGCCAATACCTCTACGCTGTGTCATTCAGCCATTATATGGTCTCTTCCTGCTTCAGCCACATCCAAGCTTTGCCATTCAGCCACTATATGGTCTCCTCATGCTGCCAACACCTCCACGCTGTTTCATTTAGCCACTATATGGTCTCCTCATGCTGCCAACACCTCCACGTTGTGTCATTCATCCACCATATGGTCTCCTCATAATGATGCCACCTCCAGGCTCTGTCATTCAGCCACTATATGGTCTCCTCATGCTGCCAATACCTCTACGCTGTGTCATTCAGCCACTATATGGTCTCTTTATGCTTCAGCCACATCCAAGCTTTGTCATTAAGCCACTATATGGTCTCCTCATGCTGCCAACACCTACACGCTGTTTCATTTAGCCACTATATGGTCTCCTCATGCTGCCAACACCTCCACGTTGTGTCCTTCAGCCACTATATGGTCTCCTCATGCTGCCAACACCTCCACGCTTTGTCACTCAGCCACTATATGGTCTCCTCATGCTTCAGCCACATCCTAGCTTTGTCATTCAGCCACAATATGGTCTCCTCATGCTGCCAACACCTCCACGCTGTTTCATTTAGCCACTATATGGTCCCCTTATGCTGCCAACACCTCCACATTGTGTCATTCAGCCACTATATGGTCTCCTCATACTGATGCCACCTCTAGGCTCTGTCATTCAACCACTATATGGTCTCCTCATGCTGCCAACACCTCCACGTTGTGTCATTCAGCCACTATATGGTCTCTTCATACTGCCAATACCTCTACGCTGTGTCATTCAGCCACTATATGGTCTCTTCATGCTTCAGCCACATCCAAGCTTTGTCATTCAGCCACTATATGGTCTCCTCATGCTGCCAACACCTCCACGCTGTTTCATTTAGCCACTATATGGTCTCCTCATGCTGCCAACACCTCCACGTTGTGTCATTCAGCCACTTTATGGTCTCCTCATACTGATGCCACCTCCAGGCTCTGTCATTGTGCCGCTCTGCGGCAGTGATTCTAAAAGCGATGCCTGTAATCTGCATGTCATACTGAATAACAGTATTATTTCACTACCCCAGCACACTCCATATGCGTGTTAGAACAAAGGAAAGTGCTCTACACCCCTATTAAGGTTCTCTGTAGTCCAGAAATAGCCATTTTTAATATATATTTACCAGGAATAAATTCAGATCGAACCAAATTTTTTTGAAAAATTCGGCAAATCTAATTTTTCAAAAGTTCACTCATCTGTAATCATGACATCACTATTAGTAAAGACAGTAACATGCAGACATAATTCACATACTGTCAGGAAGAATAACCAGTCATACTTTTATCAAGCGTATTATAATCATTTCTGTACATACAATAGATGACAATTTTAGGAATAAATGAATGGAATTCTTTTAATAGCTGCATCTTTTTGTTTTTGAAGGGGAATTTGCATATCTCTACAAGCTTCCAGTAATATTCTCAGTGGATAAGCCCATTGTAGAAAATTTCCTACATCTCATCTTATCTTGACTCACATTGATTGATACAATTACAGATACAAGAGGCTATTCCTGTCAGTAATCTAACTATATAGATCTGTATGTAGCACCCCTGATACAGTACGTCCTCTGATTTGTATGTCCAGAAAACTGAATTAATATCAAATATCACAGTAAATGTCAGTTTCTCCCAGACTGCATTTATATGTGACACAAAATCCAACAGAGTATTTTATGGCCTCATCCATTTCTATAATCTATAAAACGGCACCACACTAGAGCATGTCTTTAGCTATGCAATATTATTTAAAGCAATTCCATAAAAAATACACGCCGTTGAGCTGAAAAATCCTATTTTTTTAAAATCATTTTACCTATTGCTGCCGCACCCTTCACATGATCAATCAAAGTATACAGATTTACAACATCATTGGTGACTAATAGAATATCAATAGGAAAATCCTTAGTGTCCAGCAGAAAATATTTAGGAGGGTAATTATCATGAGTGATTTTTTCAAAAAAAAATGGGCTAGCTGCAGATGTTGTGTGATTTTTTTTTCTATTGTGGCCAGCACTGGCACAAGGAGCATGGCCTAGCAAAAAAGCACGTGTCTGCTTGCAAAATTTACGTCAGTTTGTGCTGTCAAAACAGCAAAGACTGCTGTTGAAATCTCTGTAAATCAGTTCATAACTTTTTGTTGTTGTTACTCTGTGTCTCATCTAAACCTACCATTAAAATTATAATCTATTATTATAGATTTCTCTGTCAGTAAGCATTTAAAATTAAATGTTTTCCTTTCTTGTATATACGCTCTTACTTACTGGCATACTAGCGACCATTAAATCTGCTAGCATACTAGCGACCATTAAATCTGCTAGCATACTAGCCACCATTTAAAGCACTAAATGACCAATAGTATGAAAACAAGTAGGAGCTGCATCAACTTGTCATGGCTGTTGTTGGCACTAGCTGGATGCCGATGAAAACCATAAGTGACAGGTCTTAAATAGGGCATTGTTAATAATAACCTAACATGAAAAGGAACCTGTCTTCTTGATCATGCACTCCAAACTTCTGGCAACATCTTCTAGAGCAGAAGGAGCTGAATAGATTGATGTTTATTATTAAAGGGGTACTCCAGGGAAAAACTTTTTTTTTTTTAAATCAACTGGTGCCAGAAAGTTAAACAGATTTGTAAAGTACTTCTATTAAAAAATCTTAATCCTTCCAGTACTTTTTAGCGGCTGTATACTACAGAGGAAATTTTATTTTCTGTTCACTGTCCACAGTGCTCTCTGCTGACACTCTTTTTATTAGAAAAATACAAAACTTATCAAATACAAAACACAAAGCAAGCTTAACCAGCTATAACATAAATAAGAAATACTCTAGAACCAAAAACAAAACCTCATAAACAAAACCCTGCCTAACCGGCCAGCCCAGCTTTACTGAGATACTAAAATACTAAGATATTAAAGTATGCCCAAAATATCTAATCAAACACTCACACACTTACCGAAAATGAACATAAGAAAAATAAATAAATAAATAAAATAGCACAACTTGGCTTGTCAAAATATAAACATAAAAGTTATCATTATCCGACTATAACTCAAAACCATCCATACTTGGGAACACGCAACAAGAAAACTAAACAGAAACGTAGCAAGCACACCTCAAAAAAAAAAAAAAAAAAAAAAAATTATATTTTTTGTACATATACATACATACAAACAAAAACTATAATAGTAATAATAATAATAATAATCATCAAAATAATCATATCACACATACATTCACTTACAAAACATCCAAATTAACTGGATCCTCTATCCGGGACTAATGAAAATACCAAAGAAAACATAAAACAGACCAAATAACTGAAATAAACTAAATAAACCACATATCAACACAGCAACTGGTCCGGCTACCATAACGCTGAAACAATATAGATATAACACAATATAGGTACAAAATTACTAAATATACTATATAATAAATTTATAATTATAAATAAAATATAATATAAACAAAATATATGCACTACAGAAAACCCCTACAAAATCAATAGAAAACCCTAGGAAAAACCCTACACTAAAACTGTACCCTCACCCACACCACCCCTCCTGTACATGGGTCAGAGTCCATACCGTTCTTACAGTTCACAAAGTCCAGTCCTTAACTGACCCATGTCAGGTCCCCCAAAGATGAACACCACCACCCACAAGCACACCCTCCCCACCTAGCACTCCTCCCAACCAACTTATACACAAACTTATACAAACTGAACCACAACCCACTTTAGGCCCAAGTTTGGTCGCCTGTAAGCCCTTCATACCATATCAGCTTAAAAACAAAACAAAAAACTAGCGTGCACATGCATCAGCCCACCACCAGGGAGAAGGATGGCAGACTTGATACATTCAAAATAATTTTACACTCTTTCCCTAACTCCCCCTACAATTCTCCCTAATCCTATCCCTTCATTCAAACTAACCCTGTTCTCGTCCTATCTCTGTCCCTCTGACACTGTCCCCAACCAAAATAAAGGTACTCTACCCAAAAGATCTAGTACCTAGGGCACATCAAAAGAAAACCCTCTCCACAGGAGAGAAGCCCTACTGGTACCAAGACTGCCATACTCCAAAGACCTGATCTTCCCAAGGTCACCGGTGATGTTCCTACAGACCTCCACCTCGGAGAGGATTTTCTGTTGGGTCGACACTAAACACCGTGCATTCCACGTGTAGTACCTAACCACTAAACTGACTAAGAATAAAGTGCCCCGATCTCGGCCACCCAGGTTCCTGAATGCCCCATAAGCCCACTCCTGATAGGTAAGGCCGGCAAGTTGACTCCAGCCGATGGAAGCGCCCACCCTGTTGTAAACTCCTATATTAAAGGGACAATGAAGCAGGAAATGGTCCATGCTTTCCAGCGTGTCCCCACACTCTTCTCGGGGACATCCCCGGTCATCAGAGTTCCTACACTTCAAATTGTCCCTCACATATAGCTTCCCCTGAAAGCAGCGCCAGGCCAAGTCCCAAAACTTCTGGGGGATCCTTTTCATGTTTAAAAGGTACAACCCCACCCTCAGATCCCGACCTGGGCAGTCCCTGAGCGCCAGAGGCTTCTGGAAGTGGGTCAACAGAACCCGTTTGTCAAGGAACTGCCTTGACTGGGTCCTGATCTCCCACACTCCCAGACCCCACCGACGTATCGCCTTCAGAGTCGGGGTAGCGTAAGCCGGAAGATATCCATGGGGCGTACGGAGGTCCTTCACTTGCCCTCCTGTCTCCCATTCCTGGAAGAAAGGCCGAAACCATTCCCTACAGGAGAGTACCCACGGAGAAGCCCTCTCTGACCAGAGGTTTGAGATGTTAGCTTTCAAGAAGGTGTTGGTTAAGAACACCACAGGGTTTACCATAGATAAACCCCCTAGTCTCCTCGTGCGGTACGTAACCTCCCTCTTGACTAGGTTCATCCTGTTCCCCCATAACAGTTGGAAAAACAGGCTGTAGACCCTAGTGTAGTAAGCATCTGGCAGGATACATACGCTGCCCAGATAGATAAACAAGGGGAGCAGGTACGATTTGATCAGGTGTACCCTTTCCCTGAGGGTCATAGACCAACCCTTCCACTGGTCCACCTTCTGAGTGGCATCCTGGAGCTTACCATCCCAGTTTTTGGTGGGATAATCATCCTGGCCGAATATGATGCCCAACACTTTTGCTGACTCTTGGGGCCCTGGAAGGGTGTCCGGGAGATCAAACGTGGGATCTCCCCCTCCCAGCCAGAGACTCTCACACTTATCCCGGTTGATCTTAGACCCGGATGCCTCCGAGTAGCGGTCCACTTCCGACATCACCACATCGACCTCCTCTCGCGAGGACACGAAAATGGTGACATCGTCAGCGTACGCCACCACTCTCAGTGGGAAACTCTCTGCCCCTGCATACAAGATCTTAAGCCAATTCACAAAAGTACTCGGTAAGCGATATCTCAGGAGGACGGACCAGAGGTACTCGTGGTTCACCCGATCAAACGCTTTGGCCTGATCCAGGGACAGCAAGTACCCCTTCCAGAAACCCGCACTACTCCTCTCCACTGCCTCCCTGACACTAAGGACCGCACTTAAGGTGCTTCGGCCTTGAACAGAGCAGTGCTGGGCCCCTGAAAGGAGCCGGGGTGCAAACTTCACCAGCCGATTAAACAGTATCTTGGCCAGAAGCTTCCTGTCCGTATTGAGAAGAGCTATGGGCCTCCAATTCTCAATACGGCTGGGATCTTTACCCTTTGATAGAAGAATCAGGGCTGACCTCCTCATTGACTTCGGCAGAGTGCCCGAGGAGAGACACTCATTGAATACCTCAGTCAAGAGGGGAGCTAAAGACTCCTTAAAGGTCCTGTACCACTCGGATGTTAAGCCATCCGGACCCGGCGACTTCTTAGGGGCGAGCCCCTCGATCGCCAGTCTCACTTCCTCTTCCCTGATTCCTTCTGCCAAAACATCAAGAGAGGGGTCTACCCCTGGCTCAGGAATGGTTTCAGCCAGGAAAGCCGACATCTTGTCTCGATCTAGATCCTTCCTCCCCAAGAGGTGCGAGTAGAAGGATCTGACGACCTCCAAGATCCCTGATCTGGACCGATTCAGAGATCCTGTACTATCAATCAGTCCTGAAATGACTTTACTACTCACTGACATCTTACAGTTTCTGTAAGGGTCGGGGGAGCGGTACTTCCCGAAATCCCTCTCAAAAACCAAAGATGCGTGCCTATCGTACTGACACCTCATCAGCAAGGATTTCACTCTGGAGATATCCTCTCGGCTACCTCCAGTCGAGACGAGAAGCTCGAGTTTCCTCCTCAGACCCTGATACAGGCGATACCTGTTCAGGGACCTGAGGCTCGAGAGCTGGCGGAAGAACCCCGCAACCCGCTTCTTGAATATCTCCCACCACTCTGACTTACTACTACATAGGCCCAGTAAAGGTACCTGACTCTGAAGAAAATCCTCAAAGGACTGTCTTATCTCCGCTTCCTCCAGGAGGGACGAATTCAGCTTCCAATAACCTTTTCCCATCCGGGGGGTCTCTGAAACATTCAGGGAAAACAAAATCATACAGTGGTCGGAGAACTCCACCTCAACCACGGACACTGCGGAAGAGACGGCTTCCTCCTTTAAATAAAACCTATCTATCCTAGACCTGCGACTACCTTGATGATAGGTGAAACCCGTGTGGCCTGAGGGGCTCCGGATGTGGGCGTCCTCTAGGCGAGCTTCTCTAGCTATGCTAATCAGTGCCACACTATCGCAAGTCAGCGGACCATTGGAGCCTCTCCTATCTTGAGACCTCGTGACATTATTGAAGTCCCCTCCAAAGATCACTTGCCGACTCGTAAAAAGAAAGGGCTTAATCCTCATAAAGAGATCTTTACGGCCCCGCTTAGTTTGTGGGGCGTAGATGTTAATGAGCCGGAGCTCTTGTCCCTTCATGAAGACATCTAAGATCAGGCACCTCCCCATTTCTAACTCAATAACCCGTCTGCATTCAACAGGAGCGGTAAAAAGGACCGCCACCCCACTATACGGCTCAGCCGCAAGAGACCAGTGGGAGGGACCGCGCCTCCACTCTCTTCTGGCTTTTACCAGGGAGGCTAAATCTGACAACCTGGTCTCTTGCAGATACAAAATGTCGGCTTCAACACGGCCGAGAAAATCAAAGGCTGCGAATCTAGCCGTATCAGACTTTATGCTGGCACAGTTAATAGATGCCAGTGTCAGTGGGGTGAGTGCCGCCATCCTGGGTGATTGAGTTAGATGGCCTCACCCTTTAAACCTTCTTCCTCTCCTTCCCTCCACCCCCATCTGAATCGGAGGAAGACCCTTTGCCTCTTTTTAAACTCAGGGATATATCCATCCCAGGATCTTTACCTCCAGCATCTGGTGTTACCTCTCCCCCTGAGGAAACTGCCCCAGAGGAAGGAGGCTCGGCACCTCCTGGAGGCCGCACTGCCTCCGGACCCTCGAGAAGAGGAGGGGAGATGGTATCCCCAAGGGCCTCATATCGATTTGAAAGGACGATCAGAGGGTCAGAGACTGAGTTGTTCCTTCTATGGTCTGAGGCTACAACTGAAGAGGAGGACGGCGCTGCCTTACTCTTACCCTTCTTCCTCCTCTTCTTCTTTTCCTGGCCACCATTTACTGTCTGCCCCTCCTTCTCCTCCTCATCCACAGTTTCGGATTCAGAGGCATGACTGGAGGAAGGAGCATCTTGACATTCTTCCCTACGCAGTCTCCCTATCTCCTCATCCAGTTCGGCCCCACCCAAAGCCTCAGAGTTATTCTGACCTCCTTCTGAGCCAGTGTCTGGAGTGGGACCTCGAGCTACCCCTGGCACCTGGGCATTCTCAAGGGCCCTCTCCAACCTGCGCTTCTCCTCTCGCCTCCGCATAGAGGGGGTCTTATGTTTTTCCTTCACTGGCTTTGGTGCCCCCTCTCCTCCACTAGTCCCCTCCCCCGCTGGGGCAATCATTAGGCTCTCCCCAGCTGGGGCGGTCACAGTGTTGGAGAACGAGCGTGGACACCGGCTGAACGGGTGACCTAAGTCACCACACAAGTTACACCGAATCTGCCCACAGGTGGCCGCCAGATGACCCACCCCACAGCAGAGGGCGCATATCTGCTGAGTGCAGTTGGCACTAAAGTGGTTTGGGTCACCACACCTGTGACACAGCCTCGGCTGCCCCTGGTAGAAGATCTGAATCCTGTCGCGTCCCAGAAAGGCGGCCGAAGGGATGTGGGTGACCGTGTTCCCTGAACGCCTGAGACGAACGGAAAACGTCCAGGCCCCAGACCATATATTGTGCTCGTCAAAGTTCTTCCGGGGGACGTCCGTCACCTCCCCGTACCTGCCCAGCCAGGTCATAATGTCATAACAAGAAAGTGACTCGTTACGGGTCAAAACGGTCACTTTCTTTACCATACTCTGGCGAGATACCGCTTTTACAGCGAAATTTCGCCATCCGGGCTCGTTTTTCATCAGCTCATAATTAGACCAAAAGAGATCTAGTCCTTCCGGCCTAACAAAGCTGACGTCAAACTCGGAGGAGCCGAAGGGGTGAATCAGGGCAAAGATGTCCCCAGCCCTGAAACCCATCTGGAAAAGAAGCTCCACCACCTTGCCCCTTTGGGGGCACGCATCTTCGCCTTTCCAGACCAAACGGGCCACATTCCTGCGACCTACCTCCTGCCCGTGTGTCTGGAGGGACCATACGGTCTCCCCATTCCTCTCTCGGAACGCTCCCAGACCATGTCTCTCCACCCAAAAAGACAGGTCCATCTCCTTTCCCTCTACCTGGAGCGTCCTTTCTCCTCTCTTTAGTGCCTCCAGGAGACGCCGTTGCAACTGACCTTCACCAGATGCAGGAGGTAAAGATCCTACTGAACCCCCAGCCGCCACACTTGCATAACTCCTGACGACCGGGGGGGCAGCCGGACCAGACACCGTCCCTACATCCCCGCCTAGGCCACCTGTACTGCCACAAAAGCCACTCTTATTCCTACCATCCACACCACTACTACTACTACTCTCATTCACACAACTACTCCTCCCATCTGCACCACTACCACTCCTCTCATTTACACCACTACCACCTCTCCTATTCACTCCACTATCACCACTCTTAATCACTCCACTACCACTCCTCCCATCTGCACCACTACCACTCCTCTCATTCACTCCACTATCACCACTCTCATTCACACCACTACCACTCCTCCCATCTGCACCACTACCACTCCTCCCATCTGCACCACTACCACTCCTCCCATCTACACCACTACCACTCCTCTCATTCACTCCACTATCACCACTCTCATTCACACCACTACCACTCCTCCCATCTGCACCACTACCACTCCTCCCATCTGCACCACTACCACTGCCACATACACCCCTCTCATCCACAGCACTACCACTCCCATCTTTCACACACCTTGTATTAACATTGCTTTTATTGACAGTATTTTTGGGATCAGCAGCTGCTTCACCCACTACCTCTGGGCTGGCCTGGACATGCTTTAGCTTGGCCTTTTTGTACATTCTCAGGTCGCCGGCGGCTGCCATTGTCGGCGACGCTGACTCCTCCTCCATTCGAGATGTCACCGCCGACATCACCTCCCGAAGCTGAGGCTGCCCCTCCAGGCGCACCTCCACCACTCCTCCTGCCACTGATGTGCAGGGACTCCCCTCTCTCACAGGGGAGATCCCTGCAGTGCCTGCGCCACACACTGTGCCCAACCGCACAGGCTCAGCAGCAGGTTCTGACACCTGGACGCTCCCCCCCCTCTCAGAGGAGTGCCCCGCAGCACCGACACTACTAGCAGCGCCCAGGGGACCGCCCCCCAAGCAGAAGATCTCACCACACACCTCAGGCGCCTGGACACTCCCCCCCCTCTCAGGGAAGTGCCCCGCAGGGCTAGTAACATTGCCCACAATACTCAGGGAACCGCTCCCCTTGCAAACTGCCGCATAACTATTGCCCACTATTAGCCTGTCCTGCTCTTCCCTACCAGCAGGACGCGTGACTGTAGCACCCGCGGCCATGTTGGATGCAGCACTGTACCCCCCGTGCTGGTCCCGTTCCACAGCAGAAGCGGGATCTGGCAGGGTGGGGGGCCCAGCAGCCTGAACCAACTTTTCAGGTGGCCCAGACTGCTGGATAGGAGAGAAAACAAACTTTATCTGCTCCTCAGCCTTTTTCTTCTTCTTCTTCTTCTTCCTCTTCCTCTCCTCAGGGCCCAGGTCCTGGCCAAAACTGAAATTTTCCAGACGGGTGGGTGACTCCTGCATCACTATGGCCCGCAGGAGCCCCCCACAGACCAGTCCACTGTCACCGCCATCATTACTGTCACTTTCCTCAGAGGTGGCTGGTAGGGCGACTTGGGCAGGGTTGATGTAATCCGCACTCGGGGTGACAGAGGTCTTAGGGGTACACGGGGTATCACACACATCCCCCTCACTCTCATCACCCTCACTGCCGCCATCTCCCTCACCACCTTCCTCCATCTTCTCCTCCGTGACACACAAGCACTCTTCCTCCCCCTGACTATCCTCTTCCTCCTTCACAGGGGTCCGCATGGTTTTATAGCGGTCTTCATTCTTTAATTTTTCTTTAAACATGCCTGCTCCCTCTACAATCAGCATTCGGGCTCTCACCACCTCCTGCTCCTCTGCCTTCAGCTCACACACCCTGGCAGCAAACTTAGCCCTCATAGCCTTGGCAGAGTTATCTGTTTGGTAGCGAGCAAACTTCAGGTCTTCCCTTATGATTTTCAGCTTTTTCCCCAGCTGCTCATATTCTACAAGATTTGCCTGCATGCGGGAACCGAAAGTAGCTAGCGACTCCCTGGGACCCTTCACCCCCCATTGCTGGGGTTCCATAGTATCAGACACAGTCCCCGAAGACATAACCATAAGCTTCTTACCGGACGCCTTGCGGTTTCCAGCGAAGGACGGGGGAGTGGGCTCCACATTACTGCGGAGCCTGCTGGATCTTCTCACCCTGTCCTTGGAATCGGCCGTAGCTCTCTCACTCCCACCCCCCTCCGGCCTAGTTCGAGGGGTGGAAGTCTGGGGCTCCATAGCAGGAGGCTCTCCCAAGGAAGCTGCCACCCTCCTGGGGAAAAGGCTGTAGGAAACACTGCTTCAATCCTCTCTCTCTGGAAGTCAGACACACCCAACAGCTGCTGTGTTCCACAGGAAGTGCTCTCTGCTGACACCTCTGTCCATGTCAGGAACTGTCCAAAGCAGGAGAAAATCCCCATAGCAAACATATGCTGCTCTGGACAGTTCCTGACATGGACAGAGGTGTCAGCAGAGAGCACTGTGGTCAGACAGAAAAGAAATACAAAAAGAAAAGAATTTCCTCTGTAGTATACAGCAGCTAATGAGTACATGATTTTTAATAGAAGTAATTTACAAATCTGTTTAACTTTTTGGCACCAGTTGAGTAAAAAAAATGTTTTCCACCGTAGTACCCCTTTAAGGGAGAACATTCTGTATAATTTACATTTTTTTCGTGTAAATCTCTGCTCATTGTGGGCTAAGCAGTCAAGCAGGTGGTCCTACACAGTTTTTGACAGCTATCTGTGTAGGTCTGCCCTCTTGACTACTGTGAGTTTTGCTTTATTGAACAACATATGTAAATGTTTAAATTCTCCCTGTCACGATGCCGGCTGGCAGGTAGTGGACCCTCTGTGCCAGAGAGGGATTGGCGTGGACCGTGCTAGTGGACCGGTTCTAAGCCACTACTGGTTTTCACCAGAGCCCGCCGCAAAGCGGGATGGTCTTGCTGCGGCGGTAGTGACCAGGTCGTATCCACTAGCAACGGCTCACCTCTCTGGCTGCTGAAGATAGGCGCGGTACAAGGGAGTAGGCAGAAGCAAGGTCGGACGTAGCAGAAGGTCGGGGCAGGCAGCAAGGATCGTAGTCAGGGGCAACGGCAGAAGGTCTGGAAACACTGGCAAGGGACACACAAGGAACGCTTTCACTGGCACTAAGGCAACAAGATCCGGCAAGGGAGTGCAAGGGAAGTGAGGTAATATAGGGAGTGCACAGGTGATAACTCTAATTGGAACCACTGCGCCAATCAGCGGCGCAGTGGCCCTTTAAATCGCAGAGACCCGGCGCGCGCGCGCCCTAGGGAGCGGGGCCGCGCGCGCCGGGACAGAACAGACGGGGAGCGAGTCAGGTAGGAGAGCCGGGGTGCGCATCGCGAGCGGGCGCTACCCGCATCGCGAATCGCATCCCGGCTAGCAGCAGGATCGCAGCGCCCCGGGTCAGAGGACGTGACCGGGGCGCTGCAGCGGAGGAGGTGAAGCGAGCGCTCCGGGGAGGAGCGGGGACCCGGAGCGCTCGGCGTAACAGTACCCCCCCCCTTGGGTCTCCCCCTCTTCTTGGAGCCTGAGAACCTGAGGAGCAGACTTTTGTCAAGGATGTTGTCCTCAGGTTCCCAGGATCTCTCTTCAGGACCACAACCCTCCCAGTCTACTAAAAAAAAATTTTTTCCTCTGACCTTTTTGGCAGCCAAAATCTCCTTGACCGAGAAGACGTCCGAGGAGCCGGAAACAGGAGTGGGAGGAACAGATTTGGGAGAAAAACGGTTGAGGATGAGTGGTTTGAGAAGAGAGACGTGAAAGGCATTAGGGATACGAAGAGAAGGAGGAAGAAGAAGTTTATAAGAGACAGGATTAATTTGACACAGAATTTTGAAAGGACCAAGATAGCGTGGTCCCAACTTGTAGCTAGGGACACGGAAGCGGACATATTTAGCGGAGAGCCATACCTTGTCTCCAGGGGAAAAAACGGGGGGAGCTCTTCTTTTCTTATCCGCGAACCTCTTCATGCGTGAAGAAGCCTGTAAGAGAGAATTTTGGGTCTCTCTCCATATAATGGAAAGGTCACGAGAAATTTCATCCACAGCGGGCAGACCAGAGGGCAAGGGGGTAGGGAGGGGGGGAAGAGGGTGACGGCCGTACACCACGAAAAATGGGGATTTGGAGGAAGATTCAGAGACCCTGAAGTTATACGAGAATTCGGCCCATGGAAGGAGATCTGCCCAGTCATCCTGGCGGGAGGAAACAAAATGTCGCAAATAATCACCCAGGATCTGGTTAATTCTTTCTACTTGTCCATTGGACTGGGGATGATATGCAGAGGAAAAATTTAATTTAATCTTGAGTTGTTTACAGAGAGCTCTCCAGAATTTAGACACGAATTGGACCCCTCTATCCGAGACAATCTGCGTAGGCAACCCGTGAAGACGAAAAATGTGTACAAAAAATTGTTTAGCCAACTGAGGCGCAGAAGGAAGACCAGGAAGAGGAATGAAATGTGCCATTTTGGAGAATCGATCAACGACCACCCAAATAACGGTGTTGCCACGGGAAGGGGGTAAATCAGTAATAAAATCCATACCAATCAGAGACCAAGGCTGTTCGGGGACAGGCAGAGGATGAAGAAAACCAGCGGGCTTCTGGCGAGGAGTCTTATCCCGGGCACAGATAGTGCAGGCTCGCACAAAGTCCCCAACATCCGTCTCCAGAGTTGGCCACCAATAGAAGCGGGAGATGAGTTGCACAGATTTCTTGATGCCCGCATGACCTGCGAGATGGGAGGAGTGACCCCATTTGAGGATTCCGAGGCGTTGGCGTGGAGAAACAAAGGTCTTTCCTGGAGGAGTCTGTCTGATGGAGGCAGGAGAAGTGGAGATCAGGCAGTCAGGTGGAATGATGTGTTGCGGAGGGAGATCAACTTCTGAGGCATCCGAGGAACGAGAGAGAGCATCGGCTCTAATGTTCTTATCGGCAGGACGAAAGTGAATCTCAAAATTAAATCGGGCAAAGAACAGAGACCACCGGGCCTGGCGAGGATTCAGCCGTTGGGCCGACTGGAGGTAGGAGAGGTTCTTGTGGTCGGTGTAGATAATAACAGGAAATCTTGATCCCTCCAGCAGATGCCTCCATTCCTCAAGTGCTAATTTAATGGCTAGAAGTTCTCGATCCCCGATGGAGTAGTTCCTCTCCGCTGGAGAGAAGGTCCTAGAGAAAAAACCACAAGTGACAGCATGCCCGGAAGGATTTTTTTGTAGAAGAACAGCTCCAGCTCCTACTGAGGAGGCATCAACCTCCAATAGGAAGGGTTTGGAAGGGTCAGGTCTGGAGAGCACGGGAGCCGAAGAAAAGGCAGACTTGAGTTGTTTAAAGGAGTCTTCTGCTTGAGGAGGCCAGGACTTGGGATCAGCATTTTTCTTGGTTAAAGCCACGATAGGAGCCACAATGGTAGAAAAATGTGGAATAAATTGCCTGTAATAATTGGCGAACCCCAAAAAGCGTTGGATAGCACGGAGTCCGGAGGGGCGTGGCCAATTTAAGACGGCAGAGAGTTTGTCTGGATCCATCTGTAGTCCCTGGCCAGAGACCAAATATCCTAGAAAAGGAAGAGATTGGCATTCAAACAGACATTTCTCAATTTTGGCATAGAGTTGGTTGTCACGAAGTCTCTGAAGAACCATACGGACATGCCGGCGGTGTTCCTCTAGATTGGCAGAAAAAATTAGGATATCGTCCAGATATACCACAACACAGGAGTATAATAGATCACGAAAAATTTCATTGACAAAGTCTTGGAAGACGGCAGGGGCATTGCACAGTCCAAAGGGCATGACCAGATACTCAAAGTGTCCATCTCTGGTGTTAAATGCCGTTTTCCACTCGTCCCCCTCTCTGATGCGGATGAGGTTATAGGCGCCTCTTAAGTCCAATTTAGTGAAGATGTGGGCACCTTGGAGGCGATCAAAGAGTTCAGAGATGAGGGGTAAGGGGTAGCGGTTCTTAACCGTGATTTTATTAAGACCGCGGTAGTCAATGCAAGGACGTAGGGAGCCATCTTTTTTGGAGACAAAGAAAAATCCGGCTCCGGCAGGAGAGGAGGATTTACGGATAAAGCCCCTTTTTAGATTCTCCTGGACGTATTCGGACATGGCAAGAGTCTCTGGGGCAGAGAGAGGATAAATTCTGCCCCGGGGTGGAGTAGTACCCGGGAGGAGGTCGA
The DNA here is from genome assembly GCF_029499605.1 of Hyla sarda. NCBI lineage: Eukaryota > Metazoa > Chordata > Amphibia > Anura > Hylidae > Hyla > Hyla sarda. The sequence goes on from NC_079192.1 coordinate 231,554,263, forward strand.
TAGGGCAATCATAAGGCCTGTGAGGAGGTAGAGTCTCAGCTTGTTTTTTGCAGAAAACATCCGCGAAGTCCATATAGGCCTTGGGGAGACCGGTTACTGGAGGAACCACAGAGTTACGGCAAGGGTTACTGGGAACCGGTTTTAGACAGTTCTTGGAACAAGAGGACCCCCAACTCTTGATCTCCCCAGTGGACCAATCCAGGGTTGGGGAATGAAGTTGAAGCCAGGGAAGTCCAAGGAGAATCTCCGAGGTGCAATTGGGGAGGACCAAAAGTTCAATCCTCTCATGATGAGATCCGATGCTCATAAGAAGGGGCTCCGTGCGGAAACGTATGGTACAGTCCAATCTTTCATTATTTACACAATTGATGTAGAGGGGTCTGGCGAGACTGGTCACTGGGATGTTGAACCTGTTGACGAGAGAGGCCAAAATAAAATTTCCTGCAGAACCAGAGTCCAAGAAGGCCACTGTAGAGAAGGAGAAGGCAGAAGCAGACATCCGCACAGGCACAGTAAGACGTGGAGAAGCGGAGTAGACATCAAGGACTGTCTCACCTTTGTGCGGAGTCAGCGTACGTCTTTCCAGGCGGGGAGGACGGATAGGACAATCCCTCAGGAAGTGTTCGGTACTAGCACAGTACAGGCAGAGGTTCTCCATACGGCGTCGTGTCCTCTCTTGAGGTGTCAGGCGAGACCGGTCGACCTGCATAGCCTCCACGGCGGGAGGCACAGGAACAGATTGCAGGGGACCAGAGGAGAGAGGAGCCGAGGAGACGAAACGCCTCGTGCGAACAGAGTCCATATCTTGGCGGAGTTCCTGACGCCTTTCAGAAAAACGCATGTCAATGCGAGTGGCTAGGTGAATAAGTTCATGTAGATTAGCAGGAATTTCTCGTGCGGCCAGAACATCTTTAATGTTGCTGGATAGGCCTTTTTTGAAGGTCGCGCAGAGGGCCTCATTATTCCAGGACAATTCTGAAGCAAGTGTACGGAATTGTACGGCATACTCGCCAACGGAAGAATTACCCTGGACCAGGTTCAACAGGGCAGTCTCAGCAGAAGAGGCTCGGGCAGGTTCCTCAAAGACACTTCGGATTTCCGAGAAGAAGGAGTGTACTGAGGCAGTGACGGGGTCATTGCGGTCCCAGAGCGGTGTGGCCCATGACAGGGCTTTTCCGGACAGAAGACTGACTACGAAAGCCACCTTAGACCTTTCAGTGGGAAACAGGTCCGACATCATCTCCAGATGCAGGGAACATTGGGAAAGGAAGCCACGGCAAAACTTAGAGTCCCCATCAAACTTATCCGGCAAGGATAAGCGTATCCCAGGAGCGGCCACTCGCTGCGGAGGAGGTGCAGGAGCTGGCGGAGGAGATGACTGCTGAAGCTGTGGTAGCAACTGTTGTAGCATAACGGTCAGTTGAGACAGCTGTTGGCCTTGTTGCGCAATCTGTTGTGACTGCTGGGCGACCACCGTGGTGAGGTCAGCGACAACTGGCAGAGGAACTTCAGCGGGATCCATGGCCGGATCTACTGTCACGATGCCGGCTGGCAGGTAGTGGACCCTCTGTGCCAGAGAGGGATTGGCGTGGACCGTGCTAGTGGACCGGTTCTAAGCCACTACTGGTTTTCACCAGAGCCCGCCGCAAAGCGGGATGGTCTTGCTGCGGCGGTAGTGACCAGGTCGTATCCACTAGCAACGGCTCACCTCTCTGGCTGCTGAAGATAGGCGCGGTACAAGGGAGTAGGCAGAAGCAAGGTCGGACGTAGCAGAAGGTCGGGGCAGGCAGCAAGGATCGTAGTCAGGGGCAACGGCAGAAGGTCTGGAAACACTGGCAAGGGACACACAAGGAACGCTTTCACTGGCACTAAGGCAACAAGATCCGGCAAGGGAGTGCAAGGGAAGTGAGGTAATATAGGGAGTGCACAGGTGATAACTCTAATTGGAACCACTGCGCCAATCAGCGGCGCAGTGGCCCTTTAAATCGCAGAGACCCGGCGCGCGCGCGCCCTAGGGAGCGGGGCCGCGCGCGCCGGGACAGAACAGACGGGGAGCGAGTCAGGTAGGAGAGCCGGGGTGCGCATCGCGAGCGGGCGCTACCCGCATCGCGAATCGCATCCCGGCTAGCAGCAGGATCGCAGCGCCCCGGGTCAGAGGACGTGACCGGGGCGCTGCAGCGGAGGAGGTGAAGCGAGCGCTCCGGGGAGGAGCGGGGACCCGGAGCGCTCGGCGTAACACTCCCTGTATGAATACTGAATTATAGAGAATTATAAAACAAACTAGCTACTTAAGTAAAAGTCTTTAATCCATGTTAAAAGGAAATGTCGAACACGTTCGCACCCCTCCCTCTAGGCATGTGCTTATGACTACTAAGAGAGTGACGTTAGCTGCCATATCAGCATGGAGTGAATGAGCTGCCTTATCACAGGTTAATAATAATCTTGTGAGAAGCCACATTAACCCTGTATTATGCACTGAGAACAGACCCAGTATAATTTCTGGATACGTATAAGTGGTAAATGCAAGTACTTCACAACATAAAACTAGAGAGTAACAATAGGTACTCCGACCCTGAGACATCTTATCCCCTATCCAAAGGGGGTTGGAGGCTGAAGCAGGAGTGAGGATTGTTGTGGCTATTGTATGTTGGAACTGAGCAAATTTACAGACAAACATTCAACAGTGCATTACATACCGTATTTATCGGGGTATACCACGCACCGGCCTATAACACGCACCCTCATTTTACCAAGGATATTTGGGTAAAAAAAGTTTTTTACCCAAATATCCATGGTAAAATGAGGGTGCGTGAGTGCGCGTGTATACCCCGATACACCCCCAGGAAAGGCAGGGGGAGAGAGGCAGTCGCTGCCCGCTTCTCTCCCCCTGCCTTTCCTGGGGTCTAGAGCGCTGCTGCCGGCCCTTCTCTCCCCCTAGCCAGGGGGAGAGAAGCGGCGCCGACAGCCAGGGGGAGAGAAAGGGCAGCGGCACCCATTGCCGGCGCCGCTGCCCCGTTGCCTCCCCCCATCCCCGGTGGCATGATTACCTGGGTCGGGTCCGCGCTGCTGCAGGCCTCCGGCGCACGTCCCCTGCATCGTTGCTATGCACGGCGCGGCGCACTGACGTCATGCGCTGCGCCGTGCAGCGCATAGCAACGACGCCGGGGACGCACGCCGGAGGCCTGCAGCAGCGCGGACCCGACCCAGGTAATTATGCCACCGGGGATGGGGGGAGGCAACGGGGCAGCGGTGCCGGCAATGGGTGCCGCTGCCCTTTCTCTCCCCCTGGCTGTCGGCGCTGCTTCTCTAGTCAGGGGGACAGAACGGGCAGCGGCGCCGATAGCCAGGGGGAGAAAAGGGCCGGCAGCAGCGCTCTAGACCCCAGGAAAGGCAGGGGGAGAGAAGCGGGCAGCGACGGCCTCTCTCCCCCTGCCTTTCCTGGGGGTGTATCGGCATATAACACGCACATAGACTTTAGGCTAAAATTTTTAGCCTAAAAAGTGCGTGTTATACGCCGATAAATACGGTAGTTTGAATTAGGGACAAAGATTTCAGCCACTGAGACTATACGCAGCATGTATACTAGCTGTGAAGAGTTTAGGTAGGGGACTTTAAAAAACAACATGTGCTGAATGTAAATAAGATGAGAGCTGACTAATGCTCAGAGCTTTGCATATGTTAGTTAAACACACACAAAGTATAGTAAAACATAAAAACAGAGAAGATTGACAGTAGTACATTTTTCAAGCATTTTCTATTCTTTAAATTATTTCTTTCATGGCTTTTAATCTTCCTTGCAACGTAACTCAGGTAAGGTAAAAATTCTCCTGAGGCTACACAAATTATTTTATCAGTGCTCATTTCTTTAGACAAGTACTATAACAACCCAATTCTGAAACCCCTCCCTCTGCTCCACTGAATGTTACTCTAAGGAGAGATCTTTACAAACACATTACACTAAACAAAATAAAATAAATGATCCTCTGAGAAACACGAGTCCACAAAAGCAATTTGATTCTAAACTCTTCCCATGGCCAAGACCGAAGAGCTGTCCAAGGATGTCAGGGACAAGACTGTAGACCTACACAAGGCTGGAATGGGCCACAAGAACATCATAGTACAGCTTGGTGAGACGTTTACAACAGTTCATAAATTTATTCATAAATAGAAGAAACTCAAAATAACTGTCAATCTGCCCTGAACTGCACGAGAGGAACAATAATTTCAAGGCAGCTGGGACTATAATAACAAAAAATATATATATATATTTGTAACACACTACTCCATGAAAAACTGAAATCCTGCTGTCCCCTTAAAGGGGTACTCCGGTGGAAATGTTTTTTTCAAATCAACTGGTGCCAGAAAGTTAAACAGATTTGTAACTTACTTCTATATAAAAATAGTAATCCTTCCACTAATTATTAGCTGCTGTATACTACAGAGGAAGTTGAGTTGTTCTTTTCAGTCTAATTACAGGGCTCTCTGTTGACACCTCTGTCCATGTTAGGAACTGTCTAGAGGGATAGGTTTGCTATGGGGATCTGCTCATACCCTGGACAGTTCCTGATACAGACAGAGGTGTCAGCAGTCAGCACTTTGGTCAGACAGAATAGAACTCCAGAAATACAACTTCCTCCGGAGCATACAGCAGCTGATAAGTACTAGAAGGATTAAAGGGGTACTTCGGGGCTAAGGCATCTTATCCCCTATCCAAAGGATAGGGGATAAGATGCCTGATCGCGGGGGTCCCGCGGCAGGACCCCATGATCTTGCAGGCAGCACCCAGTTAGAATCAGTCCTCGGACCGTGTTCACTCCGGGTCTGATTACTGGCGATCACGGGGACAGAGCAGTGTGACATCACGGCTCCGCCCCCTTGTGACGTCACGCTCCACCCCCTCAATGCAAGCCTATGGGAGGGGGCGTGATGTCACAATGCTCCAGCCCCTGGAATCGCCAGTAATCAGACCCGGAGCGAACACGCTCTCGGACTGATTCTAACGGGGTGCTGCGTGCAAGATCACAGGGGTCCCCAGCAGCGGGACCCCCACGATCAGGCATTTTATACTCTATCCTTTGGATAGGGGATAAGATGTCTCAGCGCCGGAGTACCCCTTTAAGATTTCTAAATAGAAGTTATTTACAAATCTGTAGCCAGCTTAAGAAAGCTCATGTACAGGCTTGTCTGAAGTCCGCCAATAAACATCTGAATGATTCTTTTGCATTAACTCAATTCGCAATGTTTGGAAGAGGAATGCTGCCTGTGACATCATCAAACATTGAGGTGAAAACATGCTTTGGGGTGTTTTTCTGCTTAGGAATCTGAACAACTTCACTACATCGAAGAGACAATGGATCAGGCCATGTACCTTCAAATCTTGAGCCAGGGGATTGAAAATGGGTCATGGATGGGCACTCCACCATGACAATGACCTGAAACACACGGCCCAGGCAATAAAGGAGTGGCTCAAAAAGAAGCACATTAAGGCCCTGTAGTGGCCTAGGTAGTCTCCAAACCTTAACCCCTTCAGCACAGGAAAATATTTTTCTTTTATATTTCCTACTCGTGTTCTAAAAACAATAACTTTTTTTTCCATCTACAGACTCATGTCAGGGCTTGTTTTTTACGCGACCAATTGTATTTTGTAATTACACCTTTCATTTTACCATAAAATGCATAGCACAACCCAAAAAAATTATTTGTGTGGGAAAATTTAAAGGACCGTCATTTTGCAACTTTTAGGGGGTGTTATTTTTATGAAGTGCACTCTATGGTAAAACTGTGTTCTTTAGGTTAATACAATTAAAATGATACCCATGTTTACATGCTTTAGTACTATGGTACTGCTTATAAAAACTCCAACTTTTTAAACAAAATAAGTAGGGAATCACAGAAAAAGTATAGAATGGCTGCTGGGCAGCTGGAAGGTGACACCCAATAATGCTAGGATTCACAGAGGGGGTATGCACAATTTAAAACATAATAAGGACGACCCCTGCCCCTGCCCCGATCTATCCCTTTGTCAATCCCTCTACTAAATGCACAAATTACAACCTGGAAACAGCCCTACGCGTTTCCCCCATGTGTGGTGGGTTCCTCAGGAGCAAAGGTATAATGCAAAGATATGGCAGATGCAATCAAATAATAATGGCAAAACAGCAGCACAACAGGTTGCAGTAATGCAATGATAATAACCACAAACCTGCAAACCTGTGGTGCAAAAATAAAAGAAAAGTCACAGTAATGAACGCCTCTTTAACCCCCAGAACCGCAAATACTTAGATGCACATAATAAGCAGCAGGAGCAAAAGCAAAGCAATGGTGGGCAGTTCAAAATTAGCCTGGGCAGAGCCCTGCCTCAGGCTACTAGGACTCACGTGACCTCTCCCGCAGTGGCGGATGGCGTGAGTGTACACTCTGCAGTGGCAGAGTGTCCGGTCCCTCTTTCAGTGTCACGCTGCCGTGTCAGCGGCTAGTGTGCTATTTATACTTGCGGGCAGGTACTCAGTAATGAACGCGTGTCCCTCCGTGTGCGCGTGCCACTTCCAGAAGTCGGCGTCACAGCTGGGCGCCGATGTCATATCCGGGGGCGCGATCTGTCAACGGAGCCGAGCGTCAGCGTTGCTAGACAGCGCTTTAGTACAAAAAACAGCGCTGTCACAACGCAAGATAAGTAGAACATAAGCTGTGTTATGATCAGCGGATCTCTGCCAGCCTGGGATCCTCAATTATGATAACAGAGAGCTGATAAGATGCAGATGATGACAGAAAAAAAAACTAAAAAGTAAGAGGAAAAATTTAGACCGGGGTAAGGGGAAAGAAGGAAGGTGCAGAGATTATATAAAATTAAATAACACAACACAGAGATTCATTTCTATTCTATTCTTTTGTGTTGACGGCGGGGTATGGCCGGTTTCCTGGCAGCAGGCCTCAATACTGAGAGTTGGGCAACAGATGTTTCAGATGTGTTCTCAGACAAAAAATTTATTCGAAAACAATATACACCATCTTTTAAATCAGCTTTCAGGAACATATTACTTCTTGGTGGGAGATCCGTAGCCTTGAGAACTATTTTAAAAACCAAATAGTTCCAAGGGGTCTCCGCATTAATCTCAACCCTGCCTCCAGGGTGAGGAGCCCTGGTCTTATGACCAAATGGGAGAAGGAGGCCACTCAAAGCTCCCTTAGACTTATGCAGCTGCTCCTAGAGAAGGAGAAAGCCAACATCACGTCCTCATGGAAAGACTGTGTTCCCAGATTCTCCGCTGAAGCCGAATATTCAGCCAAGGAGACACAACAGAAAAATACGGTCGAATGTTTCCAGTAACATCTGAAGGAGAGGAAGCATAGACAATTCGTGCGAGACCTGCAGGACTTTAAAGACAACAAACTCTTTGCGTTCCTCTCCAAGGCTGGTGCTGGAACATCTCAGGTTAAAGGTTCCTCTACAGAGATGGACGTCTCTGATTCTGATAGAGAATCTCAACCCAAGGGCAGAGGTAGAGGGAACAATCGGGGCAAAAGAGGTGGGCGCCCACGCAATAAGGGAGGTAGAGGAGGTACTTTCAACCCAGGGGGACCCCTCATTTTTAGAGAGAGGTCCACAATATACTCCCTACCCTCTCCGCAACCGGAACAATTAAACAACTTTACCTCTCAGATCATTAACTTATCCTCCCACCCTCTAACCACATCTGAAATGTGTATCCTTAGCAAAGGATTAGGCTATGTTCCCACCAATGTCTTTAACAACTTTAATTGGGTCAAAGGCCTGCACCTTTTTGCACGCAAATTACAGTGGCGGAAATTCCATGCAAATAGTGAACGTCGCAGGGCCCAGGAGCTGGGTCTCCCCACTGATGTGCTATAGGGTGCAGAAATTCGGGCTGATCTCCTCACAGAAGGAGAAACAGCCACTGGTTTGGGCCCCTTCACCTCTCTAAAAAACAAAAGCACACGTATGCCACCTGTGGGTGACATTTCGTGTGTAGAGGTGTTTTATAGCTAGTTGTCTCTGAACTTGAAACATTAGACCCAACAGTACATTACAACTTTGGGCATGAGGAAATGGTGGCTTTGCAGAACCTTGAGCGGGACCAGTCCCTGGTCATAAAACCCTCTGACAAAGCAGGGAATATTGTGATCATGGACTGGTCCCAATATCATACCATGTGCCTGAGCCTCCTCTCCGATGCCAACAGCTATGAGACCTTGAGTCAGAATCAAACAGAGATTTATCTTACTGAACTCAAGCAGTTGGTAACTGGAACTAGGGCTGCTGACTTATTGAGTGCTGATGAGGGGGACTTTCTGATACCACGTTTTCCCAGAACTGCCACTTTTTACGCCCTTCCCAAGGTCCACAAGGGCACTGTGCCCCTCAAGGGCAGACCTATAGTCTCTGGTGTGGGAAACATCACCCAAAATGTGGGCACTTATGTTGACACCATTCTCAAGCCCTTCGTGATGGCACTACCTTCCTACACCAGAGACACTACAGACTTGCTGTAAAAACTTGAAGGTCTGACCCTTGAGGGCAATTGCCTATTGGCCAGTATCAACGTGGAATCATTATACATGTCGAAACCGCATGAACTGGGACTACAGGAGGTTGAGTTTTTCCTGCGTAGCAGAGGCATTCAATTCCGAGCCCACAGCCAGCTAGTTCTTGATCTCCTCAGGTTTACACTCACAAGAAACTACTTTGTGTTCGACAGGTGCACCTACCACGGCTCAGAGGCGTGGCCATGGGGAGCCCATGTGCCCCCACCTACGCCAATTTATATCTGGGCTGGTGGGAGGAGTCGGTTGTGTTTGCTGAGGAATTACAACATCACACAGAGCTGGTTGGCTTATGGGCTTGGTATATTGATGATGTGTTTATCCTCTGGAATGGCACTGTTGAACAATTTACCAACTTTGTGGCAGATCTGAACATCAACGAACTGGGACTAAAATTTACATTTGAGATACATCCTCATGAGATCCCGTTCCTTGATGTTCTAATCAGTAAAAATGATCAAGGAACTCTTGACACTACGGTTTACCGTAAACCCACCGCCACAAATTCTTTGTTAAATTGGCATAGCCACCACCCTGGGCCACTTCGCCAGGGTATTCCTAAGGGACAGTACCTCAGGATGAAGAGGAACTTTTCCACCTCCTCCGAATTTCTCAAACAGGCAGCGGATCTCAGACTTAGGTCTAACCCCTTAAGGACCGAGGGTTTTTCCGTTTTTGCATTTTCGTTTTTTCCTCCTTGCCTTTAAAAAATTATAACTCTTTCAATTTTGCACCTAAAAATCCATATGATGGCTTATTTTTTGCGACACCAATTCTACTTTTTAATGATGTCAGTCATTTTGCCCAAAAATCTACGGCGAAACGGAAAGAAAAATCATTGTGAGACAGAATTGAAAAAAAAACTGCTGTCTTTTAACTTTTGGGGGCTTTCGTTTCTACGTAGTACACTTTTTGGTAAAAATGACTCCTTATCTTTATTCTGTAGGTCCAATCGATTAAAATGATACCCTACTTATATAGGTTTGATTTTGTCGTACTTCTGGAAAAAATCATAACTACATGAAGGAAAATGAATACGTTTAAAATTGTCATCTTCTGACCCCTTTAACTTTTTTATTTGTGTGCATCATATGGGGTGGTATGAGAACTCATTTTTTTGAAGTTTGTAGCTGTACCATTTTTGCATTGATAGGACTTATTGATCGCTTTTTATTCATTTTTTCATGATATAAAAAGTGACCAAAAATGCACTTTTTTGGACTTTAGAATTTTTTTGCACGTACGCCATTGACTGTGCGGTTTAATTAATGATATATTTTTATAATTCAGACATTTACGCACACGGCAATACCATATATGTTTATTTTTATGTTTATTTACACTGTGTTTTTTTTATGGGAAAAGGGGGGATTCAAACTTTTAATAGGGAAGGCGTTAAATGATCTTTATTCACTTTTTTTTTTTCACTTTTCTTTTTGCAGTGTTATAGCTCCCATAGGGACCTATAACACTGTACACACTGATCTATTACATTGATCACTGGTTTCTGACTCTCATTGGAAATCACTGATCGATGATTCTGCTGCTTGACTGCTCATGCCTGGATCTCAGGCACTGAGCAGTCATTCAGTGATCGGACAGCGAGGAGGCAGGTAGGGACCCTCCTGCTGTCCTGTAAGCTGTTCGGGATGCCGCGATTTCGCCGCAGCTATCCCGAACAGCCCACTGAGCTAACCGGCATACTTTCACTTTCACTTTAGACGCGGCGTTCAACTTTGAGTGCCGCGTCTAAAGGGTTAATAGTGTGCGGCACCGCGATCAATGCCGCGCGCTATTAGCCACAGGTCCCGTGGCCACGTATTATAGATCGGGAGCGGACACATGACGTTCCAGTACGTCATGTGTCCTTAAGGAGTTAAAGACCAGGGTTATCCTGACCGTATTCTTAGGAAGGCATTCCAAGAGACTAAACACAGAGACCGAAGTGAGCTGCTCACTCCCAGACCTAAACCACAAACTGACAATATCGCCAGAATAGTGGCTACCTTTGATGGAGGCACAAGGGAGGTCAAAGCTATCCTCAACAAATATTGGCATGTACTACAGATGGATCCGGACCTTACACCCATCCTTGGCGCCCACCCACAGATTTCATTTAGAAAGGGCCGGAGCATAGGGGATAGTCTTGTACATAGCCACTTTGTTAGACCAACCACTGCCCCCACCTGGTTAGACGGCCAGACCATGGGCTGCTTTCGGTGCAGCGGCTGCGTGGCCTGCCCACATGTTCAGGTTACAAAATGTTTTATCAGCTCGGTTACAGGTCACTCTTTTGTCATCAGAGATTTTGTAAATTGTAGGTCTAGAGGAGTCATCTATAAAGCCACCTGCATTTGTGGCCTAGAATACATATGCAAAACCATTCGTGAGTTCAGACGCAGGGTTGGCGAGCATCTCAGAGACATTGCATGAACAGCGGACAAACCTCTTGCACGTCATGTTCAAGATCAACATGGGGGGGACCCCAAAGTTTTGAAATTTGTGGGGATGGAAATTGTTAGACCTCCTGTGAGGGGAAGCGACTGGGATAAACTCATTTTGCAAAAAGCGGCTCAATGGATTTTTAGACTACAAACCCAGTCCCCTTTGGGCCTTAATGAGCAGCTGAATTATGCCTGCTTTTTTATAGCTGAACCCCCCCCCCTTCCAAATTTCCAAGCCCTCTCTGTGTTGTGTTATTTTATTTTATATCATCTCTGCACCTTCCTTCTTTCCCCTTACCCCGGTCTAAATTTTTCCTCTTACTTTTTAGTTTTTCATTCTGTCATCATCTGCATCTTATCAGCTCTCTGTTATCATAATTGAGGAACCCAGGCTGACAGAGATCTGTTGATCATAACACAGCTTATGTTCTAATTATCTTGCGTTGTGACAGCGTTGTTTTTTGTACTGAAGCACTGCCTAGCAACACTGACGCTCGGCTCCGTTGACAGATCGCGCCCCCGGATATGACGTCGGCGCCCGGCTATGACGCCCACCTCCGGAAGTGGCGTGCCCAAACGGAGGGACGCACTTTCGTTACTGAGTATCTGCCCGCAAGTATAAATAGCACGCCAGCCGCTGACACGGCAGCGTGACACTGAAATCGGGACCGGACACTCTGCCACTGCAGAGTGTACACTCACGCCATCCGCCACTGCGGGAGAGGTCACGTGAGTCCTAGTAGCCTGAGGCTAATTTTCTGCCCAGGCTAATTTTGAACTGCCCACCATTGCTTTGCTTTTGCTCCTACTGCTTATTATGTGCATCTAAGTATTTGCGGTTCTGGGGATTAAAGGGGCGTTCATTACTGTGACTTTTTTTGATTTTTGCACCACAGGTTTGCAGGTTTGTGGTTATTATCATTGCATTACTGCAACCTGTTGTGCTGCTGTTTTGCCATTATTATTTGATTGCATCTGCCATATCTTTGCATTATACCTTTGCCCCTGAGGAACCCACCACACGTGGGGGAAACACGTAGGGCTGTTTTCAGGTTGTAATTTGTGCATTTAGTAGAGGGATTGACAAAGGGATAGATCGGGGGAGGGGTCGTCCTTATTAGGACGAGTGCTCCGACGGTCCCTGTGGGAGCAGGGGTAGTCCTCCCAACATCTCCCCTGACAGGGTATATTAGGGTCCTCCCATTACACGGCCTATTTACCCAGGCATCCCTACATCCCTGAGTCACACCAGGAACCATGCACTCTGGTCCCTGAAATTGTCTCTTGTATTTTGGTTTCACATTTTTTGTTACTGTACTGTCAGTGGGGCATCTTCATGTATTTTAACTGGTACTCATGAAATGTTATGTTTTAAATTGTGCATACCCCTTCTGTGTAACAAAATAAGTAGCTTTAAGATTGCCATATTTTGACCCCCTATAATTTACTCTTTTTCTGTGTACAGAGATGTACAAGGGCTAATTTTTTGCGCCATGATTTGTAGTTTTTATCAGTACCATGATCTCAAATTTTTTTAATGACTTGTGATGTGACCAAAAATCAGCAATTCTGGTGATATTCTGGCAGAATTCCCCTTGGACATTCCACCATGGGAGCAATAATGTGGTATGCTTCAGAACATAAGCCCTTCCGTTTCCTAACTGACTTCTGTGTGCAAGCACAATTTTTGTTGTTACAGGTTTCTACAGCAATGTTTAAGCACGGTGCCTGACGAACTTGTCAAGGAAGTTTTTGCAGTAACCAATCTCGTAAGTGGTGTGCCCGGCTACGGCCGTGATTCTCAGGAACCTGAACTCTATAGTGTATCTGGACTACTAAGCGATACAGTGGACATTTGTGTAAATATGCCATAGTAATATATTTTGCTTACCGTTATGCACAAAGAAAATTTTTTCGGTCCTGCACTATAATTGTTGTAGTGTAATAAAAATGTTTATAATTTGTTGTACACCAAAAAGTCATAGTGTACTGTATTCTCTGATGTCTGGTAGTTTTCTCGTAGGGGTTGTCCTGAACTAATCAGGAGAAGCAACATTTCCCCCCATCACCAATATCATGTTCAGTCAACAGTAAAGTGGTGTACTACACATAGTCATAAGTACACATAAAGTACACATAGTCATGTACATATGTTTCATGTACAGTAGGACTGTAACACTCACAACACAGTCCATAAAAATGCCTAAATGTGTCTAAAATGTTAAATGTGATATTTCTTGTGTCCTCGTGCTCAGGATACTTTGCTGGCCAGAAGGTATTCCTGTTACCCACAAAAGCACATAACAAAAAGTCAACGGTAACAAAATGTCAAATGTTATCTAAAAAAAATGTCTAGCATAAGAAAATGTCTAGCATAAAAATAACTAGCCAGCAGTGGGAAAGAAATAGCTAGCCTGGCACTGCTACTTCACACACCTGAGCATATTCATTAAAATAAACACAATGCAGCAGTAGATATTCGTAAGCAGTGGTGGTGTGAAACTTGATTGAGAGCTTCACATGTATGTATACTTTCAATAGCAAGGAAAAAATTCAAGTGCACTCACCACGTTAGTTGCTTCTTCAATATTCTTTTATTTCTTGTCACAGAAAGACATAATGCAGGGAGATGACACAAGGGGGGTGTACGTGGGCTACTCTCAGTAAGGGGCCTTATGAAGCGCTTGTAGCGCGAGACTCGTCCGTGGCCCACGTACATCCCCCCTTGTGTCGTCTCCCTGCATTATATCTTTCTCTGACAAGAAATAAAAGAATATTGAAGAAGCAACTAACATGGTGAGTGCACTTGAATTGTTTCCTTGCTATTGGAAGTAAAAATAACTAGTGTTCTGGGGGAGAAGTGCGTAATGCCAAGGGACCCAAGTAGCCAAGGCATAAGTAGCCAAGGCATAAGTTGGGGGTTTGTGATGTCCCAGTAAAGGATATCATTCCACAATTCTATCAGCTTGCGTGCCTGCACGTCCTCAGGGCTAACCTGCAGTGTTCGCCCATAATGTAATTCGTTGTACATTTAATGTAAAGGACCTTTGATATGGTCACATGTTTATTAGTGACATGATAATGGTTGTCACATGTTAAAGTCACATGTTTTGTTACCCAGAGAGCACCAGGTGACCAGATGACCCACAGCTAGTCTATGGGCTCCTTGCACAGCCCCCCTTCATAAGTAAGGGATGAGCTGCAATCTGTCTCTTCCACCACACTTTCTGCTGAGGTCAAGTCCAGACATCTCAGAGCCCGTGTCCAGCACATCTGGAGGCCTCAAGCCTAAATTACAGCCACAAGCCAGTAAGTCAAGCAATCTCTGTCTGCTGTCACTATTGTCAGTCAAGTCAAGTCTATTATAGTCAGTGTGGCTGTCCTAAAGTCTGTCAAAGTCACTGCAAGTCCCAGCAAGCTGTAAGGTCCCCTGTGTTACTGGTCACCTCTCTGGGATCCTGGCCTACCTGTAAAGACTGTACCATCTGTCTACCTCACAAAAATACTACATATACTCTTACACAGTTACCCCCCCCCCCTCCCCCAATAAAAATGAATAACATCTGGTATGGAATTGTTTTCAAAATGGAGCCTGCAGCTGTTGCAAAACAACAACTCCCAGTATTGCCGGACAGCCATTGACTGTCCAGGCATGCTGGGAGTTTGGCAACAGCTGGAGACACCCTGTTTGGGAAACACTGCCGTAGGGTAATTTTGGTATCGGAGGCAAGTGTAATTCTTGCATCCGGGTCTGTCCCTCTGCAAATCCCTGATTTAGGCCTCAAATGCGCATGGTGCTCTCTCACTTCGGAGCCCTGTCGTATTTCAAGGCAACAGTTTAGGGCCACATATGGGGTATTTCGTACTTGGGAGAAATTGCCTAACAAAATTTGGGGGGCTTTTTCTCCTTTCACCCCTTATGAAAGGTAAAGTTTGGGTCTACTCCAGCATGTTATTGTAACATTTTTTTTATTTTTTACACTAACATGCTGGTGTTGCCCCATACTTTTCATTTTCACAAGGGGTAAAAGGAAACAAAGGCCCCCAAAATTAGTTACGCAATTTCTCCTGAGTACAGAAATACCCCATATGTGGACATAAAATGTTCTGCGGGTACACAACAAGGCCCAGGGGTGAGAGCGCCATGTACATTTGAGGTGATTTGCACAGGGGTGGCTGATCGTTACAGCGGTTCTGACATAAAGGCAAAAAAAAAACACTCGTGACCCTATTTTGGAAACTGCACCCCTCACGGAACGTAACAAGGGGTATAGTGAGCCTTAACATCACACAAGTGTTTGAAGAATTGGATGAGAAAATGAACATTTTTTATTTTTTCACAAAAATGCTGGTTTTATCCCAAATTTTTCATTTTCACAAGGGGTAATAGGAAAAAAGCCCCCCAAAATTTGTAACACCATTTCTTCTGAATATATAAATACCCCATGCGTGGACGCAAATTGCTCTGCATGGCACTACAATGCTCAGAAGAGAAGGGCTTTTGGAGAGAGAATGTGTCTGGAATTGAAGGCCATGTGTGTTTATAAAGCCCCCATGGTGCCAGAACAGTGGACCCTCCCCCCACATGTGACCCCATTTTGGAAACTACACCCCTCAAGGAATGTAACAAGGCATGCAGTGAGCATTTACACCCCATTGGTGTCTGACAGATTTTTTGAACAGTGGTCCATAAAAATAAAAAAATGTAATTTTTCATTTCCACAGCCCACTGTTCCAAAGATCTGTCAAGCACAAGTGGGGTGTAAATGCTCAGTGCACCTCTTATTAAATTCTGTGATTGGTGTAGTTTCCAAGATGGGGTCACATGTGGGGGGTCCACTGTTCTGGCACCATGAGGGCTTTGTTAACACACATGGCCCCCGACTTCCATTCAAAACAAATTCTCTCTCCAAAAGCCCAATGGCGCTCCTTCTATTCTGAGCATTGTAGTTTACCCGCAGAGCACTTTACATCCACATATGAGGTATTTCCATACTCAGAAGAAAAGGGGTTAAAAATTTTGGGAGGTTTTTTTCTCCTATTACCCCTTGTGAAAATGAAAAATTTGGGGTAACACCAGCATTTTAGAGAAAAAAAAATAACAAATGCTTAATTTTCATGTCCAACTTTAGCAGAACTTTGTCAAACACCTGTGGGGTGTTATGGCTTACTGTACCCCTTTTTTTGTGGTTCTGGCACCATAGGGGCTTCCTAAATGCGAAATTACCCCCCAAAACCATTTCAGCTTAATTTACTTTCCAAAAGCCAAATGTGACTCCTTCTCTTCTGAGCATAGTAGTGCATCCGCAATGCACTTGACGTCTACACATGGGGTATTTACATACTCAGAAGAGATGGGGTTACAAATTTTGTGGGGAATTTTCTCCTATTACCCCTTGTAAAAATGTTAAATTTGGGGAAAAAACTGAATTTTAGTGAAAAAAGAAAAAACTCTTTTACACATCCGACTTTAATGAAAAGTCATCAAACACTTGTGAGTTGTTAAGGCTCACTTTACCCCTTGTTACATTCCTTGAGGGGTGTAGTTTCCAAATTAGTATGCCATGTGCTTTCTTTTTTTTTTTTTTTTGCTGTTCTGGCACCATAGGGGCTTCCTAAATGTGACATGCCCCCCAAAAACCATTTAATTAAAACTCACTCTGCAAAATCCCATTGTTGCTCCTTCCCTTCTGAGCCTTCTAGTGCACACGTAGAGCACTTGACATCCACATATGAGGTATTTCCTTACTCAAAAGAAATTGGTTTACAAATTTTATGGGATTTCTCCGTTCTCCATTCTTTTACCCCTGTAAAAAATTCAAAAACTGGGTCTACAAGAACAGAGTGAGTGTAAAAAATGAAGATTTAGAATTTTCTCCTTCCCTTTGCTGCTATTCCTGTAAAACACACTTTCTGAATGTCATTTTGAATACTTTGAGGGGTGCAGTTTTTATAATGGGGTCATTTATAGGGTATTTCTAATATGAAGGCCCTTCAAATCCATTTAAAAACTGAACTGGTCCCTGAAAAATTCTGATTTAGAAAATTTTGTGAAAAATTGGTAAAAAGTAAAAACATGTCAACTTTATGATGCAAATAGAAAGTAGACATATTGTATATGTGAATCAATATATAATTTATTTGGTTTGTCTATTTTCCTTATAAGCAGAGAGTTTCAAAGTAAACACTGTTACGCCTAGCGCTCCGGGTCCCCGCTCCTCCCCGGAGCGCTCACGGCGTCTTTCTTCCTGCAGCTCCCCGGTCACTCCCGCTGACCGGGAGCGCTGCTCTGTCATGGCCGTTGGGGATGCGATTCGCACAGCGGGACGCACCCGCTCGCGAATCGCATCCCAGGTCTCTTACCTGACTCGCTCTCCCTCGGTCCTGTCCCGGCGCGCGCGGCCCCGCTTCCTAGGGCGCGCGCGCGCCGGGTCTCTGCGATTTAAAGGGCCAGTGCACCAATGATGGTGCCTGGCCCAATCTTCCCAATTAGCTTAATTGGCTCCCACCTGTGCACTCCCCTATATCTAGTCACTTCCCCTTCACTCCCTTGCCGGATCTTGTTGCCTTAGTGCCTAGTGAAAGCGTTCCCTAGTCTGTTCCTAGTCCGTGTTCCTGACCTCCTGCCGTTGCCCCTGACTACGATCCTTGCCGCCTGCCCCCGACCTTCTGCTACGTCCGACCTTGCTTCTGCCTACTCCCTTGTACCGCGCCTATCTTCAGCATCTTCAGCAGCCAGAGAGGTGAGCCGTTGCTAGTGGATACGACCTGGTCACTACCGCCGCAGCAAGACCATCCCGCTTTGCGGCGGGCTCTGGTGAAAACCTGTAGTGGCTTAGAACCGGTCCACTAGCGCGGTCCTCTCCATCCCTCTCTGGCACAGAGGATCCACTACCTGCCAGCCGGCATCGTGACAAACACAATGCTACATTTTCAAATTTTTCATAACATTTTCAAATTTTTCACCAAGAAATGACACAAGTATCGACAAAAATTTACCACTGACATAAAGAAGAATATGTCACGAAAAACAGTGTCAGAATCAATATGAAAAGTAAAAGCATTCCAGAGTTATTAATGCTTAAAGTGGTCAGATTTGCAAAAAACGCTCTGGTCCTCAAGGTGAAAATAGGCTGTGTCCTTAAGGGGTTAAAGGGGTATTCCCAACATTAAAATGTATTCCCTGTCCACTTAAAAAGGAGATAACAAGCTGTTCAATGAGGGTCTGACCACTGGGACAACAAATGATCCTGATGAGTTAGTAAAATTTGCCCCAATCCCCCCCCCCCCCCCTCATAAGGAATGGGAGAGTGTGAGAGTGCAGCCGGCACTTCATTTATTCTGTATGTCATGTCAGAACATTGCCAAGTGCTTAGCTTCATTCATTCGGGGAACAATTTTGCTTCATTCTCAAGGTTGCTGGTGGTTCCGGTGATCGGATTTCCACTGATCAGGATGTTTTTCCCTAGTCTGTGGATAGGAATTTTAGTAAAACCTATTTAACATTCTATAGTATTGAATGTAATATGGGGAATTAGAATCATTTTTATTAGGACACACGTTGCAGGGGCAGTAATCATATGTAACAATACATTCACAGTAACATCATTCACCGTAACTATACATGTAACTAATAGAACTAAAGCACCAAGCTATGAACCAAAAGATGTATGATATGTGACTCATACCACATGTATGGTATTTAGATAAGTAATGTATGGAGCAGCAATACTAAAATGATTGATACATAATCTTAATTTATCAGTACATTCAAGAAAGTTTGGGATGGAGAAAGAACATAAAGTTGTCTGAGAAAGAAAGCAATTTAAATGTCACACAATTGTACAATATATCATGAAATGCCTAACCTGCAGTAAACAGTTAGGTGAACAAAATACTAAAGACAAGAATCAGTTTAAAGAGCTTTTCAAAGTAAATGAAACAAAACAGGACATTGGAGCAATAATGCAGCACGGAACATGTGGCCTTGGTTTTAAAGGAGTACTGCAGCCATAGAAAATTATCCCCTATCCGCAGGATAGGCTATAAGTGTCTGATCACTGGGGGTCAGACTGCTGGGACCCCCATCGTAATCACTGAGGTCGACAGATACGCCCCTCCATACAGCTCTATGGGAGAGGCGGGGATGCATGAACACTGCATCTCCGCCTTTTCCATAGAGATACATAGAGGGGGGTGTTGGCCGTGGTGTAATGCTGCGGCTGACACACCTCCTGCATGGGAGAGCCGCGGCAGAGCCAAGGGCCCATACTGTAGATCGCGGGGGATCCCAGTGCTTGGACCCACCATGATCAGACACTTATCCTCTATCCTGCAGATAGGGGATATGCTGTCTATCACTGCAGATCTCCTTTAAAAACATATAGCTAAATGTTAGCAATGAAACAGTTAGTGGCCAATAGAAAAGTAGTTTGTACCTATGCATAGATACTGCCATTCATTCTTTAAGATTTTTACACAGTCAGTCTATAAACAGGATCATGGAAGGTTAATGCATCACTTCATCGCTTATTATGTGGATGAGGACGTAAGTGAAATTATTTATAATGGAAGTTGCAACTAAGGTGAACTTGGGACAAGACAACATTGATGACTGACAAAGTAAGAGATGTTTGTTCTGAACATCAGCCCTTGACTAGTAAATATTTTGAGCAGAGATTAAAAGCGTCTTTATAAAAGCGAGGTTTCATTTGAACTTCTACTGTGCAGCATAGATAACTGTAAATAGCAGACAGCCATCTGCCATTGTAATGAAATTATCCGACTTCCAGACCACTTGTAATTGTTTTTGAATAAGTCTGCAAGAACAATATGATCCTCACCAATACTGCAAAGATGTATTCAAATTTCCTTTAAGACGACAGTGATGTATGACATAAGTAATCCACTTATATCAATTGAGAGGAAACCTTCCATTAAATAATTTCCATCATTCAAGATATAAAAATACAGTATTTCGATTAAAAAAAATGATGGTTTATTATGCTTGAAAAAATAAAAATGAAAACAAGGAAAGCAGATAATGTTGCATTTATATCAGAAATCTAGTCTTCACTTGTGGAATACATTGGAAAATTGGTCAAATGGTATACAGCCACATACCTAGGTGTTCCCAGACAAGATCCTTTGATTTCAATGGACCAAACATTGTCTTATAATGTTTATTAGTTTAACATGTTTTAGTAGTGTATATTTGTGAGTGTATATACTTTATTATGAGACTCAAAAGTGCAAGTGGCCACACTTTTGAGTCCAGCAAAAAAATAAATGCATGCGCTCACAAATGCCCATTAGAATCAGTAGATCTGTTTGGGGTATGCTGTGGTACATGTTGGCATACTGTTCAGCTGGTTTTACATCGTATACCACAAGGATTGTGTACTCACTTGTCTGGAGTTCTATGTTGTACCTCTTGCCTACTGGTCACTGCTCTGTTCACTGCTCTGCGGAACTAAGTAATGTCATCCTGAAGCTGCCCTCACTCACATGAGGACCAGTTGGCCAACCAAAAGGTAAGGATGCCAAGCTAATGGGCTGGGCTATTCAAAACAGGATTCTGCATTTGGCAGGCATTTTTTGTTTTCCTGGCTGTTTATTCTGCATACTTCTAGTGACTTATTGGATCTTCTGACCTTGGACTTCTGGACTGTTAACCCGTTTTCCCATTGGCTACTGATTTTGCATATTCATGACCTCCTGGTATATGAGCAATTGAGTGTCACTGGTAATTTTACTATTTGCAGTTTTTTTCCTTACAAGCCATCCTGGTACTAGTTTGGCAAAATGGCCATGTTAGACCCTAGAACAAAGGGACTTTTGTGATAGTATGCCGTCTGTTGCCCTGTGCCAATAGTCGATCGGTAATCTAACTTTAATTAACACATACTACCTGTGCCCCTGGCAGGCAAGTCTATCTGAACTAGCGGTAGCCTCCAGTGAAGTTAAAGGGGTAGCCTTACACTTAACTTAGCCTGTTGCCCTGTACCAATACTCTATCCGTAATCTAACCGGGGTAGCCTTAGGCTCTGCTGATCCTGTAATTCAGAATCAGCCCCCTCACCTGTTTTTACACATAGGGTAGTTTTCCGATGTTAATATAGCTTAATCACCTAAAATTGCATTGTCCTTTTGCATTGTCTTCAATAAAACATGCTGTCTATAACTTATGTTCTTCCAGTATTAAAAAAAAAGATGATCTTATTTGACTAATCTACACATTACAGCACCCAGGAGGCATAACTTGAAGCTCCTAGATCCAAATGTAAAATTTGTAACAGAGCACCCAATGATCATGTGCTATTGAAGCGATATGGATCATAGCGCTTCTTGGGTCCTATAAGGCTTCAGGGCCCACATGTGACCAAAACAACTTCATGGCTGGTGTCACACACAACAGTTTATTTTATTTTTTAGGAAACTGCCTCTGCAAATTATGAGGCAAAGCTAGACGAGGATCCAGCAGGCAAATAAAGTATAAGTCCTTCCATTATATTTCTTATTTCATTTGAATTCACTTCTGGCCTTGGGTCAAACACTGCAATGCAAGTTCTCCTAAAAACAGCTATGTGTGACACCAGCCTGACTGCCATATATATTCTCTTAAAGCTCCCTCTACCATGTTTGTTCTTCTGTGATGTTTTGTTTTTTAAACAAGACGGCTACTTGTTGTATAGATGTCTCTGCTGTCCATTATGTTTACAAATACTATGTACTTTGCAGCTTTTATGTTGCAGATTTCATGGTTTGTAAATCAATATAAATAAACAGTTAAACACAGCATAAAATCTGCAGCATAAAATCTGTGACATAAAATCAGTACATGTACATTTACCATAAAACATACAGAAGGCAGCTATCAGTTTGATTTATGGTGAGGAGGATTGTCAGAGGATCTCCAATTACCCCAAATAATTCCGCCTGGGTATGTAAAAAGCATAGCAATAGGCAACTGTTAAAGGAGAAATCCAGCAAAATTTAACTTATAAAGGGATCCGGCGCTTGGTGAGGACCCCCAACGATCGGCTACTTATACCCTATCCTGTGGAGTTCCACTGGATTTCTCCTTTAAAAAAAAAGCCAAATGAAATAATTTTGTGTTGTGTAGACAGTTAAATTCAAAACTTTATTTTCCCTTATTACCAAAAAGAGGCATTCTTTTCTAAATAAACATTAATTTGATTGTTTTTGAGTTATTGTATTACTGTTTTTTCTAAGTGTAAATAAAGAAAAGACCAATGATAAAAAAATAAAGCTATCTGTCACGTCTGGGCAAGGAAGGAGTACACATTATTCTCTAACACTCCCCCCATCCCTGCCTACTTACTTACCCGCCCTAGATAGCGGGTCCATAACCACGGTGATGGTCCCTACTTACAATAAGTGATTGCAGTCCAGTCAAAATAATAAACTATAATGCAGACGGAGGTCAGGACACAGAATGGAATCACTAAGACTAACAGAAAAATAACTAAACAAACACACAATAAGTTGCTGTCCACAATCAGAGTCGATAACAAGAGGTTATAGATAAGCCAATTTGCAAAGCCAGGAGAATAGTCAGAGAGCAAAGCCTAAGGGTCAAAATGCCAGATATCACAGATACAATATAAATGCTAGCTAGGAGTACATATAAATGCTAGCTAGGAGTACACAGAGCTCTTTAGCAGGCAAGAATTGGGAGAAGACTGCCAGCTTATATAGGCCCAGACCAGGTGCTCTCATCAAGGTCAACTGATTAGTCCAGAAAGCTGGGCGTAGCCCAAACCAAAACAACACATTGAGAGCTTTCAGAACCGTTTAACCCCACGGGTTATGACACCATCGTTAAGGTGTTTACAGACAATAAATTAGGATGAACCGGTGTTCTGCAGCCACATAATAATCTTCATATTATTGATCATCTCTTCGTGCTAGAGCACCGATTGGCAAAGGACTTTGAAACTAATATGGTGACTGTCATAAATATGTGAACATGGCACAATGCAGTGTTATATTAAGAAGAGATTGTGACATTAATGGCTACACTGACAGTTAATCCATTAGCAAAAGCATCGTAGATATTTTATTATTATTATTATTATTATTTAATGTGTTGACTGATATTTTTTATCAAAAGTCTTTTATGTAGTTACTCCGTGCAATGTACTATATTACTTACTGCATTTGCTATCAATTTTGGTTTATGAGCCTAATTTTAGGCATTCTTCTGCCTTCAGTAACAGAACAGCTCCTGTGCTATTATACAGTAACAATTGCCAGTGCTTAAAGCTTCCCTGCAGCAAAATGCTTCTAAAGCTGTAACAATTCCAGAGGTTAATCTTGGCTCTCTGGGACTTCATTCTCCCAGTCTCACCAGCCCAAGGCGAGGAGTGATCAATACATTTTGTCTTGGCGCACCCGTACAGTTTTTGCTAATTGCAACAGCTGACTAAATATTAAAATTTTGATGCAAGATAATGTTAAATATTGATCCTATGACAGTAAAGTAAAAATAATAAATATGATGCTTTGTGCAGCACTTTACTTACAGTGGGTTTATGTGTGGATGGGTGGTGAGCAGCATAATATTAAACAATGACAGCCAGACAGTAGGTTGCAATGTATTTATAACCTTTCTATGTTACTTAATAAGTACAGTATATTTGTAGTCGTATATAATACATACATTGGGAAAATGTATCTGTTTTACATAAGAATGACTGGTGGGTACATTCTGTAAAATTCTGTAATAAATAAAAAAAAAAAACATTATTCTACCTGATCTTCCATCAACAAGACCAGTAACCAAATCAATATCCATTCATTTTGAGGTCTATCATTTGATTTCAGTATCTTGGTTCCTTTAATGGTGGAAGCTTTGATTTATGTTACCCCTGAGTCATAAAACAATAATGAAGCTTTAACTAGGATCAGTCATGGTGACAGACCTCACTATCCATAAGATACACTAACTGGAAGAAGCAAGAGTATGCTGCTTGCTAATCTGTGTGGATTTAACCATATGATTCCCCACTCCACCATAGTTTTTAAATCATTCTTATTGATAACGGAAAACCATCAGCAGGACGGCTGCTGTTAAAAGCTATTTTTGTTCTTATGATGTGCACAAGGGTATACTGTTGTGCATTTGCTAAGGGTCTAATTGGCTTATTAACATAGCAATAGCTGATGCAGTCCTGACCATTTCCACAGCGCTAACCCTGGCCACCTTGTTTTCTAAAAACAAGAATATTCTAGTAAGCTATATATACTGAGAAGCTCGGGCGTTTCAATTTAAAATTTAAAAATGCTGCTACAACCCAGACATCTAGTCTTCGGGGCAGGTCGTGGCTGCTCCCTGTCCAGCCAGCTTATGAGATGGGTCTCTCTTTAGCAGTGTATAGGGAGAGAAGTGTCATTCTGGGCTGGCAGAGCAGATAGCAGTTGCCAGGAACACGCCGCGAGGACGTCCCGGTAGCACTATGATTACTCTGAAATATTTTTTTTTGTATATATTATTATTATTATTATTTTGTGTATGTGAAAAGTTAAAGCAATCTTGATAGTATTTTATGTGGAACCTATTGGATGTGGAGTCAATGTTTGTGTAACGCCTGCGCTCCGGCCGGACACGCTGGCCGTGAGCGCTCTTTGCTCATGTCCTCGCTGCCGGCGGGGCTGGGATTTGCATCGTGGGACTCATCCTCATGTGAATCACTTTCCTCCCGCCTGTCCTCGCAGCCCCGACCCGCGTGTCAACACCTGCACCCTGGTCCTTAAATATCTGCTCCTCCCTTGGTTCCCTGCCAGATCTTTAGTTGTCTATTGCCATAGTGAAAGTTCTGTGTCTCTGTTACTGTGTACCTGTTCTTGCTACTTTCCTACCCTGCACCTGTGTTCCTGCCCTGACCTACTGCCATCTTGCCACGTCCTGCCAATCTCCTTCTGTGCCACGCCACCTCCCAGCTGTCAGTCTGGAGGACTTTCTCAAAGACTGTGTGGACTGTGTGTGGACTGTAACGCCTGTGCACCGGCCGGACACGCTGGCTGTGAGCACTCTTTGCTCATGTCCCCGCTGCCGGCCGGGCTGGGATTCGCATCGCCCATCCCAGAGCGTCACTCACCTCTCACTTCTCCATGTCCTCGCAACCCCGGAACGCATGCCCCCGCCTCCTAGGGCACGCACGTGCCAGAGCATTCACTCTTAAAGGGCCAGTGCTCATTTAATTAAGTTTCTACACCTGTACCCTGGTCCTTAAATATCTGCTCCTCCCTTGGTTCCCTGATGGATCTTTGATTGTCTATTGCCATAGGGAAAGTTCTGTGTCTCTGTTACTGTGTACCTGTTCCTTGCTACCTTCTTACCCTGCACCTGTGTTCCTGCCCTGACCTACTGCCATCATGCCTCGTCCTGCCAGTCTCCTTCTGGGCCATGTCACCTCCCAGCTACCTGTGTGGACAAGTTGTGCCAGAGGTAGCGACCTGGGTGCCGCCTGCCGCAGCAAGACCATCCCGCTTTGCGGCGGGCTCTGGTGAAATCCAGCGGCACCTTAGACTCCACTCCCTGGCACTGCTCACGTCATCATCCACACAGGCCCAGAGGATCCACCACCTGCCATGACCACAACAGTTTGGCAATGTTTTTTGTGTACTATTAAAGTCAACTCAGGACCTATAAGACATTCTGGGCCTCATGTACTATTAAAGTTCTGAAATATTCCTATTAATGCAAGAATATTCCTCTGCTGTCTACATGCAACTCCATCTGCATGATCAATCCCCAAATCAGGAACTGCCCACAGCAGAAACAAATCCCCATAGCAAACCTATCCTACTCTGGACAGTTCCTGACATGGACAGAGGTGTCAGCAGAGAGCACTGTGGTCAGACAGAAAATAAATTAAAAAAGAAAAGCACTTCCTGTTTAGTATACAGCAGTTGATAAGTACTGGAAGGATTAAGATTTTTAAATAGAAGTAATTTATAAATCTGTTTAACTTTTTGGCACCAGTTCATTTAAAAAAAAAATTCCACCGGAGTACCCCTTTAACATTGCCTACCTAACTTTGCTTGATCTGACTATCTATGTACTAATCCCTAGCCTGACCATTTAATCCCGCCTTCTGTTACAATTTTTGAACTTGAGTTGCACCTACCATATGCTCACTAGAATTTGTGCTCAGTAGGTGGGAGCGGTATCTAAATCTGTGCATAGGAATATTTGCCCAGTTTATAATTTTTTTTTGTGGTGGTTAAAGGGTCTAAGGTTGCCAAATACTGTAGACTCAGCATCTCAGATTTAGCTGCACTAGCCCAGTAACCGTCTCTGTTGAAGGGTTTCTGCTTTGCAGCCAAATTGCTTTCAACACCCTCAAACCTGCGTTTGCCTACTTGCTGCCAGGTGGTTAGGAACTATACTCCTAGAGTAAAATTATTAGGGATCTTAACAATTATATTAGTTAAATACAATTTGTCTTCTTCTCTCACATCAGATGTAGACACCCTTATATAAAATCTTAAAATTTTAGCCTAAATTTAGGCTTGCTGTGGGAGGAGAAAGCTAAAATGTTTATTGAGAAAGCTGTTTTGGTTTGGTCAACCCAGAATTAAACTATAGAAATGCTTGTATACTACTTACATTGAGATCTGGTAAAAAAATACAATATGCCAGCTTTATGAAGCAGACTACTGAGGTAGAGTTTTCAATGGTATCCTAAATGGACAGAAACTACGTCTTTTTGAGACGTTTTACAAATTTTTATATATGCCACTCTGTATTGGTTCTACTTCACACAAATATTTGGTACCATGTATAAATGTGGTTACCCGTGCTCCCTTTTCTTGAAATGTTTAAAATTGTCTATTCAGGTATAAAAGTGTCTAAAGTACAAAATTGACCAACAGCATGTGTGTCAGTTTCTTTGGTGCAGTGGAAGCAAGAATTTTTGTGCATTTTTCTTTGACAATTTCCCCCTTCCCTAGTAGATTTAAGCTCTGCTAAAACAATAATAATAGTTAATAAAGTTTCACTAATAACCTATTAGCATTCAAACATGATTTACTGAAGATAAGCTTTTTATGAGTGAGCTCAAGACTGGACCTGGGTGAATCACTTGATGTTGCACATCCTGATTTTTTTTAAGCATTTGATATAGTGCAACATAAAAAGCTGGTACATAAAATGAGAATGCTTGGGCTGGGGAAATGTATTTAAGTGAATAAAAAACTAGCTTAGTGATCGGAAACAGAGGGTTGTTATTATTGGTACACATTCTGATTGGGTGATTGTTACTAGTGGGGTATCACAAGGGTCAGTTTTGGGTCCTATTCTTTTTAATATATTTATTAATGACATTGTTGAGGGATTATATAGTAAAATATCCATCTTTGCAGATGATCCTAAGCTCTGTAAAGTGGTTAACACAAAAGAGGACAGTGCACAGTTACAATTGGATCTGGATAAGTTGGAGACTTGGGCTGAGAAGTGGAAGATGCGTTTCAACACAGATAAATGTAAGTTCATGCACATAGGAATGAAAAAATCCAGGTTGGGAATATGTACTAAATGGGAAAACATTGGGGACTACTGACATGGAAAAAAAGGGTTAGGAGTCTTAGTCAACAGTAATTGTCAGACCTCACATGGAATACCGTGTAAAGTACAGGGCACTAGTGTAAAAGAAAGATATAGTGGAGTTCGAGAGGGTTCAAAGATGGGCAACCAGAGTAATAAGCTGAATGGGAGGACTACAGTACCCAGAAAGATTATCAGAATTAGTTATATAGTTTAGAAAAAAGATGGTTTAAGGGTGACCTAATAACTATGTATAAATATATTAGGGGGCAGTACAGAGATCTCTCCCATACCCAATGTATCCAGGACTGTTTCTATAACAAGGTGGCAAGTCTAGAGGAAAAAAGTTTTCAACAACATATGGGGGTTCTTTACTCTAAGAGCAATGAGACTATGGAACTCTTTGCCAGAGAAAATGGTTATGGTATGCATGGTATGCATTTTTGAAGAGTAATAATATCACAGGTTATAGATACTAGACTTATAGGGACAGAACGTTGACTCAGGGATTTGTTCTCATTGCCATATTTGGAGTCGGGAAGGAATTTTTCCTCTTTCATGGGGCAGTTGCGTTCAGCCTACTCATGGATTTTTGCCTTCCTCTGGATCAACACAGTAGGCACACAATAGAAATATAGGTTAAACTCGATGGACTTGATGGTATTAATGGACTTGATGGTCAATGGAATCAATGAACTTTGATTACAATCAAAGTTACAACCTTACAAACCATGTAACTATGTATTAGATTATTTTAAGGTTCTAGATTTCTGGGAATATTTTAAGCAGCTGCACTCAGTTCATGGTCATTTATTGCTTTGTTTAGAATATGATAAGCTAAAATCCTTTGAAGACGGACTCTTAACTAATACTTAGTCACATATTTAACAGTTAATGGTTAAGCAAAACAACTGATGTATTGTATAATCTTGCAGGTGGTTACATTGTAATAACACATTATATTTATATTTCCTGTAAAAATAATGATAAAATGTAAAGGATCATTCAATTTTTAGAAAGTAAAGGGTATAATTTTATGATCATCTCACCTCTGGGACATCTATTGATCCTGCAAATGAATGAGCTGAAACACTGCTTTAGCACTGTCTTCATTATTATTATCATTATTTTTTTTATTATCATTATTATTATTATCTATATTTAGAAAACTCAATGTGTGTATGTATGTGTATAATGTATGTGTGTGTATGTTCGTGCATCACATTCAAACAGCTAAAGATATTAACATGAAACTTGGCACACATGTTACTTATATGTCAACAACAAACATAGGATAGGTAATTAAACCCCTACCCACCCCTATTTTCCAGGGTCGGGGTTTTTGTTTAAAGTCCCATACAAGTCTATGGGAAATATATGTTACTGCATAACTTCCAAACGGCTGGAGATATTTCAATAATACTTAGTCACATGTTACTTATATGTCCACTGAAAGTATAGGATAGTTAATTTAAACCTTAACTACCCCCATTTGTGATGGTCAGGGTTTTTGTTTAAAGTCCCATGCAAATCAATGGGAAATGTATGTTCCCACATACTTCCAGTACTTTACTCTACAAGCTCAGCTCTGCATCTCCTGGTGAATGTGTCGGTCCCACTTGCAAGTCACACCCCATCTCACAAAGACGGGATGGGATATGGGGTTGGGCAATGATAATGGGATATGAGGTCGGCATATGAGGTTGGGATATCAGGTCGGAATATGAGGTCGGAATAGGAGATCGGGTTAGAAGGACAGGATAGGAGGTTGGGATATGAGGATGGGATATGAGGTCGATATAGGAGGTCGGGATATGAGGATGGGATAGGGGGTCGAGATATGAGGACAGAATAGGAGGTCGGGATAAGAGGTTGGGATAGGAGGTCGGGATAGGAGTTCGAGATATGAGGATGGGATATGAGGTCAAGATAGGAAGTCGGAATATGAGGACAGGTTATGAGGACAGCATATGAGGTCAAGATAGGAGGTCGAGATAGGAGGTCGAGATAGGAGATTGGGATAGAAGGTCGAGATATGAGGATGGGATATGAGGTCGGGATATGAGGACAGGATATGAGGTCGAGATAGGAGGATGGGACATGAGGACGGATATGAGGTAAGGATATGAGGACGGGCTATGAGGTTGAGATATGAGGACAGGATAGGAGGTCAGGATATAAGGTCGAGATATGATGATGGGATATGAGGATGGGATATGAGGTCGAGACAGAAGGTCGGGATATGAGGATGGGATATGAGGTCGACATATATGAGGACGGAATAGGAAGTTGGGATAGGAGGTCTGGATATGAGGATGGCATATGAGGTCGGGATATGAGGACAGGATATGAGGCTCGAGATAGGAGGATGGGATAGGAGGTCGGGATATGAGGACAGGATATGATTTTGAGATAGGAGGTCGGGATAAGAGGATGGGATATGTGATCGAGATATGGGACGGGATAGGAGGTCAGGATAAGAGGTCGAGATATGATGACAGGAAATGAGGACGGGATATGAGGATGGGATAGTAGGATGGCATATGAGGATGGGATATGGGGACGGAATATGACAACAATATATGAGGATGGGATATGAAGTCAAAAGCTTCCTCCTTTGTTGATTTTCCTCCCCAACAAGGATTAGGAATAACCGGGCAACGCTGGGTACTCAGCTAGTTATTATATAAAGCACTGTATACATGCAGGGAGGAGGGGATATATAAAATAAAGGTCATAAGATTAAAGCAAATGAAATAAAAAATTATATGAAAGACAGACTGGTAAATAGGCACATAGGACCATGCCTGTGAGGGCTTACAATCTGCAAGCCTCTTTTAATTTTGTTTCGGGCCACTAGCTGTGCAGGGAGATGAAACACAACCCTATTGACTGAATGCACAGTGTGTGGAATCATTCATTATTCAAGCGATAAGCCTTCACTTTACAAGATGACAATATACTTTTAGACTGCTCCAAAACTTTTTGGAGGGCTAACTGGTTGATTTAAAAAGGGAATTTGTTATCTGCCTCATGTAAGTCAAACCATGGGCATCACATGCTATCTTATTCCAATGATATATGATTTACTCTAAGATGCCGTGGCAATTTCAAGGAATCACAGTTAGCCAGGGGCATAGCTAAACGGTTAAAGTTTCACTTGCCCTCCTGCAAAAACTCAGCTATGGCCTTCAATTGTTGTCTTATAGATATGCTATCTTCAATATATATATATATATATATATATATATATATATATACATATCAAAACACGAATGCTCAGCTAAGTCAGGTGATACTTAGCTTTTCATTCCAGCTGCCCAGGTAGAATCACTGAGGAGCTAAATGTGGGCTCCTGCAACCTTTTGTACTTGTGTGGTCCCCTGTTGCCACCATGACTATTTTCTTTATTAAAAATATTATATCCATTCCACCCACCCCCTGGCTATAGATATAATTAGTCAAACTAATCTTTATGATAAATAATTAAAAATGTGGAATTTTCAACAACTTTTTTGGAGAACAGCATAGGCAGATACTGCATGTGGTAACCACATATAATGTCCTGACAAATGGAGAGGAAACGGTTAGAACACTCACAGTTTTCAGATCTTCCCTTTCACTTATGAGTTTACTCCTCTGACCTGTAACCAGTGTGACACCTACTAAACATTGGAGCATTGGAGCTGAGTTTTAGTAGGCCAGACAGAAGCAGTCAACGCTAACATGGTTTTAGGGCTCTGGCCACCTCTCTTTTATACTTAAGGGGCTTGGCTGCAATTGCAACTTCTGCAACCAGGCCCCTTAAAGGGTTACTCTGCCCCTAGACATCTTATCCCCAGTCCAAAGGATAGGGGATAAGATGTCTGATCGCGGGGGTCCCGACGCTGGGGACCCCTGCAATCTCTCCTGCAGCAGCCCCATTTCTCAGCTGCTGATGATGATCATCGCTCTGTGCAGCTGGGAAACGGGGGTGCTGCAGGAGAGATCATGGGGGTCCCCAGCATTGGGACCCCCGCAATCAGACATCTTATCCCCTATCCTTTGGATAGGGGATAAGATGTCAAGGGGCGGAGTACCCTTTTAAGAATCATTATTTTGTAATAATACATTCTTGACTTTGCTTCAACAATTAAGTAATGTGAAGAATTGATGTTTGTTAAGAATTATAGAAATCTTTTAAATCTTAATAGAAAATATGCTTAAAATTAAGGTCATCTCCATGTGAAAAGTTAAATGCACATTAATAGTGATTGAAGGGATGATCCTCTTTCTCTGGCTTTAGCTGTGCCAGACAACCTGCTGGCTCATTCTGAAATTTCACTAGTCATGTTACCCAAAAGCCTCCGAAAACCTTACCCTGCGTTGACTTCTGCATGCTGAGCCTTGTACATCAATCATGCAGTTGGGGATGGAGAAGGTGTACTACTCCACCTCAGCACCATTAGTTTGACTCTTAAGCTGCTTACAAAAATGACAGTGTTATAACTTTATGATCAACCAGACTAAAAGTATGGTGAATTTATTCTCCAAGTAGCAATCTTCCACAGATCTTGGTTTTGGGACTTTTATTTTAAGTGAAATCTTAACCTGTTTTCCATCTCACATATTGGTAGCATCATAGAATTAATTTTTGATATTGATATGATTTAAAGGACATCAGCGTATTAAGATTTAATACCTAAGAAGGTTTATAATAGAA
Organism: Hyla sarda; assembly: GCF_029499605.1. Taxonomy (NCBI): domain Eukaryota; kingdom Metazoa; phylum Chordata; class Amphibia; order Anura; family Hylidae; genus Hyla; species Hyla sarda. The sequence continues at coordinate 231,586,544 of NC_079192.1, forward strand.
CATTATGAATTATCCATTTAAAGTTATGCTATTTACTTTCTTTTCTATGTCTATATATACAAGGCTATTACTTTCTCATTGAAAGACATATCTTTTTTCTTTTTTGTATCATACTGATTATTCTTCTTAATCATAATTAAACAAAAATATTTTGGCAGAAGAAACATTTTCCATCAGCTACTCTTAGCATGAGATTTTTCCCACCTGCAGTTGCCGGGTCCTTAAAGATAATCCACATTATTTAACTTTCCATTTCTATGTTGCTGGCTGTCAGTTTAACCTGGCCGTCGCAACATAAAAAGTTCAACTATTGATGACAAACAGGGGAAAAAGCCAAGGCTTTGAAGTTTAAAAAAAGCAGTACATATCAAAATGTTCCTTATTTGGATTGTTTATAAGAATGTTGTTCAACTATTTTTGCCACGTTTACATGCAACATGATTAGGAAGGCTATTCCATGCATCCACCTCTCTCTCAGTAAAGTAAAGCTTCACATATGTCTGGCATAGGTGAACTCAGCCTATATCTCGACGCAACTGATGCCACAACTGATGACAAGTTGTCATCAGTTGTATGGCATCCGGCATCCATTGTTTCTGAACAGCAGACAGTGGAACACAGCAAGCTGCGTTCCCCTCTCCGGTGCCCACTTGCATGTCCAACCATCCGGCGTCAAAATTGAGACGCTGGATGATTATGAACTGTCCCATTCAAATGAATGGGATCAGTTCTAGCATCAGTTTTTCTCCGGTGCATGCCGGAGGGAAACTATGCCGGACATCTGATAAATGTGAACCCAGTCTAGTACTTCCTGATATTACTGCAGAAACCTTTACACCTCTAATACAAAACTATGTCCTCTTGTGGTAGTTTTTCTTCTTTTATATCTCCTCTCCTCCTTTGCCGTGTTTATTATCTTTATGTTTTTAAAATTTTCTATCATATCCCCTCTGTCTCTTCTTTCTTCCAAGCTATACTTGTTAACCTCTTAATGACGCAGGGTATTTTACATTTTTGCATCTTCATTTTTTCCTCATCACCTTCTAAAAATCATAACGCTTTCAATTTTGCACCTAAAAATCCATATTATGGCTTATTTTTTGACATTAGTCATTTTACCCAAAAATCCACGGTGAAACAGAAAAAAAAATCATTGTGCGACAAAACTGCCATTTTGTAAATTTTGAGGGCTTCTGTTTCTACGCAGTGCATTTTCCGGAAAAAATTCCACCTTCGCTTTATTCTGTAGGTCCTTACGGTTAAAATGATACCCTACTTATATAGGTTGGATATTGTCGCACTTCTGGAAAAAATCATAACTACATGCAGGAAAATGTATACGTTTAAAAATGTCATCTTCTGACCCCTATAACTTTTTTATTTTTCCGCATATGGGGAAGTATGAGGGCTCATTTTTTGCACCGTGATCTGATGTTTTTATTGGTATCCTTTTTGTTTTGATCAGACTTTTTAATCGCTTTTTATTCACTTTTTTATGGTATAAAAAGTGAACACAAATACGCTATTTTGGAATTTGGATTTTTTTTACGTGTACGCCATAGACCGTGCGGTTTAATTACTATTATATTTTTATAGTTCGGACATTTACACATGCGGCGATACCACATATGTTTATTTTTATTTACACTGTTTTATTTTTTTATTGGGAGAAGGGGGGTGATTCTGACTTTTATTATGGAAGGGGTTAAATGATCTTTATTAACACTTTATTTACACTTTTTTTTTGCGGTGTTATAACTCTCATAAGGGGCTATATCACTGCCCACACTGATCTTCTACACAGTTTACTGCCTGGCAATAGGTGGGCATTGATCAGTGTTATCGCCGCTTGACTGCTCCTGCCTGGATCTCAGGCACGGAGCAGTAATTCGGCGATTGGACAGCGAGGAGGCAGGTAGGGATCCTCCAGCTGTTCAGCAAGCTTTTCAGGACACAGCAATTTCATTGCGGCGATCCCAAAAAGCTCCACTGAGTTAACCGGCACAGTTTACTTTCACTTTAGACACGCCGCGTCTGAAGGGTTAATACTAGGCATCATCGCGATCGGTGATGTCCGGTATTAGCCACAGTCCCCGGCCATTGATAGCCACCGGGACTGACGCAATATGACGCGGGGTCAGTGTGTAACACCGCGTTCTATCGCGGGAGCCCGTTCATGGCGTATGCATACGTCATATAGCGGGAAGGGGTTAAGGTCCTTTAACCTTTCCCAGTAAGTTTTATCCTGCAATCCATGTACTAGTTTAGTATTGAAGACAACCGGTAGGAAGAATTAATTTTTAAAAAAATGAATAAATAGCACGAGGGCACAAAATTTCACCAGAAAGTCTGGAAAAATTGTCTCAAAATTTGGGAGAAATCTCAACTAAAGAATGGAAAGGGGTTATAAAAGATTTGAGTAAATCATCAATTAATTAATAAATCATCAATTAATTAATAAATCATCAATTAATGGTGGTTAAATAATTCACAGATTGTAATATTCACCGATATCATTGCAAAAAATGGGTTGTAGTGTGGATTCAAAATATCCCAGGTGTAATAAAGAAGGAGCGGATTTAGTTCATATTTTATAGGATTGTAATAAACTGCAACAATTGTGGCAAGCAGCACTGTCATTGCCCCAGCTGTAGACGCTATGATCTGCAGCTTGGCGGTAGTCACCGGCTGTAGAGTACAGCAAGCCTTATTTAGAGAAACTGTCAAATTTATGCAACACAACTGTTATATATATATATATATATATACATATATATATATATAGTTGTGGATTGGTTGCAGAAATAATTTATTATACCATCTGTATGAACAAAAATGATAATTTGTTTTCTATCTTTACACCTAGGTGGACAATCTCTTTGCCATAAACTGTGCTATAATAATATAGTGTAATCTGTCAAGAACAGTTATTCAAAATGTTTTCTTTCATCAAGTTGCAATGAAGAGTCTCTCTTTAGAGCATTTCTACCCACACACAGACTTGACATTTTTATTTTAATTCATGACATTAGATGAAAGATAAAATGTTAAAAGAAAACACAAAACCTTTCATACTGTATTTTACTGGGATTGTGAGCAGGATAATGACTAGCAAAAAAAAAAAAAAAGAAGAAAGACTTCAAAGGAAGTAAAAGTAGAAAATCTATGCACATAACCTCAAAGTGCAGGTTGTTATTTACTCCAAGAAGCATCTAGTCAGAAAGGATGACAAATTAAAGTCAGCCTCTTCCCTTGTTGTTCTGTGATTTCTGCTGCTTTTAATTGTGACATCTGTCGGCCGCATAGAGCTTTAGATTAATTGTAATACATTCATATTTCAACAAACTTATTTTTCTAGACATTTGACATCCACCCTGTTTCTTTCAAAAGCTTTGGATGTATATATGGAGTCAGGCTGCTCCAGAACGAATGCAAAAGTATCACTTTGGAGACCCCTGATAAGCCCACAAGCAGACACAACTTTTGTTTGGCCTTTTTTGGCCTGAGAAAACACAAAAACTGCCCCTCATTTTCCGTCTCCATGATGCAGTTTTTGTTGCGTTTTTGCCCCCCCAAACATAGATAGATAGATTTTTTTTATTAGACATTTTATCCTCTGTATTTTTCACATTACTATTTCTTAAGTCATGGGATTCTTTCATCATGTGACTCCAGTATTTCTATTGAAGTATTAGTAAAAATAGAAACCCCAAAAATGCCAACATACATGCTGACATGGTGTATTTTCTGGTGTTTTTTCCATGGATGAAAAATGCCACAATTTGTGGACAAAACATTTATACTCAGAGGATGCTGTGATTTTGAAGAACTGAGCCTTAAAAGGCCACTTTCCTATTGATTCCCAGCTAACATCTATGAATCAAATGAAGGGCACAGTAATAGAGACTAATTTAATCCATGTCTCCAGAGTATACAAATACAATCATAAACACCCAAAAGAGTCACACTGAGACAAAAATATTGAAAAATAGTGTATAATCTTTATTAGCAAAGAGTGAATATTAATATTAAACTCAAATTAAAAGGAACAGTGTCAGACAGACTACTAAGGCATCTATTGCATGGCACCTATTCCCTGAGGAAGCTTTATGCGAAACGACGTTGGGGTGGCGTTTAGGAGTGGGGTAAGATGTCCGTATTGTTCCCTTATAATCTGCTGTGGATTCTGATTCGGTTGGAGGTTTTTGTGCAGGACCTGCTGGACTGCTTGTTGTCTTTGTGACCTTTTTGGTCCAGGATTCCTGTAGCCTCTATCATTTATACCCACTAGCATTTCATAACAGAACTTACTTTTGAGGGTTTCTGCGGTCTTCTTCTTATCTGGGCTACTGTGCAATTTTTTCCTACCACTTTTCGTGTGTATACCGTAACATATGTTATTGTATGCTTGCTAGTATATATTTATGCAGCCATTACTAATCTATGTGTGTATACACCTGATTGGAGCTTATCTCCACTTTACATTCCCTCTGTATGCACTATGATTGCCCATGCAATAGACGCCTTAGTAGTCTGTCTGTCACTGTTCCTTTTAATTTGATTTTAATATTAATGTTCACTCTTTGCCAATAAAGATTATACACTATTTTTCAATATTTTTTTGTCTCAGTGTGACTCTTTTGGGTGTTCCAGCTAACATCTAGGAGTAGTGTTTGTTACGCCGAGCGCTCCGGGTCCCCGCTCCTCCCCGGAGCGCTCGCTACACTCTCCTCACTGCAGCGCTCCGGTCAGATCCACTGACCCGGGGCGCTGCGATACCGCCTCCAGCCGGGATGCGATTCGCGATGCGGGTGGCGCCCGCTCGCGATGCGCACCCCGGCTCCCGTACCTGACTCGCTCTCCGTCGGTCCTGTCCCGGCGCGCGCGGCCCCGCTCCCTAGGGCGCGCGCGCGCCGGGTCTTTGCGATTTAAAGGGCCACTGCGCCGCTGATTGGCGCAGTGGTTCCAATTAGTATGTTCACCTGTGCACTCCTTATTTATACCTCACTCCCCCTGCACTCCCTCGCCGGATCTTGTTGCCATTGTGCCAGTGAAAGCGTTTCCTTGTGTGTTCCTAGCCTGTGTTCCAGACCTCCTGCCGTTGCCCCTGACTACGATCCTTGCTGCCTGCCCCGACCTTCTGCTACGTCCGACCTTGCTTCTGTCTACTCCCTTGTACCGCGCCTATCTTCAGCAGTCAGAGAGGTTGAGCCGTTGCTAGTGGATACGACCTGGTCACTACCGCCGCAGCAAGACCATCCCGCTTTGCGGCGGGCTCTGGTGAAAACCAGTAGTGACTTAGAACCGATCCACTAGCACGGTCCACGCCAATCCCTCTCTGGCACAGAGGATCCACTACCTGCCAGCCGGCATCGTGACAGTAGATCCGGCCATGGATCCCGCTGAAGTTCCTCTGCCAGTTGTCGCTGACCTCACCACGGTGGTCGCCCAGCAGTCACAACAGATAGCGCAACAAGGCCAACAGCTGTCTCAACTGACCGTGATGCTACAGCAGCTACTACCACAGCTTCAGCAATCATCTCCTCCGCCAGCTCCTGCACCTCCTCCGCAGCGAGTGGCCGCTTCTGGTCTACGACTATCCTTGCCGGATAAATTTGATGGGGACTCTAAGTTTTGCCGTGGCTTTCTTTCCCAATGTTCCCTGCACTTGGAGATGATGTCGGACCAGTTTCCTACTGAAAGGTCTAAGGTGGCTTTCGTGGTCAGCCTTCTGTCTGGAAAAGCTCTGTCATGGGCCACACCGCTCTGGGACCGCAATGACCCCGTCACTGCCTCTATATACTCCTTCTTCTCGGAAATTCGAAGTGTCTTTGAGGAACCTGCCCGAGCCTCTTCTGCTGAGACTGCCCTGTTGAACCTGGTCCAGGGTAATTCTTCCGTTGGCGAGTACGCCGTACAATTCCGTACTCTTGCTTCAGAATTATCCTGGAATAATGAGGCCCTCTGCGCGACCTTTAAAAAAGGCCTATCCAGCAACATTAAAGATGTTCTGGCCGCACGAGAAATTCCTGCTAACCTACATGAACTCATTCATCTAGCCACTCGCATTGACATGCGTTTTTCCGAAAGGCGTCAGGAGCTCCGCCAGGATATGGACTTTGTTCGCACGAGGCGTTTTTTCTCCCCGGCTCCTCTCTCCTCTGGTCCCCTGCAATCCGTTCCTGTGCCTCCCGCCGTGGAGGCTATGCAGGTCGACCGGTCTCGCCTGACACCTCAAGAGAGGACACGACGCCGCATGGAGAATCTCTGCCTGTACTGTGCCAGTACCGAACACTTCCTGAAGGATTGTCCTATCCGTCCTCCCCGCCTGGAAAGACGTACGCTGACTCCGCACAAAGGTGAGACAGTCCTTGATGTCTACTCTGCTTCTCCACGTCTTACTGTGCCTGTGCGGATATCTGCCTCTGCCTTCTCCTTCTCTACTATGGCCTTCCTGGATTCCGGATCTGCAGGAAATTTTATTTTGGCCTCTCTCGTCAACAGGTTCAACATCCCGGTGACCAGTCTCGCCAGACCCCTCTACATCAATTGTGTAAACAATGAAAGATTGGACTGTACCATACGTTTCCGCACGGAGTCCCTTCTAATGTGCATCGGACCTCATCACGAGAAGATTGAATTTTTGGTCCTCCCCAATTGCACTTCCGAAATTCTCCTTGGACTACCCTGGCTTCAACTTCATTCCCCAACCCTGGATTGGTCCACTGGGGAGATCAAGAGTTGGGGGCCCTCTTGTTTCAAGGACTGCCTAAAACCGGTTCCCAGTACCCCTTGCCGTGACTCTGTGGTTCCTCCTGTAACCGGTCTCCCTAAGGCCTATATGGACTTTGCGGATGTTTTTTGCAAAAAACAAGCTGAGACTCTACCTCCTCACAGGCCTTATGATTGTCCTATTGACCTCCTCCCGGGCACTACTCCACCCCGGGGCAGAATTAATCCTCTGTCCGCCCCAGAGACTCTTGCCATGTCTGAATACATCCAGGAAAATTTAAAAAAGGGCTTTATCCGTAAATCCTCCTCTCCTGCCGGAGCCGGATTTTTCTTTGTGTCCAAAAAAGATGGCTCTCTACGTCCTTGCATTGACTACCGCGGTCTTAATAAAATCACGGTAAAGAACCGCTACCCCCTACCCCTCATCTCTGAACTCTTTGATCGCCTCCAAGGTGCCCACATCTTTACCAAACTGGACTTAAGAGGTGCTTATAATCTCATCCGCATCAGAGAGGGGGATGAATGGAAAACGGCATTTAACACTAGAGATGGACACTTTGAGTATCTGGTCATGCCCTTTGGCCTGTGCAACGCCCCTGCCGTCTTCCAAGACTTTGTTAATGAAATTTTTCGTGATCTCTTATACTCCTGTGTTGTTGTATATCTGGACGATATCCTGATTTTTTCTGCCAATCTAGAAGAACACCGCCAGCATGTCCGTATGGTTCTTCAGAGACTTCGTGACAATCAACTTTATGCCAAGATAGAGAAATGTCTGTTTGAATGCCAATCTCTTCCTTTCCTAGGATACTTGGTCTCTGGCCAGGGACTACAAATGGATCCAGACAAACTCTCTGCCGTCTTAGATTGGCCACGCCCCTCCGGACTCCGTGCTATCCAACGTTTTTTGGGGTTCGCCAATTATTACAGGCAATTTATTCCACATTTTTCTACCGTTGTGGCTCCTATCGTGGCTTTAACCAAAAAAAATGCCGATCCCAAGTCTTGGCCTCCTCAAGCGGAAGACGCCTTTAAACGGCTCAAGTCTGCCTTTTCTTCAGCTCCCGTGCTCTCCAGACCTGACCCATCTAAACCCTTCCTATTGGAGGTTGATGCCTCCTCTGTAGGAGCTGGAGCGGTCCTTCTACAAAAAAATTCTTCCGGGCATGCTGTTACTTGTGGTTTTTTTTCTAGGACCTTCTCTCCGGCGGAGAGGAACTACTCCATCGGGGATCGAGAGCTTCTAGCCATTAAATTAGCACTTGAGGAATGGAGGCATCTGCTGGAGGGATCAAGATTTCCAGTTATTATTTACACCGATCACAAGAACCTCTCCTACCTCCAGTCTGCCCAACGGCTGAATCCTCGCCAGGCCAGGTGGTCTCTGTTCTTTGCCCGATTTAATTTTGAAATTCACTTTCGGCCTGCCGATAAGAACATTAGGGCCGATGCTCTCTCTCGTTCCTCGGATGCTTCGGAAGTTGAACTCTCTCCGCAACACATCATTCCTCCTGACTGCCTGATTTCCACTTCTCCAGCCTCCATCAGGCAAACTCCTCCAGGAAAGACCTTCGTCTCTCCACGCCAACGCCTCGGAATCCTCAAATGGGGTCACTCCTCCCATCTCGCAGGTCATGCAGGCATCAAGAAATCTGTGCAACTCATCTCTCGCTTCTATTGGTGGCCGACTCTGGAGACGGATGTCGTGGACTTTGTGCGAGCCTGCACTGTCTGTGCCCGGGATAAGACTCCTCGCCAGAAGCCCGCTGGTTTTCTTCATCCTCTGCCTGTCCCCGAACAGCCTTGGTCTCTGATTGGTATGGATTTTATTACTGACTTACCCCCATCCCGTGGCAACACTGTTATTTGGGTGGTCGTTGATCGATTCTCCAAAATGGCACATTTCATCCCTCTTCCTGGTCTTCCTTCAGCGCCTCAGTTGGCTAAACAATTTTTTGTACACATTTTTCGTCTTCACGGGTTGCCCACACAGATCGTCTCGGATAGAGGCGTCCAATTCGTGTCAAAATTCTGGAGGGCTCTCTGTAAACAACTCAAGATTAAATTAAACTATTCTTCTGCATATCATCCTCAATCCAATGGACAAGTAGAAAGAATTAACCAGGTCTTGGGTGATTATTTACGACATTTTGTTTCCTCCCGCCAGGATGATTGGGCAGATCTTCTACCATGGGCCGAATTCTCGTATAACTTCAGAGTCTCTGAATCTTCCTCCAAATCCCCATTTTTCGTGGTGTACGGCCGTCACCCTCTTCCCCCCCTCCCTACCCCCTTGCCCTCTGGTCTGCCCGCTGTGGATGAAATTTCTCGTGATCTTTCCACCATATGGAGAGAGACCCAAAATTCTCTCTTACAGGCTTCATCACGCATAAAGAAGTTTGCGGATAAGAAAAGAAGAGCTCCTCCCATTTTTTCTCCTGGAGACAAGGTATGGCTCTCCGCTAAATATGTCCGCTTCCGTGTCCCTAGCTACAAGTTGGGACCACGCTATCTTGGTCCTTTCAAAATTTTGTGCCAGATTAATCCTGTCTCTTACAAACTTCTTCTTCCTCCTTCTCTTCGTATTCCTAATGCCTTTCACGTTTCTCTTCTTAAACCACTTATCATCAACCGTTTCTCTCCCAAACTTGTTTCCCCCACTCCTGTTTCCGGCTCCTCGGACATCTTCTCCGTCAAAGAGATTCTGGCATCCAAGAAGGTCAGAGGGAAAACTTTTTTTTTAGTTGATTGGGAGGGTTGTGGTCCAGAAGAGAGATCCTGGGAACCTGAGGACAATATTCTAGACAAAAGTCTGGTCCTCAGGTTCTCAGGCTCTAAGAAGAGGGGGAGACCCAAGGGGGGGGGTACTGTTACGCCGAGCGCTCCGGGTCCCCGCTCCTCCCCGGAGCGCTCGCTACACTCTCCTCACTGCAGCACTCCGGTCAGATCCACTGACCCGGGGCGCTGCGATACCGCCTCCAGCCGGGATGCGATTCGCGATGCGGGTGGCGCCCGCTCGCGATGCGCACCCCGGCTCCCGTACCTGACTCGCTCTCCGTCGGTCCTGTCCCGGCGCGCGCGGCCCCGCTCCCTAGGGCGCGCGCGCGCCGGGTCTTTGCGATTTAAAGGGCCACTGCGCCGCTGATTGGCGCAGTGGTTCCAATTAGTATGTTCACCTGTGCACTCCTTATTTATACCTCACTCCCCCTGCACTCCCTCGCCGGATCTTGTTGCCATTGTGCCAGTGAAAGCGTTTCCTTGTGTGTTCCTAGCCTGTGTTCCAGACCTCCTGCCATTGCCCCTGACTACGATCCTTGCTGCCTGCCCCGACCTTCTGCTACGTCCGACCTTGCTTCTGTCTACTCCCTTGTACCGCGCCTATCTTCAGCAGTCAGAGAGGTTGAGCCGTTGCTAGTGGATACGACCTGGTCACTACCGCCGCAGCAAGACCATCCCGCTTTGCGGCGGGCTCTGGTGAAAACCAGTAGTGACTTAGAACCAATCCACTAGCACGGTCCACGCCAATCCCTCTCTGGCACAGAGGATCCACTACCTGCCAGCCGGCATCGTGACAGTGTTTTTGGCCCCAAAAAGCCATGCTGCAACTATGGAATTCTTTTTCACAAAAATGCTGTTTTCAGCAAGTGCTTAGTATTAATAACTGCCATAGTCTATCTTATTTGTGTTTTTTTAGAGCTGCGAAGTAAAACAGTAGTATCAGGGCATGCATGGGCATTGTGATCCCATTGTGATTGTGCCTGGTAATGTTGCATATTTTTGCTCCATTTTCTAATATTGTAGCCAAAAATACAACATAAAAACACAATCTGAAGTGATCCACATGCCTTAATTGTTAAGATGAACAACTATTGCTCTAAGAGACCTGTCTGTCTATGAATTACATAGTTTCCTATTCATATGGATGTCTGCGGACACTGCACGGAATGCATAGCCGTCTACGAGACAGCGCATTACCGTGCAGACCTAGCACAGTTTGATAACTCTCTGGTGGCAGACATCGAAGTAAGATCTGACTTGTTAAATCCCAACATGCCAAATCTTTTTTTTCCCCCCCAAGTAAAAGCATAACTTAAAGCCTCTGAGTACCAGAGCCTAATTTGTAAGAATGTCTGCACACCTACATGTACCATTTATAATGCTAATGGTAAATGCACTGAGGCTGCTGTCACAGGTGTCTGGCAGTGGAACAGTACAGCAAAGAAAAATTGACTTTTTCGATGGCACTTCTTTCAGGGCAAAGAGTCTGATGTGGTTGTACTGTACAAAAACGTCCTTTATAAAAGACAAAAAAAAAAACAAAGCATTTAGATACTGGACCGGAATCTTTATCAGATACGTGATTCTGGTACGGGATCGAAACACGTTGTTTTTTGAAAATGCGCATTCTGTTTTTGTGTTTTGCTGTTTTACATACCATTAGTGAAAAATTTCCTTAGGAAAAATGTCTTCATAACATGGTATGTTTTGGAACAATTTTGTAGAAAATGGAAGGCGCATGAATGTACAATATAGGTTAATAAAAGTCTATGAACACTGTATTAATTGATGGACCTGAACCACAAAGTACCAAGATGTAGAATTTATTCTCAATTAAGACTAAGCACTTTTCTGGAGATTTTTATAAAATAAAAAGCATCAAAGTTATTTATTGAAATGGGTTATACTTCAGTTGTGTTGATAAAGAAGCTTCAGGATGTTTCTAAGCATTTTTTTTAATGAGGTGTGGGGCTTGAGGCTTGTGTGCACCTTATTTATAATGTAAATGAAAAAAAAAACTGACTTAGCTTCTTCTCTGTCGTTGTTTACATTTCTGCAACAGCTGTATTTTTCAGTTTACTCCAGGGTAGAGGTGCAGATAGTAGGCATATAGTCATCAAAGAAGTACAAACATTTACAACTTAATCCTTTCTACAAAGGAACACCCAAAGGATAACTAGATTAGTTCTGGTTGTTTCATAAATAAATGTAACCTTTAAAAGGACAAATGGTCATTATTTCAATTTTCTAAATAAATACTTGGCCTGAAGAAACAATAAAGCTTAAAGGGGTATTGCGGGCAAAAACATCTTATCCCCTATTGAAAGGATAGGGGATAAGATGTCTGATCGCGGGGGGGCCTGCCGCTAGGGACCCCCGCGATCTCCCTGCAACAGCCCACATTCTATGCGTAGCTGCTTCTGCAGTTTTCGGAAATCATCAGGCTTCCAAGATGGGGACGTGACGTCACGCCACACCCCCTCCATTAATTTCTATGGGAGGGGGCGTAACGGCCGCAACGCCCCCTCCCATAGACATGAATGGAGGGGGCGTGGCGTGACATTACGTCCCCTTCTCGGAAGCCCGGCGGTTTCTGAAACTGCAGATGCAGCTATGCATAGAATACGGGCTGCTGCAGGGAGATTGCGGGGGGGGGGGGGGGGGTTCCCAGCGGTGGGCCCCCTACGATCAGACATCTTATCCCCTATCCTTTTGATAGGGGATAAGATGTTTTTGCCTGGAATACCCCTTTAAAGAAAACATCTTATCCCCTATCCCCAAAGGATGGGGATAAGATGTCTGTTAAGGAGGGTCCCAACACTGGGGACCACCACGATCTCCAGGCAGGAAGCAACGGTGTCCAGAACGTGGACGCTTGGAGCTTCCGTATTCGTTACGCCACGCCCCCTCCATTCATGTCTATGGGAGGGGGCGTGATGGCCAGTTTGTAGCCGTCACGCCTCCTCCCATAGACATAAATAGAAGGGGCATGGCGGCTGTAATCGCCAGTCATCTGGCATGGAGCAGAGTTCACTCCGTACACCAGATGACTACGGTGCGGCAGCGGCGGGATCCCCGCGATTAGACATCTTATCCACTATACTTTGTATTAGGGAAAATATGTTTTCCGTCTGAGTGCCCCTTTAATCAGCTTTTATAAATCACCAGTGATATACTTGTAGGTCATTACAAACAGGAAAAGAGGGTGATGTTCTTTTGTAATGTTTAATAATAAGGAAATATATTCAATAAATATTGAAAGACTGCTTTTTTTTTTTTTATTCTGCAACATGCATGTGCAAATCTAAGGCATTGTAGGGTGACCATGGGCAGGATGATGAGCAACCACTGGTTTCGCAATAATAAATAACTTTATTTAATAACAGCAAATATGATTATCTGCATTGTCCTATTTACATATTCCAGTATGAATAAATATGTTCCAGAGAACAGGGTAAAATATTAAAAAAAAAGAAGTAATACCTACCTCCTTTCCCCTCAGCTCCAAATCCAACGATTAGTCACCACTAGTCACTGCTTGTTGCTTATTTCAAGATGAGATGTCGGAGCAGGTCATGCCTTTTACATTTATGTGCCTCCATGTGCCAGTTGCTGGAACAATAGCTGAGGTGACCGAGGTGGGTGAGTATGATATGTTTTTAAAGGGGACCCTTTTATCCCTTCTCAGTACCTGGAAGCCTTAGGGCACAATGTTCTTGTGCTGTACCCATATCTTTTCGTTGAAGGCATTTTTTTTTAAATAAAAAGCCGCTTTATTTGGCAGTCCCATGAGGACAGAGCAACAGCCGCATGTAGTTACTTTGCCCTCCATTCAGCTACTTGACCATTGTGGGAGTTTCTCTGTGAACTGATTATGATTATGCCAGTGGACATGCAACATACAGTGGATATTGAGGAGCCACCCTAATAGTACTTATGCTAGTCAGACCTAAGCAAGTCATCTGAACTTTACAACACCCTCCATAAAAGCTGCCCTCTGTCCCTATAATACTTCATGGGTCTTCCCAACAGCAAACTGCTACCTTTAAAGGCCAGCTCTGCCAATCATCCACCTCTGGCAACTTTCCAGATGATGAAACAATGAGGGGCAGTATCACCATTGTAGCAGGTGTTTTAAGGATAACAGAGTAGTAGTTTACACTTAAATGTTCTGGGCCTTATTGATGTAAGCTAGTTGTAAGAACCTATACAACCAGCTTACAATATAGCTAGATGTTACATACATGAAGAAGACGATATTCACTTCACTACTTAATAAACAAAGAGATTGTGTTCAATTCTCTTGGCAAGAACTAGTAGAGAGCAACTGTGCCTGGGGTTCAGAAACTTTGCTTTCACTGTCTCCATTTCTCAGAAGTGTTACTCCTTCTGGGGCATACAGCAAGCTCTGGACACTCACACACAGCCTCTGCCTTTTCCCAACAATGTGACTCTCTGCCACCTGTGTGCTCTCCAGCATACTTAAATGGGCACAGTCATTAAAGCTAACTTCTGCTATTGCACTCCTTATGGTAAATAAAAAAAATCTTTCTAATGTACTTTGTTTAAAAAAAAAAAAAATTATTCTATGTTATTTGTGTTTTTAAAAAAAAGCTGCCACTAGGTGTCTCCCTATTTGTCCAGAGCACATTTCCCCCCCATCTGTTGCACAGACTTTGGACTCCTGCTGGCCTGGCAGAAGTCCAAAATCAGGAAATGCAGTCTGGAGTGCTGAGGGGGGGGTTGGTGTGTGCAGCCTTAGCCAATCATAGCTCATCTCACACTGAACTGCTCTGGGCTGTGTATAGCAGAGTGAGGGAGGAAGTTCTCCCCTGTACGGCTTCACACCTGCTGGGTAACGCCCCTTCCCAGTCTGTGACTCTGACTGAGCTGAAAATACAGAGCGATATCAAGATAGAAAACTAGAAAATAATAAAAATAAAGGCAAGGGGTCGTTTATCATGATGGGGGCAGTGAACTGGGAGGATTAGCAAGATCATGACAGGTACTCTTTAAAAGACCTGTGCCTCAGTGACCTAATTTTGATCACTTTCTCAAGATACAGGAATTTCTTTCAACTACTCTCCAACTTGGTGCTAGGAGGAAAATGGAGCACCTGTTTACCAAACAGTTAATGGGCACTGTCAGATTCTAAAGCCTTTTATAAAGTTGTTACTGATGAAAATAAAAGATCTTTTGTAAAATGGTTGTTTAATTTTCTTTGAATATTTAATAAAGAAAATTACCCCTGAAAATCCCACCACTAGGGTTCCCCATACCTACTGGGACACAAACCAGTCCTGCAGCAGCATCAGTTTGTCCATGAGTTATGGACAAGAGATGATTCATGGACAAGGCTGCATGAGCAGGCACATCAATCACCTTCCTCCACCACAAGGGAGGAACACTGCCCCTGAGAGGATTTCTAACACCGTGAGCTAATGAAAAGTGGTATTTTTATAGTAAATATAGGCTGTAGAGGCATAAAAATTAGATGAGCATGGTCAGGAATAGGTACAGAGTAACATATTCTTTAATTTTTTTTGTGGGCTCTGACATATGTGGTTTAGGGATGAAGAGGACAGCCAATAGACATACATAGGAAATGCATAAGAGACAAGAAAGCTATAGCTCCAATGCTGCATTTTGCAGTGTGCAGGAAAGGTTTTATATTTTTTTTTTTTACTGTGCTGTGTGATTTCAATGGGCAAAATTATAGAATGGCAAATCTTTTCTTCCAAAAGTTTAATCCAATAATGTTTTTGTATAACAATATTATTGGGGTGTGACAAAAATGATGAATTAAGATACTAATGACTGAGCCTATTAGATGACCAAAAAAGCCTTGACTAAAACTTACCATTTATTTATAGAGAACCTGTCATCAAACCATATTTTCTAAACTAACTTAGATCATATTCCCTAATTAGTCCTAACTCCCCTCCTGCCCTTAAAAATGTTTTCCGAGCTTTACAAAGCTCTGTAGCATACCTTTCCCCTTGCTGACATTGTGTGAGCTCCCGGCAGGAGAAAGTGGGCGTTCCCCAGCAGGTGCAAGGTCACTGAAGCCTGCGAGAGCTGTGCCTCACCATGCCCAACATGAACTTCCTGAGTTTGGTCTCCTGCCAACCCGGGAGGAGACAAAACTGTTTGACTTGCGGCAGGAAACAGAACAGAGCCACCTAGAGGCCAAAATGTTTTGTCACATTAAAAACGTATAAAGGATGAGAATTTTAACAGCAAGTAAATAGCAAAGTGTCTTATTATTACATAAGGAACAATATATTAAAAGTTTAGTTTGGAGACAGGTACTCTTTAACCTATGTTAACTACTTGGGGACGGAGCCCATTATGACCCTAAGGACGGGAGCATTTTTTTCAACACTTTATGCATTAATAACTGAGATGCTTTTACTTATAAATTTGATTCCGAGATAGTTTTTTCGTGACATATTCAACTTTAAATATGTATCAGACAAAATTCAGATAGCGCTCAGATCCAACACCAATCACCTTGAAAAAAATCTATAAGAGGAACTCACCCGGTGTATGTGGTGGACTCAAACCAGATCAGGTTGGTCCCCACAAAACACCTGAGAGCCAAATACACGTGTGGAACAATTGTCAGTAATCTGGGTACTTCTCATATATCCAAAATGGTGGAGAGCGCCTGGTACTCCGGATCCATATAATGGGGTCCGTAGGAAAGTCGAATAACAAAGGGATTGTACTCTAAAGCTGACTTGGATGGGGGATTTGAATCAGGGATTTATATCCTTTTTCTACAAAATACCCCCAGTGAAGTGAGTGCTATATAAATATTGATCCTATCTTATTATTTAGTGAATTTTTGGGATTTTTGGTGTCTTCTCTGAGCGCTGTTTTTTTCTATTTTCCTTTGTTATTCTATATTCAACTTTACATTAGTGGTAAATTTTCATTGATACTTGCATCATTTCTTGGTGAAAAATTCCCAAATTTCAGGAAAAATTTTAACATTTTTAATTTTTCTGACTTTGAAGCTATCTGCTTGTAAGGAAAAGGGACATGTCAAATAAATGACATATTGATTCACATATACAATATGTTGAAGTTTTCTGTCTAACTGCTCAATGATGATGTCACGTCCCGGGAGCTGTGTATGATGGGAGAATATCCCCATAGGAACTGCACAGCTCCCGGGACGTGAGTCATCAGAGAGCAGTTAGACAGAAAACAACAACTCAACTTCAGAAGCTAATAACTATTGGAAGGATTAAGATTTTTTAATAGAAGTAATTTACAAATCTGTTTAGCTTTCCGGAGCCAGTTGATATATAAAAAAAAAGTTTTGGCCTGGAATACCCCTTTAAGTTTAGAAATGAATTTGAGAGTCTTTATGTTGGAAATCCCCTATGATGGACCCCATTATGAAAACTGCGCCCCTCAAAGTATTCAAAATGACATTCAAAAAGTTAACCCTTTAGGTGTTTCACAGGAATAGCAACATAATGGAGGAGAAAAATCTATATCTCCATTTTTTACACTAACATGTTATTGTAGCCCCATTTTTTTTAATTTTTACAAGGGGTAAAAGGTAAAAAGGCCCCCCAAAACTTGTAATTCATTTTCTCATGAGTAAGGAAATACCTCATATGTGGATGTAAAATGCTCTGTGGGTGCACTATAGGGCTCAGAAGGGAAGGAGCGATAATGGGCTTTTGGAGAGCAAATTTTGCTGAAATGGTTTTTGGGGGGCATGTCGCATTTAGGAAGCCCCCATACTAGTCTGTGGATGAAAATTTTAAAGAGTTATAATTTTTTGAAGGTGAGGAGGAAAAAACGAAAATGTAAAAATGTAATTGTCTGTGTCCTAACGGCCCAAATGGGCTGCGTCCTTAAGTGGTTAAATTTGACCTCTGGTATTTTCCAGTGTGACATGGTCAGTCATTCATTCATTTGCATCTTTAGCCATGCTGTCTTGTTTGTGATATAATTGTGTGTGTAATCCCCTGATCTAGATCACTGTGTAGGCTAGTTATACAATATAAAAAATTTTTGGTCATTTATATGACTACTGAGTTCCATACAGCTTGATTGTATTGTTGAGACCTCACGCCACCAGCATACAGTACATAATGGCATCAGCGGTAGTTATTACATTTTCTGTCTTTTTACTGCCAACAGCTGGCATTAATGTTTAGGTATTGTAAAGAATGAACATCATTCATGATTGCTTATATTTATTTTCCCTGCAGGAACAGTTTGACTATATAAATATGCCTCTGCACTAAGGTGAAAATGTGCTTTATTAATATTTACAATGTGCAGAGCAAACCAGTACATATTGAGGTACATTAATACAGTATTTTAAAATGACAGATTTTTTTTTAATTTACTTTGTGAGTGTAGGATCTCCAACTGTAAAAGGAGGTATCCATGCCATGTCCCCTGTCAGTAAGAAAATGGATGGTAGCAGCAGCACTATGGAGAGCACCTGTCAGGCCAATAGTAGCAGGCGGCAAAAATGAAAAACGCCACCAACAACTTTGTTACTTTATAAATTGCTTTAAGTGAAAAATTTTAAGAAATTCACAATATGTCAGGCAAAGTCTTTGCAAAAAGTAGATATTACAAAATTTAAATTCACCCAAAGTGCACCTTCTAAGGACGCGCTCGACACTCTCCAAACTGTAGGAAGTCTTCACCCCATGTCCGGGCTTACTTCAGTACATGGACCTTCCTCTCATGAAGGGGAACAGACTGGAGCTTGCGTCAACACCAACACCTTGCGTCAAGACCCCGGAAATGGGGTTAAGACTTCGTACAGCTTGGAGAGTGTCGAGCGCGTCTGTAGAAGGTTCACTTTGGGTGAATTGAAATTTTGTAATATCTACTTTTTGCAAAGACTTTGCCTGACATATTGTGAATTTCTTAAAATTTTTAACTAAGCAATTTATAAAGTAACAAAGTTGTTGGAGGCGTTTTTCATTTTTGCTACTTGGATTTCCAGTGAGTTGGGAGCCCTCACTTAAAAAACACAGGACACCCGCCCAAGTGTTAACAGGTGACATATATATTTGCTGCTCAATAGTAGCAGGCCACCACTGTCCATCATCTCCGATATGAAAATTATGTCATAGTAAGAAGATGACACAGTGGACTGGATGGCAGTCACAGCTGGATGATCTTACCTTTGGCACCATGGCTTTGCGCCATTGTTCAGCATATTTCTTCTCCTCTACAGTTAATTTGTCACCCAAGAGAAGCTTTTCTCTGTCTTCTATGGTGATGCCTATTGGGCTGGCTTCTTTCCTCCAAAGATATTGTCACGGTACGTGATGTGCTAAGCAAGATATTCAAGATAGTTTTCCTGTTGATGAGTTAGATACTAGCTTTGGTGGTGGTGGCAGGAGAAGTGGGAGCCATGGCAGAAGTGTCACTTGAGGAGAAAAATAGAAGTTGGAATCATGACAAGCAGTCTGTGACAGTCTGAAGGTAGTAGAGATCATGAAGACAATGATGATTGTGTGTTGGACAGAACCTGGGAACTGGATCCAGATGAGGATAAGGTGATGAAGAGGTGATGATAACATTAGAGGAGAAGGGTGTCCATAAAGAGTGGAGCCCATATATGGTAAAATATCAAAATCCATTAGGGAAACATTTGCTTTTAATACTGCCAACTCTGAAGCAGATGACATTGCTGCTATTAGTGGTGAAGGCTCAATAGCTGTCAGTCCTAGGGAAAGCTTTAGTGGTGGTATTTGCACAAATGATGTGAGTATTGCTGGTTTTGAGTTAATATGGGCATCTCCAATGTGAATTTTTTTCTCTATATTGCCAGATGACAAAAATATTGCAGTGTGCAGCTCATAATCTCTGGCCATACAGGCACACATTTAGAAACTAAAGCTCTCCTTCAGCACCCAAGTGGCATAATGTGGAAGAAACAAACTCCCCATTATTTTTCTAGTAGCCTGGCTGCATCCACAAAACATGGGACTCTGCCCATGATGGGAGTTATAGTCCAGGGGCTGAGGTGCAGATTGCACTGGGTCATTCTGCCGAGACCCGCTGCGATCCGCATTTATTAAGATAACAAGCCGGTACATGCGTCTACAATGCACTGCCCTCCAGCTTCTATATACACTGTCATAATTCATAATCCCCGCCACCGGGAGAGGGGAGCTCTGATTGGTCAATAGCTATTCACCAATCAGAGCTCCCGTGTTCTGGTGGCGGGGATTATGAATTATGTCAGTGTATATAGGAGCACAGGAGCGCACTGTAGCTGCATGTACCACCGGCTTTTTAACTTAAATGCGGATTGCAGCAGATCATTCTCTGGAGATCTGTTGCGGTCCGCATTTATTAACTATACAAGCCGGCCTTACATGCATCTACATCGCACTCCCCGACGGCTCCTATATACACTGTCATAATTCATAATCCCTGCCACCGGAACACGGGAGCTCTGAATGGTGGATAGCTATTGACCAATCATAGCTCCCCTCTCCCGGCGTTGGGGATTATGAATTATTACAGTGTATACAGGAGCCGGCGGCAGCGCAGTGTAGATGCATGTACTGCCAGCTTGTTAACTTAACCCCTTAAGGACTCAGGGTTTTTCCGTTTTTTGCACTTTCGTTTTTTCCTCCTTACCTTTTAAAAATCATAACCCTTTCAATTTTCCACCTAAAAATCCATATTATGGCTTATTTTTTGTGCCGCCAATTCTACTTTGCAGTGACATTAGTCATTTTACCCAAAAATGCACGGCGAAATGGAAAAAAAATCATTGTGCGACAAAATCGAAGAAAAAACGCCATTTTGTAACTTTTGGGGGCTTCCGTTTCTACACAGTGCATATTTAGGTAAAAATGACACCTTATCCTTATTCTCTAGGTCCATACGGTTAAAACGATACCCGGATATAATGCGGAGGACTACGTCAGATTCGGTGGACTGCGACGATGACCAGCATTTTTTTTCAATAAAATGGTTAACGAGGGCTGTGGGGGAGTATTTTTTTTTTTTTATAATTTTTTTTTCCAATGTGTCGTGTTTTTTATAATTGAATTTTCACGGTTAGTAGTGGAAGCTGTCATATAGACGGAATCCATTACTGAGCTGGGGCTTAGTGTTAGCCCTAAAATCAGCTAACGCTAACCTCTAATTATTACTCCGGTACCCACCACCACAGGGGTGCCGGCAAGAGGCAGTGCCAACTAGGCGGTAACAGGCTGGCGTTATTTAGGCTGGGGAGGGCCAGTAACAATGGTCCTCACCCACCCTGGTAACGTCAGGCTTTTGCTGCTTGTATAGTATCTGGCTGATACTAAAAATAGGGGGAACCCTAGGCGTTTGTTTTTTTGATAAATAAAAAAGAGTGTGTGGTTCCCTCATTTTTTCAGTATCAGCCAGTTGCCAACCAAACACCAACAGCCTGACGTTACCAGGGTGGGTGAGGACCATTGTTACTGGCCCTCCCCAGCCTAAATAATGCTCCCCAGCCATTTTTAACGCTCCAGGCCTGTTGGTACTATTTCCGGAACCCCTGTGGCGGTGGGTACCGGGGTAATAATTGGGGGTTAATGCTAGCTCTTTTGGGGGCTAACACTAAGCCCTGGCCTAGTAATAGATTATGTCTACAAGACGCCTTCCACTACTAAGCCTGAAAATTTAATTATAAAAAAACACAACACATTGAAAAATTTTTTTATTTAAAAAAAGCACTCCCCCCCCACAGCAATTCATGAGAAGAAGCAAGTAGAAATAAAGCTGCACTCACCCGTATATGAAATTTGCCACAAAGTACTTTATTTTCAGTGTCAAGATACAGCTATGCGGCAAGCAACAAGCTGAAGATGCAGGGAGCGAGAGCCGGAGCTCACAGGGGCAGGGGGCGTACCACAGAACGACTAGTTTCATGTAGGAAGGGATGCTTCTTCTGGTCAGTACGTCATTCTGTATTAGGGGAAGTGCTTAAATACAGGTAAGTGTCATTACATAATATCACAATTACATTAAAAACACAGGTTCCAAAAAACAACCGCTATATCCATAAGAACGCGGTATATGGGACAGAACGCTTTCAACTCAGAGATAGGAAGAAAGATAATTTCTCTCATTAAGTCCAAGAGGACCCAAAGCTTTGAGATGCATGATCCAGTATGCTTCTCTACGAAGCAATCTGACATGTTTGTCTTCTCCCATAGCAACACTCTCTATTCTCTCCAGACCGGCAAATTTTAAATGTGCAGTGTTATTTGCATGGCACGATTGCATATGGGTAATGAATTGTGTCGCACCCTTTCCTGTCTGGAGAGAAGAGATGTTCACGAACTCGGGTGCATAATTTTCTTTTTGTTTTTCCGATGTAAAAGAAATTACAGTCACAAATTAACGCATACGCAACGAATGTTGTTTGACATGGGATAAACTGGTTTACCATAATATTTTCCCCTCCTAATATATAATTTCTTTTAGCTAAATTTAGCTTGCAACACCTGCAATTCCTGCAGGGGAAATTTCCTTTGGGGGTCTGGATTTGCAACCAATTTTCTTTTTTCTTCCGAACATCGTTTTTGTCTTTTTTTTATCATATCGCCTATGGTTTTTGTGCGGCGAAAGGTAATAATGGGTCTTTCCTTTGCGAATGCATGCAGATCGGGGTCATGGTTTTTTGGAACCTGTGTTTTTAATGTAATTGTTATATGATGTAATGACACTTACCTGCATTTAAGCACTTCCCCTAAAACAGAATGACGTACTGACCAGAAGAAGCATCACTTCCTACACAAAACTAGTTGTTCTGTGGTACGCCCCCTGCACCTGTGAGCTCCGGCTCTCGATCCCCGCATCTTCAGCTTGTTGCTTGCCGCATAGCTGTATCTTGACAATGAAATAAAGTACTTTGTGGCAAATTTCATATACGGGTGAGTGCAGGCAAAATTTCCACTTGTTTTTTTTCCCGGCAGTTTTTGGAATACTGCCACTGCATTTTTTGAGCCAAAGCCAGAAATGTATTCAAAAGGAATAGGACATATAAAGGAAGGATTTACACTATCCTCCCTTATGGATCCACTTCTGACTTTGGCTCAAAAACTGCAGTGGCAGTTTTCCAAAAACTGCCAGAGAAAAAACCAAGTGGAAACTTAGCCTAAGTGTCTTAATTGCTAAGCTTGCACCCCCGTGGAATATCACCCTTATCCATATCTTCCATTAAGAATCAAGTGAGTCTGTCTACACAGCTGCAGTGCCTGATTGCCGTTAGCTGTACTTCTACTCCCCCCCACAGTCCTCGTTAACTCTTTTATTGACTTTTTTTAAATGCTGCTCATCGTCGCAATCCACAAAATTTGAGATAGTCCTCCGAATTCATGTAAATCTAAGTTTCGAAGAAAAAAAAAGTTAAGTACATTTTTTAGTTTCCACACACCAGCAAAAATGCAAGAACAAAAAAACGCCAGAAAAACTGCCAGAACGCAGGAAAAAGCTAGGACAGTTTTTCTGGTGTTTTTCATGATGGATAAAAAACCTCAATGGAATCTGACCTCAAAGCAATAGAACAAAATCCCTACATCCACTTTTCCTGTGAGGTAGAGAAGGAGTGTATGGTAGAGCGAGGGGGGGTTCTATATTTGCACAAGATTTATCAAAGGAGTGTACAGCCTTTGTAAATTCTGAGCAAGAGTGTACAATAGACAAGCAGTGTAAAGGGGTAAAACTGTGTCTACAATAGACAAATAATGATAAATCTCCTCCAGTATGTGTAAACATACCCTAATGCGATTAATGATTGTATGATGTGCTCTTGAACTGGGTGGGGCTTGTTGCAGAGGAGGTGTGGCTTCATGTGAAGGTATATAGCCCACTGCAGACTGTATTCACTATCATTTATGCTAGCTCTGAGCTGGTGTTGATTTCTGAGGCTGCCACAAATTCTACACTGTCGGAGGTTAAAGGGGTACCTCACCAGAAAATATCTTATCCCCTATATAAAGGATAGGGGATAAGATGTCTGATCACGGGGGTCCCGCCATGGCGTGATGTCCTTGTTCGTGACATCACAACACGCCACCTGCATTCATGTCTATGGGAGGAGGCATGACGGCTAGTATATAGCCATCACACCTCCTCTCATAGACAAGAATGGAGGGGGTGTGGCGGCTGTGGTTGCCAGTCATCTGGCACAACGCGGAGTTTGCTCCGTGCACCGGATGAACGGAGTGCCGCAACAGAGATCGCGGGGGGTCCCTTTGGATAGGGGATAAATTGTTTTCCGGTGGAGTACTCCTTTAAGACTGGAATATGAAACACTGGTCTTTGTAAATTCCCCCTTTGTGTTAAATCTTGCAGTAATTTCAACCATTCTGCTTCAGTGTACCAAAAAAATTATATATATAGCAATGCTGCCTTCTATAAGAAACATCACTCTTCTCTATTCATTAGTACCTGCTTTTAATAGATCAGAACTATAGCAAACGTCAGCATTCATAGCTGGCAGAAAACCATATGCCTAGGAGTGTTTTTTTTTTTTTTTACTATTATTTCGTAGTAAAGGCTTTTAATAACAAAATAGTGGAATGTCACATTTTCTCTATAATGATCTCATGTTTGTTTTTAAAATAGAACATTATTTTTTTCACATTCAAGAATGTGGGCAGAGCAACACAACCATCCTTTCTCATTATCTAGACAATTTTGCTGATGAATAGCAGGCACATCTTATTATGTGTGCTACTGAATGCTCATTCCTATTGATTCTACATAATGTTGTTAAGGGCAAGGTGAAACCAGTATAGTTATCTGTTTCCTTTATGTTTATTACTACTGAAGGTCACAAGATAATGCTGAGAATAGGGAAACAAGTCTACTGTACAGATATGATGCAATAAAAATGTGAAATGTGTAAATTAAATATTTATATTCATATATATATATATATATATATATATATATATATATATATATATACATACATATATATATATATATATATATATATATATATATATATATAATGTTTTTATTAACAGTATCCACTTCTTGTTAATTGAAATTTTGTTCTGGGCATAAGCTGGTTAAACACTTCAAAGAGTTAATTATATATTTCTATAACATATTACTTCTGCATACATATTTTGTCTTATAATTTCAGCTGTTAAGTTATGGACTTAATGCTATTTGTAATATATGAAACCATATTACTGTACATGTGCCTTGACCGTATAATGCAACCTCCTTTTTGTTTCAATGTTGTGTGCTGTTTGTCATGCTCAAAGTCAATATGTTATAGGATTTACTTGTGGAAGATAATCCAAAATCCCCAGAGGGCTAAAAGTTAAGTTAATGATGTGGATACCCAGCACAGAAAAAAAGATCACTGCTTGCCCAAAGCATTGGTCTTGACTGAGCCTTAAAAGAAATTATGCATAAGAGTAATACACGAAACCCATAATGCTAACAAACAAGTATATTTCACTAAATTTAATTAAGTATGGTGTCTGTGCTTGACAGTAAAATGTACTCTATTGTGTTGAATTTACTGTTCATCTACTACTACTATTCATATTGGATATTTATACACATACATATATTTATCCTAATGTTTAAGTCAGTATTCACATTTCTTAATACATTTTTAATAGCTAATATTATGGGGTACAGTAGTTCAGTCAGTCAGCAAGAAAAGAAAAAATACCAGTAAATGTATAACGGAAATTTTATTACCTCTTCTATATTTTGGAACCATTCCTAGTTGTGGCTTAAACGGGTTATCTAGGCAAATGTAACACTTAGGCTGGGTTCACATATGTCCGTCGTCTGGCATGGGTGAACTCAGCCTAAATTTTGACACAACTGATGATAATGTGCATCAGTTGTCATCAGTTGAATTCACACCGGCGATCTGCAACAATACGGGTCATATGGGTCAAGTGTGACCCGCTGACCCAGAGATACTTGGTGATTTGGGGTGTAGGACACACCCCCAATCACCTCCTGTATCTATGGGGAGGTGGCGATTTCGTCACCCCCCCCAGGATCACTGCTATTGGCCGGCCAATAATAGTTGGCAGGGGAGGGGTTAATGTCCCCTTCTCGCAGCTCTGGCGGCTTACTGAGTTCAGTCAGAGGGCAGAGCTGTGAGAGAGAGCCGGGGTCCCCCCCTCTGTGTAGATCAGAGCCCCTCAGGGTTGAAGAAGCCTCTATTAGTCAGGGTGAGTTGTCAGTGAAGGGAAAGGTAGGAGGTAAAAAAAAAGAAAAAGTAAAAAAAATGTAAAGCCCCCCCCCCCGACCCCCTAATAGGTCCCCACAGCTTTTTCAGCGTGACTCGGGCCCTATTAGGGGTTCAGGGTGCTGAATTTGGCCCCCCTTTTTTTGGCTGCAGCACTTTCCCCCCCCCCCCCCATATAACACTACATGCTCCCCCCCCCCCCACACACACACCCTCCCCCCGCCTATGCCCCCCCCCCCCCCCCGGCACCATAGAAAAAAGGCGATGGCTCACTGGGCATTTTCAGCAGCGGAGGCATACGCTGTACTTGCCTCCAACTCCGAATCTGCCAGTGAGGATGAGAAAGATCCTACATTCCTGTGTCGCCGCCAGGCGAGGCCACGCACCCCCCATGAAAGTGACCCAGTGGCCGGCACTAGTACGAGTGTACCGGAGTCCCCTTCCAGTGAACCCGTCTGGAGACCCCAGAGGGTTATCGGCACGGATTCCTGAGTTTGTTGGCGACTCAGGAATCCGGATTGACATGGCTGGATTCACTGAAATTGACTATTTTAGTTATTTTTAAGTGACAGCTTTGTCAATCTAATGGTGGAGCAAACGAATCTGTATGCCCAGCAGTTCATCGCCCACCAGATTCTTTTTTGGGGCCAGGTCCAATGAATGTATGCCATTGATGCAGCAGAAATTAGGACATTTTGGGGCCTCCTGCTGCATATGTGCCTGATCAAAAAGCCCTGTGTCAGACAGTACTGGAGCGGGGACATCCTATACCAGACCCCTCTTTTCAGTATGGTCATGGGACGGAAGCGGTTCGAGGCCATTCGGAAAAACCTCCATTACACTGATAATTTAGCATGTCCACCCCGAAGTGATCCCACCTATGACCGGCTTTACAAAGTGTGGCCAGTCATCGATCACTTTGGGGCTAAATTTTGGGAGGCCTACGAACCGCTCAAGGAGGTCTCGGTAGATGAGTCTCTAATCAGTTTTAAGGGGAGACTCATCTTCCGCCAGAATATATTCCCTCTAAGCGGGCGAGGTATGACGTGAAACTCGTGAGAGTACCTCCGGGTACACTTGCAAGTTTAGAGTATATGAGGGACAGGATTCCTGTATTGAACCCCCAGAATGTCCCCCCACTTTGCATGTTAGCGGAAAACTCGTTTGGGACCATGTGCACCCATTGCTGGATAAGGGTTACCATGTGTACGTGGACAACTTTTATACCAGCATCCCTTTTTCACATCCCTTGCCGCCAGATCCATGTCCGCTTGTGGGACCGTGCGGAAGAACCAGAGAGGGCTCTCTCTAAATTTTGTTCTGACACCTATGCCCAAGGGTGAGTCCCATGCCCTTACCCATGAAAACCTGTTGCTGGTCACGTATAAGGATAAGAGGGATCCGTCCTTATGCTGACCACAATTCATGGTAACGGCAGCTCACCTGTCCCTGTGCAAGGTACCACAACAACGGTCCTCAAGCCTGATTGTATTCTGGACTACAATATGCATATGGGGGGAGTTGATCTTTCTGATCAAGTCCTCAAGCCATACATGGCCATGCGGAAAACATGGGTATGGTACAAAAAAGTTGCGGTCTACTTGGTACAGGTTGCCATGTACAAATTTTTTGTACTGTCCCAGTACACTGGCAACACAGGGACATTCCTCCAGTTCCAAGAAGAAGTCCTAAAGGCCCTGATCTTTGCTGACCGGGAAAGAGCAGGCCGGACTTCCCAAGAAACGAGTTATAGGTGCCAGGATCGTCCCAGTCCAGCACTTTCCAGGTGAAGTCCCCCACACTGCAAAGAAGGGACGATCCCTCCCATAAAAAATGCTGAGTGTGAAACAAGAGGGGGATACGGAAGGACACCACCACTCAATGTGACACTTGCCCTGATCATCCGGGCCTCTGCATTAAAAACTGCTTCAGGGAGTATCACACTTCCATGCAGTGCTAAATTTTCCCTTTTTCATTTTAATTTCCCATAATTTGACCCCAATGTACCAAGTCCAGAGTAAAGTCCAAGTTTTAACCCCATAAACCACTAAATTGCCCCAAAAAATGTTTCATCCCAAAAAAAAAAAAAAAAATGATAAGACCTCTGGGGGCATTTTTTCCAAAAACGGGTCATGGGTCACTGAGTCACTATCATCGGGGACTTTTTTATGTTGCCTCAAATGAGCGCTCTCTCTCCATCTGAGCAGGGTGCGCATTTGAGCCAACAGGTTAGGGACAGCCACACACGTCACATTCCCAGAATTATGATTCAGATCATAGGGTTTGGGGTGGGCATATTTTTTTAGTTTTGGTATGCTCTGGGTCATCATTCTGGGAACATAACCTATTTTATTATTTTACATCCCACTGACTGTACCCCAGTTATTTACCCCATGTAACGCTCCTTGAGGGGGGGTCCCGCTGTTCTGGCTCCATAGGCAGCTATGCAAAAGCTCAAGGCCCCTGACTGCGCTCCTGCTCCTCCAAGACCTGGTGTGCACCCGCAGAGCTGTTTACCCCAAGATATAAGGTATGTCCTTACTCCAAATAAATGTACTTACAAATTTACAGTGACATTTTCTCCTGTTACCACTTGTGAAAATAAAAAATTTCGGGTAACCTCAGCATTTTAGTGTAAAAAAATAAAATTTTTCCTTTTCACATCCCAAATTAATGAACATTTATCAAACACCTGTGGGGTTTTAAGGCTCACTGTACCCCTTGTTATGTGCCTTGAGGGGTGTAGTTTCCAAAATAGTAGGCCATTTGTTTTTTTTGTTTTTTTTTGCTGTTCTGGCACCATAGGGGCATCCAAAATGCAACATGCCCCCCCTCCCCCTATTTCAGCAAAATTTGCAAATGTGATTCCTTCTCTTCTGATAAGTGTACTGTGCCCGCAGTGCACTTGACATCCACACATGGGATATTCCCATACTCAGAAGAGATGGGGTTACAAATTTTGGGGGGGCATTTTCACCTATTACCCCTTGTAAAAATGTAAAAATCGTGAAACACCTGGGAGGTATTAAGGCTCACTGGACCCCTTGTTACATTCCTTGAGGGGTGTAGTTTCCAAAATAGTAGGCCATGTTGGGGATTTTTTTTGCTGTTCTGGCACCATAGGGGCTTCATAAATGCGACATGCCCCCCCCCCAAACCATTTACGCAAAATTTGCTTTCCAAAAGCTAAATGTGACTCCTTCTCTATGAGCATTGTAGTTCGCCACAGTGCACTTGACGTCCACACATGGGGTATTTCCATACTCAAAAGAGAAGGGGTTACAAATTTTGGGGGGCATTTTCACCTATTACCCCTTTTAAAAATGTGAAATTTGGGGCAAACCGGCATTTTTGTGAAAAAAATATATATAAATAATTTACATATCCAACTTTAACGAAAAGTTGTGAAACACATATGGGTTGTTAAGGCTCATTGGACCCCTTGTTACATTCCTTGAGGAGTGTAGTTTCCAAAATAGTATGCCATGTGGGGGATTTTTTGCTGTTCTGGCACCATAGGGGCTTCCTAAATGCGACATGCCCCCCAAAAACCATTTCAGCAAAATTTGCTTTCCAAAAGCTAAATGGGATTCCTTCTCTTCTGAGCATTGTAGTGCACCCGCAGTGCACTTGACGTCCACACATGGGGTATTTCCATATTCAGAAGAGATGGGGTTACAAATTGTGGGGGTCATTTTCACCTATTACCCCTTTTAAAAATTAAAAATTTGGGGCAAAACCAGCATTTTAGTGAAAAAAATATTTTACATATCCAACTTTAATTAAAAGTTGTGAAACACCTGTGGGGTGTTAAGGCTCACTGGACCCCTTTTTACATTCCTTGAGGGGTGTAATTTCCAAAATAGTTGGCCATGTTGGGGATTTTTTTGCTGTTCTGGCACCATAGGGGCTTCCTAAATGCGACATGCCCACCAAAAACCATTTCAGCAAAGTTTGCTTTCCAAAAGCTAAATGTGACTCCTTCTCTTCTGGGCATTGTAGTGCGCCCGCAGTGCACTTGATGTCCACACATGGGGTATTTCAATACTCAGAAGAGATGGGGTTACAAATTTTGGGGGCATTTTCTCCTATTACCACTTGTAAAAATGTAAAATTTGGGGGAAAACTAGCATTTTAGTGAAAAAAATAAATAAAAATTAAACATCCAACTTTAACAAAAAGTTGTGAAACACCTGTGGGGTGTTAAGGCTCACTGGACCCCTTGTTACGTTCCTTGAGGGTGTAGTTTCCAAAATAGTAGGCCATGGTTTTTTTTTTTTTTTGCTGTTCTCGCACCATAGGGGCTTCTTAAATGTGGCATACCCCAAAAAAAACTATTTCAGAAAAACTCACTCTCCAAAATCCCACTGTTGCTCCTTGCCTTTTGAGCTTTGTAGTGCACCCACAGAGCACTTGACATACACATATGAGGTATTTCCTTACTCGTGAGAAATTGGGTTAAAAACTTTAGGAAGATTTCTCTCCTTTTACCCCTTGCAAAAATGAAAAAACTGGGTCTACAAGAACATGCGAGTGTAAAAAATTAAGATTTTGAATTTTCTCATTCACTTTGCTACTATTCCTGTAAAACACCTAAAGGGTTAACAAACGTTCTGAATGTCATTTTGAGTACTTTGAGGGGTGCAGTTTTTATAATTTAATTTGTGGGGTATTTCTAATATGAAGGCCCTTCAAATCCACATCAAAACTGAACTGGTCCCTGAAAAATTTCGATTTTGAAAATTCTGAGAAAAATTGGAAAATTGCTGCGGAACTTTGAAGCCCCCTGGTGTCTTCCAAAAGTAAAAACATGTCAACTTTATGATGCAATCATAAAGTAGACATATTGTATATGTGAATCAATATATAATTTATTTGGAATATCCATTTTCCTTATAAGCAGAGAGCTTCAAAGCTAAAAAAAAAATGCTAAATTTTCAATTTTTTCATCAAATTTTGAAATTTTTCACCAAGAAATGATGCAAGTATCAACAAAATTTTACCACTAACATAAAGTAGAATATGTTTCGAAAACAACATCCTCGGAATCAGAATGAAAAGTAAAAGCATCCCAGAGTTATTAATGCTTAAAGTGACAGTGGTCAGATGTGCAAAAAAGGGGTTAAAGTCATCCTAGATAAAGCACCAGAAGCTATGGTGTGTAAAGAATATTAGATAAGGCTAGTAGCCAAAGATAAGGGGGATCATATTAGCTGAGGACAGACAAGCACAGAATAAGATCAGGAATCACAACAGAGCCTTGGGCATGACTAAAGAGAAACCACTAGACTGGGAAACAGGATTGACAGCCACTGAACATGGCCTGATAAGCCTGGGGCTGGATGTGAAAAGCAGCAATACACAGAGCATTGAGCCTCTGTAGAAACTTTATAGTGTGATTAAAATGTCCGGATATGAATTCAAAATCTGAACCTAGAATTCTACCACTCAATATTGGGGTAACCTGATAGGAGGAGAATGTCAGTTTGAACAGATGCAGATACTATAAATTAATTTACTCATTCTGCCAAATTGCTCACCTACATTTTATATGCATTCATACATTGATCTACTTCTTCAGGGCAAGTATTCTCATCTCCATAACCGGGTCTCTATGTGTAGTGAATGGCAGCATCACCAAGTTTGCAATTGGCTTCATTGAACAAACTATCCTGGTTCTGTAGATTTCTCTTCTTATCTCCCTCTTGGTGACAGCTGGTAGTCATGGCTCCTGTCCACCAGCTCTGCTTTAGAAACAGTGGTGATGTCTTTATTTAGAGTGGCCAGAGGAGCGCCATCTCATCTCTGACAGCTATAGGTATACTACTTTAGCTTGGGAGCTGTCAGACATAAAGGTAAATGACCTGCCTCTGAC
This sequence comes from Hyla sarda, assembly GCF_029499605.1. NCBI lineage: Eukaryota > Metazoa > Chordata > Amphibia > Anura > Hylidae > Hyla > Hyla sarda. The sequence goes on from NC_079192.1 coordinate 231,618,151, forward strand.
CCCAGCCCATCCACAGGCTATCCTGGGAGTGGGAGCTGTACAGCAGTAGCAGAGGGAGGTATTCAGCCAGATGAGAATAACCATTTAATAATAATGCAAGGAACAGACAGCTTCAGAGAAGTTAAGGCACTGAATTGAACAGGCCAGTATAAGATGAACAGAAAGATCTTTATTGGACCAGCATGCAAAGCATTTCCTGGCTCGTAGGCCTCTTCCTCAAGCATTTTACCATTACCTACTGTATACATTAAAGGGGTACTCCGGTGCTTAGACATCTTATCCACTATCCAAAGGATAGGGGATAAGATGCCTGATCGCGGGAGTCCCGCCGCTGGGGACCCCCGTGATCTTGCACGCGGCACCTCGTTTGTAATCAGTACCCGGAGTGTGTCCGGGACTGATTACTGGCGACTACAGGGCGGGCGGCGTGTGACGTCATGCCCCCGCCCCGTGTGATGTCAAACTTCGCCCCTCAATGCAAGCCTACGGGAGGGGGCGTGATAGCTGTAGTCGCCGGTAATCAGTCCCGGAGCGAACACGCTCTGGGGACTGATTACAAACGGGGTGCCGCGTGCAAGATCACGGGGGTCCCCAGCGGTGGGACTCCCGCGATCAGGCATCTTATCCCCTATCTTTTGGATAGGGGATAAGATGTCTAAGCACCAGAGTACCCCTTAAACACATATGTCCTGTTACTCAAAATACATTTTATATAGTGCAAATTTACAAAAAGGAGTAAAGTAATGTAAATAGCAGATGATATAGTAAATCATAGTATCATTTATTATACTATGGTTATAATTGCCGATCCCCCCTTTAGTGATGTGGTATGTCGTAACCAGGGATTACACAGTCACTAGTAGCTATAACATTTTCTCATTTCATAGGACCAATAAGGAGCATCTCGCACTGCCTCTTATATAATTAATATTTATTTAATGAGTCATTTAGTTATTTTTAAACAATTGTGTATTGATCACAAATCCTGAGTCATCTATTGTGAGAGTTATTAGATTTTGAAGGCTGCAGTGTTTGTTAGGTTTAATGGGAAGCATGGGAACAAGCAAACTGTGAGATGAAAAAGCAAATTCAAGTAAGTTTACTCAAGCAGTCCTTTACTTTTCTTCCCACAGAATAAATGTCAGGGAGTTACCTGCCCAATGTCTTCTTCCTTACTCTGTGGCCATGGCTCAGGTCCTACAGCAGTTCTGCAAGTGATCACGCAGGGTTGCCATGCCAAGGTCATTGCCATGCCACGGATCTCTATAGGTGATGCAGTCTATCACCACTTAAGGACACAGAGCCAATCAGCAGCCAAACCTAGGCTGAGACACCATATTTAAATTAAACTCATAGCCAGTGTTCTGGTTCCATACCTGTGTACTGAGAATTTTAATGGCATTTTGGTAGCATTTATATTATTATTTTTTTACATTTAGTACATGTAATGAACTTCCACAGAGAAGCATATGGAGGAAAATGCCATATGCAGAATGTTCTATGTTTTGATATAAAATGATATAAAATTAGGTGTATGTAGACTTTACAGTATTTATCTGAAAAGTTTTAACAATATTTAAAAGCAGCCTATTTGAACAAAAAAAAAACTGCAGGAATGCCACTTGAAGCACACTATCCAACATAATATTAGGCGTTAAAGGAGTACTCCTTGTTAGGGAAATGTATTCCCTATTCTAAGGATAGGGGATAAGTGTCTGATCAAGGGGGGGGGGGGGGATCAAATCACTGGGACCCACCTTGATCTCCCATACGGTACCCCGGCTCTCCTCAAGAATGGAGGCATGTTCGCCACCACTATGTGTGGTAGACAACACTGCCCTTTTCATGCAGAGTCGGGGGGCCAGAAGGGAGATCATGGGGGGTCCAAACGGTTGGACCCCCCATGATCAGACACTTATCTATCTTTTGGATAGGAAATTTGCCTAACATGAAATACTCCTTTAACATATAACAAAATTGGTGTTCAAAACCCCAGGTGTATGGGGTGGTAACCTTTATGAGCTTTAAATAGTAAGGTGAGGGACCTAATGGCAATTGCTTTCCTAGGGGGAGATGGTGCTGCAAGAAATGAATAAAAAGTTAGTTTGGGCAGAGGATCCAATGTAGAGGTAGCCAAAGGGCTAACCTCTCCTTCCCTGCTGTCTTTGGCACTGTCTGGAGAAGGCTTTATCAATCGAGCACAGAGCACACAGATCAATACAGTTCAATAGAACTGCATTGATCTGTATAAGAAATCTAATGATTCCAGCTAAAAGTCCCCTAAGGGGACTAATAAAGTGTAAAAAATGTAAGTTTAATGATGGTTTAAAATATATACATTAGCCCAGATTAAAAATGTAAATCACCCCCTTTAATGATTTTGCATATAAAAAATATGTAAATATAATAAAAATAAACATATTTGGTATTGCCACTTCCATAATTGTCCCAACTATTAAAATATAACATTATTTATCCCATACAGTAAATTACGTAAACATTAAAATATATTTTTTTTATCCAAGAAAAATGAACTAAATAGCAATCAAAAAGTCTGAACAATACCACAATGGTACTGATAAAAACAGAATTTTACAGAGCAAAAATTAGCACTAATACAGCTCGGTATATACAGTTTTTTCAAAGTTATGGGGGTCAAGAAATGTCAAAAAAAAATTTTAAAAAAGTTTATAATTTTTTTTTTAATCAGTAAAATATAATGGAAACTATCCAAAATTGGTATTGTAGTAATTACCTCAACCTAAGATAACATTTTGGTTTGACTGCACAGTTAACTGTGTAAAAAAGAACACCTACATTTTTTCTTTGTGTCGGTGCATGTGTTATGGAAAAATGAAGGAAATCATTACAAAGTACAGTTGGTCTTGCAAAAAAACAAGCCCTCATGTGGGTATGTAGATGAAAACAATAAGAGTTTTGGTTATTAAAGAGATATGAGCAAAATACTAAAGTGCAGAATCGAAAATTTGCACGGTCCTTGAGGGGTTACTACTGCAATGACAACATAACATTACAGTTGTCTAAAGTCCATTATAGTTTAAATGGTGTAACCGGAAGTCATCCCACAGTCTTTAACAGGGTTATTCACAATAGATCCCTAAAAATTGCCTTTTAGGTGATATATTCCATTTAACCAGTTTTAGACACATTTATGTAGTAAAATCAGGAATTAAAACTTTCTTATCTGCTTATGATAGAAACATCTGTAGATGTCATTTATTACGCACATATGGAACTTTGAAGAGCTTTGCAAACACCATATTCAATGTGTTATTGCTGTAAAAGATGCATTTCCACTTCCTTTACAATGTCAATATAATTCAGTCTCACTGAAGCACCTCCTTGTTGCTGAAGAAGTGTATTATCTGCAAGGTTAAATGCGTTCAAGTATTGTTTGCATTTCATAGCAGGACCGTTTTTCCAGGATGGAGTTTTTCCTCAAACACTCGTCATGGAACACTGATAGTAGTTGCACGCCTCCTGCAACTGAGACTAATGCTTTTAGTAATAATCTATTGGCTCTGCTACAAAGTGAAATGAATTAAGAGCTCTTTGGAAATCCTTTTGACACACATGATTTGACCTTTCTTGTTCGTAACAGGTACCATTAGAAGCTAATAAACATACTGCTTGAAAACATCTTTACATAGATATATATATATAGATATATAAAAATATATAAAACAACCAATGTGTTAAAAATTATACATTTTTTGATTGTCACAATAATACAATATCAACGTTAACCCACTTCCTTTTGCAAAGTAGATTTTTTTTTACTGAATTCCCATGTAAGTCTATTGGACTTCCTGTACATCTCCTGATTGCGTTACTCTCGGGCTGCCGAGATTGCCCAGGACTTTTAAATATCCTGCTGACGGTCCAGCAGGCAGGTGCAGAGATTAGTTAGGGCAGAGGATGGAATGTGAGGAAGGGATATGAGAACAAGATATGAGGTTGGGAGCATCATTGTTGCTTTTCCTCTCCCACAGGAGTAATGTAGAAAGACTGGTCAACGCTACTCTGCTAGTTATATAAATAAATAAGAAGCCCAGGTCCACACACACAATAACTATTTTATATTCTGGATTAACAGTTCCTCATATCAGCCAACCAAGACCAGATAATAAATAATGCATACCAACATTATTGTTTGACCACCCCAGGGTGGCTTAACTCCTATGCTTCAAACTATATTGTTGGTATGTATGAATTTATGCTGTGTGTTTATGCTCTGGTCTTTTTAGCTGATATGAGGGACTGCTTATGTAGCATATAAACTAGACCTGGACCTGGGCTACTTATTTATCTATATAATGATGCTTTATGTGTCTATGTGGAATATTAGGCATCACCTTTAGTTTGTATGTGTTATTGTGACAATAATAAAAATTATGATTTTTTTTTTAAATACATTAATTTGGTGAGTGACTCAATTCTTCTGTATTGTTTTTTTTTTGGCATTTTGGGAGATCACATATAAGCAATCATTATATAAAGCAGTTATATTGATATTGTAAATTGTATATCTATATTTATTCTCTCATCTGTCCCCACTTTGGGTATATATTGATTCATAGTGGACTGTATTTATTCCTTATTTTTGCTAAGTTAATACAATGTATTTACAACGTGTTAGTTAACTAATATGAAAAATAGCAGTATGTGGCTAGTGTTGCATTAATAGGGAAGAAGGAAGTATCATTTAGAAATGGTGGCCATAAATACGACTATGCAAAATGACATGGAAGTAACGGTGAAAGATCAATATCTGGTTACATTGATTATAAATGTCCCATAAATTACTGTGGTAGCCACTAAATGTTTCATGTATTGGCATAAAAGTGACAGCGTGCAAACATTAAACAAACATAAGGTTCTTCCCATAGAGTTGTTTGCCATATTAGAATATATTAAAGTATATGTGCCATAAACTCCCCAATCAGATTTTACTAACTGTGAAAGCTGCAATATATAGACGTTTAAATTGAATAAATGAGTTGACTTTAACACCTAGGTAATGCATACACATGGTGAATACCTTTCTAAAAATACATGTGACATTAAAGTTCCAATCAGTAATATAGTGTCAAATATATCCCAAAATGTGACTGAAGGCCTTATGTACATAAGTGTAATTGGTAGCCCACACAAATGGTAACCATATATAAAACTGAGATTTTTAAGTGTAAGATATGGCACCCTACACAGAGTATTGATGTCTGCAACAGGGGTGTAGCTTGGGAAGGGGGGTGTTATTTGGGACATGTGTTCAGTATTGGAAACCATTGTGGGTGCATTTACAGTCGGATCCACCTGAACATCATTCTCTCAACTCTCCCTCTTGTCCGTTAGTGAATTTTTGTCCTCTTCAGCTATGTAATTTGGACTGCAGTTTAACCTTCCTCTATGATGCCTATCTACTTGGGCAGAGACACACCCAGAAATTAAAGGATAGATTTCTGAGATGAATATTACTGTTGCCCACTTCCAACGCTCAGCAGATTTCCTGTCAAAAGTGCAAATACAGTATCAAAATATAGGTTATTTCACAAAGCCCAAAATGGTAATGTGAATAGAGCAATGGCACCGGAACCTTGCTCAAAACATAAATGCAACACTGAAATGTAAATACACACTTACAACACAAAAAGCAGCCCAGACTAGAAGCTTAGTATCCCCCTTGCACTGCCAGCCTTCTATTCTGCCAGCTAATTTCATAATGTCCGCAAAGGCCTCTAGTGGAGCTGACTCCAGATACTAGAATACCAGTCTGTCTGGTATTCAGACATATTCTGTTGATACACATACTGGGACATTTATCAAAACGTGTACAGAGAACACTTGGCCAATGCAACCAATCAGATGACTTTCAGAGGCCTTTTTAAAAATTAAAGCTGCAATCTGATTGGTTGCTATGAGAAACTGGTCAACTTTTTTATCAAAACCTCAGCACAGGTTTTGATAAATCTCCTCAAAAGACCCTGTGGTTTGCTTTGAGTCGCCCTTTTGCAGAAAGCTATCCACTTCTGGCTCCAAGTGTGCAGTTTGGTTTAACCTGTTACCATTGCTGGATGTATACGGGATCATATAGCTCAAGAAGATCCTGAACACCAGGATGGAGGTAACTATCATATTCCACTAAAGATTGGTCCTGCGGCTTTAGAAGCTGTGATTGCAGAGCATTCAACCAGTTACCCAGGTAGACTTACCTCTGTTCTAGAAAACCATCCACTACAGAGTTTCATGAGGCTTATTTAGTTGTAGTTGTTGTTGTTATTTGGTTGGATCCATATTGTCCCTCTCATTTCCCTGCAAGAGGGGAGTGTTATGGGCACTAAATAAAAAATATATTTTTATTTGGGTGTGTTGCTATTACTTTTATTACTTTATTAACCAAGAAGACAGAAGTACCACAAATAACTTTAACTTCAAGTTTAAAGGGGTACTCTGGTGGAAAACAAATGTTTTTTGAATCAACTGGTACCAGAAAGTTAAACAGATTTGTAAATTACTTTTATTTAAAAATATTAAAGGGGTACTCAGCCCCTAGACATTTTATCCTGATCGTGGGGGTCCCGCCGCTGGGGACCCCCGTGTTCTTGGCTGCGGCACCCCAGACATCCGGTGCATGGAGTGTTGGCCGCAGTTTCTTGCAGAGCAGAGGCGCAGTGCAGGAGATCGCGGTCGGTCCCAGCGGTTGGATCCCCCGTGATCTGACACTTACCCCTATTTTCCTTTAAAATATTAAACTATTACAAAGGAAAAGGTGAACCACTTGCCTGACTAATTTTGCTGCATCTATTTTCGAAGAGCCCCTTGAAAAGAAAAGCTTTATTGTGATTAGTTGCTATGGGCAACAACTCCACTTTTTCCTTGTACTGGTTTTGTTAAACCTTTTCTTATATACTTAATCGAAAGTGATTTTATGATTTCCAGTTAAATAATGAAGCAGATTACAGATACAACAGGAAAAAGACTATTTAGGCAGCTGCAGAAAATGACTGCTGACAACATTTCTTAGTTTCTACTAGTGAGATATACATTTAGGGCACTTGTTCAAGCTTTTGTTGTAACATCTGTTGAATAAATTGCTGGTTAAAGTTCTGCCTAAGACTCCAGAATGTCATTACTTTCAGAGAATGGTGTATGATGATGTTATTGTTCTAAAAGATCACTTCTGAAAATACTTAACTGAATGCAACCAATGATATGTATTTGCGTAACAAATTAACTTGATTTAGAGATGGGTAGCCTGCAATGTATGCAATTAGTCAGAGCACTTGTGTTCTGTGATGAAGAGCTCTCTTATGTCTATGTCATAGAATACTTTTTTACCAAAGCATTGATTTCTACCAAGTAGCTCAATCGAAAATATTAGGCACTCAGAAGTATGTATTTCCCTTGCACACGGTAATTATCTAAGTCACTCCTATGGTCATGTTGCATTCACAGCAGAAGTAAAATTTCAGCTGTAGATGTGGCCTTAAAGGGGTACTCCGGTGGAAAACATTTTTTTTAAATCAACTGGTGCCAGAAAGTTTAACAGATTTGTTTAGCTTTCTGGCACTGGGTGGGTGAAAGAGGCCTACTTATGTTTCATTTTGTCTCTTTATCCAGGCAGTCGTGGATTGATAGCAGTATATGAAAAATGATAATTATAGGATAATGTCACTAGAGGCTTGGCCTAGTCAACATTGAGGGTTGAGTGGCTGAGGAGACTGAGCCAGACGAGAAAAGAGCATGCCAAATAGCTCTGTGCCACCTAAGAACATGCCTAGTGCCAATCTGGGAAGTCTACTGCAAGATTTCTGTCAGAGGCCAACATTAAGTTCCAGAGCCCAAAGAAGGAGAGGGTTGAGGTCCCAGAAGACATTAGGTGTACAAAGACTGGCACTGACACCAGTGGAAGGGTAGGAACCATGTAGGAACCAGGCCGAGTGGTGGACCATACAATTATGATAGGTGAATAATAGTTGATCAAACATCTGGCACCCCTGATCATCAGCTGTTATTCAGTTAGATACTACAGCTTGACCATGCTTGGATACTGCAGCTTAGCTCCTGTTTATGTCAGTGGTGTCAGATATGTAACGCTGCTGGTTGGCAACCCCCTGCGTCAGGTGACATTCTCTGTGCCATATCTCTGCTGTGCACCCTTGGCCTTCCTCCCCTGGACTCTCTCCTGCTGCTTTGGCCACTGCTGCAGTTTTCCCTTTGCCCTCTATGGGTTGTGCGTGAGCATTGGATGAGACTTATAGGGCCAGTTTGCTCTCCCTAATGGATCCTCCTCCAATGCCTGCCAGGCATCAACTATAAAAGGGCACTCCTCCTTTCCTGTGGTGCCTAAGCAACAGTGTAGCTTGTCTACAGCAAAGGAATCTGTTCCTGTTCTGTCATTCTAAATTCCTGACCAAGCCTGTTCCTGACGCTGCCTTTAGCCTGATCCATTGGTATCTATCTGCTTCTCCTGTGTATGACCCTGATTGTTGACCATATCTCTGTCTGCTATCAAGCTCATTCCACCTGGCTGCACCTGAGCTTCTCAGCTTTGCTATTCTCACAGCACTGGCTCTACTATACACCTAGTCAGCTCTGCTGCATCTGACATTGTTGCTGCGCTTATTCCATCTAAAGTGTCAACCCTCCCCATCTGCTTGTATCCCAGGTGCTTGGCACTAGGGCATTTAGAACTGTTAGGCCAACTGCCCATTAACTTGGAATACACTTGTGGCAGCGACCTGGTGCCCCCCTAGGGCTAAGACCAGCTTCTGCATCCTGGAATGGGATAGAGGGTGAAAACCTGGGGGACACTCAGACTCTGGTCTCAAGTTTTACCCAAAGCCAAACCATTAAGTGGCACAGCAAGTTTATACCTGTTGGGGTGTTACATTGATGGCCTATCTTGAGGAAATACTGTCAATCACTTTTGACTACAAAACCCCCACAAGAGAAATTCTCTGTTAAGACTGTTGTCTAAGAGATTGTTGACTGTGTACTCCAAACGCTTGTACAAATGTTTTAAAAGATGCAATAAAAAACAAGTTATATGTCCTCTAGAGCGGGGTTGTTCACACTTATTTCAAGAGAAAGTATATGCTATTTCTGTTCTCACCATAGTTTGGAGGGAGCTTGATGAGCATTCTGCCACTTTGGCCTACGCAAATATAGGGAGTTTGAGGTTGTCTAAAATACATATCCTGTCTCATTAATGGTTAAGGCTGCTGCTCTCTCCCTTCCCACTGCAGATCTGCCTTCTTATATTAATTCTATGACAGGCTCACTAGGAGGTCTGTGCATGCAGAGATGATTTCTATTAAAGAATTGAATGATTATATAGTAGAGATTACTAAATTACTGGTAAGAAAAAGCTGATGATCAGGTAACTGCTATAAATATAGTGAGGAGAGCAAGCTGTAGTAAAACAGAGCCTGTATTGCTGCTTTTATATAATGCTATTTATTAGTATAAGATCTCTTTTTTCCTTTGTTTTTGTATTAGCTGTCTTATGCAACTTAGTACTTTTCCAACATAACAGCCTGTCAGTATTGCAAATTTGTGATGCAGATGCAACACTCCAACCTTTCCTGGTTTGACTGAACCAAACTATAGAACCTCAGGGTGAATGACATCTAAATTTACCATTAAATCAAGGATATTTAGGTCATTCTTTGGATTAGGAAATTTGCAGCAATCCCATGTCTAAAATTACACACAGATTTTTTGAAAATCCTAACTGACTTGCATTCTGTAATGGATTATTGATAAAAACAAGTAAAAATATACCTCAACACACCACCTGTACATATCAGGATTGGGTAACTTTGATCTAATGTGTATGACCAGCTCATTAGCTGAAATTATTGGCTGCAATGTATACAGTCAGGTATAACAGTGGCTGTTACAGGGGATGGCAACTTTAAGTGCACTCATTACTAGCTACTTGCAGACTACAAAATTCAACACTTACTAATGTATCCTCTTAATTGGTTCTTTTGTTGTAACTTATTGTAAAACACACCTCCTTGTGATGTATTTTTTTGCCTCTTGCCATTCTGCTGTCATCCATGGCAGTGCATGAGATGGAAGAAGCTTTGTCCTTGCCACCGTTTTACGGTGCATGTGCTGGTTACCTAAACGCATTAGACCAGCACAAATACAATTGCAAGTTCTCCCTTACATATTCCTTTACAGGTCCGTCTCGTATGTGGCTTGAGTATGTCCGGTGGGCAGTGTGTTCAGACTGGGTTTACCACATGTCTGTCTTTCTCTAGCAGTATTTTGCATTACCTGCATTATGCTTTGATCTAGCATGGTTTCCAGTGTTCCATCTGCACATATGCTACCCTCTGTTAGTTGTCTAACAATAGCAGAAGCAAAACTGTTTATTGATCTCATATTGTATAGTTCTTCATTACAATCCTCTTAAAATAAGGTTTATTATCTGACATGTTGGTAAATGGAGTAAAAACTTGACACCCCCTTTAGTGAACTGTAAGCAGTTTTCTCTAAAGTACAAGTATGTATAAGCTACAAAACAGTCTGACATCATATGGTCGGTTAAAGGGGTACTCTGCCCCTAGACATCTTATCCCCTATCCAAAGGATAGGGGATAAGATGTCTGATCGCGGGGGTCCCGCCGCTGGGGACCCTGGGATCTTGGCTGCAGCACCCCGCTGTCATTACTGCACAGAGCAAACACGCTCTGTGTGTAATGATGAGCAATACAGGGGCTGGAGCATCATGATGTCCCAGCTCTGCCCCTCGTGAGGTCACGGCCCGCCCCTTAATGCAAGTCTATGGGAGGGGGCGTGGCGGCCACCACGCCTTCTCCCATAGACTTGTATTGAGAGGGCGGGCAGTGATGTCACGAGGGGAGGGGAGCCATGACATCACGATGCTCCAGCCCCTGTATTGCCCATCATTATGCACAGAGCGAGTTTGCTCTGTGCAGTAATGACAGTGAAGTGCTGCATACGAGATCCCGGGAGTCCCCAGCGGCGTGACCCCCATGATCAGACATCTTATCCCCTATCCTTTGGATAGGGGGTAAGATGTCTAGGGGCGGAGTACCCCTTTAACCAGAGAGGCTAAACTGAATCATAAGTATAAAGCATATTTAGCAGCTGCTTAGGCCTTTCCTTGCATTCTTGTATTTGCATCACTTCTGTTTTGTGCTAAGCATTGCTACTACTTTCAGTAACTACTATTCATTAGTACATTCTACTTGTTACATTAACAGTATTTATATTATAAATAAAGTGGATATGCTTTGCAAGTCCTGTGTATCTCTGAGTATTAGAGACCACTGGTCTACATCAACAGAAAATAAGGTACTTTAACCCCTTAAGGACCGGGGGGGGGGGTTTCCATTTTTGCACTTTTCTTTTTTGCTCCTTGCCTTTAAAAAATCATAACTCTTTCAATTTTGCACCTAAAAATCCATATATTTTTTGCGCCACCAATTCTACTTTGTAATGACGTCAGTAATTTTGCCCAAAAATCTACGGTGAAACGGAGACAAAATTGAAAAAAAAAAAACGCTGTTTTGTAACTTTTGGGGGCTTCCGTTTCTACGTAGTAAATTTTTTGGTAAAAATGACACCTTATCTTTATTCTGTAGGTTCATACAATTAAAATGATACCCTACTTATTTAGGTTTGTTTTGTCGTACTTCTGGAAAAAATCATAACTTCCTGCAGGAAAATTAATACGTTTAAAATTGTCATCTTCTGACCCCTATAACTTTTTTATTTTTCCGCGTATGGGGCGGTATGAGGGCTAATTTTTTGCGCCGTGATCTGAAATTTTTTATGGTACAATTTTTGCATTGATAGGACTTATTGGTTGCGAAAAATGCGCTATTTTGGACTTTTGAATTTTTTTGCGCGTACACCGTTGACCATGCAGTTTAATTAACTATATATTTTTATTATTCGGACATTTCCGCACGTGGCAATACCATATATGATTGATCACCGGTTTCTCATAGGAAACCAGTGATCGATCATTCTGCCGCTTGACTGCTCATGCCTGGATCTCAGGCACTGAGCAGTCATTCGGCGATCGGACAGCGAGGAGGCAGGTAGGGACCCTCCGGCTGTCCTGTAAGCTGTTTGGGATGCCGCGATTTCGCCGCGACTATCGCGAACAGCCCACTGAGCTAACCGGCACTTTTTACTTTCACTTTTAGCCACGTGGCTCAGCTTTGAGCGCGCGGCTAAAGGGTTAATAGCGCGCGGCACCGCGATCAGTGCCGAGCGCTATTAGCGGCAGGTCCCGGCTTCACTATGAGGCCGGGCCTGCCGTTATATGATGCGGGGTCACCGTGGGAACCCGCGTTATATCACGGGAGCGGGACCAAGGACGTACTCATACGTCCTTGGTCCTTGGGGGGTTAAATATAAATAAGACATAGCCCTCTAATAATATTTCCTCAAGTGATCAGTTGACCGATGAGGGTCCTGATCTTGAAACTACTGACAATTTTTTTTATCTGGGGAATGTCTGTAAAACTATACTTTAACCCCTTAAGGACTCAGCCCATTTTGGCCTTAAGGACTCAGACAATTTAATTTTTACGTTTTCATTTTTTCCTCCTCGCCTTCTAAAAATCATAACTCTTTTATATTTTCATCCACAGACTAGTATGAGGGCTTGTTTTTTGCGCGACCAGTTGTCCTTTGTAATGACATAACTCATTATATCATAAAATGTATGGCGCAACCAAAAAACACTATTTTTGTGGGGAAATTAAAATGAAAAACGCAATTTTGCTAATTTTGGAAGGTTTTGTTTCCACGCCGTACAATTTATGGTAAAAATGACATGTGTTCTTTATTCTGAGGGTCAATACGATTAAAATGATACCCATTATTATATATTTTTATATTATTGTTGCGCTTAAAAAAATCACAAACTTTTTAACCAAATTAGTACGTTTATAATCCCTTTATTTTGATGACCTCTAACTTTTTTATTTTTCCGTATAAGTGGCGGTATGGGGGCTCATTTTTTGCGCCATGATCTGTATTTTTTTTTTATACCACATTTGCATATAAAAAACTTTTAATACATTTTTTATAATTTTTTTTTAAATAAAATGTATAAAAAAAGTAGGAATTTTTGACTTTTTTTTTCTTTCGTTCACGCCGTTCACCGTACGGGATCATTAACATTTTATTTTAATAGTTCGGACATTTACGCACGCGGCGATACCAAATATGTCTATAAAAAATGTTTTTTACGCTTTTTGGGGGTAAAATAGGAAAAAACGGACGTTTTACTTTTTTATTGGGGGAGGGGATTTTTCACATTTTTTTTCTTTTACTTTTACATTTTTTAACATTTTTTTTTACACTTGAATAGTCCCCATAGGGGACTATTCATAGCAATACCATGATTGCTAATACTGATCTGTTCTATGTATAGGACATAGAACAGATCAGTATTATCGGTCATCTCCTGCTCTGTTCTGCTCGATCACAGACCAGAGCAGGAGATGCCGGGAGCCGGACGGAGAAAGGAGAGGGGACCTCCGTCCGGCGTTCTGAATGATCGGATCCCCGCAGCAGCGCTGCGGGCGATCCGATCGTTCATTTAAATCGCGAACTGCCGCAGATGCCGCGATCTGTATTGATCCTGGCACCTGAGGGGTTAATGGCGGACGCCCGCGAGATCGGCCATTGCCGGCGGGTCCCTGGCTGCGATCAGCAGCCGGGATCAGCCGCGCATGACACGGGCATCGCTCCGATGCCTGCGGTTATGCACAGGACGTAAATGTACGTCCTGGTGCGTTAAGTACAACCTCACCAGGACGTACATTTACGTCCTGTGTCCTTAAGGGGTTAAATGTGGCCTTGCAAGCTGACAATTCAAATAAATAGAATAACATGTCATATATGAATTTACCAGACCGGGAGATGATCTTACTTTGTGGCTCCCCCCCCCCCCCCCCCCTACCATCTCTCCCCTCTATGTTGTCTTCATGACTCCATATGATCTTTACAACTCACCACTAATGAAATAAAAAATATATAATAATGTGTAATTAGTTGTTTATGAATTCGCTACATTGTATCTTTAATGTTATTTTTGCAATCTTGAACACATTATAAATGTCATCTGTCTGCTAATAGGACACTGCTGTGCTTCCTTGTACAGATAATACACAGCAGTTGTAAGTGACAAGCAAACCGGATCCATTTACACTTGAACTTTTGACTTTACAGCTTACGTTAATTTGTTCAGCATCGTATTTACAAACATTGTAGTGATGACAACGTAGGCAAATGCTGGTCTGACGCTCACATTCAAATGGTTTGTTTGCAAACAAATAAGAGTTCTACCAGTGGAGAGCTTGCTTACGTCAATGAAACCACCTGAAGGAAACTGGCAATATGTAGAGCTGGAAAATACACATTAAAAAAACAACAATGACCTTTTCTTGACTAGCAGTCAATGAAACATTAGTTATTAAAATTTAATAAAGCAGACTGACTAATATGAGATCGTGACACGTGACTTTTGTTGTGCTAATTTAGGAAGAGAACTCTTGTATCTTATCTTATTCTTGCCAGAAAACAAATTTATTATGGGAACGCGTGCCAGTTTCATGATGGCTAAGAAAATAAGGCAAAACAAAGGCTGTAATCCATTGGTTCTGCATATAAAGTACTGTTGGCAACATTTTGCAATCCCAGAACTATATCTGTTTTTCTGCGCTATTATGCTCTCTGGTACATGGATTCCAATAGTCTGAAATTAAGATTTATTCCTAGTTGAACATCTTCTGATTTTGTGAGTCTAGCAGCAAATAGCCTCACAGATCAGCACCTAAATCTTAATCTGCTGGTCAAGCTTTTATATAGATCTTTATATTTATTTAATATTTTTTATGAAACTTTTTTGCTCAGGTTTACTTGTTTTCTTATAGTATTGACAGAATACCTTCACTTTTTGTATAATGACCTGTGTTAGTATATTATATATAGCAACTTTTCATGGTCAAATATACATGGAAAGTAAAAACTAGTGCTGTAGACTTTTTTTTATGCATTTGTGTTAAAATGTAATAAACAATACTTAAAATGGCAGTTAACATGGTTTTTGCATTGTCATAAGCCATCTGAAAATCTACATGAGAAATACCACTAATAATGCACCTGATACCTGCAAGGGATAAAAACATAAACATTACTGGATGCTAAAAACAGATGCTGCTGTATGTCATACAGCAGAATCCGTTTTCCATTGACTTACATTATATAAAAAACAGGATTGCAATGTATACATTTCAATTACGATTTTTGTATACAGCAAAATTAAAAAGGAATGAAAAGGAAACAGTGTAATGGAAGCATAAAACACAGTGTGAACTTAGCCTTAATTCATAACATGCAAATAAAGCTGGGGGAATATATAAACTGAGTTACACAGATACTTTTAATATGGTTGTGGTAAACACAACAGACATGGTTGTTGATACAATTTCTAATGTATTGTGCTATTTTATCACCAACAAATACATATTTCAGATGTGTACAGTTACACCAAAGAGTCTTGCCTTGAGACATTTTTCCTCCCCTATAATTATCAGCTTTACTTTTCAAGCGGAAAGGGAAATACACATAGAAAGAATTGTAAGTGGGCATTAGAGAAAAGCAAATTTTTTGAAAAATCCAACTCGGCCGATTCGCTGAATTTTCCAAAAAAGTTTGTTTTCGATATGAATTTATTCATGGGAATCGCTATTAAAAACTGCTATTTCTGGCCTACAGAGAGCCTCAATAGGAGTGTAGAACACTTTGTCTTGCTGTAACTAGTAACATGCATAGGGAGTGTGCTGGGTTAGTGAAATAATACTGTTATTCAGTATGACATGCAGACTAGAGGCATCGCTATTTGAATCACTGTCAGAGAGCTGCACAATGATAGAACCTGGAGGTGGCATCAGTATGAGGAGACCATATAGTGGCTGAATGACACGGTGTGGAGGTGGCGGCAGAATGAGGAGACCATATAGTGTCTGAATGACCCAGCCTGGAGGTAGCAACAGCCTGACGAGACCATAGGGCCTCAAAATTGAAAAAATGAAAGATATGTTTTAACATTTAAAGTGAAGATTTCAAATAGATAAACCTAAAAAGTTTTATTTAATGTGCCAGCAGCATGAGTAGACCACATGGTGATACAGTGACACGGCCTGGAGGTGGCAGCAGCGAGAGGAGACCATATAGTGGCTTAATGACACAGCCTGGAGCTGACATCAGCATGAGGAGAACATATGGTGGCAGTATGAGACAGCCTGGAGCTGGCATCAGCATGAGGAGAATATATGGTGGCAGAATGAGACAGCCTGGAGGTTGCATCAACATGAGAAAATATGGTGACACTATGAGAAAGCCCGGAGCTGGCATCAGCATGAGGAGAACATATGGTGGCAGTATGAAACAGCCTGGAGCTTGCATCAGCATGAGGAGAACATATGGTGGCAGTATGAGACAGCCTTGAGCTGGCATCAGCATGAGGAGAACATATGGTGGCAGAATGACACAGCCTGGAGGTGGCATCAGCATGAGGAGAACATATGGTGGCAGAATGAGACAGCCTGGAGGGGGCATCAGCAGCATCAGGAGTCCTGAAAGTGACCCAGTGACAGAGTGGGGCGGTGGGTGGCAATACCAGTACCAGGTGACGAAGGTGGGTGAAAATAGGAGAACTTGGCATCAAATGTGTGGCATCAGGCGGGTGGCAGGCTCAGAATAGTAGCTGTGGTAGGGAGCAGAAGAAAACGGTCTCTTTTGTAAAAGTGTTAGTGTGCACAAGTATTGAGGATATACATTACGTAAAACTTAAAGGGCTATTCAAGGCAAAACCTTTTTTTGTATATATCAACTGGCTCCGGAAAGTTAAACAGATTTGTAAATTACTTCTATTAAAAAATCTTAATCCTTCCAAGAGTTATTAGCTTCTGAAGTTTTCTGTCTAACTGCTTAATGATGATATCACGTCCCGGGAGCATGATGGGAGAATATCCCCATAGGAACTGCACAGCTCCAGGGACGTGAGTCATCAGAGAGCAGTTAGACAGAAAACAACAACTCAACTTCAGAAGCTAATAACTATTGGAAGGATTAAGATTTTTTAATAGAAGTAATTTACAAATCTGTTTAACTTTCCAGAGCCAGTTGATATATATATAAAAAAAAGTTTTGGCCTGGAATACCCCTTTAACTTTCAATAATATTCTTAGGATAAAATGTATGTACCCAAATTTTTTGGGAAATCAAACAAAAGAAAAGGTGTGCAAAAAACACCATGGGCCACCTACACCACTAAGTACTGATGTGATGCAAAGACATCTAAAGGATGGAAGGGAACAATGTATGGTCCATTGTAACCAGTGGTTGTAAAAGCTTCCCCTGTAAGGCCCTACTATCGCATTATTAATTTCCTTCTTGGCAAGTGTTACTCGCCTTAAAAAGGGCGGCCCCACACAGGAACCTCTCCCTATTTCCACCTACAAACACTGCCATTTTCCAAGGTTTTTAGGTGGAAATAGGGAGAGGTTCCTGTGTAGGGCTGCCGTTTTTAAGACGAGTAACACTTTCCTAGAAATGGTGGAAGGGAACAATGTATTGTCCATTGTAGCAGGTGGGGGTAAAAACTTCCCTTGTAAGGCCCTACAGCAGGGTCATGTCAAGGTATGCCACCACCTGCTGGTTCAGGTCCTGCTCCAGGTCTACCTGCTGCTGTTGAGTTGCTTCACTATGCAGGTGAAGAAAGGTACTCATCAGCGACTGTAGAATCAGGCTGCAGCTGATGGAGCTGGTACTGCTCCTACCACCCCACCCCTCCCCAGCAACCATGGCAGTGGAAGGTGAGCGCAGAGGGCCACCCAAGTCAGACCTGCGAGAGGATGGACGATGGCGCAGGTAGGCAGGCTACATAGGATGTCTCTGTAGTAGGTCAGTTTGTCCTCCTGCTCAGGGGGTGTAAAAAAGGCCCCAATTTTGGATCAGTAGCGAGGGTCCAATAAGGTGGAGAGCCAGAAGTTATCCCGCTGCCGAATGGTGACAATTCGGTGGTCACTACGCAAACAAGTGAGCATTAGTGTTGAGCGGCATAGGCCATATTCAAATTCGCGAATATTCGCGAATATATGGACGAATATTCGTCATATATTCGCGAATATTCGCATATTCGTTATATCCTCGTTTTATTTTCGCGTATGCGAAAATACTCGTACGCGAAAATTAACATATGTGGAAATTCGCATATGCGAAAATTAGCATATGCTAATTTTCGCATATGCGAATTTTCGCACGCCAGTCTCACACAGTAGTATTACAGCCTTCTTTACACCACACAAGCTGGAAGCAGAGAGGGGTGATCACTGTGATGTGTACTGTGAAGAAAAAAAAAAAAAAAAAAACGAATATTCGTAATTACGAATTTATAGCGCTATATTCGCGAAATTCGAATAATATTGCATATTCGCGAATAATATTCGAATTGCGAATATTCGCGAGCAACACTAGTGAGCATGCATCGTGCCATTTGTGCATGCGAATCGGAGGGACTACCTGACTCCATCTCTAGTGCCACGGTGTGTCTGGGTCCTCTGTCTTGTCTTCCTCATCACCCTCTAGCTCCTCTGGCTGCTCCTGCTCCTCCCCTCCTGTCAGACGACTAAAAATAATGCCCATTTCGCAAAACCTAAACTGTGCTCCCCTCACCCCCTCCCCCGCATCCTGCTCTTCCAGTTCAGCCCCTGGCGACTGACAAATAATCTTGCTTCCTCAAAGAGCCTGAGCAAACGGCAGGTGTCACGTATGAGCTGCCACTGGTTGACAGTGATGGCTTTTCTCTGTTTGTATAGTCGGTCCAATGTATGGAGGGTGGAATTCCAACGTGTGGAAACATCGCAAATCAGACTATGTTGGGGGATACCGTTCTGACACAGGAGGGTGTGCTTTGCGGTCTACGAGTGGCTGAAGTGCATAGAAAGTTTCTTTCCCATTGTTAGGATGTCTTGCAGATGGGGGCAATACTTCAGGAACCGCTTGACAACCACGTGCGCCATGCAGGGTGCATGGCTAAAGCTTCCTTGTCAGAGCACAGACAAGATGTTCTTCCCGTTGTTGGTCACCATGGTTCCAATTTCCAGTTTTTGATGGAGTAAACCATGATTTGATTTCTTGACGAATGACTTTTAGCAGTTCCTCCCCTGTGTGACTCTGTTCACCAAGGCAAACCATGTAGAGAACAGTGTGGCACCGCCGTGCCCTGCACACATTGTATGCTGGAGGGGCACTGAGACTTGTCTGTGCAGTGGAGGCTGAGGACACGGTGGAGGATGAGGAGGCGAAGTCGCACACTGTCACCGGACCAACAGCCTGATAGCGTGGAGGCGAAAGCGTTGTGACCTGCCCAAGTTGCGGTTGTGGTGTGCAGAAACCACATTCCCCCAGTGGGCAGTAAAGGACATGTATTGTCCCTGACCATGATTAAAGCTCCACATGTCGGCGCTGCTGTGCACTTTGGTACACACCGACACGCTCAAGGACTGGCCCACCTGCGTTCCACAAAATTGTGCAGGGCTGGTACTGCCTTCTTCACAAAGAAATGACCGCTTAGGACAAGCCATCAGTTCTCTTAAAGGTGCAGAGTCCACCACTTGAAAAGGAAGGGATTGCAGCACCAGCAACTTGGACAGGTGCACATTCAGCTTCTGCGCCATTGAATGAGTGGGCGCATACTGTTGTCTCTTGGACATGGCTTTGCCGATGGATTGCTGGCAGAATTACTGACTCAAAGTAGGAGGAGCATGAGCATCTGGAGTGACAGAAGATGGGTATGACAGACAGGTCCCTTTGCTGAGGTGGTGGAGCCTTGGCTGGCTAAAACTGGCAGCGGCGCGCCATGGGGTGATGCAGCAGGCTGGACCACTACATCGGAGCCATGGTTCTCCCAGGCCACTTTGTGGTGACGCTGCATATGTTGAGGCAGGGCGGTGGTGCCAACATTGGGACCCCAGCCTCGCTTCACCTTCTGCCGTCACATCTTGCATGTGGCCATGTTAACCTCCTCTGGATGCTTGATAAAAAAAACTGCCACACCGCAGAGTAGCTGATTTTCCCACCAACAGTCCTCACTGATTGACTGCTACAGCTGCTGAGACCAGGAACTCCTGTTCCACTACCTCCCGGGAAGATAGGCTCCTGCGAAGCAGGTGGTCATCCCCAGGAACATTTGGTTCCAGACTATCCACTTCTGCCACCATGCTGACTGCCAACCATTCTACCACCTTGCTGACTCAGCTGCTTCCTCACGGGCAACCTGCAACCCTCTTCTCCTAATGGTGATGAAGCCCCTTCTCCACCCGGGTCCCAAATGCGATCGGCTTCATCATCATTGAGTTGTGTCTGCACGTCACTGATGTCCTCCTCAGGTTCCTCAACAGTGTCTGCTTCAGGAACCTGAACGCTTGCAACACCACCTCCCACGTCACTCTCCTCATCACTACTTGCCCGCATAGCGAAGGAACCCATGGATGTATCCTCCACTTCTTGGCTGGGCAGTAGCTGCTGACTGTCCTCTAGTAGATCATCCTCACTAAATAGTGGAGCTGAACCCACAGCATATGATACTTCTGTGGGGAGGGAACAGCATAGGGCACAGGCAATGGGAGGACCGGGATTTCTCCCGGGCCATGCCAACTGAGGGTTGTGTCTGAGGAACCTACTGACTGTTGACTGGGGGTGTCAGATATCACTTGTGATGAAGTGCATGACCATGTTAACCAATCAATGACAGCAGATGGGTTGCTGGTCGAGGCACTACCGCTAGCTAATGCCGGGAGCTCAGGCCTCTCTCTGTGACTCCTGCTGCCCCTCAACCCTTGTCTGCTGCGACCTCTGCCTGATGAATTTAGGCCTCTGCCACTCCTCTGTGCACATCCTGGCACTTCTTTGCCTGAAATACTTAGTGCGTATATGAGCGGAGGACAATACGCTCCACTATGCTTAAAACAGTATTTGTCTACAACACCAGCAGGTATGTACTTTTAGCTGGCCTTTCACAGTAATTAGACCTTTAAGACTATAACAGAAACAAAATGGTACACCACGCAGATGTACGTACATGGTATGCACTTATGAGGGAAGTACAATTTGCTCCACTACATTTAAACCAGTTTTTGTCTAGAACAGCAGCATGTGTGCACTTTTGGCTGGTCTTTCACAGTATCTAGTCCCTCAAGACTTTAACAGGAACAAAAATGGTACACCACCTATGTACGCACAGGTTACGCTTAATAGAGGACAAAACGCTCCGCTATACTACCTGTATTAGGCACTAATAGCAGGTTTTTATGGCTTTTTATTGCTCTGCTCACCCTAACTAACTGGCCAGCCACCTAACTGGCTGGCTACTATTAGCTTTTCAGTTGTTGTACACACCAGTTCTGCAGCACACAGTCGCTGTGTACTACACCCAAAATGACACTCTCTTTCTCAATATCTCTCCCTTCCCTATTAGTGTTTCTAGGCTGGATTTGGGCTTGAGGTGAATCGCTGCTGAAAAAATGCTTTTCTGTGCAACACACACTGCTCTCTGTCCCTCTCTCTGCAATAGAATGCTGAAGTGACTGGCCGCAAGATGGCTGCCGATTATATAGGGCTTTGACCTCACAGGGGTGTCTCGCCCCTGATAGGCTGCATGCTGTATGTCATTCAGGGTCATCCTGCCTACCCGTGTTCCCACCTTCCCAGCGTTCCTTGCCCCATGTCCTGACATGGGGAGCCACCATCTTAGATGCCCTGGAGCCTGGACCGCACTAAAAGGGTTTAATGAAGCGATTTGTGCGATCGAATCACGGCAATATTCGGAATCGTTGTGAAGCCAATTTTTCCTAAAATTCGTAACTATTTCAAGTTCGTCAGATTCGATTTGCTTATCCCTAGTGGTCATATATGTCAGGAAAGCCGTACTATGTACTTGTTTCTGTTTTGAAAACATGTTTGCTTTTATTATTTAGTAAATACCAGTGAATGTGGTTTGACACAAACAGTAGTAAAGATTTATACTGTGTGTGCCACATCTAGTTGGGGTTCAGGTTATCTTTTTAATTGTAATAATTAAAGAAGTGAGCAAGCATATAGCAATGCAATCCTGATTTTGGCCCATCATGCTCTCTGTCTTTTGCCTGCATGACACAACTGTTCTTTTTCCCCTTTTTTCTCCCTATCCTACAGTTTCTATCATAACTTTCTCATTTGTTAGCTCCGCCCACATGGATTTAAGCCTTTAAAGAGCCAGTCACACCAAACTAATTATGCTATGCCCCTTTCCACCTGTGCCATAGGCATGGGCATGGGTGGTTGTTTTATTTGGTGCCATTATCATAGAGAACTAGACAGAGAAGAGACTAGATTCCAAGAACAAAGATTCAGTACACCTATTCTAAGCTTTGACGAATGGCTTCAGAGACATGATAAGAGATAGGAGAATCAGGCTTCCAAATTTACTACTGTACGGAGTCCATTTTAGGACATCGTCAGTCGTAACTCCGTCCTGCGCCAGGCAAAACAGCGTCCTGCCTCCTCCCTCAGACCAATCTCCCATCAGTCATCAGCCTCAACTCCCTCCTCCGTCATCCGAAACACTGTCATCCCTCAGACGAAAAATTTCCTGCCGTATAGCAGAGCCGAATCAGTATCTGCTCTCTGCTTTACAGGTTCTGCTATACATGCTATTCAGTGTCGTCTCTGCTATACAGAGTAGCACATTTAGTGTCTGTAGTACGCGTGCAAGTTTCACAGTTTTAACTCTGCTATACTGTACATGCTGTGCAGCATCGGCTCTGCTATGCGGCAGGAAATTTCGTCTGAGGGATGACGGCGAGTGGTTTGAGGGAGGAGGTGGGACGCTGTTTTGCCTGACAGGGGATTGAGTTGCGGCTGACGACAGACAGACATTGGTCTGAGGGAGGAGATGGGACGCCATTTTGCCTGACACGGGACGGAATTACAGCTGATGACTGACCATGTCCTAAAATGGATGCTGTACTACTGAGAAGAGACTATTAGTCCCCCTAAGGTAATTGCAACACTATTAAGTTATGATATGATTCTCTTATCAGTCACAGATCAGCAAGTGTATTTATACAGGCCCTAATCTGGCCTGGTAATAGAAAATCAGAGGCTCCTGTGTAGTTATATTGTACATGTGGGAGGTTGTAAAGTCACAAGGTATAATTTGATGACAGTTTTTATCTTTGAAGTCTAAGGCTATATTGCATGTCATAACATGATCATATATGAGTTAAATATTAATTTAACTTTTTTATAGATTTCAAGCAAGCGAGAGGGCTTTTTTTCCCTGAATTATCACTTAAGATTTGGAAAATCTACAATTGCAAGGTTTGTGAGCGAGCCATGTAAAGAGCACATGCAAGAGAGTCTGGCCTGAGCCAGAGAGCCATTTTTATACTCATTAGCAATAGAAATTTATTCATACTAAGCAGCTGCAAATACAGTGGTGGCAGTGCAACATTGTTGGCTGAATTATAGCCCTGTAGCCAGCCCTATATCTTTAACTAAGCCAACAAAGCCCAGGCCTTCGGTGGCACGCTATTAGGGTGTGTCTGCAGGGAATGGGATTATTTAAATTTTTTATCTGCACCCAGGGCCCCCTATGCCCCTCAGATACTCCTCCATAGGAGACCTCTGCAGGTAGGCAACGGGTAGGCCAGGAGTATCTATCCAGGAGCCCCAAATGGATTCAAATTTTCTCATAACCTTTCGCTTAGTATACACCCCTATCTCCACAGATAATATGATTTTATTAAGTGATTAGTTCAGACAAAGTCAGTGAGGAGGCTTTAAAACAGTGCTGTGCTATTAGTTTACATGCCCGATAGAAAATTCAACATACACCAATATGCATCCCATTATCCTTGTCATCCCCCTCCAGGAACCCAAGGATACAGGTAAGAGTGGACATGGGGACTGCGAGACCGTATACCCACCTAACTAGTTGGATTACTTCCCTCCAACACTGTGAGAGATGAGTGATGAGTGCAGCAGTGTGACGGTTTCGGCCCCGGCGGAGTGGGTTATCGGAGGCACCGGGGAAGAGAAGGAAGGTATGTACCTCTTTATTTTTTTACTGCTGGCAGTATGGAGTACAATTTTCCTATTCTGGAGTACTCCTTTAAGGACCAAGTGTTTTTCTGTTTTTGCACTTTCGTCTTTTCCTCCTTACCTTTTAAAAATCCTAACCCTTTCAATTTTGCACCTAAAAATCCATATGAGGGCTTATTTTTTGCGCCACCAATTCTACTTTGTAATGATATTCGTCATTTTACCCAAAAATCTATGGTGAAAGTGAAAAAAAAATCATTGTGCGACAAAATAGAAGAAAAAAACACTATTTTGTGAATTTTGGGGGCTTCTGTTTCTATGCCGTACATTTTTCGGTAAAAATGAAACTTTATCTTTATTCTGTAGGTCCATACGATAAAAATGATACCTACTTATATAGGTTTGATTTTGTATACTTTTGGAAAAAATCATAACTACATGCACGAAAATTAATACGTTTAAAATTGTCCTCTTCTGACTTTTTATTTTGCCGCGTACGGGGTGGTATGAGGGCTAATTTTTTTGCGCCATGATCTGATCGCTTTTTATTCCTTTTTTTTATGGTATGAAAAGTGACCAAAAATATGCTATTTTGGACTTTGGAATTTTTTTGCGTGTACGCCATTGACCGTGCGGTTTAATTTACTATATATTTTTATAGTTCGGACATTTACGCACGTGGCGATACCATATATGTTTATTTTTATTATGGTTATATATTTTTTATATGGAATTTGGGAAAAGGGGGTGATTTAAACTTTTTTTGTTACTTTTTTTTTACTTTTTTTTTTTTTTTTTTTACACTTTTAGTCCCCTTAGAGGACTTTTAGGAGGAATCATTTGATTCCTCATACAGATCAATGGGGTTACATACAATCCCATTGATCTGTGTTCTCTGCACTTGATTGATAAAGCCTGGTTTTATCATTCTGAGCACCGGAGCCACCTCAGCAGGAGAGGTAAGCACTCAGGCTACCTCAGCAGTGGATCGCCCCCCACGATCACCAGGGACAGGATACAGGCACCTATTGACGCCGCTGTAAACTTTGACAGCGGCGATCTAAAGGGCTAATAGCTGGCCACTGCGAGGACCGCATGTTGGCTATTAAAACCGCCCCCAGTTACAGAAATCAGCTGGGGGCCGGCCGATATGATCGGGAGCCCACGTTATACCCCGTTAACGGCCATTGGACGAGCATAGACGTCCATGGTGGTTATCCGGTTAAACCTGCCCCAGCGGATGCATTTTTGCCTTTTTTGTATTTTTTAAGGCATTCTTTCTTCAAAATTTCTGCTCCCCAAGGAAAATTGGCCCCCAATGATGCTGCAAATAGTTTGCTGTTGCTTTTGGCAAGCAGGATCGAGGTTTTATATGTTTTTTTTGGGGTGAAATGTAAATAAATGTTAAAATTACTTGGTTTTGTAGGAGACACAGACATTGGGTCCATCCTCTACATTGGTGGATTTCTTATGAAGGCACTTTAACCATTTGGTACCAGACTTTGAGAAGGTATATCCTTTTTTTCATATACATAGCAAAGTAGAGACACGGCAGCACTCCAAAGTACAGTGAATGGTGGCTTTATTAGCACCAAAAATGTAAAAAAAAAATTAATAACAAGAAAAAGACATAAAACACTGGACACTTGTATTTTTGTCAAAATATTTTTTATAAATAAAATAAAGACCAAACTGCTCAATAATTTTGCAAATAATGGCCAAACTTACCACAAACAGACCATCCAAAATGAAAAAAAATACAAACACAGAACATAAATTGTGTGGCACATTATGCACAACCTCAAACTCTTAAATTTAGAAAATAAAAAAAACTAGTCCTGTGTGGACCTAAGGGAAGCGGTGAAGTCAAAGTAACCTTCACTGTGTTGCTGGTGAGGAGGTGGTACAGGAGGGTTGGGTTGATAGTATTGCTGTGGTGATTGATGTATAGGAGGATATGGACCATACATCTGAGCTTCATTACGCCTACAATAATGGGTAGCATCTGTAGAATAAAAACTAGGTGGTCTATTATGGGGGAACACAGTGTGCTCCACATGATGCCACTCGGTTTGAGTTGCTGAGTTCCTGCATGTGGGTTTTTCTGCTTTCCTGTTATGGTCTGATGGAGAGAACTGGGACATCATCTGAAGCAGTAAGGTTGGTGCTGGCGGGGGATGTATGATGTGGAAAAATACTCTGTGCAGCCTAGTATGCAGGTCATGCAGCGTTTTCTATTTGGTGGCTCAATTTCATGTAATATGTGGGCTAGCGCTCCTACCAAACGCGTCACAATCAACCTTCGACCACTGGCGGTGGACCAGAGATATTATTTAATTATTGAACTCCTGCTCTGCATGGAGTCTACTAAGCACACTTTGGCGTTGGTATGGCCTTTTGGTTGCAGGTAAACTAACACGCCCAATAGGGTTTGTTGACCTGGGGCCTTGTATTCCACTGGGCCCTGTGACCTCACCATCATCCCCAACATCTGTGAATTCCCCCACAACTGGTTCTGGCCTGGCTTCAGTTTGGTCAAAAATTTGAGAATTTTGGTCTTCCTCAGCATTTAACTGTCCCTCTTCGGTTGTTGTTTGTGTACCAAGTTCATCCCGGGTTTCTTGTATGGCAGCCAACCCCTCTTTGGGGGTTGCTCTCAGTTCTACAATAAAAAAAAAAATTTTTTAATTAGTTTAAAATGTTTAGACACTGACAAATTTATTTGGTATTATTACTGTAATGTTAATTTTTCTTTTTTATTTCTTTCAGGGATTATGAACCAAGGATTGATTTACTCTTTGAGCTCTCTGCCCGGGGCCAGAAACAACAGCAGATTGGAAATATTTGTATTTTTTCTGCGTTGTTGCTCCACCACCACTAGCTCCATGCTTGGTAAATTCCTGCTACAATCAGTCACGCAGGGACTGCCATCTTTTAGGTACAGCTTCCTCTACAAAGAGAACCAAAATATATTATATGGACATGTTTTGGGAATATTTAAGAAATGACAATTTTTAAATCAAGTGATGAAAATACACTACATCTCTCATCAATGAAAAAGGAATAACAATGCATAATTTACATTTCTTAGGCTCTGGTCTGTACTAGATTTTTCGAGGGAAAAAAATGTCATCATCATTGGCACCATGCCTGGACCAGGAGAATGTACATCATCCTCGGAGAGTGTTGGTTAATGGGGCCACAACAAACTGTACTCACATTTAAAAAACTCTGGACACCACATATGCTACTCCAATATAACATTTGTGGAATTTGGAACAATGTCAAGTGCAATGGGTCAATTTTTTGAGAAAATTATTTTAAACATTTCCAAATTTATAAAATATGATTTAAAAAAATTGAAATTAAGTTTGGTTAAATTTTGCATTCCTAAAATTATTTCTCACCTTCACTATTCAAACAAGTGTCATAACCATACAAATTAAAAATATGTGTATGTATAGAACATTAATAATGTACATCTAACAATGTTTGCCAATGTATGACCGAAAAAGGAAAAAGTGGACAAAACGAACCTATTGCCCCTTGCTCCCGGGCAGTTTTGCTGTCCCATGTAGGAAACAGCCCTCTGAACACCTCCATCCATGCCTCCTCCTTCAACATCTGATCTTTATTTTCCTCCAGGGACCTGTCCCATAATATGGAACGTGCTTCCACCTATAATTTTTTTAATTAAGTCAATTTTAAATTCCCAAAACAATGCAACAATTCCAAGCACACCACACATTCACAACATAACTTGTGTTTGCACAGTATAAACTACCCCCCCCCCCCACAAAACCAAAAAAAAAAAAAAAAAACATACAATATTTGTCAAAAAGAACATGCACGTACAGCAAGAAGTATACTTACAAGCTGAATCAGCTTGTCTACATCAAATGAAATGTAGCTAGCAAGGTTCAGCCTCTGAATAAACTTTTGGTTGACAACATGGCTGAGAAAATGGCTTCCTGGGAACAGCCCCTTTTTTCACAGGCCAAAGAAAAACGCCAAATGCAAAACCCACATGGCGTTTTTAATGGCGATTTTTCACTTCCATAGACTTCTATGGGAGAAAAACGCCACGATTTTGACAAAAAAAAAAACCGCTATAGGCTCAATATGCTGAGATTTTGCAAAACTGCCAAGGAGCTGAAAAACATTAAAAAAAGAGTGAAAAAACGCCAAAAGGATTTAAAAAACGCCAAACTGAAAAACGCCAAGTGGAAAAATAATTTTGCGATTTCTCATTGATTTACAGCTAACATCAAGACACAGTGTTTTTTGTCTGAAAAAACTCACTCCCCCCACCAAAAAAATTAAAAATACAACAAGTGGAATTCCAGCCTCACACAGGTTTTAAAAAATCTCCATCCACTTCTATGCCTAGGCTGCTTGTAGATCTTTTGCATTGCAGCTACTATCAAGCCACTGCTACAATCCATAGGACTACACTTAGCACCATACAATATTGTGCATACAATTAGTTGTGCTACAAAATGTCTAATTTAAGCCCGGGCTTAAAACTTGAAGAATAGAAGGTTACAAATAATTTACACAATGTTAAAACTATATTTGATTTAAATGCAATTACTAGTTACATGATTTTGCCATAAGGATGCCCATCACAAATTGTTCCAACTCTTCTGTGACTCTCATTATTTAACCTTCTTTCTTTGCCTTGGCAAAAATAAGTTGACACACTATTCAGCAATACCACATACTTCCATCTCACAAGTTTTAGAATTTTAAAGTTGTCATTTTTCTTGTGTTTCCAACACCTTCAAAGGCTATGGGCCTTGAAGAGGCATTACAGTCTTGTATAATAGCAGGATTGGCTGATGGCTGTTGCTGCTTGAAAGAAATGACTCTCTGGAGAAAGTGCAGCACACTCTAGTGAGAGGCAATTTGTGAAAGAATAGAATCGATATTCTATTCTACAGTATTTGTCTATGAAGAATAGTGCAGAGGTCTGTGTCAGACTATACAGCAAAATAAAACAGACTTAGATGGATAGAACCCGGGGTCAAGTTTTGGGAGGAAACTCACCCAAGATTTCTTCCTAAGCCCCCAGCCACACCCTAACAACACCCACAACCCCGCTCAAGCACACCCAGCCTTATTCACATATTCAATATAATGTCATAACTCACAGCCCATGCGCAGCCGACACTCCATTAATTGTTTATGAAGCAGCGCTGAACCATTGAGTATGAATGGAACACTAGTCCACTCCCTTCATTTCTGGGGACATTTCACCTCCATTATGGTGATCAGTGGGGGTGCCAGTGGGTAATGCCCATTTCACAGCAATAATTCAGCATGTCACCTGAATTTAGGAAGACCTCCTATACTCCAGTGACAGACTGACAACAACTACTAAGATTACCATGACAGACCATATAAGTGATTTCAGTGCACTTATATGCAGTAATGCCCCAATATAATGCCGCCACATCATAATCACTATCATTAACACTTCAGACAGTATACATGATTACAGTGCAGTTAAATCCAGTGACTCGCAGGTGATGTTTTCTCTGATGTGAGCTATCCTTTTTTCTTACCAATGCAGCCCAGACTGCCATGAAGATATCTTCCAAACTCAACTCATCTCTGCAGAACGTGCCAGACAAATATTTTAGGCTTTGCACTTTTCCAGCACCCATAGTGCCCAAAAACAGTAATAATTCACCCCTTGGTGTTCCACACAGTAGAATGGGTAAATGAGTGGGTTGGAAAAGAGTTGACAGGTCCCTCCCTTCCTAAAGATAGTTGCCCCCTGTAGATAGATGCCCCCTATAGGTAGTTTCCTTTGTAGATAATGGCCCTCTGTGGTGGTTCCCCTGTAGAAAGTCTCCCCCTAGAAATAGTAAAAAAACATTTTATTATTTTTTATTTATAATGACAGTGGCACTTTATGCATACATGTAACATTTTCTTTGAAAAAGGAACTACAGTATTTTCTTACTTAATATACTGTACCAATCTTTTGTATCTAGTGAGACACACAAGCTTTGGTCAAAGCCACATTAATTCTAGAAATAGACAAAACACGTATTACACAAGGAGAACCTAGAAAACAGTAAACTGCAAACATTTGCAAATGAATATTCAGTGTGAAATTTGGCTTTCAGTCTCCATCTCTTCAGTCACAGGCTGGCTGAAATGTAGACCATAATATGAGAAGTACTGCAGGTTTGAGCTGGATACACAAAAGACCATCCAAATTGGCACTATTCTGGGGATTAAAATATGTCTTCAATATTGTCAGTGTGGATTCTGTATTGTAGCCAGTGTATATGGGCATAACTTAGGGCTTTTATGGCGAGCCATATTTGTGTCCAAGTATTTGAACAGTGACACAATTTTAACCACTTAGCCTCTGCACATCACCATAGTGGATTTGAAACAAAGCCATCAATATCTGAATGAAATATAGACTTCTAGACAAAACTTTG
This sequence comes from Hyla sarda, assembly GCF_029499605.1. Taxonomy (NCBI): domain Eukaryota; kingdom Metazoa; phylum Chordata; class Amphibia; order Anura; family Hylidae; genus Hyla; species Hyla sarda. The sequence goes on from NC_079192.1 coordinate 231,648,783, forward strand.
AGTACAGAATAAGGAATAGTACAGTAGTTCCAGACAGCAGTATAGGTTAATGATATATTCTCTCAATTAATTACCAAAACCTAATAAAAATACATCCAGTTTAAAATAAGAAAAACTTAAATTCATAAATCTAATTCAGAGATCTACGAAATATGAAACATTATTAATATGCCTATTCATCCACTTAAAGGGGTATTCCGCCCCTGGACTTCTTATCCCCTATCCAAAGGATAGGGGATAAGATGTCAGATCGCTGCGGTCCCGCTGCTGGGGACCCCCGGGATCCCCGCTGCGGCACGCCCTATCATTACAGCACAGAGCGAGTTCGCTCTGCACGTAATGATGGGCGGTACAGGGGCCGGAGCATCGTTACGTCACGGCTCCGCCCCTCGTGATGTCACGGCCCGCCCCTTTCAATACAAGTCTATAGGAGGGGGCGTGGCGGTCGTCACGCCCCCTCCCATAGACTTGCATTAAGGGGACGGGCCGTGATGTCACGGGGGGTGGCGCCATGACGTCACGCTGCTCCGTCCCCCGTATCACCCGTCATTACGCACATAGCGAACTCACTCTGTGCTGTAATGATAGCGCGGTGCCGCAGCGGGGATCCCGGGGATAGGGGATAAGATGTCTAGGGGTGGAATACCCCTTTAACCACTTCATAATCTAGTATCTCTAGAAGGTGGAAGAGTAGATTAATTAATCCATCCCAAACTCTGAAATCCAGGGCATGAAGCCTCATTGCTTCTTAAGCTAGGGTGCATGGATATATAAGGATAGTTTATTAAAGACTCTTGCCTAGAGTGCCTCTGCAGTTGCTTCAGTAATTCCCAATGCACATTTTGCATCTGTTTTTTTTTTGTTAGTTTTTTTTTTTGCATCGGTTACCAAAAAATATTGCATTACCTGTTAAGAAATTACAACCATATTATACATATGACCTCTATTTTCACATGGTCAAAAGTAATAGAACAAACTAACATATTTTATTTGTTTACAAAACCTTCACAAGGCTTGAACAGTTATGCAGTCAGGCCACATGATCGCTGCTGGATCATTCATGCAGCCCTTTCCTGAATTCAGCCATTGGCTGCACAACCCCTATGATACGGGAAGATATGCAGCCAACAGCCGATAAGTTATAAAGGGAACCAATCGCTGGATTTTACCATATCTAATGCTTGGCAATCTTTATCCTTACCATACCCAGGGAATGTTTTTCCCTAGGGATGGTGAGGATATGAAGTTTGTAAGTTACCCTTATTACCCCCCATAAGTAGTCCTCTGGGCAGGGAGGTATGATTACCAGGTCCCGTTGCTCCAGCCTTAGTGACGCCCCCTCGGTGTGATTGACGTTGCCGCTCCCCGCCCAAGGGACTACTTGCGGGGTAACTTATTAATTTCATTTCCTCACCATCCCTGCAGGCAAAAATGTTCCCTGGGATGGTGAGGATAAAGATTTTACCATAAGTAACTTGTTGCCAAGAGTTATATATGGAAAAATCTACAGGGTGGGCCATTTATATGGATACACCGTAATAAAATGGGAATGGTTGGGGATATTAACTTCCTGTTTGTGGCACATTAGTATATGTGAGGGAGGAAACTTTTTAAGATGGGTGGTGACCATGGTGGCCATTTTGAAGTCGGCCATTTGGTATCCAACTTTTGTTTTTTCAATAGGAAGAGGGTCATGTGACACATGAAACTTATTGAGAATTTCACAAGAAAAACAATAATGTTCCTGGTTTTAACCTAACTTTATTTTTTCATGAGTTATTTACAAGTTTCTGACCACTTATAAAATGTGTTCAATGTACTGCCCATTGTGTTGGATTGTCAATGCAACCCTCTTCTCCCATTCTTCTCACACTGATAGCAACACCATAGGAGAAATGCTAGCACTGGCTTCCAGTATCCGTAGTTTCAGGTGCTGCAGAATGGGCAAAACAAAAATTGGAACAGGACCCTCAGTTTACGCAGAAGATTTTGTTTAATGATGAGGCAAACTTTTATGTAAACGGTGAAGTTAACAAACAAAACCACCGCTATTGGTCTGACGCAAACCCACATTGGATAGATCCCTCGAAGAATGGTGGAACACAAAAATTTATGGTATGGTATGTTATATGGGGTACAAAGATAGTGGGGCCATTCTTCATCAATGGAAAACTCAAGGCCACTGGATATGTGAAATTTCTACATGATGATGTATTTCCCTCTTTATGCAATGAAGCTGGCACGTTCCCTTAGTTTTTCCAGCAAGACGGTGCACCACTACATTATGGGTGTCAGGTCCGAGCATTCCTAGATGAGCAGTTTCCTGGAAAGTGGATTGGTCGTCGTGGGCCAGTTGAATGGCCCCCAAGGTCACCCGATCTGATCCCCTTATACGTTTATCTTTGGGGTCATCTGAAGGCAATTGTCTATGCTGTGAAGATACGAGATGTGCAGCACCTGAAACTACGGATACTGGAAGCCTATGCTAGCATTTCTCCTGTGGTGTTGCTATCAGTGTGTGAAGAGTGGGAGAAGAGGGTTGCATTGACAATCCAACACAATGGGCAGCACATTGAACACATTTTATAAGTGGTCAGAAACTTGTAAATAACTCACGAAAGAATAAAGTTACGTTAAAACCAAGCACATCATTGTTTTTCTTGTGAAATTCCCAATAAGTTGTGTCACATGACCCTCTTCCTATTGAAAAAACAAAAGTTGGATTCAAAATGGCCGACTTCAAAATGGCCGCTATGGTCACCACCCATCTTGAAAAGTTTCTCCCCTCACATATACTAATGTGCCACAAACAGGAAGTTAATATCAACAACCATTCCCATATTATTAAGGTGTATCCATATAAATGGCCCACCCTGTAGTGCTTGGTTATCTTTAAGCACCATAAAATGGCCTGATCAGCCAACAAACAAGCACTCAAGCACTTGCTTCTTTGTCAGCTGATCACTGGCCTCTTTAACACAGGGCAGTGTAGATCTGTTTGGGTGATAATCATCCCGAGTAATAGGGCCCTTAGTCTGTTATGAAGCACTGTTGTCATGATATATATAGCTCTGAGACGGCCATGAATAATAATCTGGATTTCTTTCTGAAATGATCTAACTTTTTATAGTATACAGTATTTTGAAAAAAATAAAATAACATAAACTGCTAGGTCCTCAAGATACAAAACAGTCAGGATATGAGTCTTCAATGCATCAGAACATTTTTTGACTCATTTGACTCATTTCAGTTCGATAAGGCCTGGGACCAGACAACAGGGCTCCTGTTTCCATAAAAACATTGCTGGTTTGAAAAAAGTAATTGTCCTATAATATTTTTATTTTCAGCTCCATCTGAATATCACCAGAAACATAGACAATGTTTTCTCCAATAAACATAACATCACTCTGCAGCCCATACAGTGACTGGAAATGGGAGTTTCTCTAGAATCTGTGGAGCTGGTTTTAATTCTTCTGAGACTTACAAATAATACACAATGTCTAACACAGCTACTGACTCTGGCTCATTCAGCCACAGCAGCTACAAGAATGACTTTAGCAGACACAGATGTATTTCTCCTCTTGATGATGTGGCATGTGTTCAGCAATGGAATAAGGAAAAGAAATACAGTATTTCAGTCAGAGTCGGGGAGAGAATTCCTAGAGCAAACATTTTCAATAGTTTCAATAGTTAAAAAGGGTTTTCTAGGCAAAATGTATTTATGACCTATCCTAATGCTAAGTGATCACATTATATCGGTGGGGCACTCATACCTGGAACTCCCACCTTTCAGCTGTTTGCCAGAGCTGTAGTGCTGTAAACCTAAAACAGAGAAGAAAGCAGAGAGCTCTGTATAATATGTAGTGGCTGTGCTGGGTTACCGTATCTCAGCTTACATTGAAAGTTTCTGCAGTATTTTAACGAAAAACTGATAGCAGGGTCATCCACACACTGTAATATACAGGTATATAGTGCAGGTGACCCTCTTTCTTACCGTGATCACATACCTTTTTACATTTTTTACATGCCTTTCTCTTTACTAAGATATGTTGGTTTGTAGACAATTCATGGAATCTGTGGTGTCTTAATTTTGGTGTTATCACTATCACACTCTCCAAAACTGGTCATTAGAAGCTTAACATAGCACCTCATGGCAAAGAACTCTCTGAGGATCTGAAATGAGAATAGTTGCTCTACATAAAGATGGTCCTGGATATAAAAAGATTGTCAAGACCCTGAAACTAAGCTGCAGCATGGTGGCAAGACCATACAGTGGTTTTGCAGGACAGGTTCCACTTAGAACAGGCCTCATCATGGTTGAAGTTAAGTGCACATGCCTAACTTCTTTTCCAGAGGTTGTCTTTGGGAAATAGATGTATGAGTGCTCCCAGCATTGTTGCAGAGATTGAAGGGGTGGGAGGTCAGCCTGTCAGTGCTCAGACTATACACCGCACACTGCATCAAATTGGCCTGCATGACTGTCATCCCAGAAGGAAGCCTCTTTTAAAGAGTAGCTCCCACCATCCTATTTTTTTTCTGTCCCTGCCTATTGCCAATCTATCCCTAACCCCCTCCCTGCTTTTAATTTAAATTTTTACTATATTAAAAAAGCCTTTTGTCTGCCTGGCAGCGTGCTCACTACCAGGCAGACTTCCCCAGCAGGCACCAGGTCACTGATGCCTGCTGGGGGGGACTTCTGCCCTTAGTTCATCTACACAGGGTACCTCCAGCTGTTTCACCACTACAACTCCCAGCTTGCCGTGACATCTATTGGCTGTCAGGGCATGCTGGGAGTTGTAGTATTGAAACAGCTGGAGGCACCTTGTGTAGATAAACTATTAGTTAGTTACATGCGGTGCTGCGGCGCTAGCCCGTCCCCTCCGTCTCCCTCCCCCTGCGCCATACCCCGTTCCCTCCATCACAAACCCCCCACCCCCCCCCCCCCGACCGCATACCCTGTTCCCTCCATCACAAACCCCCCTCCCGCATACCCCGTTTCCTCATTACACTTACTGCAGAGTCCGGCAGTGGACGTGCAGGGACAGCGACGGCGACGAGGCGGCGGCGGCGGCGATGTGCGGGAGGAGTGGCCTCACAGCCAGTGGCCAGGGAGCCAATGCGCTCGCTCCCTGCATGTCTGATTGACAGGCAGGGAGCAAGCGCAGGCTGAATGAAAAAGGACCGAGACCCCTAGTGGCCGGTTTTCAAATGTAAATTAAACCATTTTAATAAAAAAATAATAATAATAAAAGTATATTAGAGATATGTTGTAGTACATAAGTACTACAACATATCAAAAAATAAAGTTGGTGACAGTGCCCATTTAAAGATGAAGCATAAAAGGCCACAAACAGTTTGCTGAAGGCAAGCAGACTAAGGGCATGAATTGCTGAAACCATGTCCTGTGATCCGATACTAAGATAAACTTCTTTGGTTCAGATAGTGTCCAGTGTGTAGCGGCAACTAGGTAAGATGTACAAAGAAAAGTGTATCTTACATACAGTCATGCATGGTCATGGGAGTGTCTTCATCTTGGCCGGCCTGAGTGCTGCTGGAACTGAGAAGCTACAGTTTATTGAGGGAACCATGTATGCCAACATGGTTAACCCCATGCCCAAGAGGCTTAAGGCATTGCTGTAATAATGGTGGCCACACAAAATATTGACATATTGGACCCAAATTGGACATTTCTACTTAGGAATGTACTCACTTTTGTTGCCAATGGCTGTGAGTTATTTTGAGGGGACACAACTTTGAAGTCTGCTTCCGGCAGAGCAAGAGCCGAGCAGCAGAAGATTATACCTTTATAAGGTAGGAAACAATTTTTTATTTTTTAGGCAGGGAGGGGGTAGGGGATAATTAGCAATAGGTAGGGACAGAAAAAATAATTTCAGATGGTGGGAGCTACTCTGTAAACACTGTTATACAGGCTGTGCACTCACTACTTCACATTGTAGCAGAGAGTCATTTCTTTACCGTTGTCACACAAAAATATATAATATATTTACAAATGTGAGGGGCGTACTAACTTATGTAAGATATTCTCTATATATTTATCAATACACAGGCATCAAGAAGTTCAGTTTTTACCAGTACCACTCTTGCATAGATATGACTTAGCCATGCGGGATCAGAAGTGTGGTAATTTAATCATTTGGAGGACAATTTCACATGCAGCAATACCAAATATTTGTTACAACTAGCGCTCCGGCCAGACACGTTGGGTACGAGGACTCTCCTGCCCCGTCCTCCTCTGTCGGCGGTGCCGCGGCTCACATTGCGGGACGTGCCCTCATGTGAATGCATGGCCGTTACTCACCTCCTGCTTCCTCCACTGTCCCAGGTCGCCGGTGTGTGTGTACCCACCCTCTAGAGCGTGCGCCGGCTCTCTGCGATTTAACGGGCCAGTACGCCCTTAATTGGTTACTGCTGCTCTTTGTGCCTTGCTGCCTAAGAGAAAGCGTACCTCCAGTTCCTTCAGCACCGTTCCCTGACCATGCTCCAGTGTTGCCTGTCCTGACCTCCCAGCTTTCCTGACTACAAGTTTGCCTCATCCTACACAAGGAGAAGATCGAGTTCTACGTGCTTCCTCATTGTACTTCGGAGCTTCTTCTCGGTCTTCCCTGGCTACAAAGTCACGCTCCGCATCTCCACTGGCAAACTGGTGAGGTCACCCGCTGGTTTTTGGATGCAAGTAGCCTGGAATGATGCATATATCCATTAGCTATTGTGTTGGACCAACACAATAGCTAATGGATATATGCATCATTCCAGGCTACTTGCATCCAAAAACCAGTGCAAAAATATTCTAGTAGCTTCACGCTACCGTTCTCAAGGGTGGGTCCGAGTAAAACTGACACCAGGTTTAAATTTAAATTTAATATATTGCACACCCTGTCTCCATCCATGACAGTTTGTAACATGACTGCTGAAGCCTGGGGTAGGCTGCAGCTGTCACATATGATGATATGTCATGATCAGAGGCTGGATATATAGATATCATCTTGAGACCCTACAATCATAGCTACAAGAGCACCAGGGGAGGGGACAATACTGTCTGTACTGAATTTTGTTGCAGATTAAATTACACATTAAATTGCCTGTATATACACTGATTCAGATTCAACTGTATCTAGGTGGAAGATACAATGTTTAACTGGCTGCTCAGTTAGCGTCATCTACTAAAAAATATTCACTTTTGGTAACAATACAAAGTCCAAAAGAAGCAGCACATCCCAAAAAAAATAAGAAAAAATACAGGAAGAAAATGCAGAAGTAGGGTACAATGCATGCATAGGCATGCATAGGACTGTGGTTAGCAGGTCCAACACAATAGCTAATGGATATATGCATCATTCCAGGCTACTTGCATCCAAAAACCAGTGCAAAAATGTTCTAGTAGTTTCACGCTACCGTTCTCAAGGGTGGGTCCGAGTAAAACTGACACCAGGTTTAAACTGACCATAGTAAAGACATATAACTAACAAACAGGACTAGGCTAAAAATAAGAACTACAGAACTAAAAAGCCATGGATAAAACAAAGTAGCAAATGAAAACAGACACAGACAGGACTTAAACCAGATAAAAGCTGAAATCAAGAGCCCACCTTAAAGCCTGAGGGGGAATCAAATATCCCTCCTCAGCTGCTGATTGGCCCGGGCCTGTAACTTTTCACTGACCAGAGCACAACATGCACAAGCTGGTTAGGTGCGATCTTTACAACTGCAATCTATTCATAGACCACATCAGATAAAAATTCTAAGCCCCTCTAAGATTCAAGTCCCTACAGAATCACTTGGTTATGATTTAGGATTTAAATTATTATTGCCTTGCAGTGTTGGGCTTCTAGGTTCAAATCCCACTAAAGACAACGGCCATCATTTATCATTGTAGGTGTAAGTGATGCATTTTTCTACACCTTTTTTTTGTGTGTGCAGGTAATGTGTAGGAGCATTATATTTCTTAAATAGTCACAGAGCATTTGATAAATTTTGTGCAGGTCACATTTTTTGAAATTTCTCTCTTCACATACACCAAAAAGCTAAGCTTGGTCAGGGCTGGTGTAACTTAGAGACTGTTCAGTGGCTTTGTGCCTTTTTTGCGCCTTTTCACAAAAAGGTGCAGTTCACAAAACCCTTCCATATCATGTGTATTGCCAAAAGCAGTGGATTGTAACTCAAAATCAGCAGAAATGTGTAAACCAAAAGGTGCAAAGAAGGCGCAAATAAACCCTGCTTGTGCCTTTTTTGTGCCTTTTGTGGACACAAAAAATGGTCTAAAGACAATGATAATTGTCGGCCAACATCTCCTAAGGAGTTTGTATGTTTCCTCCGACATTCCAAAACATACTGATAGGTGAATTTAAATTGTGAGCCCCAACAGGGAGAGGGACTGATCCAAGAGGTGTAAAAGCACTGAATTATGTTGGTGCTATGTAAATAAGAATATTATTTATCTGGACATCTCCAGTGAGTGGCTTTCCTTTAACAGCAGATTACAATATCAGGCAGCTCTGACTTATTGGGGTTTATTTACTAACGTGATCCCATTTGTCGGGTTTGGCACCCAAATTGTGTCGCACACGTTCCATGTGACACAATTTGTGACAAAAAAAAACCAAAACCCTCCATTTTACAAGAAAAAAAATGAAATGGGGCGTGGCCCCGACAAAGGGGGCATGGCCCAACAAAGGGGGCGTGCCCCCAACTAGTTTTGAAAAATCCCAACATATTTAATAAGGTTATCACAGAAAATGTGGTGGATTTGAGCTGAGGAAAACCCGACAGATCAGAACAATTGTAAAAAAAAAGCAAAACATAGGGAAAAGTGCAAAATGTAGGGAAACCTTAGTAAATACCATGGGAAAATACCTGTCGGAAATCAAAACCCACAAAGAAACCTACACTCCACTCTTAGTAAATAAACCCCATTATGTTATTTGTAGAACAGGTTTGACTTCAGTGAAGCACTGAATTTAGAAAGGGAGGGGGTTACAGTACGTGTTAGAATACAAACATTTGCAGTGACCACAAAATGACTAGGGCAGTGTTTCCCAACCAGGGTGCCTCCAAAACTACAACTTCCAGCATACCTGGACAGCAAAAGGCTGCCAAAGGCTGTCCAGGCATGCTGGGAGTTGTAGTTTTGCAACATCCGGAGGCACCCTGGTTGGGAAACACTGGCACTAGGGCCATATAAAATATTGTATCTTGTATCTATTGGGTCATTTCCAGGATTTATTAGACTAAGTGTAAATATATATCTTTTTTATTGAATGACAATCATTGTAACATAGGTTGCTGAGTTTTAACTGGTAATGATTTTAGTAGCTATTAACAATAATAAATAAAAAAATACTCTGGTATTGGTTTGAACTTGTCCCTTTACTACTAAGCTAACAAGATTAAAGGTGTAATCTCCCCAAATCACCTGCGTCATACACGAGCCAGCTTATATGGGAGTAACTTAGGAACACCCTTGTTGGCTTTCTGCTCCTTATTGTGGATAAGAAGAGATATCGCTGGGCAATTCCAACAGTTTTTTTCACCTTATACAGCCTATGCCCAAATGATATTGTGTCCAATATGCAATGACTTCCAACATAGATTTAAAGCCCAATGTTTTCATGTGTAGTGATCACGTTAGCAATGATTTACTAGTTATCATCGTGTTTTCAATTTTTTTTCAATTTTTTTTCTCATTTTAATTTAAATGCTTCCATTTCTTTATTATATAATAAAGTAACATATTAAAGTACAGTTTGAGGGTATCCCCACATGTTCATTGTTTAGTGCTGGATGAAAGAATTTAACCTCTGAGGTTGGGTTTAACCCTGCAAGTCTGTTGTAGTTTATAGTACTGTATTTTTTAAAGCCAGAGGCAAGGTCAGATCCAACAGGAGGGCGAAGTAAAGGAGTTCTACTATCATAGACACGTATCCTCTATCCACAGAACAGTGGATAAGTGTAATTGTGGAGGGGTCAGACCACTGGTAAAATGTTTGGCTATTTCTGGCTCTTGCATAGACAATAAACAAAGCATCGGTTTAGTCTGTGCATTACTGTTCCATTTAGATTCCCATATGAGAGGCCCATTTAGGTTTGGATTCCCTTTCAATCAGATAGTTGTTCCCTAGCCTATGGATAGGGGACAGGTATCTATGGTGGTAGAACCCCTTCAAGAGTGTGTTCTCTACAAAAGTTTAAAACAGTACCGAGGCATTTTAAACAGTACCATCACTGTAATGAGAAACCCTTCAAGATAAGAGACATTGAGAGAGATTTATCAAAGCTATGTCCCGCATCAATATAGACCAAAATACAAAGTGTTAGGCCGGTCTATTGTGCGCCTAATTTATCAAATGGCGCAGGGCTCTTGAAAAATTCCGCCCACGGACTTCGGGATCTACGCTTTAGACTGTATACCTGCTCATGCATGGTCTGACATTTCAGCGTATTTTCAGCTGATACGACTTGTCGCTGAAAAGTCGCTTTTGAGAAATTCTGCACTAATGCATTTTTCTGTCTAAAATAGACTAGAATGCATCATGTTCTAAAAATCCTCTAAAGCAAAAATTGCAAAAAAGTCGCACATATTTAGACTGTGACTTTCTGTGCGACAAATTTAGATCCTTTGATAAATCTCCCCCCATTGACAGAATTCTGACTGGGCCAAGGGGCAGTGGCATTACAATACATTTTGGGGCTGTTGGCTGTCAGAGCATGCTAGAAGTTTTGCAACAGCTGGAGGTCCAGAGTTAAAAAACCTCGGAGGTGTGTGCTCCCATTGGCTGCAGAGCTGAAGTGAAACTACAGCAGCTGGAAAAGGAACAAATATGACTGTATAGTGTCCGGAGTTTACTACATTTTTGCACCAGCAGTTAGGTGCCGGAGAGGAGAGGCAGCTTTAGCCACAGTACATCCTTCTCCTAAACTGGGAATGGTTTTCCTAATTTTCTCTTAGAGGATCTTTTTCTTTTATACGGAATGCACAGCGCTCTGTTACTGATCAAACACAATGACCCTGATTTACTAAGAGTGGAGTGTAGTTTTCTTTGTGGGTTTTAATTCCCTACAATTTTTTCCACAGTATTTACTAAGGTTTCCCTCAATTTTGCACTTTTCCCTACATGTTCTGATCTGTGGGTTTTCCTCAGCATAAATTCACTAGATTTTCCGTGGAAACCTTTGTAAATATGTTGAGTTTTTGTGAAAATGTTGGGGACACGCCCCTTTTTGGTAGCCACTAGGGATGAGCGAATGGAATCTGACGAATCCGAATTCGTTACAAATTTCAGGAAAAATTTGAATTGCAATGAATGTGAATATTGCCGCGATTCAATTGCGTGAATCGCTTCATTAAACTCCATTTAGTATGGTCCAGGCTTCAGAGGCCGGGCATGTAAAATGGCGGATCCACATGTGAGGACATGGGGCAAGGAATCCTGGGAAGGCGGGAACAAGGGATGGCAGGATGACCCTGTATCACATGAAGCATGCAACCTATCAGCAGCCAGCAACCCCATGTCACAGCCCCATATAATCGGCAGCCATCTTGCGGCCAGTCACATCAGTGTTCTATTACAGAGAGAGAGGGACAGAGAGCAGTGTGTTGCACAGAAAAGCATTTTTACAGCAGCAATTCACCTCATCCAGCTAGGGAAGGGAGTGAGACTGAGAGAGAAAGTGCAATTTTGGGTGTAGTGTAAGTGTGCTGCAGCACTGGTGTGTACAACAACTGAAAAGCTAATAGTAGCCAGCCAGTTAGGGTGAGCAGAGCACAAAAAGCGTATTGTCCTCTATTAGGTGTAACCTGGTGTACAATTTTGTTCCTGTTAAAGTCTTAAGGGCCTAGATACTGTGAAAGGCCAGCCAAAAGTACACACCTGCTGGTGTTGTGGACAAATATGGTTTTAAGCATAGTGGAGCGTATTGTACTCCCCTTATATACGCACTAAGTAGGTCAGGCAAAGAAGTGCCAGGAAGTGCACAGAGGAGTGGCAGTGGCAGAGCCTGAGCTCCCGGTATCAGCTAGCGGTCATGTCTTGACCAGAAACCCATTTGCTGTCATCAATTGATTAACATGGTCCTCCACTTCATCACAAGGGACATCTGACACCCCCAGTCAACAGTCGGCGGGTCCCTAAGACATAACACTCAGTTGGCATGGCCTGGGAGCAGTCCCTGTCCAACCATTGCCTCTGCCCTATGCTGTTCCCTCCTCCACAGAAGTATCTTATGCTGTGGATTCAGCTCCACTATTTAGTGAGGACAATCTATTAGAGGACAGTCAGCATCTACTGCCCAGGCAAGAAGTGGAGGAGAAATCCGCTGCTTCCTTCACTAGGCAGGCAAGTAGTGATAAAGAGAGTGGTGTGGGAGGTGTCGCTCCAGATGCTCCTGCGCCTCCTACTTTGAGATAGTCATTCTCCCGGCAGTCCATCAGCGAAGCCATGTTCAAGAGACAACAGTATGCGCCCACTCTTGCAATGGCACAGAAGCTGAATTTGCTCCTGTCCAAATTGCTGCAGTCCCTCCCTTTTCAAGTGGTGGACTCTGTACCTTTCAGAGAACTGATGGCTTGTGCCGAGCTGAGGTGGAGTATCCCAAGCTGTCATTTCTTTGCGAAGAAGGCAGTATCAGCCCTGCAGAATTTTGTGCAACAGAAGGTGTGCCAGTCCTTGAGCCTGTCGGTGTGTACCAAAATGCACGGCAGCGCCGACGTCTGGAGCTGTAACTACGGTCAGGGACAATAAATGTCCTTTACGGCCCACTGGGTGAATGTGGTTTCTGCACAGCCACAACAGCAACTTGGACAGGTCACACGCTCTCACGCCGTTGGTCCTGTGACAGTGTGCGACTCCACCATGTCCTCCACTGCATGGACAAGTCTCAGTGACCCTCCAGCATACCATGTGTGCAGGGCATGGTGGTGTCACACTGTTCTTAACATGGTTTGTCTTCATACAGGGGAGGAACTGCTAAAAGTCATTCATCAAGAAATCGAATCATGGCTTACTTCACGGAAACTGGAAATGGGAACCATGGTGACTGACAACGGGAAGAACATCTTGTCTGCGCTGCGACAGGGAAGCCTGAGACATGTGCCCTGCATGGTACACGTGTTCAATCTGGTTGTCAAGCGGTTCCTGAAGTGTACACCCCATCTGCAAGAAATCCTAACAATGGGAAGGAAACTTTGCATGCACTTCAGCCACTCGTACACCACAAAGCACACACTTCTTGAGCTGCAGAGTCAGAACTGTATCTCCCAACATAGTCTGATTTGCGACGTTTCCACACATTGGAATTCCATCCTCCATATGTTGGACCGACTATACAGACAGAGAAAAGCCATCACCGATTTCTTGATGATCCATGCGGATAAATTGGACAATCTGTCTGTTAGTTGTACATATTTAAAATCTGCACTAGATTCTGTAAAATCTTGACTATATTACTATGCAACTCCCCTTCATTGTGCTGCTGACAAGACAACAGGGAAGTTAAGACTTAAGTAGTTAATCTGTTTTCCTTAAGTCATGTCAAAAGCACAAGTTTTCCTCCCTATTATTACGTTATTCTTACATGATAATTACTTGTTGGTGGGTTGGTAGGGATGATTTATATCCTCTTGGGGACCTAAAGCTTTAATTTTTATTGGTGGCTATTAAAAATCCCTATGTCCTGGAAGGGCACAGGGCCAGAGTTACCCCTTCATTGTGCTGTTGACATGACTAAGAGAAAACAGATTAGGCTTCTTTCACATTGTCGTTGTGCCCTGTCCGAAAATGGTAGTTAGGCTCTCTCTTTTTTTTTTTGGCTTTAATGTCCGTTTTCAAGAAGAGGCTCAACAGGCAACAATGAGTCCCCATGGATCCCATTGACTATAATGAGGTCTGTCAGACACCAGTGTTTTTTTAGCAGGAGTAGCGGGACAAAAAGACGTTGCATGCACTCATTTTTCTTCCTCATCCTTTGCCTGCGGGGTCACAAAGGCAGTGTAAAATGGGCCTTACTTAAAGAGGCACTGTCATTGTTAAAACTTTTCAGATATTGCAGGACTCATTATAATATGACATTGTACAATATACACCTGTTAAAATTTTTTTTACATTTTCACCTGAAATTCAAGCTCAAAATAGCCGCCACTAGGGGTCGCCTGTCTTTTAGCCAGACAGACTATTCTAGATTTTACAGCATACTAGATACCGGCCATAAAGCATACCGGTATCCAGTATAGGAGATTTCTATTGAGTGTATGCAAAACTACAGATAAAGGATGTGTGGACATGCTGGGAGCTGTAGTTTTACAACAGCTGGAGGCAACAATGCTCTAACACAGTTATTTACAAACACTGCAGCTTCAGTTGTTACTAAACTACAACTCCCAGCATGCTGAAATAGTCAAAGCTTTCTCGGACTCCTGAATGACAAAGAAGTTGATCAGACATTCTGGAGTCTGTGAAAGATGAATGACACACATAGTGACAGCTATCCAGCTTTAATACGAGAAGATAAAACAGATAGAACATTTATTCATAAAAATGCTGTACTTTTATCTAAAAAAATCCTTGCACTAATTTTATAAAGATCTATTCTTATATTTATACATTTTATTTTGTGATGAATTCACCATAATGTCTTCTGATTACTGCAGGCAAGCGCCAAGCATCTTCCTTTGTGTAACATGTATAGCATGAAACCAGAGAGGAAAGGGTTACAGAGTAGAGAGTACTGATTGGCTGACTGCACAGGCTTGCTCCTGTGAGGGAGACAGACTGACACGCCCCCTCCAGCTTGCACAATGAAAAAGTAACTCACCAGCAGATAAATGCTTATATCTCTGGATATATAGGTCCGAGACACATAACAATTATATGCACATGATCAGGATTGGGTCCTGAGTAACATATCACTTTTTATTTTTTTTTTTTTGCACTGACAGGTACGCTTTAAATCTTAACATATATATGATTAAACAGATGTTTCCATCCCAGACACTTATACCCTCTCCACAAGATAAAGGAGTGGTTGGTAGAGTCCTGTTAAAATGCTGACGGGTCACTAAAGTGCATAACCAGATCACCTTTTGCAGTCACCTTTCCTTTGTACCTGCACCAGATAAGGCCTAGGGCTTATGGTAGGACAGAATGTCAGGACCAATAAGCAGTCACACAGGAGAGTCTTACAAATTTGTATCAATGTCAGAAACAAAAAGCTAGAATGCAACTTAACATAATATATCAATCACCAGTGGGAGAAACAATCTATGATGATAACTAATAATGTAAAAATATTAAATACATAACAGGAAAAAACAGATTGGCAAAAATATCTTCCAAATCCCAATGCTAGAAAAAATCCAAATCTTTCAAATGACAATGCAGCAAACAAACAATAAAGTAAAATGACCAGATCTGGATCTGAAAACCAGCAAATAGATCCATTATATAAACTGAGGAATCAGCTCAAGCAAAACACAACTAAAACCAGCATGGATCCTTTACTCTAAATCTAAAACTGATGCCAGCAAGTAAATAAACAAACAAATCAGAAGATGACATGAAGGATTTTGCCATGGGTAATAGGCTGGGACCATCAACAATCATGAGCATTGGGATTTTTCTATCCCCCATTTGAGCTGTAGTTGGACACACAAGCTGCTACTACATTCAACTTTATGGCCCAGGACCCTCATACTCATGGTTGGAGGGGGTTCCAGCAGTCAGACCCTCACCAATCAGACACCCATCCCCTGTTCTGCAGAAAATCCTTTTATTGGAATTTTACAAATGACTCCATGACTTTTAAGATATTTTATGAAAGCCATATATGTTATTGTCTAAACATCTGTATACGTAATGCTCTTTTGCATGTTCACTACGAGTTCATCATAGTTTTAGGAGAGGTTTGTTTCTAATAAAGATATACAGTAGTAAAGTAAATGCTACATCAATACATAATGATGAATCAGGGTCTGTGGACTCACATTTGACTTTCACACTGCAAGCTGTACAAATGTGGTCAAAATGAAAAACCTCACAAAATGTTAGGAATGCGAATGACAAACCCGCCTTGGCATCCCGCTTCTCAGTTATAAATGTCTCAACTGCTTTTATTGTTCACTCTCTGCTCTCTCTTCTTGAGGTGAAAGTATCTTGTTTGCAGGGAACAATCTAATAAAAAGGGATCTGACAGTTCAGCTACAGAAGTAAAATA
Source organism: Hyla sarda (assembly GCF_029499605.1). NCBI lineage: Eukaryota > Metazoa > Chordata > Amphibia > Anura > Hylidae > Hyla > Hyla sarda. Next base: position 231,665,004 of record NC_079192.1, read on the forward strand.
TTAAAGGCAAACATAACTATTCAATATGTAAAATATCCATTTAGTTTCAAAAGCAACTGCACACTTTATTAGATTTTTACATAAAGCAGTAATATCTTTGATATGACCCAGGTATTTCTATTTATCATCATTAAATATGTATTATGATCAAATGTGAGACTAGCGAATGTAGTAATAGTGACCTCCTAATACATAACTTTCACTTTTGGAGAGCCAGAAGTTGTGCTGCTTGTACAGCGGAAATTTCCTTAAGCAGTAGATACATAGCTTTTGCCAACCATGGTTTTTCTGTACAGAAGAGACAAGGGCTTGTTACTAAAAAGTGATGTTTGGGTGTAACATGTATAATGTAAATATTGTTGAAAACAGTACATGGACATGCACTTTCCCCCAGTAGTATGAATTTGCGTAAATTTGCCCATAATTATTTTGGTTATAAAATATCGCAATACAGGGTGACTGTAACATATTGTAAAAAGCCACAAAGCCGAGTCAAGTTTAACAGAAGTCAATAAATCTTCACCTACGATATTTACCTGGTGTAGAAAAGCTGAAAATAAGGCAACATAAAAGTTTTTCTTCTTATGCATATGTGACATTTCACCCTTTGCAAACACACTTTGCCCATATTCACACTGCAACATTTATGTGCTGGATTCCACATTGGAATCCAGGCCGGAGGTTCCGCTGCAGCAGAGTCCAGTAGAATTCAGCTCGATTCTGCTCCTCTGTGCACATGGCCAAATATCCGTGCCAGATGTTTCTGGCACAGAAATGACATTTTCCGTGTCCTCAAAAAGAAAGATCACGTTCATTCTTTGTTTCGGGGAAGGAACAGAATGCATAGCCATCTATGAGACAGCAAATTCCCGTGCTGTCCTAGTGCCTGCAGATTATGCCGGTGCCCCCAATCTCTGGAACGTCCGCACGGAGATTCTCAGTGCGGACATTCCAGTGTGTGAACATAGCCTTTGTTCTGACTCCAACATAAGGCTGCTACAGATTTGCTTCCGCAGATTTTGCTGCCCATTTACATCAATAGGCAGCAGATCTGCAGCAAAAATACATGTGTGAACATATCCTAAAGGCAAATTCATAGGAAGCAGAGTTTGCAGAGAATTACAGGGCAATGCAAGCAAATGTGGGTATAATACCCCTAGACATTTTCTATGCGTGGAATAATGTGCATGCTATGGATTTTTATTCTCATTCAGTTGCTGCAATGAAGCAGATGTTCACCCCAGATTTAAACTCTTTAGTGTATAAGGATAAACATTCATGGGGAATGCACAGCAAATGCCTGTCTGGTTGTAAACTACACAGATACCTAGCAAGGAAATGATCCACCTTTTGAAGTTTCACTGAATTTGCCCTTTCTCGAGTAAGAACATAAGCCAGTCTTTGCTTTAGGGGAGGGCGGTAAAGATTGTGTTTATGTGTAGGTGGGCTGGGAATCGAGTAATGCATTGCTGTCTTTCATAAGAGAGAGCTTTGTAAAAGCTTTTCATTCCATTGTACAATTGAAGCTTAAGATGTCACAACTGGTTTATCAGGAACTACACCTTGGGTAAATTGGAGATATTTCGGAGCTTAGTCACACAGCCATAGCAATTCAAAACCTGTTAGAATTTCCTGCAATTTGTTTGTTGATATTTTAAACAACTTCCTATATCAATAACTATTGTTCTAACAAGGAAAGTAAAATCTTATTACACCTCATAAAACAGAATATATATATATATATATATATATATATATATATATATATGTTTTATTTTCCACACTCAGATATGAGAAAATCATTAACACTTGGTATTGAATAACAGTCTTCAAATAGGAAGCACAGTCACTACATGGTGATTCATTAGATTCTGCAGCACTTTACAAATTTCACATTCTAATATTACATACTTAATATTCAAATATTGATGAGAAGCCTACAGTCTATGAGGAATAGGGTTAAGACGAAAAAAAATAGTGTTTCTTTTTTTTATTTTTTATTTTTTATACAAGGCTCCAGCCATGTCTTATAAATAGGGTAGGTTACATAAAGGTGGAAGGACCAATCACCAACACCCTGAGGTCTCAATAGGGGGCAAAGTGATAGTAGGGTAGTCCTACCAATTAGTCTTATAAGTCTTAGCAGTTTCGGCTGCTACAGTCCAGCCAGGCAATTAGGTCACCAGGAGTTCTCTTTAGCCGAACTGCAATGATGAGACTTTGCTTCCTCTCTCTACAGAACCAGAGGATTCATGGTATCTGTAGGCAGCATTAGAAAATAATTTGGCTAAAAACCTGTACATGACACATCAGCTAAAACATATAAACACAAGGCAAACACAAGAGCATCTACATTATACTTTAATAATAGCATAACTTGCACTATGCATAAAACACGGATTGCTTCTTTATCAAGCTTAAGGAGTATGAAGGAGAGAAGTATAAGCAAAATCTAGCACACAATTGGGAGCCATTCTGAGTTTACATTGGGGATCCAAATTATTTTATGCATGCCATTGATATACATATGAACTAGTCACTCTGCTAGAGCATTATGAGAAGCCTCATTTGATGAGCATGGAATAGCCCTTCCATGAGGAATGTAGACTGCAATTTTATATAAAATAAATTGCAAGGTGTTGTAGAGAAATGTTGGGACAGAGAAAATTAAGAGAAGCAGCAACATGTTTTTGGAATTCCTCTGGGTTTTTAGATTTCCCATTTGTAGTCATTGCATGGAAACTTTTGTATGGAAAACCTGGTTTGGCCACACAAGTGCAGGGCTTGTTAGAAGACTCAATTCTGATACAGTTGTATGCAAAAAATTAGGCACCCCTGACAATTTCTTGCTTTTCATTTATAAGTAATTGGTTTGGATCAGCAATTTAATTTAGAGTTATCAAATATCTGAAAGACACAGTAATATTTCAGTAGTGAAAAGAAAATGTGCAAAATGCATGAAATTGAAATTTGACAGGTGCATAAATTTGGGCACCCTTGTCATTTTGTTGATTTGCATACCTGTAAACCCCTAGCACTGATTACATGGAACACACAATTGGTTTGGACTTCATAGACAGGTGCATTCAATCATGAGAAAAGGCATTTAATGTGGCCAATTGCAAGTTGTCATTCTCTTTGGCTCTCCTCTGAAGAGTGGCCACACGGGGGCCTTAAAACAACTCTCGAATGACTGACAAATGGCCAACATTATGGTTTAGGGGAACATTACAAAAAGCTATAAAAGAATGGAGTATCAGTGATATCATTGTCTCCTATAGTTCTAAGGCTAACACGGTACAAACCCTCACAAAAAGCTTCACAGAGATCTAAGCTGTAAGAAACATAGTGAGAAAATGGAAGACCACAGGCACAGTTCTTGTTAAAGGGTACCTCTCATCAAATAAACTTTTGATATATTTTAGATTAATGAATGTTGAATAACTTTCCAATAGCATGTTAATGAAAAATATGCTTCTTTCTATTGTATTTTTCCCGATCAGTCCTGTCAGCAAGCATTTCTGACTCATGCTGGAGTCCTAAACACTCAGAGCTGCCAGCCTGCTTTGTTCACAGCCAAACAGGCTGTGAACAAAGCAGGCTGGCAGCTCTGAGTGTTCTCCTTTGTGAACAAAGCAGACTGGCAGCTCGTAGTGTTTAGGACTCCAGCATGAGTCTGAAATGCTTGCTGCCAGGACTGGTAGGGAGACCCCTAGTGGTCATTTCTTCAAAGTGGAAAATTAAAAAGAAAGAAGCATATTTTTTAATAACATGCAATTGTAAAGTTATTCTGCATACATTAATCTATAATATATCAAAAGTTTTTTTGATGAGAGGTACCCTTTAAGGCCAGAAGTGGCAGGCCAAGTAAAATATTGAAGAGACAAAGGTGAAGGATGGTGAGAATGGTCAAAACAGCCCACAGATTACCTCCAAACGCCAACAATATCATCTTGCTGCAAATGTTTTCACTGTGCATCGTTTAACAATTCAGTGCACTTTGCACAAGGAGAAGCTGTATGGAAGAGTAATGAGGAAAAAAGCCTTTCCTGCACACACACCACAAACAGTCACTTGAGGTATGCAAACGCACATTTGGACAAGCCATCTTCATTATGGAGGAAGGTGCTGTAGGCTGATGAAACAAAGTTGCAGTTATTTGATCATAACAAGGTGATGATACATGAGATAAAAAGAACACAGCATTCCAAGACACACACTTGCTACTCACAGTAAACTTGGTGGGGGTTCCATCATGCTGTGGGAGCTGTGTGGCCAATGCTGGTATTGGGAGACTTGTTAAAGTTGAGGGTCATATGGATTTCACTCAGTTTCAGCAGATACTTGAGAATATCATAGAGGAATCAGTCACAAAGTTGAAATTACGCCGAGGCTGGATACTTCAACATGACAATGACCCAAAACACTGGTCAAAATCTACTCTGCTAAGAAATAAATCCAATGTTCTGGAATGGCTATGGTCGGCAACCATCAAATCTAACTCAACCTGAGATGTTTTGGTCCAAAAACCCTTTATCCAGAATCCATACACTCATTACAGGCTATAGGAAGCATCTAGAAGCTTGTATTTCTGTTAACATCTTGGGAACGCAGGGTGTATACGCATGCCTTTGTTCCCGAGTCCTTAAGGACTCAGGGCGTACAGGTATATCCTGCAGGTTTCCTGTCCCCGCCGCTCACCAGCAGTTCTGACATAACTGCAAAAAAAAAAAACACATGTGACACCATTTTGTAAACTACACCCCTCACAGAACATAACTAGGGGTATAGTGAGCCTTAACACCCCACAAGTTTGACACATTTTCGTTAAAGTTGGACATGATAATAAAAAATTAGATTTTTTTCACTAAAATGCTGGTGTTACCCCAAATTTTTCATTTTTATAAGGGGCAATAGGAGTAAAAGCCCCCAAAATATGGAAATACCCCATATGTGGATGTAAAAGGCTCTGCCGGAGTACTACAGGGCCCAGAAGAGAAGGAGCACCATTGGGCTTTTGGAGAGAGAATTTGGCTGGAATTGAAGGTCATGTGTGTTTACAAAGCCCCCATGCTGCCAGAACAGTGGAACCCCCCACATGTGACCCCATTTTGGAAACTACACCCCTCATGAAATTTAATAAGGGGTACAGTGAGCATTTACACCCCACAGGTGTTTTACAGATTTTTTGAGCAGATTTCCGTGAAAATGAATTTTTTTTTCAAGATCTGTCAAATGCCAGTGGGGTGTAAAGGCTCACTGCACCCCTTATTACATTCTGTGAAGGGTTTAGTTTCCGAAATGGGGTCACATGTGGGGGGGGGGGTCCACTGTTCTGTCAGTACAGGGGCTTTGTAAACGCACATGGCCCTCGACTTCCATTCCAACCAAATTCTCTCTCCAAAAGCTCAATGGTGCTCCTTCTCTTCTGAGCCCTGTAGTTCGCCCCAGAGCACTTTACATCCATGCTCAGAAGAAATGGTGTTACAAATTTTGGGGGGCTTTTTCTCCTATTACCCATTGTGAAATTAAGAAAAATTTGGGGTAACACCAGCATTTTAGTGAAAATAATTTTTCATTTTCACGTCCCACTTTAACGAAAGTTCATCAATCACCTGTAGGGTGTTAATGCTCACTATACCCCTTGTTACATTCCTTGAAGGGTGTAGTTTCCCATATCGTGTGCCGCGTGTTTTTTTTTTTGTTTTTTGCTGTTCTGACACCATGGGGGCTTAAATGTGACATGCCCCCCAAAAACCATTTCAGCAAAATTCGCTCTCCAAAATCCCATTGTCGCTCCTTCCCTTCTAAGCCCTCTAGTGCACCCAAAGTGCATCCACATATGAAGTATTTCCTTACTCAAGAGAAATTATGTTACAGATTTTGGTGGGCTTTTTTCTCCTTTTACCCCTTGTAAAAATGAAAAAAAAAAAAAAAATGGGCCTACAAGAACATGTTAGTGTAAAAAAATAAGATTTTGAATTTTCTCGTCCCCTTTGCTGCTATTCCTGTGAAACACCTAAAGGGTTAACAAACTTTCTGAATGTCATTTTCAATACTTTGAGGGGTGCAGTTTTTATAATGGGGTCCATTATGGGGGATTTCGAAAATTAAGACCCTCAAATCCACTTACAAACTGAACTGGTCCCTGAAAAATTAAGATTTTGAATTTTTCGTGAAAATTTGGAAAATTGCTGCTATACATTGAAGCCCTCTGATGTCTTCAAAAAGTTAAAACATGTCAACTAAGATGCCAACATAAAGTAGATCTATTGTACATGTGAATCAATGTATAATTTATTTGGTATGTCCATTTTCCTTACAAGCAGAGAGTTTCAAAGTTAGAAAAATGCTAAATTTTCATGACATTTTTGAATTTTTCACCAAGAAATGATGCAAGTATTGATGAAAATTTACCGCTATATTAAAGTAGAATATGTCACGAAAAAACTGTCTAGGAAAATGAAAAGTAAACACATCCCAGAGTTATTAATGCATAAAGTGACAGTGGTCAGATTTGCAAAAAAGGGCTGAGTCCTTAAGGTGAAAATGGGCTGAGTCCTTAAGGGGTTAAAAGAGGCTCAACTAAATATTGATGTAATATTTCTGTTGGGGTGCCTACATTTATGCACCTGTTTACTTTCGTTTTGATGCATATTGCACATTCTGTTCATTCACTAAACCCCATTTCACTACTGAAATCTTACTGTGTCTGCAAGATATTTGGCCAAAATAAAATTTCTGATCCAAACAGCAATTATTTATAAAATATAATCATGGGAATTGTAAGAGGTGCCTAAACTCTTGCATGAGCCTGTGAACCATTGGAGAAGGTCACAGATTAGAGGTAGATGAATAAAGTCATAAAACAAGTAGCTACACTGACAGGACCAGAGAAGATAAGAACTTTGGGGGGGATTCATCAACATTAGTGTATGGTAGAGCTTTTTTTTTACCCCTTTCTGCTGCGTGTATTTGTCATTTACCTGCGCTAAATTTACTAAACTTGTGCACGGGTCTCTGTGAATCATGTGCAGTAATAGAATCCAGCCCATCTCAGCTCTTGAAAAAAATATAAGGCAGACTTGTACGTGTGCTCGGAGCTGGTGTATATTTACGCAAGAAAAGGACACTTGTGTCCTTTTTTTGCGCAAAAAAAAAAGACGCAGTTAATACATTCATGTCTACCAGAAAAACAGCTCTCCGGTACACCTGAAGGGTGACATCTTTAGAAAAAGTTCCACCAAAAAAGACGCACAAAAAGAACGCAGGAAATATCCTTGCGCAAGATTTTGCGCAAGAAAATACACCTAAAATGACTCTATATAGATTGATGAATCCCCCCTTTGAGTGTATTAACCTATTCTTACCAATTTGTGATGACACTATATAAGTGGTGTGATGAGTGGTATTGGCCATATTCGAATTCACGACATTTTGCACATATATGGACGAATATTCGTCCTACATTCGCGAATTTCGTGTATTCATTAAATTTGTTGTATATTCACGGATTTGTTGCATATTCGTGTAATCTCAAATGCGCGTATTCACGTATTCAAGGAAGAAAACAGTGAAGGGGTGGCCATTACTATTGGTTGCTAGGGATGTTGATAAACTCTGACAAGTTTATTTGCATAATTCTCATTGGCTCACAAGCTAAAAGAAGGAATATGCGAATATGCGCATATGCGAAATAATCGCGCTCCACAGTCTCACACAGCAACTAGTATTGTAGCATTTTTAGACCACAAGCTGGAAGCAGGGAAGGATAATGATCACTGTGATGTGTTCTGTGAAAAAAAAACAAAAAAAACGAATATTCGTAATTTTGAACATATAGCGAATATATTTGCAATATTTGAAGTGTGAATATTCGCGGCCAACACTAGTGGTTACCACAGATGGTATATGATTATGCTGTCCAACAAGGGTTAAAATTAAGCATTGAGCATTAAACCTTTGCCCCCTTTGCCCCCCTTATTTAAAACTGTGCCCTCTTGGTAGTTTTTCTTCTTTTAAATCTCCTCTCCTTCTTTACTGCGTTGATTCCCTTCATGTGTTTAAGAGTTTGTCATACCCCCTTTGTCTGCTTTTTCTTTCAAGCTTGTTAAGGTTCTTTAAAGGGGTACTCCAGGGAACTAAAACAATAGCCCATTTGTTCCCTCTCATCAGCTTATATAATTTTCTAAATATCATTCATTAGCTAAATATAGCAGTTTCCCCTCTTTGGTTATCACTTGCATGCATGAAGTGAGGGAATGACATCATCCAGCCATTCACTCTGTCTTGGTCTAAAATCCTTCTCTAGAACCAGCCCCCACCCTCCTGTGAGACACAAACCATGTGATTTCTGCCCTGCTCTGATGAGTCATGCTCTCTTTAGTGCTGAGAACTCGGAGGTGTGTGCAGCCTTTACCAATCAGACACTGAACCTCTCTCTGCTTTAGAGCAAGAGGGTGGGGCTAGCAGAGATATAATGATTGCTGTTAGATGTAAGCAAGGGGAGAAGGATGGCAAAGAATAGCAAGCAGCCGAAGAAGGCAACAGAGGTACAGTGATATCAGGCAGGATGGTTTACAGGGAACATATCCAGGAAGTATGGTGTCTTTTGGGATATATATATATATATATATATATACTATGGCTTTGGTGAAGTAAGAGCCGGTATTTATTCAGTGCCTGTTTTTCGATGCAGTCTGACACTGTGGACGTAGTGTGGCAGGGAGGCCAATCCGGGACGGCTCTTACTTGGAATGATCAAGTGCATTCCCCACAATCCAGGTAACCTTTTGTTGGCCTTAAAGGCAACCTGTTTCACTTGCTGAGGGAGATTTGCTAGTTGCAGCTCACACTGCCAGAGAGAGCTGAATGTGGAGTTCTTCTCTGCGTTTGCTCCAAGGTTGGAAGGGGGTGAACAGCCTGCCTGTAGGCCTGAAAAAGACTTGCTTGATGCCGCATGGCATGGACTCAGGTGGGAACAAACACCTAAGGAATACAGGTGGACTTTTGTTACGTTTTCTTTTGTTCTGCATTTAAAAACTGTTTGCTGTGTGCCAAGTGTGAATAAAACACTGAACTTTGAATTGAAAAGTACGGTTTCCTTGCCTCTATACTGCAACCACAGCTATCTGCAAGAGCGAGTAACCAGAATATATAAATGACATGTATAAATGAAGCTTGCACTCACCGTTCCTATAGATATTCTTCATGTGGTCATTCCATTCAGGCAGGGAGATCCTGGGGATGCGGGGCGGTCAGAGGCCAACAGCCATTTTAGCGCACAGCTGTGTGCTTTTTCCGGGCCCTCTTCCGGAAGAAGTAAATGGCTGTGTGCGAAAACAGCTGTTTGCCTCTGAATGCCCTGCATCACCAGAATCTCCCTGCCCGAATGGAATGACTGCATGAAGAATATCTAAAGGAACGGTGAGTGCAAGCTTCATTTCTACATTTCATTTGCATTTACTCTTCTACCTTCTTTGCACCTCATTGATAGTAATCTATTTCAAGAGTCCGGCTGCGGTCCTGCTTTCTGGTCGATTCCTTTGATTAACAGACACGTGTTGAGTCAGATGATTGTGCTCTCGGAATTCCCTTCTCCATATATATATATATATATATATATATATATATATATATATATACAAACAACAAAAAACGTGGTCTCAAATGGCTGGAAGTGCTCAACCCCAAATGCGGTTGTGCATTTATACTGGGGGAGCAGATCCTGCCCTTGTAGTCCGTTGCTAGGGGCGATCCCCAGCATAAAAATGCATACAATGGAGGATGCCTGCAGCGGACTACAAGTGCCACAATAGAATCCTACACCAGATAAATGGTGTGGATATGTAACAATTAGAATACAATACAAGAATATGGGTGCACTACTGTGGTAGATGTAAACAATACATTGGCTATCCCTCAACACTGATGTTAAAATTGAGACATTCGCCAGTGTATCCTTTTATGAAGGACACACCAGAGCCCGCACACCAACGCCAAGGTTTCTCAATTTGGTGCGAGACCTAACGCTAGTCCTACCTGTGCTTGATAAACAGAACAGGGGCCAGTGGGCAATTACGGCAGCATTCGGCTGGCTCACAACTTCCTTCCAGATACCCTCCAGTGTTACTACGCACACATGCAATGGGAGGAGGGAGGCAAGCTGCAAGCCCAACCTGAGTTGGCTATTATGGGTGCCTGGCCTCACAGGTGCTACCTTAATGCTGCCTGGTAGATATTCAAGGCGCATTAATGTTGGAGTTTACACACCTCCAAATTTAAAATTTAAACAAACAACAAAAAACGTGGTCTCAAATGGCTGGAACGGACTACAAGGGCAGGATCTGCTCCCCCAGTATAAATGCACAACCGCATTTGGGGTTGAGCACTTCCAGCCATTTGAGACCACGTTTTTTGTTGTTTGTTTAAATTTTAAATTTGGAGGTGTGTAAACTCCAACATTAATGCGCCTTGAATATCTACCAGGCAGCATTAAGGTAGCACCTGTGAGGCCAGGCACCCATAATAGCCAACTCAGGTGGGGCTTGCAGCTTGCCTCCCTCCTCCCATTGCATGTGTGCGTAGTAACACTGGAGGGTATCTGGAAGGAAGTTGTGAGCCAGCCGAATGCTGCCGTAATTGCCCACTGGCCCCTGTTCTGTTTATCAAGCACAGGTAGGACTAGCGTTAGGTCTCGCACCAAATTGAGAAACCTTGGCGTTGGTGTGCGGGCTCTGGTGTGTCCTTCATATAAGGATACACTGGCGAATGTCTCAATTTTAACATCAGTGTTGAGGGATAGCCAATGTATTGTTTACATCTACCACAGTAGTGCACCCATATTCTTGTATTGTATTCTAATTGTTACATATCCACACCGTTTATCTGGTGTAGGATTCTATTGTGGCACTTGTAGTCCGCTGCAGGCATCCTCCATTGTATGCATTTTTATGCTGGGGATCGCCCCTAGCAACGGACTACAAGGGCAGGATCTGCTCCCCCAGTATAAATGCACAACCGCATTTGGGGTTGAGCACTTCCAGCCATTTGAGACCACGTTTTTTGTTGTTTGTTTAAATTTTAAATTTGGAGGTGTGTAAACTCCAACATTAATGCGCCTTGAATATCTACCAGGCAGCATTAAGGTAGCACCTGTGAGGCCAGGCACCCATAATAGCCAACTCAGGTGGGGCTTGCAGCTTGCCTCCCTCCTCCCATTGCATGTGTGCGTAGTAACACTGGAGGGTATCTGGAAGGAAGTTGTGAGCCAGCCGAATGCTGCCGTAATTGCCCACTGGCCCCTGTTCTGTTTATCAAGCACAGGTAGGACTAGCGTTAGGTCTCGCACCAAATTGAGAAACCTTGGCGTTGGTGTGCGGGCTCTGGTGTGTCCTTCATATAAGGATACACTGGCGAATGTCTCAATTTTAACATCAGTGTTGAGGGATAGCCAATGTATTGTTTACATCTACCACAGTAGTGCACCCATATTCTTGTATTGTATTCTAATTGTTACATATCCACACCGTTTATCTGGTGTAGGATTCTATTGTGGCACTTGTAGTCCGCTGCAGGCATCCTCCATTGTATGCATTTTTATGCTGGGGATCGCCCCTAGCAACGGACTACAAGGGCAGGATCTGCTCCCCCAGTATAAATGCACAACCGCATTTGGGGTTGAGCACTTCCAGCCATTTGAGACCACGTTTTTTGTTGTTTGTTTAAATTTTAAATTTGGAGGTGTGTAAACTCCAACATTAATGCGCCTTGAATATCTACCAGGCAGCATTAAGGTAGCACCTGTGAGGCCAGGCACCCATAATAGCCAACTCAGGTGGGGCTTGCAGCTTGCCTCCCTCCTCCCATTGCATGTGTGCGTAGTAACACTGGAGGGTATCTGGAAGGAAGTTGTGAGCCAGCCGAATGCTGCCGTAATTGCCCACTGGCCCCTGTTCTGTTTATCAAGCACAGGTAGGACTAGCGTTAGGTCTCGCACCAAATTGAGAAACCTTGGCGTTGGTGTGCGGGCTCTGGTGTGTCCTTCATATAAGGATACACTGGCGAATGTCTCAATTTTAACATCAGTGTTGAGGGATAGCCAATGTATTGTTTACATCTACCACAGTAGTGCACCCATATTCTTGTATTGTATTCTAATTGTTACATATCCACACCGTTTATCTGGTGTAGGATTCTATTGTGGCACTTGTAGTCCGCTGCAGGCATCCTCCATTGTATGCATTTTTATGCTGGGGATCGCCCCTAGCAACGGACTACAAGGGCAGGATCTGCTCCCCCAGTATAAATGCACAACCGCATTTGGGGTTGAGCACTTCCAGCCATTTGAGACCACGTTTTTTGTTGTTTGTTTAAATTTTAAATTTGGAGGTGTGTAAACTCCAACATTAATGCGCCTTGAATATCTACCAGGCAGCATTAAGGTAGCACCTGTGAGGCCAGGCACCCATAATAGCCAACTCAGGTGGGGCTTGCAGCTTGCCTCCCTCCTCCCATTGCATGTGTGCGTAGTAACACTGGAGGGTATCTGGAAGGAAGTTGTGAGCCAGCCGAATGCTGCCGTAATTGCCCACTGGCCCCTGTTCTGTTTATCAAGCACAGGTAGGACTAGCGTTAGGTCTCGCACCAAATTGAGAAACCTTGGCGTTGGTGTGCGGGCTCTGGTGTGTCCTTCATATAAGGATATACTGGCGAATGTCTCAATTTTAACATCAGTGTTGAGGGATAGCCAATGTATTGTTTACATCTACCACAGTAGTGCACCCATATTCTTGTATTGTATTCTAATTGTTACATATCCACACCGTTTATCTGGTGTAGGATTCTATTGTGGCACTTGTAGTCCGCTGCAGGCATCCTCCATTGTATGCATTTTTATGCTGGGGATCGCCCCTAGCAACGGACTACAAGGGCAGGATCTGCTCCCCCAGTATAAATGCACAACCGCATTTGGGGTTGAGCACTTCCAGCCATTTGAGACCACGTTTTTTGTTGTTTGTTTAAATTTTAAATTTGGAGGTGTGTAAACTCCAACATTAATGCGCCTTGAATATCTACCAGGCAGCATTAAGGTAGCACCTGTGAGGCCAGGCACCCATAATAGCCAACTCAGGTGGGGCTTGCAGCTTGCCTCCCTCCTCCCATTGCATGTGTGCGTAGTAACACTGGAGGGTATCTGGAAGGAAGTTGTGAGCCAGCCGAATGCTGCCGTAATTGCCCACTGGCCCCTGTTCTGTTTATCAAGCACAGGTAGGACTAGCGTTAGGTCTCGCACCAAATTGAGAAACCTTGGCGTTGGTGTGCGGGCTCTGGTGTGTCCTTCATATAAGGATACACTGGCGAATGTCTCAATTTTAACATCAGTGTTGAGGGATAGCCAATGTATTGTTTACATCTACCACAGTAGTGCACCCATATTCTTGTATTGTATTCTAATTGTTACATATCCACACCGTTTATCTGGTGTAGGATTCTATTGTGGCACTTGTAGTCCGCTGCAGGCATCCTCCATTGTATGCATTTTTATGCTGGGGATCGCCCCTAGCAACAGACTACAAGGGCAGGATCTGCTCCCCCAGTATAAATGCACAACCGCATTTGGGGTTGAGCACTTCCAGCCATTTGAGACCACGTTTTTTGTTGTTTGTTTAAATTTTAAATTTGGAGGTGTGTAAACTCCAACATTAATGCGCCTTGAATATCTACCAGGCAGCATTAAGGTAGCACCTGTGAGGCCAGGCACCCATAATAGCCAACTCAGGTGGGGCTTGCAGCTTGCCTCCCTCCTCCCATTGCATGTGTGCGTAGTAACACTGGAGGGTATCTGGAAGGAAGTTGTGAGCCAGCCGAATGCTGCCGTAATTGCCCACTGGCCCCTGTTCTGTTTATCAAGCACAGGTAGGACTAGCGTTAGGTCTCGCACCAAATTGAGAAACCTTGGCGTTGGTGTGCGGGCTCTGGTGTGTCCTTCATATAAGGATACACTGGCGAATGTCTCAATTTTAACATCAGTGTTGAGGGATAGCCAATGTATTGTTTACATCTACCACAGTAGTGCACCCATATTCTTGTATTGTATTCTAATTGTTACATATCCACACCGTTTATCTGGTGTAGGATTCTATTGTGGCACTTGTAGTCCGCTGCAGGCATCCTCCATTGTATGCATTTTTATGCTGGGGATCGCCCCTAGCAACGGACTACAAGGGCAGGATCTGCTCCCCCAGTATAAATGCACAACCGCATTTGGGGTTGAGCACTTCCAGCCATTTGAGACCACGTTTTTTGTTGTTTGTTTAAATTTTAAATTTGGAGGTGTGTAAACTCCAACATTAATGCGCCTTGAATATCTACCAGGCAGCATTAAGGTAGCACCTGTGAGGCCAGGCACCCATAATAGCCAACTCAGGTGGGGCTTGCAGCTTGCCTCCCTCCTCCCATTGCATGTGTGCGTAGTAACACTGGAGGGTATCTGGAAGGAAGTTGTGAGCCAGCCGAATGCTGCCGTAATTGCCCACTGGCCCCTGTTCTGTTTATCAAGCACAGGTAGGACTAGCGTTAGGTCTCGCACCAAATTGAGAAACCTTGGCGTTGGTGTGCGGGCTCTGGTGTGTCCTTCATATAAGGATACACTGGCGAATGTCTCAATTTTAACATCAGTGTTGAGGGATAGCCAATGTATTGTTTACATCTACCACAGTAGTGCACCCATATTCTTGTAATATATATATATATATATATATATATATATATATATGCATCCCTGGAGTATCCCTTTAACCTTTCCTGTTGGTTTTATCCTGCTATCCATGTACTAGTTTAGTAGCTCTTCTCTGAACTCTCTGCAAAGTATTTATATCCTTCTGGAGATATGGTCTCCAGAACTGCGCACAATACTCCAAATGAGGCCTTACCAGTGTTCTGTACAGCGGCACGAGCACTTCTTTGTAATGCTAAAACATATCCCTATACACCCAAGCAATGTAGCAGGACACAAAGTGTTCACACCTTCAGGCATAAGTGCTGCCAGCCCTCTTGCTATCCTACATGAGTTGTTGCTCGGAGTGCTACTCCACCGGTCAATTCAGCCCCAAATCCAGGAAAACAAAATTTCCTCCAGCATTTCCTGCTGCTCTATTCCATTGTCTGCCTATCTTTCAGTCTTCTGAAATATTGACCATTAAATTTCTTTCCTCAGATACTGGGGTTAGGACTGTACCAAATATTCTATATTCTGCCCTTGGGGTTTAATGCCCAAGGCGCATTATCTTGCACTTAAATGTCTGTTGCCAGAGTTCTGACCATTCTTTTAGTTTACCTAAATAATTTGCCATTTGGTGTAACCTTCCAGGAACATCAACCCTTAACAAAAATACATATGTATATTGGAGATAGCACATCTATAAGACAATAGATGGAGGAGGGGGAAGGCAAGCTAAGCTTCTGTGGCTTTCCCCACCCCCTCTCTCTTTCCCATGAACCTTTAGCTGCACCCCTGTGGAGAGGGGCTTAAATATCCTGATTCTGGCTTTTAAAAAGTTGGTAACTATAGAAGACCAGAAAGCTGCAATTATAAAAAAATAAAAAATAAAGTTTACACATTACTCAACTCTCCCACGAGTTTACTGAAGAACACTGTATACTATAGTTACTCTGGTGATATATTTATATCTGTTATCAGTGACTAAAGTAATGTGAACATTGTGCACCAGCAGTTTCATTTGGAAATGAGCCTGAGGACTTGATGATCACATGAAGAACCTAGACACACAGGGCTATGGCTCTTCAGACTCAATTTACTGCCTCTTTGGGAAATCATAAAAAATGCTCTATATAAAAATAGATGGGAAATGCTTATCTATATAGAGTATATTACAAATAAGAAAACATTTGTATACAGTGGTGCAACTAGACTTCTATGGTCCCAAGAAAAAACTTCCAAACTAGGCAAGCTTAGCTTTGGGAGGATATATAGAGATTACATTTACTGCCCCCTCTCCCCTCAACAAAAATAAACAAATAAAGAAATATAACATAACTTTAAGCTAAGACAATTTTCTATGTGTAATAAAAAAATAAATAAATCACACACATTTACCAATATAACACCACTATACAAAAATAATATATTGCCACCATACTGCAAGGCCAATATAACCAATAATAACACTATACAAGGGACAAATAATAACACCATGAATAATATCACAATACCGTTCCTGTATAAAAGACACTGTACAAAGGCTAATATTCAGCCATACAGTGACTATATCGTGTTAAATACCATTCCTACACTAGTTCTCTGCAATACCATGACATCTAGTGACTCATAGGTGACATTTTCTTACAGTCATTCACTTTGTCTTTTCTTCTCCAATCAGCCCACATCATCATGATGTCGTTTTTTTAACCTTGACTTGTATCTGCAGAATCTGCTGGACAAACATCTTGGGGTTTTCACTTTTCCAGCACCATCCTTACCTTTTGCCTACCTATGGTACCCCAAACAGGAATAATGTCTCCCTTGGTGTCTCACACAATAATAGTGCTTCCCTTTTTGCGCCCCCCAAACAGTAATATCCCCCCCTTTGTACCTGCTCACATAAGTTAGCCCCACCACACTAGTAAGCCCGCTCAGTGATTTCCCCCTCCTTTATGCCCCCACTGATTAATATGCCCTACCTTTGTGCCCCCACACAATAATATGCACCTTTTTGTGTCCTTAGTACTATTTATGCATTGTAGGGATTATCACTTGGTGTTTAGCATCTGATGACACAGTCCACGTGCAATTTCAAAGTTGAAGATCCTACTTTGCTTTATTTATCAAAGAAAGGTCCAGGAAACATTAGCAACAATGTGCGTAAAGAACGCAAAATAAACACCTGCCAGACTGGGCACTAGCTATACAGGGTTTTTCTTCACTAACTTCAAATAAATAAAAGAACACAGTGTGGTGTCCCAGTATGTCCTCAGGGCTCTCCTGCAGTGTTCCCCCATAATGTCAATAGGTTGTATATTAAGTGTAAAGGACCTTTGACGTTGGTCAAATAATTGTTAGTCACATGATAATGTTTGTCACATATTTTAAGTCATATGTTTGTTACCCAGAGAGCACCAGGTGACCCACAGGTTGCCTATGGGCTCCTTACACAGCCCCCCTTTATAAGATAGGGAGGACCTGCAATCTCTCTCTTGTGATTCTTTCCTGCTGAGGTTCAGCCCAGTCCAGAAGTCTCAGGGTCAGTGTCCAACACATCTGGAGGCCTCAACCTAAATTGTAGCCACAAGTCAGGATGTCAAGTTGTCTTTATCATCTTTCATCATCTTCAGTCAAGTCAAGTGTAGTCGGCATGGACTGCACCTATAGTCTGTCAAGTCACTTCAAGTCCCACCTGATAGAGGTGGGTGGGGTACAAGGCCAACATGGAGGTAGCCACTCCCCCCTATGTGCAATACAGACAAAGAATAAGTCAGCCAGCACTTTAGTTGATACCAAACTATTCTTCTGTTGCTGTATATCTAGCCTAGTAGTGTGCACCTGTAGGCCAGGTCCATATAATAGTTTGGTATCAACTAAAGTGCTGGCTGACTTATTCTTTGTCTGTATTGCACATACGGGGGAGTGGCTACCTCCATGTTATATAAGGTGTCTTGGATGTTCCAGACCCTGCCATGCTTACTGAATTGTTCACACAGAGGCATATTCACAGTGTAGGGTCCGTCCCAATGAGGCCACCTTATCGCGGTGGGACGGTCCAAGCTATTTGACCGCCGGCGGAGACAAATTTGCGAGCTAAGTGCCTCACTATTTCATAGTTTCACATTTGCATCTATTACACCATATAGCTCTCCATGTTTTAACTGCATTTTCATGTTTCACCTATATCCTTGTGCTGGCAGTGTGCTGCTGCATTCTTCTGTTGCTGTATATCTAGCCTAGTAGCGTGCACCTGTAGGCCAGGTCCATATAATAGTTTGGTATCAACTAAAGTGCTGGCTGACTTATTCTTTGTCTATATATATATATATATATATATATATATATATATATATATATAAACCTATATATCTGGCTACTTGATCTTCTTTCTTGGATTAGCCACTGTACCTTTTCTTCATCTTGATTGATCTCTTTAACATGACCCCTGGTTTGTCTTGACGATATTTATGGTATTTGAGAAGCACTGCCCCTTTGATTGCTGGTTTGTCCTTAATGGAGGAGCATGGGACAATTATATTACCCAGCTTCCTCCATAGGCATCCAGTGCATGCTATAAACTAGCTCAGACATAGCTGAGTTTATTGCAACACTGAGACCCAGACAGGCTAGATAGGCATTGTTCATTGCTAGGTTCCGTTTCATTGTTATAGTTTAACATTTAAGAATTCTCCAAATCTGTAGCTCCACATAATGCTGTCTCTGAGCTCTACAGGCAGTTCTCTACACCTCATGGCTCAGTTTTAGCACTGATTTAGATTAGACTGATCAGATCAGTGTTTCCCAACCTTTTTCAACTCGGGCAACCCCTCGTAAAAAAAAAAAAGAGCTGCAAAGGGAGTGTACATGGTTGACCGAGGGGAGTACATGGGGGACAGAGGGGTGTTGGGGGTGTAGAGGGGTGTACATGGGTGACAAGAAGTGTTGGGGGGTACATGGGTGACGAGGGGTGTTGGGGTTTACATGGGTGAAGAGGGGTGTTGAGGGTGTACATGGGTGACAGGGGGTGTAGGGGGTGAAAGAGGGGTGTACAGGAGTGACAAGGGGGTAACAGAGGGGTGGACAGGGGTGACAAAGGGACAGAGGGGTAAATAGTTGGGGTTGGACATTGGTGATAGGGGGGTAGATTGGGGGGTGGTCAGAGTGTCGATGAACATGGGTGAAAGGGGCGGACAAGGTGGACATGGATGACAGGAAAGTGGAAAAGGGTGAAAAGGAGTAACAGAGGGGTGGACAAGGGTGACAGAGTGGAGAGGGTGCATTACCTAAATTGGGATGAGCTGAGCCTTCCTTCTGCGGGGGGCCAGGAAGAATCAGTGGGCCGAGAAGAATAAGGTGGTCCGGGAACATAATCGGGGTGCCAGCGGGAACATAGTCTGGGGGTGCGGCGGGAGCATAAACCGGGGGGGGGGCGGCAGAAGCATAGTCTGGGGGAGGGGGAGATGGGAACATAGGGGTGGGGGGGCATTGGTAACATAGTCCGGGGGGGCCAGCGGAACATAGTCCGGGGAGGGCGGTGGGAACATAGTCCGGGGGGTGGGAACATAGTCCGGGGGGCGGCGGGAACATGGTCCTGGGGGCCGGCGGGAACATAGTCTGGGGGGGGGGGGCGACTGGAACATAGTCCGGGGGGGCTGGCACTCCATCCCTGCATTTATCCCCTTCCAGGCCTGCGCACCTGTGACTCACTCACGGCGCAGCAGGGGGGACGCTGTGTGTGCAGCACCCACTTACATGCGATGCGCATGCAGGCTTCCCTTCCCCTCTATCCCACTTTGATTCACAGGCGCGCAGGCCAGGGTGGGAGAAAAAAAAATAATACCTGCGCCAGCCTGCGGAACCCCTGGCAGTTCTCAACAGAACACCCGGTTGGCAATCACTGCTTTATATGTGTTTATCAAAAATTATGGGTGTGTTTTTCAAAAATTATGTCCAATCATCTGAATTCACCACAGGTCTTCTGTCAAGGTGTAGAAAAATCTAAGATGATCAAGACACATCAAGACACATAGATCTAAGCAAGGGGTCTAAATCCTTTTGGATTTAAGTTTTTTCTTAATAAGTTTGCAGACATTTCTATATTTCTTTTTTCAAAATTCTTGTTATGGGGTACTCAGTGCTGTATGATAGGGAAAAATATATATTTTTATACTGTCAAAAGGTCTCAACATGACAAAATCATAAAAAATAAATAAAAAAAGTAATGGAGTCTGAAGACTTTCTGAGAGCAGTGTAGCAACCTTTCAGACCTGTGCCCAGTCTAAGCAGCCTTGTACCCTTTCTACAGCTGAAGGCACCCTGGTTAAAAAAAACACTGCAATAGACATTAAATTACTAATCTACTGTTACTTTTATTTAGAATCCTGTAGGTTTATTATTATTGTTTTATTTGCAAGTAAAGTAATCCTTGTATTATGCTTTATTTAAGCCGTGCTTGAAATGCTTTAGCTGTTTTTTATATGCATCTATTTTTTGACATATTACTGCACTGTTTTTGCTATGTGCAGGTAAAAGATTTAGAGGATTTCTTGCCTATAACACTATGTTGTCACATACAAATAAGGAGCGCATTCCCTTTGTATGTGCCATGTTGAAAGACCTGTAATCCCCATTCATCTTTAAAAAATACCAGAATGTTTAGTTATCTGAATTAGCTAATAATTAATTCAAGCTCAAACCTTTAACATTTCTTGGAAAGATTGTTTTCTCTATAAAGGAAAATTACTATCCAGTTATTACATGTTATTAAGGAGTTCAAAGGGCTGATTTACTTTACCTTCATTTTATAAGAAAGTTTGCACATTAGTCACATTTTATAATGCATAACATTAGTTTAGTCATGCATGATGCATGGAAAACAAAACAAACCTTTTTTTACAGTATTAAATTCTGCAAGTGTATTTTCGTCTTAGTTTTTTTTTTCATGTACTGTATATATTCATTTTGCTGTTTCTAGTTCTAACAACAAAAAGTCTTGTAAACCAATCAGTCACTATTTATATTAATGTTTCAAGGTGGACTTCTGGTTGCAGAACATTAGCTAAAATGTAAAACTTTTCCTGTTTATTTGCACAAAAATTCATAGCATTGCACAAAATTTACCATCTCTTTTATGCCATTTTTGTCTGCCCAATCGTTGGCTGCAAAAGTCACTGTATAGCTACAGCCTAAATTTTGCTTTTAATAGATGTTAAAGTAAAATGGACCACAAAGGCTATATATTTGAAGGGGTATTCCAGTGTAAATAAAATGTTATAGGGTCCCACGTAGCGCTATTTCACGCTCCACAAAATCTGCTGCACAGTAGGAAATACTCTGCGTATTCTCCAACAAGCATACACACACGGCTTCCCCATCGCCTCCCCGTGTGCAGTGAGGTTTGGAGGCGGGGCTGCGTGTCACAATCACGCCTGCGCGGACCCGCCTTCAAACCTCACTGAACACACATTGCTGCCACTCGGTTAGCCCACTCCGTATGCTCATCGGAAAATATGCAGCATATTTCACGCTGCACAGCAAATTTTGCGCTGCAAAAGCACTACATGGGACCGTACCCTTATATGTTGCTGGGACTGAGATACAAATTAAAAAGAGGGATACTTACCTGGTCCCCTACCAGCTCCCATTGCAGCTATTTTGGCCCCCTCAGAGCCCGACTTGCCTGCTCAGCCAATAACTAGCTTACACAGGACACCAATGATTGGCTGAGCAGGTAGGTTCTGCTCTGACATGTTGTCTCGGAAGCATGGAGAAGAGACTAGAAGCAGAGGGTTCAAAAGAGCTGCAAAGGGAGCAGTGAATAACCAGGGTAGTTAAGTTTTACTGTTATTTATATAATTTTTTTTACCTCAGCCCCAGCCCTATAATATAAAAAAAAAAATCTTAAACTGGAATACCTCTTAAAGTTAATAAGGTTTTCACGTGAAGAAAGCATAAGGCTATAGGGCAACTATTGGGAGGCTTATATACTGGGCCAACTACCCACTAGGGATATGTATACTGGGTAACTACATATTGAGAATCTTTATACTGAGGAAAGTACCTTCTGGATAATCTTTATATTGGGAAAACTACCTACTGGGTGGTCTTTATACTGGGAAATTGCATACTGTTGTGCTATATACCGGGGAACCTACCTACTGGAGGCCTATATACAAAGGAAAAACTACCTACTGGGCAGCCTGAAGACTGGAAAACTACCTGCTGGGGGCCTGTATACTGGGGAAATACCTTCTGGGGAAACTACTTACTGGGGGCCTATTTAATGTGTAAAATGCCTACTGAGGTGCTATAAACTGGGGAAACTATCTTCTGGGGGCATATATACTGAGAAAACTAACTACTGGGGTGCTATACACCTGTTTTTGTAGCCAAAGTAGGCCTACAATGAGTTAACTGTTGGATCTTTCTATGTCTTTAAATAAAATGTTATCCTTGTGGAGCATTTCTAATTGGAGAGCGAATAGCAAGGTGAAAAAAAACCACATGGTTTTAAGGAAAACACTGCCATTCACAGATTAGATAAATAGCAGTGTTACGTTACATGAGTGCATGGTCCCGTTACCTGCTGCTGCCTGCTGGGCTGGGATTCGCATTGCGGGATGCGCCGCAAGCATTCCTGTGTATTGCCTTGCCGTGTATCATACCCTTGCTCCATAACCTTACCTTGCTCCTTTGCCGCCTGCCTACTGACTATTTGCTATGTTCCTGACTATGCTACTTTGCCACCTGCCCTGACCTCCTGCTATCCAGACCACGAGTTGCCTTATCCCACCTGTGCTTCGAATCTCCTCAGCCGCCTGTGTGGTCGAGCCGTGCCAGGGGTAGCGACCTGGGTGCCATCTGCCACAGCAAGTCCATCCCGCTTTGCGGCGGGCTCTGGTGAAAAACAGCCGCACTTTAGACTCCGCTCCCTGGTGCGGTCCGAGTCATCTACCACACAAGTCCAGTGAATCCACTATCATCAGTGTTCCAGTCTACTGAAACGAGAGTGTTACAGTTCGCCCACAGCATCTGGGAAACGCCCGCATCTAGGGTACGTGGGAGAGGAGTCCCTGGGTGTGAATACTAACTCTCCATGCTTAACTATTTCTGTACAAGTCTTCACTTTAGCCAAGTCTTCCTTCAGTGCTACAGAATTTTTGGATTCTGGATCAGCAAGTGACTTTATTGATGCTTCTTTGGTCCACAAGTACAATCTTCCTGTCACTCAGCTTGCCAAGCCCTTGTTCATCTCCTCTGTTAATGGACAAAATCTGGACAGTATGGTTCACTTCCGTACAGAATCTCTCGTCATGCAAGTGGGTGTATTTCATGAAGAAAATATTGAATTCTATGTTCTGCCACACTGTACTTCAGAGGTTCTTCTTGGCCTTCCTTGGCTGCAACGCCATTCTCCGCAACTGGATTGGAGAACTGGAGAAATAATACAATCCTGTCAAAATCTTTGCCTCCAACCAGTTCAGCCTAAAGTTGTTTCTCGTCTTCCTCCTTTACCTGGCCTGCCGCCACCTTACCAAGATTTCTCTGACGTTTTCTGCAAGAAACAGAGTCTCTCCCGCTACATCGTGATTACGACTACCCTATAGATTTTCTGCCTTGTGCCACTCCTCCTCGTGGAAGGATATACCCTCTATCAGTACCTGAGACCAAAGCTATAGTATATCCAGGAGAATCTCCAAATGGGATTTATCCGTAAGTCCTCTTCTCCTGCTGGAGCTGGTTTCTTCTTTGTAGGGAAGAAGGATGGCTCACTCTGTCCATGCATTGACTACAGGGGACTTAACAAAATCACGGTCAAGAACCGTTACTCACTACCTCTTATCTCAGAACTTTTTGACTGTCTACGTGGTGCCAAGGTTTTCTCCAAGTTGGACTTACAGGGAGCGTATAACCTCATTCGTATCCGCAAGGGAGATGAATGAAAAACGTCCTTCAATACTCGTGGCGGACATTTTGAGTATCTCGTAATGCCTTTTGGTCTATGCAATGCTCCAGCCATTTTGTCAATTATATCTTCCGTGATCTTCTCTACACCTGTGTTGTCGTATACCTAGATGACATCCTGATCTTCTCTTCCAACTTAGGAACATTGTACTCATGTTCCTCTGGTTCTTCAGTGACTACCGAAGAATCATCTCTACGCCAAACTGGAGAAATGCCTGTTCGAGAAGTCTAATCTTCCGTTTCTTGGCTACATTGTCTCTCATTGGGGCCTGCAGATGGATCCAGATAAATTGTCTGCAGTATTAAATTAGTCTTATCCTTCGAGCCTACGTGATATTCAACGCTTTCTGGGATTTGCTAACTAATATCGTCAATTTATCCCACATTTTTGTCCTTGGTTGCTCCAATCGTGGCTCTCACTAAGAAGACTTCTAATCCTAAATCTTGGCCTCAAGAGGCTGAAGAGGCCTTCTACTGTTTAAAGTCTGTGTTTGCCTCTGCTCCTGTGCTTACAAGACCAGATCCGGAGAGGCCCTTTGCTTTGGGGTTGATGCCTCATCTATTGGAGAGGGTGCCATTCTTACTCAGAAAAACACCAAGGGCAAGAGTGTAACTTGTGGGTTCTTCTCCAAGACCTTCTCTCCTGCTGAGAGGAATTACTCCATGGGAGATCGTGAACTCCTCGCTATCAAGCTAGCTTTGGAGGAATGGCGACATTTATTGGAAGGTTCTTCTCATCCGGTCAGCATCTACTCCAACCATAAAAATTTTCTATGCCTTCAGTCTGCTCAGCGTTTGAACCCCCACCAGGCAAGGTGGTCACTGTTCTTCTCTAGGTTCAACTTCTTCATCCACTTCTATCCGGCAGATAAGAACATCAAGGCAGATGCTCTCTTCAGGTCCTCGGATGTGACTGGTTTGGACTCTACACGTAGGCATATTATTCCTCCTGACAGTTTGATTCCTTCCGCTCCTGCTGAAATTCAACAAGTTCCTCCGGGAAAATCCTTTGTGCCTGCCAGATTGAGACGCAAGGTACTGAAATGGGGACATTCTTCCTTGACAGCAGATCATCCTGGTATACGCAAGACTCTACTTCTAATCTCCAGACACTACTGGTGGCCCCATCTTGAACGTGATGTTTCAGATTTTTTTTGTTTCTGTGAAACTTGTGTCCGTGACTTCTCTACCATCTGGCAACAGACCCGACAGTTGTTATCTCAGGCTTCTTCACGCATGAAGGCGCAAGCTGATAAGAGTAGAAGACCTCCTCTGTCCTCTCCTGGTGACACGGTGTGGCTTTCATCCAAGTACATCCACTTCAAGATACCCTGTTACAAGCTTGGTCCTCGCTACCTTTGTCCCTTCCAGATTCTACAAAAAATGTATCCTGTCTCCTACAAACTCTATCTACTTGCTATGTTATGTATTCCCAATTCCTTCCACGTCTTTCTCCTCAATCCTCTTGTCATAAACCGGTTTTCTCAAAAGAATCTTGTCCCCACACCTGTCTCCGGCTCTTCTGAAATCTACAAAGTTAAAGAGATACTTGCCACTAAAACCGTGAGAGGTAAAAAAAAAAATTCTGGTCGACTGGGAGGGTTACGATCCTGAGGAGAGATCTTGGGAGTCTGAGGAGAATATCCTGGACCGTGACCTTCTCAGGAGTTTTCTGAATCGTAAAAGGAGGGGGAGACCAAAGAGGGGTACTCTTACGTTATGCGCTCCAGCCTGCTGTCGGCGGGGCTGGGATTCGCATCACGGGACGCGCCCGTATGTGAATCCCAGCCCGTCACTGACCTGGTGCTTCTCCTGCCCTTGACTCTGCCTCTCTGCTCCGGCACGCATGTCCCCAACCCCTAGGGTGCGTGTGTGCCGAAGCTTTAAGATTTAAAGGGTCAGTGCGCCCATTAGTGAAGTAACACCTGTGGCTCATTGAGAAATTCCTTCACCTCCCATACTTCCCTGCCGGATCTTTGTTCCCCCAGAGCCTTAGAGAAAGCATTCCTGTGTATTGCCTTGCCGTGTATTATACCCTTGCTCCGTGACCTTACCTTGCTCCTTTGCCGCCTGCCTACTGATTATTTGCTACGTTCCTGACTACGCTACTGTGCAGCCTGCCCTGACCTCCTGCTATCCAGACCATGAGTTGCCTTATCCTACCTGTGCCTCGAATCTCCTCACTCGCCTGTGTGGTCGAGCTGTGCCAGGGGAAGCGATCTGGGTGCTGCCTGCCGCAGCAAGTCCATCCAGCTTTGCAGCAAGCTCTGGTGAAAACCAGCAGCTCCCTAGTACGGTCCACGTCATCTACCACACAGGTCCAGCGGAGTGTTCCAGTCTACTGAAACATGAGTGTTACAAGCAGTTTTTTTTATAAATGACATTATAAGTATCTAAAATTATGAAACCAAGGTACGAAGAATAAAGTTCTCAGAGTCCAATTAGGCTAGAGACTGGAAAGTTAATCTTGCTATAAAAAGACAATTTTGCCTAGGGCACTGGAGTTATATAATTCTGGGTTTTTATAAAACATTTCTTGCCTCTGCAGTACAGGCAAAAGTTGTTTGTTGTCCTGTGAGTATGTTCTGTGCCTGTGTGCTTAGGTCTTTTTCACTTCCATGGGTTCGTCCCAGGAGACTGGTACACTAGTTTGTAATGGCCTTTGAAGAGTGGATGCAAGGCTTAAGCAGAGTGACGGCAGTGTGTTCTATGACTGGAGCGAATATAATGAGCTAATAGTGCAGTGAACCAACTAGGTTACAAATGAATTTGACTGAGCACTAAGCAAAAGAGCAAGGTCCAGGAGATTGTGCTGTCTTTACCCTTGAACCCTCCAAGGAGGTGTGTACATTCCAGCAGGTAATCTTCAGGTTGCTATTCCCAGAATAGACACAGAACCTAAGCACTAGTTAGGAACAGTATTCAGTGCATTGATAGAAGCAGATACAGGTAAGGATGGGCAGCAGATTAAGTAGATGTGATTAGGTGTTTATGCCAGAATATTAACAGAGCAGTCCGAAACAAACACCTTTGTTGACCGCAGAAACCAAAAAGACTTTATTTCTCAGGCCCAGAGAACTTCAGGAAGGGTCCCCAAAGTCTGGCGCACATTTGCATTGACTAAGATCTGAGCATGAACCTCCAGAGGGCATGTTTCTTTATGGCATGGGTCAGGTAAGGTATTATAGTTTGGGCCTGGCTCCCAAACCTCCCTGGCAAGAGCCAGATGGTCACGCAGATCGATGCAATGCGTAAGCAATCAAACAATTACTTATAGGAGTCCCCTACTATTCAATTATTATATACCTAAACCTGAATTGCTGAATTTTGGTCACATCACATCACAGAAAAAATGTAATTAAAATTAAAAAAAACTATAGATTGCTACACCAAATAATGAGCCCTCACATAGCTCTGTAGGTGAAAACCAAAACGAAAAAGATATAGGGGTTTTGAAGAACATGATAATGTGCAGCTTTTTTTTTTTTTTTTACATTATAGTAAAACAAAACAACTTTAGCATGTCAGTTTTACTGTAACATTAAATTCATAAAAAGATTGTGCTCCACAAATTTGCGCAATCTACTATCTATATTTTACAATAATTCTGAAATCTTGCAGTATATCTTTGGTGGTCATTTTGGTTCTTATTTTGATCCCTATTCAATGGGGCAAAATGGATAACAAGGGGTCCCGACAAATCCCATTTACTATTATGGGGTCCAATGGGCGATGTGGTTTTTTGACTGGAGTAGTGGGAGAAAAAGACGTTGCATTATGTTTTTTTTCTCCTGCTATTCTCCTCATGTTCCCTGACATCCATCGCACTGCCATGTCACAACTGCCTAAGAGTTTAAAAAAAAAAAAAAGAAAGCTCCAAAGGATCTTTAAAACAGGCCATGAAAATAAGCCCAGTTTCTAGCTCCAGTTGACTTCAATGAGGAATATTCAGAAAGAGTGCTGAAAATGCATCTTTTCTCCTTGTTGGTTCCACTCCTGGTTTTGGTAAAAAAAATAGTGATCAAAATGAGCACCAAAATACACTTTGAGAACCCAATCTAAAACTAAGCTGAGACTTTCTGATCTGTACCGATCATTTCCCATCACTCTGTTCCTTATTATCAAAGACAGGATTTCAGTGAAAATGGACACCAGTAGATAGCTAAAACACCTATTTAGTGAATAGGGTCTGGGCCAGTTTATTGAACATATCTCCATAGGGTTTGCTGTAAAGCATATCACTAAACGCTGTTAAAAACAGCTCAGGCAAGATGGCAGCCACCATAGTAATGCACACAAAATATAATATACTCCTTCATGTATTAACATTCTAAGTGTTAACATTCTAAGTTTTGAAATAGTTGCAACTCTAGCTGTGGCTCATGATGGTTTTTTCCCACAATGGTCAAATTCTGCATAAGTTCGGTAAATACGGTAATCAGAATACAATAATGGTGGATGATGGTTTGGAGTAATGCATTACAAAATAAATACATTGCACATATTCAGTTGATCATATGATAACTGATTCATCTAATGACTACTGTACATATTAATAGTTTGAAACATATGTTAAAAGGAATAAAGCTACTGACATACTTAACAAGAGCCCATTATGGATTAAGAATAAAATATACTTAGCAATATGAGCACAAATAAGCATCTTGTGCAACTGAACTATTCACCACCCTATCCCAAACTTGAAATAGTAGTCAGGTCCTGATTATTTAAACTTTCCCTGTGATAAGGATTTACATTAGTAAGATATCTTTGTTCTGGTTACTTATATCAGTATAATCTGTTTTTATACAAATTATAGAAATATCTAATGACAAATGTATAATTTACAGCAAATATATAAAATAAATAAGTTTTAGTGGACCTTTGTTGACTTCTAAAATATAACTTTTTTGCATATAACCTTAAAGGATGAGTCAGCAGTCACAAAATCTAAAATATAAATACATACAAATTCACAGATTGGTTGAAAATATCCTGCCTTTCTTCTTCCCCTAGCTTTTTATTTATTTATAAAAAAAATTTTGTGTGTGTGTGTCTACAGCTCCGGTGTATACAAACAGACCCTGTGTAATTGGTTATAAAGAAGAAAACACTCGACAAAGAGCCAGGAGGCGTGAAATGATTATAGCTGCTCTCTCTCTCCACATCTATCACTGCCATGCTGTTTTAAAAAGATTAAATAAAGAATATATGTTGTATCTTGGTATGGAGAGTGCGAAGAGTATGGAGAGTGCGGCTAAACATTTTTTTATTTTGAACACTTTATATCCGAAAGTTGTTGTTGGGCCTTTCTAGCTAAGACTTCTGTAATTAAGACATTAGTCAGCATATCTTTATATGAAGGAGATACCTGAGCCCGCACACCAACGCCAAGGTTTCTCAAGTGTCACTAAACCTATCTAAAGTGACACTAAACCTACCTGTGCCATATGGGCAATACCAGGGGCCAGTGGGCAATTACAGCAGCATTAAGTCTGACTCCACACCTTTCATCTGGTGTAGGATGTCATTGTGGCACTTGTAGTCCACTTGTAGTGTACTTGTTGCCCTTAGCAATAGTGTTGCTCGCGAATATTCGCAATTCAAATTGTAATCGCGAATATCGCATATTTGTGAATTCGTGAATATTGCGAATATAGCACTATATATTCGCAATTATGAATATTCGCTTTTTTGTTCACAATACACATCACTGTGATCACTGATCATCCCTCTCTGCTCTTTGCATATGCGCATATTCACGAATATTGAGCCCTCCCTTCTTTAATGGTATAGGAAATTAATGGATCATTTTTTGCCCATGGAAACCAATAGGCCCATTGTGGTCTATGGGGATCTCACGGTATGTAATACTGTAAGATAAGCAGGAGGGACTCTGCAGTACAGTGCATGGGAGATCTGTGCGGTAGTTTGAGTCCCAGTGTGGGATGGAGTGTTACAGTATTGTTGTTTAACATTTTTACTCGTGATTGACAAATGTAGGTCAATTGGTAATTAAGAAAGCCTTTGAACTAGGAACTAGGTCAATTGGCAACCAATCAGATCGCTTCTTTCATTTAGCAGAGGCCTTGTGAAAAATGAAAGAAGCGATCTGATTGGTTGCTCTGGGCAACTCATCAGCTTTTCCAGGAAAGTCTGCTGAGTTGCCCATAGCAACCAATCAGATAGCTTCTTTCATTTTTCACAAGGCCTCTGGTAAATGAAAGAAGCAATCTGATTGGTTGCTATGGGCAACTCAGCAGCTTTTCCAGGAAAGGAAAGTTTAACAACAACACTGTAACACTCCGTCCCACCCCAGGACTCGAAACACCACACGGGTCTCCCATACACTGTACTGCCAAGACCCTCCTGCTTATCTTACAGTTTTACATACCATGAGATCCCCATAGACCACAATGGGCCTGTTGGTTTCAATAAGCAAAAAAATCACAGAGTTAATGCACTAGCCCCATAGTTCCCTATAAAGAAGGGAGGGCTCAATATTCGTGCATATGCTTAGCGATTTTTGCATATGCGCATACATTTTCGCATATACGCATAAAAAAACGAATACAACGAATATGCGAATTTTGCGAATATATGACGAATATTCGTCCATATATTCACGAAATATCGCAAATTCGAATATGGCCTATGCCGCTCATCACTACTTAGCAACAGACCACAAGCGGAGGATCCGCTCCCGCCAGAATAATGCACAACTGCATTTGGGGTTGAGCACCTCCTGCTTTTTGAGAACAAATTTTTTCTTCTTGTTGTTTAAATCATTCCAGTACTTATCAGCTGCTGTTTACTACAGAGAAAGTTATTTTCTTTTTGATTTTCTTTTCTGTCTGTCCACTGTGCTCTCTGCTGACACCTCTGTCCATGTCAGGAAATCCCCATAGCAAACCTATCCTGCTCTGGACAGTTCCTGACATGGACAGAGGTGTCAGCAGAAAGCACTGTGGACAGACAGAAAAAAAAAAAAACTCTCTGTAGTAAACAGCAGCTGATAAGTACTGGAAAGATTAAGATTTTAAGATATTAAGATTTTTTAATAGAAGTAATTTACAAATCTGTTTAACTTTCTGCCATCAGTTAATTTAAAATGAATAGTTTTCCACCGGAGTACCCCTTTAAATTGCCGTGAAATTGGCGCACATAAAAATGAAATTAAACTAAAAGTACCATGGTGAACAATGGTGAAAATGGTTACAATGGTAAATCTATCACTTTCCTTATAATCATTGGGTCACTGTATATTGCAGAAGATGGCAGTTGGTCAGTGGTTTACTAAATTTAGAGAAGTTTCTTTTGAAGGCAGGACATTTTCTAAGACTTGTGTAGGGGAAGAGTAGTGCAGTTGCCCATAGCAACCAATCACATTGCATCTTTGACATTTCAGATACCTTTTTAAAAATTAAAGGAGCTACTGGATTTGTTGCTATGGTAAATTATACCACTCTTCCTCTGCAAAGGTTTTGGTAAATCTCTCTCTAAATTGTTCTCTGCCTTGTATCTTTTCATCTTTAGTAAGGGGATTGTGCTTGGAATGGAGCCAACATACTTTATGATCAACAGGTACTGGTATAATTATAGCTTTCAGGGATATGACTTCTTTCCAATTGTGTCATTCATTTTCAAAGAAGTCAGGAATTTGCCAACAAACAAAAAATATTGCTTCCCAGCCATCTCCAGCCTATTTGTGGCCGCCAGTCGGGAAGCCAAAAATAGCCTAGTCAGTTGTCTTAAATGGGCACTGTCGGATTCAAAAACTTTTTATATGTTGTAAATCTTGGCAAAACATAAAATGGGTACTATCATTAAAATTTTCTTTGCTAAATTGCATGTCCAAGCTGAAGCACTGGTATGGACAAAGTCCAGTAAGTAAGGGTTGGATAGCACTCCTCTGTGCTCTCACCTGTCTGATAGGACAGGAGAGAGCACAGAGGAGTCCTATCAGACAGGAGAGAGCACAGAGGAGTGCTATCAGACAGGAGAGAGCACAGAGAAGTCCTATCAGACAGGAGAGAGCACAGAGGAGTCCTACCAGACAGGAGAGAGCACAGAGGAGTACTATCAGAAAGGAGAGAGTACAGAGGAGTACAATCAGAAAGGAGAGAGCACAGAGGAGTGCTATCAGACAGGAGAGAGCACAGAGGAGTCCAATCAGACAGGAGAGAGCACAGAGGAGTACTATCAGGCATGAGACAGCACAAAGGAGTGCTAGCCCACCCTCACTTACTGGACTTTGTCTATGCATGTGCTTCAGCTTGGACAAAGCCATGATTTTATAAGCCATCATTTCTATAAAAAGGAAACAAAATGTTCTTTACTAAGTATATTACAAAGGTTAATGTTTTGCCAAGATGTACAACATATAAAAAGTTTTTGAATCTGACAGTGCCCATTTAAAGGAGATCTGTAGTGCAATATAACTTATAATAAGTTATAGATCACGGGGGTCCGAGTGCTGGGGCTCCCCGTGATCTCCTGGATGGGGCAGCGGCAGTATGCTGGAAAGGGGGTGTTCCGTCCCCGCATGACACGGTGGTCGACACGCCCCCTCCATGTACCCCATAGAGATACATGGAGGGGGCATGTCTGCCGCGGCTTTCTGCTGGGGACGAAACTGCATTTCCTGCAGACTGCAGTGGCCCCGTTCAGGCGATCTTGGGGGGCCCCAGCGCTCGGACCCCCCGCGATCTATAACTTATCCCCAATCCTTTGGATAGGGGATAAGTTATGTTGAGCTAGAGTACTCCTTTAAGCAATTTGAATTACTCCCATTGACATTAATGTAACCCCAGGAGATATGCTGTTTACGGCTTCTCGACCATTTCTCAGCGGCTGCCATCAGGCTGTAGATGGACGGTAAGTCATATTTTGTGTTCATTGGCAAATCCCTCTTTTTAAAATGTTTAAGAATGGAGATAGTTTTTTCATACTTGTCATAAGATTCATGTATATTAACATCTCTGTATGAGGAACAAATCTATAATTATCTGCTGCGCCGTATATAATTTTCTCTGCTTGTGGTATGATATCAGACTGTTGTGCAGTAGCCAGACAAGATAATGGGCCTCATTTACTAAGAGTGTCGGGTTTTTACTAGTGGGAAATGTAGTTTCAGACTTGCAGGATTCCACCTTATTTACTATGGGGATCACAGATTTACAAGTCAGGAACATTTTCTGACCAGCTTATTCTAGGTTATAATTTCCAGCCATTTATCCACAGGACTTTCTGTGAATTCAATAGTAAATTGGTTGGGTTGTGAAACCAGGCCCCTTTTTGGACTGGCCATGCCCATTTTGTGACAGACCACACCTCTTTTTCGGATTTTCCTGGTGCAGACATGTCACAGGCACTCTGCGACAAGATAACCCAACAAAAACTGGTCAGTTTCAGCTTAGTAAAAGAGGCCCAATGTGTTGAAATATTGAAGTGACCTGAATAAACATAACATTTACAAGATGATACATATTGTGATAGTTACCATTTTTAGCATAAAACATGTTTAGCTAGCAATACAAACGTCAGTATGAATCAGTGGCATATTAAATAAAAGTATATACGATTAGGAGAGAATCTACTGATATAATTGCTACTATTTTACCAAATACCAGAGCACTCCATTCAGGAATGTCAAGTAATGTCAGCCAGAGTTATGTTAGTTTAAATGCCATCTCTGCCTTCTGTAAAATAATGTAGCATTTTGTATATGGGAACATAACACATGAGCCAGTGTTCACATGAAAAAACTATCAGGCTTTTATGTAACCCCATTTGGGTGCTTTTAATGTGAAATGTTCCACATTGTGTCTGAGTAATGTTAACTATTGCTTTCTGTTATATTTAAAATACCACAAATATCTGATGGTTTAAAAGTCCTAGCCATTAATTAAAGAATCCAAACCAAATAGGATCTTTAACCTGCAAAGCTCATTTTAACTTAGCTGCTTTCTTGTCATTGCATTCCCCTTTAAATCTAAGGTTTTTTTTAGCTCTGTTTTTCTATTCCTGGATAACCCCCATAAACATAATCAAAGACCTCTTCAAACAAGGGTAAAGGAGTTCACCCATGAATCCTTAACATGGCTTCCCAACCACCTCCGGCCTGTTTGTGGTGACCAGAGATGGTTGGAATGGTTGGAAGCAGCTGTCAGATGTAATTTGCATAACTTATATTGGCATTATAGGGAGTTGTGTAAACCTGACATGACCAAAATTCTTAGGCCATTTATTTTGTATAGCCTTCATGCTGTATCTGCGCAAATTGTTAAGTCAGATATTCTGACATTTGATTGGGTATTACAAATTTGTCTGATTATCAGAATCTGATCAGTTCAGAGTGTATTAAAGTAGTCGAAAATTGTCTTCTGCTACAAGCGGACACACAGAACTACCTGGCCGCAACAGGGAGCTCGCTCTTGTAACCGCCATTGGAGCCTCCAGAGAGTGACTATAGAAGTGATAAGCCTATCTGGCTGTATTTGTGGGAGGGATGTTGAATATTTAATGCACGCCCCCCATCACACAGGTGCCTGCGTTGTGTTTGGTGGGGTTTTCAGTATACTGTGCACCGCCGTTAGCTTGTACATCCCCTCTAGGAGCGGGTGGAGTTTGGTGGCAGAGGTTTTCCGGGGATAATCTGATCCACGGTCGGTAAGTGGCGGTATACGGCGATGTGATCTGAGTTTTCTTATGTTTGCATTTGCGCTTTTTATGTCACAATGGGCTGGGGGGGGGGGGGGGGTGGACATCTGCATCACAACGTTGGTTCCGGGGTGTATTTGCGGCTTGTGGGGCCCATGTTAGTACCCACGTGCTCAGAACTAATGTTTTGCCGAAAACGTACCAGATTCGGCGGCATTGCTGGGGTCCCGGGGGCTGCGGGTCCCGGCAAGGTTTCGTATTGGCCGCATGGCTGAGTGCAGTACACGGACGCCTTTGCTAGGTGGCTCTGCGTGTGCACGTGTACTGCTAGTCACTTGGTTTTACATAAAGTTTGGGGGGAAAAAAGTAATGGTGGATTCTATAGTTGGGTTTTGTCCGTAGGGGAATTCATAGGCTTATAGTGGCAGATAATAGTACAGTATCACGGTTCAGGTAGAGGTTAAATAAATAAAAAATGTGCATGTTCTGGTTATGTTTAACAATTGATAAAGGTTAAAATAATAAAATAAAAAAGAAATAAAAGAAAATACATATAG
This sequence comes from Hyla sarda, assembly GCF_029499605.1. Taxonomy (NCBI): domain Eukaryota; kingdom Metazoa; phylum Chordata; class Amphibia; order Anura; family Hylidae; genus Hyla; species Hyla sarda. The sequence goes on from NC_079192.1 coordinate 231,699,909, forward strand.
ATATAATAAATGGAGATTTATAAAGGTTGAGAGGTCATAGGGAAATAGGTTAAAGTGTATATAAAAAAAATTGTGTCTTATACTGTTCATACACTAGCAATATCATACAGTGCATATAGTTATGATGTTTTTACAGTACATTCTTTTCCGTGTTATGCACAGTATGTACAGTCATGTCTTCTGTACGGTACATATACTCGTAATGGCTTGTGCAGCGGGTACGGTGGCAGCGTAGTATAAAGCTCATACTATCACGGTGTTTGCAGGTATAGTGTTGTATACAGTACAGGCGCACAGTGTTACATGCAGAGGGTACGGTTATAGTTATGTATTCAGTACATATGTTTCGTAGCAATACATACGGTCCACACGGTTATAATATTATAAGTGGCAAATATTGTATTTGTTAATTGCAGTACATTTGGTTATTTATAGGTGTTTATCTATATGTGGCCTAACTGTTATAGCAGTCATAAGGTGTGTTTTTCATGGTAGCATTTACAGTGCGATAATTTCATTCATGTAGTTTCACATGTTATAGTGTTTACATCATAGTATTGCAGTGCATACGTTTGTAGCAGTAGGGCACACACGTTTCATTACATTAGTAATACATGTCTGTTACGGTCGTTATGCATAGCTTTGGTAGCATGTAATCTTGTCAGCTTTTTCTGTGGGTATACGTATTGAGTCTACAAAAAGAGCTTTCAAATGTATAGGTGATCACGTTTTTTGTTTAGCAGCTTCACGGTATTATGTCATAGTCGTTATATCAATGCCTTATGGCATTCTATACTCGGCATTCTTGTTGTGGCAGCAATGCTGATTGATGCACCCATGGCATTTATGTTGTGCATACGCCTATGGCATTATACAGTTCATGGACGCTTGTCATATTATACGGTCGGTACTCTCATGGCATCTATATTGATACGCTAGGGGCTTCATTTTGCATACACTCATGACATTCATATTGTTCACACGATCATAGAGTTATACTATTAATGCGCTCTGGGCATTTGTACTGTTCACACACCTGTCCATAATGTTCACACGCTCAGGGCAGGTATACGGTCATACTCTTATAGCAATCATACTGTCCATACGCTCTTAATATTTATATTCTCCACACGTTTATGGCATGCATACTTTTCATACGCTCATGGCATTTATACTACTCATTCGCTCGGGGCCGCATACTGGTTAGGCTTGGGGTGGTCATACCGTTTTAGGCGGTGGCCATTGATACTGTTCATATGCTCATGGAATTTACACATTTATGGCATTTATACTGTTCATTAGCCCACAGTATTTATGTTGTTCACCAGCTCATAGTAGTTGTTATTACATGATCGGCCCATTGATACTGTTCATACACTTATGGAAGTTATATTGTTCAGGCAATTTTGGGGTTTACGGTTTCTTATGCTCATGATATGCATGTCATAGCCTCATAGTAATTTATACTGTTTTATACATTCATGGTGTTTCACTGTCCATGCGCTCGTGGCATTTATAATGCCCTAATGCTTTTGGCAATTATACAGATCATATGCTCACAGCACTCATTTCGTTATACAATATTGTGTTCACACGCTTGTAGCACCTATACTGTTCACACATTCTCAGCAGTTACTGGTCAGGTAAGCTAGGTTCACACTACGTTTTGTACTTACGGTTCCCGAATACGGCTGGGAGGAGGGGGGGCAGGGCTTAATCGCGGCGCCCGCACTCAGCCGTATATGGGAACCGTATTTAATGCATGTCTATGTGCCGACCGGAGTGAACCGCAGCTTCCGGTTGGCTGCGTTTTCGGCCGTATGCGGTTTCCCGACCGTAGGCAAAAACGCGGTCGACCATGTTTTTGCCTACGGTCGGGAAACCGCATATGGCCGAAAACGCAGCGGACCGGAGGCTGTGGTTCACTCCGGTTGGCTCATAGACATGCATTAAATACGGTTCCCATATACGGCTGAGTGCGGGCGCCGCGATTAAGCCCCGCCCCCCTCCTCCCAGCCGTATACAGGAACCGTAAGTACAAAACGTAGTGTGAACCTAGCCGTACTCATGGCATTCACGCTGTTCACATTCATGACTGTCATATGGTCTTGGGATCAGGGTATTTACACTGTTCCTACACTCCCGTTGTTCATACACTTATAGCTTTCATGCGGTACGTGTACTCGTGATGTTTTATGCTGCACATGCGCTTGTGCGTTGGTTTCAGGCACTCAGGGCATTTATATTGCACACGGCATTATACAGTTTATACACTCATAGTATTACGGTTGTTTCCCATCATACCTGCCACTTCTGCAGAGGGTCTTTCAACATTGTTGTTCATTTCTGACACATATTCAGAGCAACAGCATCACGACACATAGGTGGTGTATACCCCTCATATCTGCCATGACTCCAGAGGGATACATTGCATAGTTGTTGATACTGACACATTTTCAGAGTGACAACATCACAACACATAGGCGGTTGTATACCCAGTATACCCGCCACGTCTGCAGGGGGATACATTGCATAGTTGTTTGTTACTGACACATTTTTTCAAAGCAACAACATGACGTCACATAGGCGGTTGGATACCCTTCGTATCTGCCACATCTGCAGGGGGATGCACAGCACTGTTGTTGCTACTGACACGTCTTCAGAGCAACAACATTTTGACACATAAGTGGTGTATCCTTCGTACCTGCCCCATCTGCAGGGGGATACATTGCATAGTCATTAGTACTGACGCATCTTCAGGGCAACAACATCATGACACATAGGTGGTGGTATACCCATGATATCTACAATTTTTTTTATGGGGACACATTGCATACTTGTTGTTACTGAGACGTTTTCAGAGTGACAACATCAACGCACATAGGCGGTTGTATACCGATCATACGTGACTCGGCTGCAGGGGAATTCTCTGAGAAGTTGTTATTATGGTCATGTCTCAGAACAATAGCATCAAGACACATAGGCGGTGGTATTCCCATCATACCTGCCACGTCTGCAGGGGATACACTGCATAGTTGTTGTTACCGATACGTTTTCAGAGAAACAATATCATGACTTATAGACCATAGACACATATGGTATACACATCATTCCTGCCACGTGTCACGGACACGTCTTCAGGGCAATAACAGCACAACATACAGGTGGCTGTATACTCTTTCTATCTAACACGGTTGGAGAAGGATGCACTGCGGAGTTGTTGTTAATGACACGCTGTCAGAGTAACAATGGCATGGCGCATAAGGGTCGTTGTCCCTTCATACCTGCCATACCGGAAGTGGGATACACTGCATAGTTGTTGTCACTAACATGCTTTCTGAGTTATAGTTTCATGACACATAAAAAAATAAAAATAATGGTTATTCCAGACCTGTCACGTGTGCAGGCATGAGGGTATGCAAAGAACTGTCACACAGGTACAATGATTACGAAAAGACCTGTCATATCTACAGGCACGACGGTTGCGAAAAGACCTGGTAAAGGTTCATGCATGGTGGTTCTCGAATAGAACTACAGGTTCGAGGGTTACGCAAGGCACTGTCACGGTTACAGGCACGATGGATATGAAGCTATCTGTCAATCACGGCAGCACGTCACCCCGAAGTTCAGTTGAGGAAGAAGTTCGGCAGTTTAAGGTTGGGTCAGTGTTCAGGATGCGGATATTTGAGTGTAGTCGATGGCACGTAAGACCTCTCAGGGGATAGGCACATTGCCTAAGCATAGTCCTGGAATGTCTACAGGCACGATGGCGATGCAAGGTTAGATTACTCGTAACAGGCCAATGTTTCGGAGTACAGTGGGTGGGTAGTTCATGGTATAGCTGTTGGTCAGTTAGGGCAGTCTTCAGGTAAGTTTCTTGAGCTTAGTTCTGGTTATAAGTAAATATGCACATTATGGTCATGGTCTGTTATGGGGTCAGGTTACTTGTGTGTCAAGTGGCCAACAGTTTGGGTTTTTGCCTCTAAAATAGGGATCGGATAGTGTAGTTTAGGCCTGATATCAGTTCTCTCGTCTCGGTTAATGACACACGTTAGTGTGTTTATCTTGTATGCTAGCATGGTCTAGAGTCCGGGCTGGTTTATTCTTCAGAGTAGGTATAGTGGTTATAGCTATCCATCACTAGAGCCTTTGTTCATAATTAGTTGGTTGATTCTACTGTCATAGGGTCTGTATTAGGGTTTTCATGGACAGTGAAGTTAGGGGGTGGGGTTGTGAATAAGGTTTATGCATTCTACTACTTAACCGATTTTGTGTTTTTGCCCTCTAAAGGCTAACCCTTGCTTGCGGTTTTTGGGCACAGTTCCACCTCTTTACTATACAGTGTTATGCAAATGTGTTATACATTTCATTACAGGAACCACCAAAGAAGTATTATCTACTGGTATAGGTAAGTCTTGCCGGTCACGTATGGAGCCCCGACCACAAATAATATTGCTCATTCCTGCTAGATCAACATCTGGTTCTTGGCTAAAAAAAACAAAAAAAAAATAGCAGTGACAGTTTTCCAAGAAACTAACAAATGGAAATCCAGGCTAAGACTATGTTCACATGGGGAATCAAGCAGAAAAATTCCGCTAAGAAATTCTGTTGTTGTTTTCAATGGGATTCTGCTGCACGGTGTACACATAGTAGTGGAAACATCTGCCATAAAACTTCTGATTTTGGCCTCCGCAGAAATAATTGACATGTCAATTCTTTCTGTGGAATATGTTTAGAAACGCATTGGTGTCTATGAAAATGGCACATTTCTGACTGGTCTCAGCTTGTTCTGCTGGCACCTGCTGTCTGCGGAGTGTCTGCCTGTTAATACTGCTGTGTAAACATACCCTAATTGTGAAATTGAGATCAGGCTAGCGACTTATAGCAGATACGTAACATTGGACCACTCTGCCTGCCTGTTGGAAAAATTACCAGACTATGTTCACATGTAAAACATTTTCATAAAAATTCCTGTATATAATTTTTATTTTTTTACTTCCCCTGCCGGGATCTGGCCATGGTTGAAGATCCGCATCAGAAAGCATCTGTGCTGCGTGGACTGCTTTGCTATTCCCATTGACAGCATCGAGATGCAGATTACAAGTGGTTTCCACATGGAATCTGATGAGAAATCCACATGTAAAATATCTATGTGGGAGATTTACCATTGCTTTTACAGCTTTTTTTTATTGCCTACACTGGGTGCTTCAAATGTCACACATACGCCTAAGCGCACTTATTTGCGACTTTTTGCAGTAAGCAAAATCCTGCAACTGACCTTTTAGAAGTCAATGTCAGTTTTCACTTTGGTGCAGAGTTATTAAGTGCGAATGTCGTTCAAAAAGTCGCAAACTGCTCCAAAACACCGCAAATCTACACCAGGCCAGCCGCAGCTTCCAAAACTGCTAGCAAAACCAAAGCAAAAATAAATGACTATAATACACACTTTCTAAAGACAACAATGATAAGGCCTTGTTCACACTGAGAATCTAAGTCCGGAATAATTCTGGCCGGAGATTCCGAGTGCGGACAGCGATTACTGAAATCGTCGCTAGGACCATACAGACATTTGCATTTTACCTTGAGGAAGCAGAATTTCTGACCGAAATTCAGAATCGGAATTCCAGACGGAAATTCCGTTCTGTGAACCCTGCCCTCTCCCCCTATATGATTTAGGCATAAGAACCTCAAGCATGCCAAATCCCCAACTGGTATGTCAATCCCTGGCACAATCTTTTATGGTGAACACATAGATAATGGTCAGCATAGTGTGGACTTTACTTTTTATACATATGCAATATAATCTACCAGTAAAGCTCAATATAAACAGTATAAATACAAAGTAATGTGGTTATAGATATAAGAATATGTTGAGCTGCACTCCGACCATAAAAAGAGTATAAATAGAGGCAGCAGACGGTCTTCATTAGACAATTATTATGAATAATAAATAATAGTAAAACTGTAACTACAGACAAATAGAAGTACAGAGTTCATTAGATTTTTGACCCTAATGGGTGTTAGCTTTAGGGATATGAAATAATTATTTTCTGTTTTTATTCTTCATGTCTGATCGATCGTAAGCGTTGAGCTGCTCCCAATTTCTATTTTTAGCAACATTTACTACGGGAACCTTGTTTCCCTGACAACCACAAACTTCCCTGCTGTGCTGCTCCAGTGAGTTCAGCTAAGGATAGAGACATGAAAATCAGATTTGGGAATGTATTTGAATAGATATTTAAATGACAGACATATTGCTGAATAGTGTAGTGTGATTAATAACACAATTGTATAGCACTTCCGTTTACCAGCTACAGTTATACTGTAAAATCTATATGCTAAAACATTTCTTTTAATCCTGCTTGAAGGAGTTTTCCTTCCTTCGTAAAATTAAGCGGCCAAGATACTCTGTTTATTTTACATGATAAACTTACTTTTTTAGTTCTTAAAATCTTAAAATGTACCTGTCATTTCATGTAGCTTTTCATGATAATCTATTCTGTGTATGTAGATAAGGAGCAGCACTATTTCTAGCCATTATATAATGTGTATATGGTATATTAAGGCCAATTTCTGCTCTGCAGGCTTTTTGTCAAATTTTCAGTTCACAGAGATGGTGGCCAGAGATCTCTCCTCCCCTCTCCATAGACTTGTATTGATTGAGACACAAGACAAACTGAACTGATTTTTAGAGAAGCAGATTTGTGGATGGGCTTTGAGTGGTGCAGACAGAGCACCTCTCTCCCACAATTCCACAGTTCTATCGTGTTTTTTGCAGTGGTGTGATGTTGTTTTGCCACATGATATGAAAAATAAGTTGCAAGATCCGTTCACTTTCCTCCATGCCTGTAAGTCTGCGTTTCCACTTGGCAGTTTTTTTTGTAAAAGCCATGCAGCCAAAGCTTTTTAAGTGGGTCTTTAAGGGTATGTTCAGACTACTGAATCTCCGGTCGCAGAATTCTGTGAGCGGAGATTCCGTCTAGCGGCCGCCGCCGAAAATACTTCGGAGGTTGGACCACGCAGCACTGGCTATTCAGTGATCAAGGAATTCAGAGCAAAGAAAGAACATGTTCTTTTTTTTTACACTGAACAATTTTAGCGGTGGGATTGTTCGCCGCTGAAATTCCGCAGTGTGAATGGGTCTTGCGGAAGACCCATTCACACTGATGGTAATTTTCACAGTGCAGAATTCTGCTCGCAGAATTCCACAGGAATTCCGCAGTATGAACATACCCTAAGGAAGAAGTATAAGTCCTTCCTTTTTATTTCCCATTTCTAATTTACCCATTTCTGGCTTTGGCTCAAATACTGCAGTGACAGTTTTAAAAATAAAAAAAAATAACCTGCCAAGTGGAAGCAAAATCTAAGGCTAGAATTCCACTGAGGGTTTTCGTGCAAAAACACAGATAAAAATGCCCATTTTGCAGCACAGCGTTTTTTCTGTGAAAAAAATGGTGCAGCCAGATGTTAGCTGCAAGTCAATAGCGAACTGCCAAATGCCAGATCCACTTGGCGTTTTTCATTGTGGCGTTTTTTTTAATCCTTTGGGTGTTTTTTTCTTTTGGGCTCAGAGGCTGGCTTTCAAAAATGTCCTCAAATTCAAAGTATAGAATTTTATTTTTTTGGGGGGGGGGGGGGGGAGGGGGATCTTGTCCTTTACCTCCCATAGAAGTCTATGGGATTGAAAAAACTCCAAGAAAAATGGCATGTGGGTTTTAACTTTTGGCTTTTTTGCAGGTGATTTTTATTCTTTTTTGAACTTTAGCAATCCAAAAGAGTGATGGAGATACCTTTTTTTGTTAAATTTCATAATGGGAGTAATAGTACCTGTACTAATAGACAGATTGCACCGGGTGTCACTTCTGACACCCACTCCGATCCTCTGGTATAAGCTATAGAAGCGGCGGCCGGACAGTTGCACTTGTCTGATCCCCTGCCCGGCACTATACTCCGCTGTGATGTAAAGTTCTCTTCACTTCACAGATACATATTTTCCGCTGAGAGCTTTGATTGGCCAGATTGTGTTGGCCAGATAGTGTTGGCCACTTACAGCTTTCAGCGGCATATACGAATCTGTCATGGTAAGATAACCTCACATCACAGCGGAGTATAGTGTCGGGCAGGGGACCAGACAAGTGCGGCTGCTGCCCGCTTCTATTGCTTATACCAGAGAATCACAGTGGGTGTCAGAAGTGACACCCACTGCGAGGTGTCCTTTACTGCAGGTACTACTACTCCCAACATGAAGCACACTGTGCTCCATGCTGGGAGCTGTAGTACCTGCATTTAGACAGATCGCAACAGGTGCCAGAAGTGACACCTGTCTATTAGTACAGATAATTCAACTTCCAGCATGGAGCAAAGTGTGCTCCATGTTGGGGACAGTAGTACCTGCAGTAAGGGACAGGTCGCTGCAAGTGTCATTCCTGATCCCCGCTGCGATCCTCTTGATGTGAATTTCGGGACTCAGCTGTGCTAACAGCTACAGAGCCGGGAGAACAGCTGATGCTGAACAGTAGATATACGTTGTATATCTACTGCCCAGCAACAACATGCTGCGCCAGCCCAGCAAGGAAAGAGTTAACTTACACTGCTGGACAGTATGAGGCTAGGATTCACTTTCAGTTTTCCACCAGCAGACCTATATGAGGGCTTGTTTTATGTGTTACCAATTTTATTTTCTATTGATATCAGTCATTTCACCACAAAATCTACGGCAAAAACAAAACAACAAAAATTGTGGGAAAAAATTGGAATTTTTTTTGTAATTTTAGCAGCTACCATTTCTACACAGTGCACTATTCGGTAAAATGACACCTTATCTTTATTCTGTAGGTCCATATGATTAAAATGATACCCAACTTATATAGGTTTTATTTTGTTTTACAAAATTTAGTATGTTCAAAAATGTCCACTTCTGACACCTATAACTTTTTTATTTTTCCGTATACGGGGATGTTTTGCTCCATGATCTGTAGATTTAATCTGTACCATTTTTGTTTTAATGGGACTTTTTGATTGCTTTTTATAAATTTTTTAAGGTATACAAAATGACCAAAAATACGCATTTTTTTATGTATACGCCATTAACCATGCAGTTTAATTAACATTATATTTTTAGTTCAGACATTTACACACATGACGATACCACATATGTTTATTTATTTATTTATTTATTTTTTTGTTTCTCTCTCTCTCTCTCTCTCTCTCTCTCTCTCTCTCTCTCTCTCTCTCTCTCTCTCTCTCTCTCTCTCTCTCTCTCTATATATATATATACACATACACATATTAATGGGAAAAGGGGAGTGATTCAAACTTTTATTAGGGAAGGGGTTAATTCACATGTATGAACTTTTTTTTTAAACTTTTTTATTATTATTTTTTTGCTTCATTTTTGGTTGTCCAGGTTCAAATTCATCATAAGGTGTAAGTTCTTTGATCTCCAAACTGCGACCAACATGTGGACTCACATGACTGCCACCGCTGCTACAGGACTCACATGACCGCTTCCGCCGCTACAGGACTCACATCACCGCTACCACTGCTACAGGACTCACATGACCGTCACCGCTACAGGACGCAGATGACTGACACCACTACAGGACTCACGTGACTGCCGCCACCACCACTACAGGACACACATGACCGCCTCCGTTGCTACAGGACTCACACTACCACCACCACTGCTGCCGGACCCGCCCTGCACCAACAGGTTAATAGATCAAATTCTGAAAATCTGTTTGGACAGCGTTTTTTATACACCAGAAAAGACCTGGAGAATAATTGTGCCTAATTATTGTAGGATGTGACATAACATGCGATTTATGCTGTGATGAATTTGTCACCACTGCAAATAAAGAGCTATCTTAACACGTAGTAAAATCGCGACTGGAAAACTGCATAAATGGTTTGGCGCAAATATTGGTTGCAGGCAGGGACAAGGGCAGTGGCGTAGCTATAGAGGTCGCAAAGGTCGCCATTGCGACCAGGCCCCATAGCACGTTGGGGCCCCCTGCCACTATACTATACTACGGCCGCAGGTCGGGCCCTCAGGCACTGGCTGAGGTCCCGGGTGTGAAGGGGAGGCTTGTTGCCACGGATGCTGCAGCAACACGACGCTGTACCAGGCCCGATGCCAGCCTCAAAACCCGCCCCCCGGTGCTAGCTTCTACCACCCTCCTTCTACCACAACCCCTAAGCACACCATAACACTGCTATGTACACCCCCTCCTCCCTTCACTGTATGCAATGCAGGCACTGCAGGTGCACAGGCACACTCCTAATGCCTGAAGCCATGGCCTAGCAGTTAGCGCAGTGCTGCCTCTGTCAGGACCCGATCACCAGCAGGTCACCTTGCTGAACTTCATGGCAGCCGCAGGTGAGGCGGGGGCTTAATTTGGGGTCCAGAGGAGCGGCGGGGGTGGCCGGGGTGGATGGGGTGCTGGGGCTTAATTTTGGGTCTAGAGGGGAGAGGGGGTTAATTTCAGGTCCAGAGGAGCAGAGGGGCAGGTCATATTTGGGGTCTGGAGGCAGAATGTGTATGTATGATGTGTGTATGTACTGTATGTATGATGTATGAATGGTGTGTGTGTATGAATGAAATGTGTAAGCAACATGTATGTATGTATGTATGATGTGTGGACACATGTGTAAGCTAGAAGGATGTATGTATGATGTGTGTAGATGTATTATGTGGGGGATCTGGAAACGGCGGGTGTGTATATGATGTGATTATGTATAATGTGTTTATGTATGATGTATGAGGACTGGCCCACCTTCTGTTCTACATACTTGTGCAGAGCTGGTGCTGCCTTTTTCAAAAATAAATTATGGCACAAGCCATCACTTCTCTGAAAGGTACAGAGTCCACCACTTGAAAAGGGAGGGACTGCAGCACTAGCAATTTGGACAGGAGCACATTCAACTTCTGCGCCGTTGGAGGAGTGGGCCCTTACTGCTGTCTCTTGGAAATCGCTTCAGTGATGGATTGCTGCCAGAATGACTGACGAGAAGCAGGAGGAGCAGGAGCATCTGGACCAACAGAAGATGGGAATGACAGACAGCTTCCTTTAGCTGAGGTGGTGGAGCCTTGGCTGGCTGAAACAGGGAGCGGCGTGCCACTGGGTGAGACAGCGGTTGCTGCAGCAGGCTGGACCACCACATCGGAGCCTCAGTTCTCCCAGGCTGCTTTATGCAGCATATGTTGACGCAGGGCTGAGGTGCCAACACACTTCACCTTCTGCCAACTTATCTTACATGTGGCCATGTTAACCTCCTCCAGATGCTTGACAAAAACCTGCACACTGCCGAGTAGCTGATTTTCCCCCCAACAGTCCGCACTGACTGACTGCTACTGTCGCGGACTCCGGGAATCCCTGCTCCACTACCTCCCGGGCAGGTAGGTTGCCGGGAAGCAGGTGGTCTACCCCGGGTGCATTTGGCTCCAGACTTCCCACTGCTGCCACCCCGCTGACTCCCAACCATGATACCACCTTGCTGGCTTAGCTGCTGCCTCACGGGCAACCTGCCACCCTCTTCTCCTTCTGCACCCAGCTTCTAAGTGCAATCGGCTTCATCATCATCATTGAGTTGTGTCTGCATGTCACTGATGTCATCCTCAAGTTCCTCAACGGTGTCTGTTTCAGGAGCCTGAATGCTCGCAACACCATCTCCCATGCCACTCTCCTCATTGCTGCTTGCCCGTCTAGCGGAGGAAGCGGCAGATGTCTCCTCCAAATCTTGGCTGGAAAGTAGCTGCTGACTGTCCTCTAGTTGATCGTGCTCGCTGTATAGTGGAGCTGAGCCCACAGAATACAATACTTCTCTGCGTGCATATGACAGAGGCAGTTGAAGGACAGGGACTGCTCCCCGGCCATGCCAATTGAGGGTTGGGTCTGAGGAACTCGCTGACTGTTGACTGGGGGTGTCCGATGTCACTTGGTATGATATGGTTAACCAATCAATGACGGCTGCTGGGTTGCTGGTCGAGACACGATCGCTAGCTGACACCGGGAGCTCCGGCCTTTAGCTGCGAATCCTGCTGCCACGCGCCCCTACTCTGTTGCGACCTATGCCTGTGCCTGATAAATTTGGGCCTCTGTCACTCCTCTATGCATGGCCTGGCACTTCTCTGCCTGACATACTTGTATAACAGTGGTGTTCGTATATATATATATACATTAGCTTTAACCAAAAAAAAACGTGGAACTGCAGAATGCGTATATATTTAACTTTTTTAGAGTAATTAAATGCCCCAGTTCGGTTGCACCAGAAATAAGCGTAACAATCTAGTGCGTAAATCTTGCAGGGCTTACTGCACCCTATTAGCTTTAACCAGAAAAAATGTAGAACTGCGGAGTGTGTATATATTTCACTTTTTTTTTGAGTAATACACCCCAGTTCGGTTGCACCAGAAATAAGCGTAACAATTTAGTGAGTAAGTCTTGTAGTGCGTTTACACTTACTGCCCCTATTAGCTGTAACCAGAAAAACCGTAGAACTGCAGAGTGCGTATATATTTCACTTTTTTAAGAGTAATAAGCCCCAGTACGGTTGCTACAGAAAAAAGCGTATTCTCTCTCTCTCTGAACTTGCAGTCTTTGAATGGGGATTGCTCCCAGTTCTGAACTCAGTTGGCTGGTCTATATTGTCAGTAACGCTGATTAGTGACGACACAGTGTCTGCTCTCTCCATAGCTAGAACAAATGCGAGCTTTAGGTGAATGGATTCACCGCTGTAAAAATCTGTATTGCCAGTAACGGTGATACACAGTCTCTGCTCTCTCAGTAAAATGGGAAATGCCCGACTTCATCAATGGCTGCTGTATATATAGGGCTGTGACATCACAGGGCTGGCTGACTGCTGATAGGTGATTCAGGGTGATCCCACGTTCCCAGACTTCCTTGCCCCATGTCCTCACATGTATAGCTGCCATTTTAGCCCCCTGGCCCGCAAAGAATGGGGAATGAAGCGATTTGTTACCACGAAGCGTGAGGAAATTCGGATTCATTCAAAATTAAATTATTCATGAAATTCGGAACAAATTTGACTTCGTCAGCTTAGATTTGCCCATCTCTAATAGCCACCAATAACTTTTTTCACAAATATGTGCTACAGTTTTTGTTCTTCTGTGGTCCCCACAAGCATCTTTAGGTCTTACATGGCCATTACTACTGGTCATACTTCCTAACCACAGCATACCAAGAAGACTCAACTATACCTGCATTTTAGAGATGTCATGTCATAAATCATACCTTTATATAGTCACTCAGATTTTAGTCATTTGGTAATTTTTCCTTCTTCCAACATATAAACTTTAACCCCTTAATGACACAGGATGTAAATGTATGTCCTGGTGCCCTAGTACTTAATGCACATTTATGTCCTATACATGACGCGATCCCCGAAACGGTGGCCGCATAATACACGGAAGGTCCTGGCTGCTATCAGCAGCCAGGGACCCGCCAGTAATGGCGGACATCAGCGATTGCGCTGATGTCCTTCATTAATCCCTTAATTGCCATGATCAATACTGATCACAGCATCTGTGGCAATGCAGCACTTTGAATGGATGATCGGATCACCCGAGGCACTGCCGTGGGGATCTGATCATCCAAGATGGCGGATGGAGGACCCTCACCTGCCTCCATCTGTCCTCCGTCCTCCTGGAATCTTCTTCTCTGGTCTGCCTTTCAAGTAGATCGCCAATAATACTGATCAGTTCTATCCATATGCATAGCACTGATCAGTTTCTGCAATCTAAAGTTTGCAAAAAGTATAAAGTGTGTAAAATATATATATATATATATATATATATATATATATATATATATATATATATATATGTTTACACACAAAAAAATGTAAAAAAAAAAAAAGCCCTTCCCCCAAGAATTAAATTGCCCCTTTTTCTCATTTTACCCCAAAAAAAGCATAAAAAATTTTTGGTATCGCCAAGTGCGTAAATGTCCAAACTAGCAAAATATAATGCTAATTATCCTGTATGGTGAACGGCATAAAAGTAAAAACTTAATTACAAAATTGCATCTTTTTTGCCTCATCATATTCCAATTTTTTTTTTTTTAAACTAATAAAAAGTCACATATACATAAAAGTAGGAAAACTTTTATAAAAGCTACAGATCAATTTTAAATATACTTATTTTTTAAAAGTAAGTTTTTTTTAAGGCAGTATAAAATTAGAAAAGCATCTAGCCATGGTTATCATTTTAATCGTATTAACCCACGTAATAAAAAAAAAAAAAAGGTCATTTTTACCAAGAAGTGTACAGCGTGAAAACTAAACCTTCCAAAATGTGTAAAATTGCGGCTCTCTTTTCAATTTCTTCACACAAATAATATGTTATGGGTTTGACCATACATTTTATGGTAAAATAAAAGGTGTCATTACAAACTACTATTGGTCACACAAATAATAAGCCCTCATATGGGTGTTTAGATGGAAATATAAAAGAGTTGTCATTTTTAGAAGGGGAGGAGGAAAAAACGAAAATGCAACAATGTCTCTAAGGCCAAAATGAGCTGTGTCCTTAAGAGGTTAAAGGGGTTATCCACCATAAGGCGATTTTAGTACTTAGGGAGCAGTTAAAGGTACCTTTTCAACGCTGCTGTCAGCTTTGACAGCAGCGATCTAAAGGGTTAATAGTCGGCCGCGGCGCATGTAGGTTATTAACGCCGGTCCTCAGCTGCATGAATCAGCTGTGGGCTGGCCGGTATGGCGCGGACTCATGACTCGAGCATACCTGCTCAACAGCACATGGACTTGTATACACGTCCATGGTCGTTAGGGGGTTAAGAATTGATTATTTACTCGCTGCCTAATATGTTCCACACCTTGACAGGGGAAGTTACGTACTCTAATTGAATATACACACACACACACACACACACACACATATATATATATATATATATATATATATATGTGTGTGTGTGTGTGTCTTACAAATGTATTGTTTGGTAAGCAGTTAAAGAAAGCTGTAACCCATACTCTGCTCTATGGACACATATGTTAAAAAGGATTGTAATTAGGACTGTCAGACCCTTAATCCAGTAGGGTTCTTATTATAGAATAATCCCTTAAATCTGTTCTGTCACAGTTTATAATTACCTAAGACTTGTTCACTACATTGCATACCTTTCACCTAATTCTCAAGTATACATGAGAGTCGTAGTAATCTAGAGTGAATAAACATTAAGTTCATTTATATTTAAATATTAGTGAATAGACAATTAATCAAATACTCACAAGTACTTAGAGAATGTAACTCATAAAAAAGTAGAATCTACAGTAGGCTTGATTGATTGACAGTTGTATCCAGCACTAACTTTTCATTAGTTAAGTGATAGAATGCGGTTTCTCCTGACAGTCTTCCATCATAATATCCGGCCATCTTATCGATGATGTCTAAAGGCCTTGTTTAGATAACAATATCAGTCTTTACTAAGCCTCTTCTCATAGACTTAGAGTGTTTCTGAAAGAAGGTCATGACCTCAAGTAGTGAAAGCTTGTAATCTCACAACACAAATCACTAAATATATTTAGTTTGAAGATAAGATAAAAATGGACACATCTGTATTTGTAATACAAAAACCCCTAGTGGGTTAAGGGCCCAAACTACCATAAACAACAAGAGACCATGGGCACAAAGTCCAGGGTCAGAACCCTGTATTAACACTCCCACCCATAAAAGCTTGTATTCAGGCATCAACCTGCCATCCCATCCAGTGGGTCTATTTATCTGTAAGTGTAGCCAAAATAGTGCCACCCCCATCATAACATCACCAATCATAGTTACTCTAGCATTAGAAAAATTATGCTCACCAATCCAAACAGCTCATACCGACATTTCTGCCTAATTTGAGACAGCTACCACATAATCCGCTGAATATAAACAAATCACAACATGGCATCGTGCTGTTAGCTTTTTGTTATGACATGAGGATTAGATATGGGGACGGGATATGGGGTCGGGCTATTTCATTGGTCAACTTTTTTCCAAGAAGGTGGCCGCCATGCAGAGCAAATGGTTTTCTCGGTCTCTTAAAGGGGTACTCCGGTGAGAATTTTTTTTTCAAATCAACTAATCCCAGAAAGTTAAACAGATTTGTAAATTACTTCTATTAAAAAATCTTAATCCCTCCAGCACTTATTAGCTGCTGAATACCACAGAGAAAATTTTATTTTTGGAACACAGAGCTCTCTGCTGAATCTCTGTCCGTGTCAGGAACTGTCCAGAGTAGGAGCAAATCACTATAGCAAACCTATCCTGCTCCAGACAGTTCCTGACATGGACAGAGGTGTCAGCAAATAGCACTGTGGTCAGACTGGAAAGAACTACACAACTTCCTGTGGAGCATACAGCAGCTGATAAGTACTGGAAGGATTAAGATTTTTTTAATAGAAGTAATTTACAAATCTGTTTAACTTTCTGGAGACAGTTGATATGAAAACAATTGTTTTCCACCTGAGTACCCCTTTAAACCCACCCTATGCTGTCTCCTGATTGGCCTGGAAGCTGTAGGTAACATAATGCAACCAATGACTGGCTCACCTGGGGTCATGTGATCTTGCTGCTAGATGCAAAGTATGCTAGGCTACCCTGACATCATCTCAGTGTTACTCCCTCATCCTATTATGCAGTCTGGCACCAAAATGCCATGTGTTCCTCATACCTTCTCCTATAATAGTGCTGTTGATAGGCTCGCGGGAGCCGAACCAGGCAAAATGAGTGTGACAGGGTTCTCAGGGCTCGGATCGCTCTTCTATAATCACACCATTATTTTTCACCTTTACCAGTATAATACTACCAGTGGTTAGGGAATGGAGATATGTGTAACCATTACAGATGTTTTGAACCAGATGTTCACAAGCTGTGATTTGTACCATTTATGACTTTTTCAATTATCAAAACTTTTGTTTAAATATATTTAGATGATGATATTATTGTTCAACATATTATTGTTTAGTATACTGGTTGTTACATATTTGCCAAACAAAACAAGAGAAAGCCTCAGTTATACTTTATTGAACCAAAATAAATACATTGAATTGACTGAATTTACAATTTATCTCCAGTGCTGTTCAGTATGCTGGTCCAAAAAGGAACATAAAAACATACACTTCATTTTTATTAGAACTGACAAAGCATAAAGTCTTCCTCTCAGATAAATAAGAAAATATAGAATTACCAAGTTTACTAATGAGAATTGACATTTGATTTCAGGAAGTTATATTTACCTACAATAAGTTGATGTTTGGATTTGTTAGCTGCAACAATGATGAATGTCTTGCTTTGTCTCTGTTATACAATGCACCCAGTATTTCTAGTTTATGATCTTTTTGCTTATGTGAAGTGTGAAAAAGAGGCTTTATCAAAAGGAATAAATAGCGATTATCTACTGGGTATCATGCTGAACAGAATGACTATACTCACAAATTTTGTGAAAAGCCTGGTTAATGTATCTCCGTTGAATACAAATATTACATTTCATATACTGCCAAACTACCCAGTTTCAATACCGAATATATTTTGCATGTTATAGTTTGTATGTGTTTTAGAACTTTGTTAAAATAATGAACTTTTCACATAATTTATATTCCTCTCTTGGGCTTCATTGGCAAGACTAATCTCTTACTATAGAAATAGTTATAATTGAGTCATTAAATATTAACTTAAAGTTGTTTGTGCTCAGGGCTTCACATTCATGCTCGTGATTACAACGATGCATACATACCTGTATGAAAAACATTAAACTCAACAAAGCGGTCAGATTTGTGCCCATAACTGCGAACAGAGGGCACGCCTTTAGAAGGCATACCCTGTAATGGATAAATTGAAAAAGGAGGATTGGGAGGGGTCCGCAAAATGACACGTACTCCCTGCCAGTAGGTGCATGGGCATTATATACCCCACATTATAAACCACTCCTTAACATCCCGCCTAGAAGTGCAGGGGGGCAGAAGATATCCATGCCCCTCACACAAATACAGCCTGATAGGCTTAATGCTTAATAGTGCTCAGGGCTTCACATTCGTGCTCGTGATTACAAAGATACATACATACCTGTATGAAAAACATTAAACTTAACAAAGCGGTCAGATTAGTGCCCATAACTTCGTGTGGATCTTTAAAACGGAGTAATTTTGTAGTGTGCAACAAGTCTTACTAATTTACACCCAGCCCAGGGGGTGAATACCCAGTCACCATTACTTTTCTGAAAAGCTGTGCCTAAAAATATTAGCCCTCATACAGCCGTGTAAAAATAAGAAAGTAATAGGGAGTCAGAAGAGGACAATTTTAAACATATTTTTTAACAAAACATGTTTGACTTCTTTTAAAAGAAGTACATTAGCAGAAAACATGTAAACATTGGTATTGTTTTTATCGTATCAACCAACAAAATGAAGAGAACATGTAAATTTTCCCGTAAAGTGCACTGTGTAAAAACGAAATCCCCCTCAAATGTTGCAAAATTGGATCATTTTTTTTTTACTTTTCAGCCACAAATAATAATTTTAGGTTGTGCTGTACATTTTTGATAAACTGAAAGATATCATTACAAAGTGCAATTGGTCTGGCGAAAAACAAACCCTCATATGGGTCTGTAGGCTTCATAGTTCTCCGGCCCCTACCTTCCAAGACAACTTGGTCTTGGGAGTGACTGCTCACTCCACCAATGACTGGCTGTTGTGGGACATCCCCGCAGCCTGTGATAAACAGGGCGGGGTGTCACCCCAGAGACCAGTTTGTCTCGAAAGTTGGAGGCTGGAGTGCTCCGAGTTAACAGATGGGTTTCATTCTGGACATTGCAGGGGGCCCAAGCAGTTGGATCCCCCTGCGATCAGACACTTGTCTTGTATCCTGTGGATAGGGGATACATTTTACATAGCCAGAGTACCCCTTTAACCATAAAAATACAAACATCTAAAATCACCAAATAAAAAGAATTCCAAATGCTTGTCAACACATTAATATGGTAGATATCCTAACTACAAAGACATATGTCAATACAGCAGCAAACTATATTGTAAAGTTGTACATAATGCATTGACTGTATAACTTCTACATTAGAAACCCATGCACTGCACTTTGTATGAATGTATGTAAATGCTTCCCTCCATAAAAGGACTTTTGTACATCCAAAGAGACTTTAAAGGGGTTATGCAGGAATTGAAAAACAGGCCTAATTTCTTTCAAAGACCGCTCCCTGTCTGTCTCCAAGTTGTGTGTGGTATTACAATTTGGCTCCATTCACTTCAATGGAACTGAGCTGCAGAACCACACCCAACCTGGAGGCAGACAGGGAGCGGTCTTTGAAGAAATTATCTCAGTTTTTTTTTTATTCCTGGATAACCCTCTAAGCTGATTTCTTGTCTCCAAAAGACCTAGCTATGCCTGTAACTTGCATCCAGATCACAAACAGCTCTACTTCAGCCTAAGCACAAGCCTCTCAGTTGCATGTGTTTACAGATATGTATGTCTGTTAAAGGAGTACTCTAGTGCAGAGAATTCCTGCTCCGTCCTGCCCGGGCTGCAAAATAAATGAAAATGAACCATCACTCACCTCCCTGGGTTCCCGCGGAGCGCCACTACATCTAATCGGTCCTCCGGTCCATCTTCTTCATACTTCCGGGTGTAATGAAGCGTCACATGGCGCTCAGCCTATCGCTAGCCGAGGCAGAACATCGCGGCGGCCGGTGATAGGCTGAGCGCCATGTGACGCTTCATTACACCTGGAAGTATGAAGGAGATGGACCGGAGGACCGGTCAGCTGTAGTGGCGCTCCGCGGGAACCCAGGGAGGTGAGTGATGGTTCATTTTCATTTATTTTGCAGCCTGGGCAAAACGGAGCAGGAATATTCTGCACTAGAGTACTCCTTTGAAGGTCAATCTTCCTACTTGAATGACAGCTCTCAACTGATCTTGACAAACTGTTCAGATGTCAGGCAAAAAAATCTGGTGTGTTACAAAATACTAGAACACTGTGAAGATCAAAACTGCTACTATTTATTGTAGTAAGTCAAAGAAATAAGAGCGTTATTCGGACTTTGTCTGGGATCAATCAACTGCTATTAAAGCACCAAAAGTTCATATTTCTGGATGAAACAGTTAAAGGGGTACTCCGGTGCTTACACATCTTATCCCCTATGCAAAGGATTGGGGATAAGATGCCTGATTGCGGGAGTCCCGCAGGGCCGGAGGCATGTGACGTGACGCCTCCGCCCCCGTATGACGTCACGCTCCGCCTCTCAATGCAAGCCTACGGGAGGGGGCGTGATAGCTATCACGCTCCCTCCCGTAGGCTTGCATTGAGGGGCGGAGCGTGACGTCACACGGGGACGGAGGCATGATGTCACACGCCGCCGGCCCTGTGGTCGACCGTAATCAGACCCGGAGCGAACACGCTTCGGGGGCTGATTACAAATGGGGTGCTGCATGCATGATCACGGGCGTCCCCAGCTGCGGGACTCCCGCGATCAGGCATCTTATCCCCTATCCTTTGGATGGGGGATAAGATGTGTAAGCACTGGACATTAAAGAGTACCCCTTTAATGTCCAATTCAATATTTAAACCTTTAGGCTGTGTTCACTCATTGCTGCTATTTAGCGATACAGTAGCTTCTTACCACTAACGTTCTTCCAGCGAAATTTGCATAATTTTTACAGTGATTTACAGCAATTTACAGCAAAAATGCATACAGATTTTTAGTCGCAATGTGTGAAGACACCCTGAGGAGGTAGTAAATCTAATAACTATATAAATTCTGTCTCTTACTTCTTACTTAACTGTTTGTTTAATAACAACCCCCCAATCATTGTTGACCTTGCAAATGTCATATTTTTGCTGCTTGTACTACCTTTTTACAGAAAATGTATTTACTTCTTCAATTTTTAAAGGGGTACTCTGGTGGAAAACTTTTTTTTTTTTTTAAATCAACTGGTGCCAGAAATTTAAACAGATTTGTAAATTACTTCTATTAAAAAATCTTAATCCTTCCAGTACTTTTTAGCTGCTGATTACTACAAAAATTATTTTCTATTTAGAACACAGAGCTCTCTGCTGAATCACGACCACAATGCTCTCTGCTGACATCTCTGTCCATTTTAAGAACTGTCCAGAGTAGGAAAAAATCCCCATAGCAAACATATGCTGCTCTGGACAGTTCCTAAAAGGGACAGAGATGCCAGCAGAAAGCACTGTGCTCGTGATGTCAGCAGAGAGCACTGTGTTCCAAAAAGAAAAGAATTTCTTCTGTAGTATTCAGCAATATTCAATAAGTACTGGAAGGATTAAGATTTTTTAATAGAAGTAATTTATAAATATGTTTAACTTTCTGGCACCAGTTGATAAAAAAAAAAAAAAAGTTTTCCACCGGAGCACCCCTTTAAATGCTAATCCTGAGTCCGCCAATATGTTGTTAATGCATATTTTTAACCCTTTAACCCCTTAAGGACCAAGGACGTACCGGCGGAAATGTCCGAATTATAAAAATATATCATTAATTAAACCGCTAGTGCATTTTTGGTCACTTTTTATATCATTTAAAAATGAATAAAAAACGATCAATAAGTCCTATCAATGCAAAAATGGTACCGTTCAGATCACGGCGCAAAAAATGAGCCCTCATACCGCCCCATACACGGAAAAATAAAAAAGTTATAGGGGTCAGAAGATGACAATTTTAAACGTATTAATTTTCCTGCATGTAGTTATGATTTTTTCCAGGAGTCCGACAAAATCAAACCTATATAAGTAGGGTATCATTTTAATCGTATGGACCTACAGAATAAAGATAAGGTGTCATTTTTACCGAAAAATGTACTATGTAGAAACGGAAGCCCCCAAAAGTTACAAAACTGCGTTTTTTTTTCAATTTTGTCGCACAATGATTTTTTTTCCGTTTCACCGTAGATTTTTGGGCAAAATGACTGACGTCATTACAAAGTATACATGAAGAAAAATTTAGGTGAAAAAAAAGTTTTTCCAAGCGCTCAGAGAAGTGATAATTGATCTTACACAATATATTATGGATAAGAACTTACTCCACAGTGGGGGGAAATGTAATTAAACGTATCCCCCCTCCTAGTAGGCACATCAAGCAGATACAGGACCAATGGCAGTCACAGGTTTCAACCCAGGTTACTGACCGATTCCGGACCGAGGTGAGCAGACCAATGAGTCGGCAGGTAGTAGATTCTTAAAAGTTTATTTAACACATGCAACGCGTTTCTGAGGTATTTTATTGGCTTGCGCCACCTCCTTCATCAGGCATATAATATACATAGTACAAACAGTTTAAATACCTTCACTCCAGGTCTTCCCATGTAGCGTCTTCCGGGCGGTCCCGCATGACATGTGACGGACTTCCGGTCGGCGTCCGGTCACATGACTCGGCTATGCGTTCCAAGGAACGTCATTTCCTATGGGTGGTGGAACGCAACCGGAAGCAAAACATTATAGAAGACCTAAAGATCGGGTAAAAATAAAATTTACACTTTTAAAATATCATGCTACCATCATCCAAAATAAGAAGCTGTATAGAAACATACAAATATACCAAAGTACATAAAAATATTATTTAGAAAAATAAAATATTATAATAATATGAATACAAAAATATATTAAAATATATATTACCGTATATACTCGAGTATAAGCCGACCCGAGTATAAGCCGAGACCCCTAATTTCAACCCAAAATCCCAGGAAAAGTTATTGACTCGAGTATAAGCCTAGGGTGGGAAATACCTCATCCCCCCCTGTCATCATCCAGACCCGTCATTAACATCCTCATCATCCCCTTGTCATCATCCCACACATCCCCCCTTCATCATCCCCTTGTCATCATCCCACACATCCCCTTATCATCCCACACATCCCCCCTTCATTATCCCCTTGTCATCATCCCACACATCCCCTTATCATCCCACACATCCCCCCTTCATCATCCCCTTGTCATCATCCCACACATCCCCTTATCCCACACATCCCCCCTTCATCATCCCCTTGTCATCATCCCACACATCCCCTTATCCCACACATCCCCCCTTCATCATCCCCTTGTCATCATCCCACACATCCCACACATCCCCTTATCATCCCACACATCCCCCCTTCATCATCCCCTTGTCATCATCCCACACATCCCACACATCCCCCCTTCATCATCCCCTTGTAATCATCCCACACCCCCCCCCTTCATCATCCCCACCCCCCTTCATCATCCCCACACCCCCCCCTTCATCATCCTCTTCTCATCATTCGCCCTCAGTGGTCTTCAACCTGCGGACCTCCAGAGGTTTCAAAACTACAACTCCCAGCAAGCCCGGGCAGCCATCGGCTGTCCGGGCTTGCTGGGAGTTGTAGTTTTGAAACCTCCGGAGGTCCGCAGGTTGAAGACCACTGCGGCCTTCAACATGCGGACCTCCAGAGGTTTCAAAACTACAACTCCCAGCAAGCCCGGGCAGCCATCGGCTGTCCGGGCTTGCTGGGAGTTGTAGTTTTGAAACCTCCGGAGGTCCGCAGGTTGAAGACCACTGCGGCCTTCAACGTGCGGACCTCCAGAGGTTTCAAAACTACAACTCCCAGCAAGCCCGGACAGCCGATGGCTGCCCGGGCTTGCTGGGAGTTGTAGTTTTGAAACCTACGGAGGTCCGCAGGTTGAAGACCACTGCGGCCTTCAACATCATCCAGCCCCCTCTCACCCCCTTTAGTTCTGAGTACTCACCTCCGCTCGGCGCTGGTCCGGTCCTGCAGGGCTGTCCGGTAAGGAGGTGGTCCGGTGAGGAGGTGGTCCGGGCTGCTATCTTCACCGGGGGCGCCTCTTCTCCGCGCTTCCGGCCCGGAATAGAGCCGTTGCCTTAACAACGACGCATCTGCGTCGTTGTCAAGGCAACGTGACTATTCTGAGGCCGGGCCCGAAGCGCTTAGAAGAGGCCTCCCCGGTGAAGATAGCAGCCCGGACCTCCTCCTCACCTGACCACCTCCTTACCGGACAGCCCTGCAGGACCGGACCAGCGCCGAGCGGAGGTGAGTACTCAGAACTAAAGGGGGTGAGAGGGGGCTGGATGATGTTGAAGGCCGCAGTGGTCTTCAACCTGCGGACCTCCGGAGGTTTCAAAACTACAACTCCCAGCAAGCCCGGACAGCCGATGGCTGCCCTGGCTTGCTGGGAGTTGTAGTTTTGAAACCTCTGGAAGTCCGCAGGTTGAAGACCACTGCGGGTGGGGGAGTTCACTCGAGTATAAGCCGAGGGGGGTGTTTTCAGCACGAAAAATCGTGCTGAAAAACTCGGCTTATACTCGAGTATATACGGTATTTATAAAAAATATATAATATATTAGTAAACCTGTTCTAGACTCTCATTGAGACCATGGGGAAAAAGAGTGTTAAGACGGAAAATCCAATACATCTCCTTATTACAGAGTGTTTTATAATCTCGAGGTTTAATTTTCTCTACGGGGGAAACTTTCATGACTCCAGCATTTTTATTATGATGGGTAAGGAAATGTCTCGATACGCTATGTAAAGCATATCCATTTTTAATGTTGGACCTATGTTTATTGATTCTAACTCTAAGACTATTAATAGTCCTCCCTATATATCTTAGGCCACAGAGGCACTCTATCATGTATATAATGAAATCACTACTACAATTTAAGAATTCTTTAATGAAATATGGTTCAGATTCCCCTTCAATAGTTATTTCTGTCCTCTTATTAAAAATATGTGTACAACATTGGCACCTATTTATACCACACTTAAATATTACCCTGGTCTCCTGCAAAATTCTTTCTTTATATAATGTTAATTTAAATTGTTGTTTACGGGGTACAGATGGAGCAAGGATGTTTTTTAAGGTTTTACTTCTCCTAAAAATACAATTAGATTTTTGGGGGATATGTTCACCAAGTATAGGGTCGCTGGTAATCAAATGCCAATTTTTTTGCAATATTTTCTTTATCTCCGCATGTGAATTATTATATCTAGTAATAAATGCTATATTATAGTTGGAATTAAGGTCACTTGATGTTGGTTCTTCATCCCTTTTTTTATTGTTTTTACTGGATAGACATTCTACTTGAGAAAGTGTTTTTATTTTCTGCGCTGCCCCCTCGATCAGAGGTGGTGGATATCCCTTTGACTTAAAACGGTGGCGCAATGTACACAGCTGTTGGCTAAAATCTACCTCAGCTGAGCAATTACTTCTGATTCTTTTCATTTGCCCGTAGGGTATGTTGTTCTTCCAGCTTTTTTTATGACAGCTGCTGTAAACTAGGTAGCTGTTTGCATCCACCTCCTTAAAATGGGTGGTGGTATGCAAGCAGCCATCCCTCACCTCAATCTCCAAATCCAAAAACGTGGCTCTAGAGGCACTAATGTTGGACGTAAAGATTAGGCCCCAATCATTTGTATTGAGCTTTCCTATAAAATCAATTAAGGACTCTTCACTGCCATTCCATATCATGATGATGTCGTCAATAAACCTTCTATAGAACACAATTCGTCTGTCACAGATGAACGCCTCAAATGCCCCTACGTTCAGGTTTGCGTAGCATGGGGCAATTTTGTCCCCATTGCTGTACCGCAAACCTGCACGTAGCGGTCACCATTGTATGCAAAATAATTGTGAATTAATGTATACTGAATGGCATCTAGTATAAACTTTTTCTGTTTTATAGGCATAAGGGGGTCCTCCTGTAGAAAGAGACCAACTGCCTCAACTCCCTTTTTGTGAGGTATATTAGTATACAGGGCGGCTACATCTAGGGTGACCCAGATGTAGCCCTCCTCCCATTTAACATCTCTAAGGAGGGACAGCAAGTGTCCCGCATCTTTTAGATAAGCTGGAAGGCTAGTGGCGAACCTCTGTAATTGATGGTCTATATATTCTGATAATCCGCTGGTGACAGAATTCATACTTGCCACTATTGGTCTACCCGGGGGTTTCTTTTTATCTTTGTGTACTTTTGGTAGAAAATAAAAATAAGGAGTGCTTGGATAGGGGTTATACATAAAGTTCCGTTCACGTTTTAAGATGCATCTATCTGCTAGGGCTTGATCTAATAAGATTTTTAAATCTTTATTATATGTATCCGTAGGATTTTTGTCCAGTTTGTGATAATATTTTTCATCTGACAGGATTTTGATGGCCTCTTCATGGTATTCTGCCTGATTCAAAATAACAACCCCCCCCCCTTATCTGCTGGCTTAATCACTATATCTTTATTCTTCATAAGTGTTTGGAGTGCTATTTGTTTTTCTTTGTTAAGATTTCTTAGAAATTTAATTCTTTCTCTCTTTTTGAACATATCTCTAAAATTTTCTAGGACCTTATTATAGAAGGTTTCCAAAAAAGGACCCTTGCTGTTCAAAGGGTAAAAAGTGGAACAAGGTTTTAAAGTGGTGGAAATAGGTTCTTCCAATAAACCATCGATTAAGCTCTCAATATCCCTATCGGGATGTTTGTCACTATTTGGCATAGTTGGAATTCTATTAGATGTTTTATTCAATGTTTTCATAGTAAAGTGACGTTTCAGGGTGAGTTTCCTAATGTACCTATTCAAATCTACAAATAACTCAAATAGGTTGGGGCCACTAGTAGGACTAAAGGATAAGCCTTTTTCCAATATAGGTCCAATAAACATAGGTCCAACATTAAAAATGGATATGCTTTACATAGCGTATCGAGACATTTCCTTACCCATCATAATAAAAATGCTGGAGTCATGAAAGTTTCCCCCATAGAGAAAATTAAACCTCGAGATTATAAAACACTCTGTAATAAGGAGATATATTGGATTTTCTGTCTTAACACTCTTTTTCCCCATGGTCTCAATGAGAGTCTAGAACAGGTTTACTAATATATTATATATTTTTTATAAATAATATATATTTTAATATATTTTTGTATTCATATTATTATATTATTTTATTTTTCTAAATAATATTTTTATGTACTTTGGTATATTTGTATGTTTGTATACAGCTTCTTATTTTGGATGATGGTAGCATGATATTTTAAAAGTGTAAATTTTATTTTTACCCGATCTTTAGGTCTTCTATAATGTTTTGCTTCCGGTTGCGTTCCACCACCCATAGGAAATGACGTTCCTTGGAATGCATAGCCGAGTCATGTGACCGGACGCCGACTGGAAGTCCGTCACATGTCATGCGGGACCGCCCGGAAGACGCTAAATGCGAAGACCTGGAGTGAAGGTATTTAAACTGTTTATACTATGTATATTATATGCCTGATGAAGGAGGTGGCGCAAGCCAATAAAATACCTCAGAAACGCGTTGCATGTGTTAAATAAACTTTTAAGAATCTACTACCTGCCGACTCATTGGTCTGCTCACCTTGGTCCGGAATCGGTCAGTAACCTGGGTTGAAACCTGTGACTGCCATTGGTCCCGTATCTGCTTGATGTGCCTACTAGGAGGGGGGATACGTTTAATTACATTTCCCCCCACTGTGGAGTAAGTTCTAATCCGTAATATATTGTGTAAGATCAATTATCACTTCTCTGAGCGCTTGGAAAAACTTTTTTTTCACCTAAATTTTTCTTCATGTACAATCTCTACGGATCTACCTGAGGTATATCTGGATATCCCTGCGATCTCCTATATGGATACCGTATTGGTGGAGGAGTGATATATTATTGTACAACGTGAACGTGGCTCTGGAGGTGTTTGTGGTGGTCTTCTTAATACAGGGATCACCATCTACACCAGGTGAGTCCCATTCTATTCCCCAATTCTGATTACAATATTTAATTTGATTTTTTGAAAGGAGCGCTCCCTGGTTGTTTTTGTTTATTTTTTCTGTCATTACAAAGTAGAATTGGTGGCGCAAAAAATAAGCCATCATATGGATTTTTAGGTGCAAAATTGAAAGAGTTATGATTTTTTAAAGGCAAGGAGCAAAAAATGAAAATGCAAAAACGGAAAAGGGTGTACATGTATATGAAAAGTTTTTGCAAATGATGGGTATGATTTAATCCATGAATTTAACTCCCTAAGCTCCCACTTGCTGAAGATATTTTCATGAAATTTGGTACACATGTTACTTATATGCCTACAAAGAATATAGGATAGGTAAATTATCCCTTAACCACTCCCATTTGCGAGGGTCAGAGTTTTTGTTTAAAGCCCCATACAAATCTAAGGGAAAGATATGTTACTGCATAACTTTCAAAAGCTGGAGATATTTCTATAATACTAGATCACATGTTACTTATATGTCCACTAAAAATATCGGATAGATAAATTAAAGGGGTACTCCCCTGGAAAACATTTTTTAAATCATCTGGTTCCAGAAAGTTAAACAGATTTGTAAATTACTTCTAATAAAAAATCTTAATCCTTCCAGTACTTATCAGCTGCTGTATGCTCCACAGGAAGTTATTTTCTTTTTTAATTTCATTTCTGTCTGACCACAGTGCTCTCTGCTGACACCCTAGTCCATTTTAGTAACTGTCTGGAGCAGGAGAGGTTTGCTATGGGGATTTGCCCCTACTCTGGACAGTTCCTAAAATGGACAATGGTGTCAGCAGAGAGCACTGTTGTCAAACAGAAAGGAAATTCAAAAAGAAAAGAGCTTCCTCTTGGGCATACAGCAGCTGATAAGTACTGGAAGGGTTAAGATTTTTAAATAGAAGTAATTTACAAATCTGTTTAACTTTCTGGCACCAGTTAATTAAAAATTAAATGTTTTCCACTGGAGTACTCCTTTAACCCTAACCTACCCCCATTTGTGAGGGTCAGTGTTTTTGTTTAACCCCTTAAGGACTCAGGGTTTTTCCGTTTTTGCACTTTCGTTTTTTCCTCCTTACATTTTAAAAATCATAACCCTTTCAATTTTCTACCTAAAAATCCATATTATGGCTTATTTTTTGTGTCACCAATTCTATTTTGCAGTGACATCAGTCATTTTACCCAAAAATTCATGACAAAACGGGAAAAAAAATCATTGTGCGACAAAATCGAAGAAAAAACGCCATTTTGTAAATGTTGGGGGCTTCCGTTTCTACGCAGTGCATATTTTGGTAAAAATGACACCTTATCATTATTCTGTAGGTCCATACGGTTAAAATGATACCCTACCTATACAGGTTTGATTTTGTCGTACTTCTGGAAAAAATCATAACTACATGCAGGAAAATGTATACGTTTAAAAATGTCCTTTTCTGACCCCTATAACTTTTTTATTTTTCCACGTACAGGGCGGTATGAGGGCTAATTTTTTGCGCCGTGATTTTTTATCGGTATGATTTTTGTTTTGATCGGACTTTTTGATCACCTTTTATAACTTTTTTAATGGTATAAAAAGTGACCAAAATACGCTTTTTTGGACTTTGGAATTTTTTTGCGCGTACGCCATTGACTGTGCGGTTTAATTAACAATATATTTTTATAGTTCGGACATTTACGCACGTGGCGATACCACATATGTTTATTTTTATTCACACTGTTTTATTTTTTAATGGGAAAAGGGGGGTGATTCAAACTTTTATTAGGGAAGGGGTTAAATGACCTTTATTAACACTTTTTTTTAATTTTTGTTTTGCAGTGTTATAGGTCCCATAGGGACCTATAACACTGCACACACTGATCTCCTATGCTGATCACTGGCGTGTATTAACTGTGATCAGCGTTATCGGCGCTTGACTGCTCCTGCCTAGATCTCAGGCACGGAGCAGTCATTTGTTGATCAGACACCGAGAAGGCAGGTAAGGGCCCTCCCGGTGTCCAGCAAGCTGTTCGGGACGCCGCGATTTCACCGCGGAGGTCCCAAACTGCCCGACTGACTAGCCGGGATACTTTCACTTTCGCTTTAGAAGCGGCGGTCAGCTTTGATGATCGTCGATCGGCGATGTGTGGTATTAGTAGCGGGTCCCGGCCGTTGATGAGCGCCGGGACCGGCGCAGGATGTAAATATACGTCCTGCATCGTTAAGGGGTTAAAGAGTTATAATATGTGGCACAGTAAGCCATTCCTAACAAGTTCCTAAATATATTTTATTAAAAAAAAAAAATTTTCATGTTTAATTTCATTTAGGAATAACCACCACTAGGGGTTTCCCCACATGAACCGACCACTAGTCTGTTATAGATTTAGGACTCAGGCTGGCCTGGCATGAGTCCGAAATCTCAGACTACAGCTGGGACACGTGACGAGCACAGTGCTGCTCCCTGCCTGTCAATCAGACATTCGGGAGCGAGCGCTGTGCCCGCAGCAGCTCCGGACATGGCCGGCTGGAGACAGGTGACAAAGCTGTGGAAGAAGTTCTCACCTTCTCCTGGCCGGCCTTTGGCTTCTTACTCCGCTGCTCCTCCTCGGTCCAGACTCTGCCAGAGTGAAGTGAGTGCTAAAGCGGTCCCCCCCCCATCGGGTTTTGGTGATGTAGCACCTGCTGTGGTATGCCCACATCCTCCTGCCGGCAGCTCCCACTATGTGAGCAAGAAGTTAGGTAAGAAATAAAAAAAAATGTAAGGGCGGGGGGTTTTAGGTGTAGTTAGGGAACATAGCCTGAGTTAGTTTAGAAAAGTTTATTTAGTGACAGGTACTATTTAAAGTCCCAAATGTATATTACATTATAACTTCAAAATGGCTGGAGATATTTGGATAATACATGGTACTCATGCTACTTATTTTTTGATTGAAAATACCTTTATTAGCAATCAAATGTCGGTCACTTATACAATAAATAATACATTCACCATACATTGCACGACATCACAATATCCAGCACAGGTTCCCTACGCTATACATCGTACCACACGCTACACTAACACTCCTGCATACATCATAAAACATTCTAAAACAATAATGTCATACAACAAGGCATAGGGGACCGTGATAGGGGAAGTGGGTGGGAAAAGATGGGATAGGGGGGGAGATCACAGGCCCAAAGCTTTATTGAAAGACAAAGACACACAAGGGGAGAACAGGGAGGGAGAGGGGGTTAATCCTCTTCTTCGTCGACATCCGGACTGTCTATGATGGTATAGTCTCTGAGCAGACTGTGAATCAGCCTGCAGTCCTGGATGGACATGTTCTCCCTCTTCAAAATGAGGTGATTCCCGGCCAGCCAGATAGCGTCCTTAAAACAGTTCATAAGGCGCCAGGCCTCCTGGATTGCCTCAACACCATGGATCCCAGGGAACAGTCTGTAAAGTACAGAATGGTACAATAGGCTCCTCCTGGGCACAGAGTCTCTGAGTTTGAGTTCCAAGGCATCCAACAGACCCTGCACAAAGGAGCAATGTACTCATGCTACTTATTTGACACATACAAATTAAGGATAGTTAAATTAAACCTAAACTACCCCCTTACGTGAAGAATGTACCTTACTCCAGAAGCTCCACTCTGCATCTCCTGGTGAGTGCTGCAGTCCTGCTTGCAAGGCAAGTTGGCATGACTCCCTGCATGCCATGCCACATTTTGCAAAGCCCCATCCACCTTTTAAGCCACACCACTTTTTGTGATTTGGTCTGGCTTTCAAATCACTCCCACAAAGCCACGCCCCTTCTATTTTTTGCTTAAAATATCTTCATATGAGGACAGCAAATGAGGACATAATATGAGAATGGGATATAGGCCGTCGGGATGTGAGGATGAGATATGAGGTCGGGATATAAGGACAAAATATGAGGAGGAGATATGGGGAAGGGATATGAGGTCAGGATATAAGGATGGCATAAAAGGTTGGGATACGAGGGTTGCATTTGAGGACAGGATATGAGGTCAGGATATGAGAATGGCATTTGAAGACGAGATATAAGGTTGGGAATAGGAGGTCGGGAAATGAGGAGGAGATATGGAGTCGGGATATAAGGAGGAGATATGGGGTCAGGATATGAGCACGAGATATGAAGACAAAAGCTTCCTCCTTTGTTGGTATTACTCCCTCGCAAGGATTAAGTAGAAAAACCTGGCAACACTGGGTACTCAGCTAATGAATTATAAAAACATATTGGAAGAACAAACCTGTGCATCCTACCAAGTTGCGAGTGATGTCTTTACAGAGGTTGCATGGTGTGGATGAATGACAATGTTAAAGGGGTTCTCCGGTGCTTACACATCTTTTCCCCTATCCAAAGCTATCACGCCCCCTCCCGTAGGCTTGCATTGAGGGGCAAAGCGGGATGTCACACAGGGGCGGAAGCGTGACGTCACACGCCGCCAGCCCGGTGGTCGCCTGTAATCTGTCCCGGAGCGAACACGCTCCGGGGACTGATTACAAACGGGGTGCCGCGTGCATGATCCCAGGGGTCCCCAGCGGCAGGACTCCCGCGATCAGGCATCTTTTCCCCTTTGAATAGGGGAAAAGATGTGTAAGCACCGGAGAACCCCTTTAATGACAATGAGCATCAAGAGTGTGTGCACAACAAACACGCCAGCGCTATTACTGCCTAAAAATAAAGATGTCTACCCCAGTAATATCAAACATGCACCAAATATAGGCGCACACGCAGAGGAAACCTCATGTGCCAGCATAAACATCATCACTCCAGGTAAAGCCGTTTGATTTACATGTGAGGATTAGCTCCTCATTTTAGGCATCTTATGCCCCAATTTAGTGATATTCCATGCTTTACTGTAATATAACTATTATTAGTATTTTCTACTATTTCTTACAGTTTAAAGGGATTTACCTAGCGAGTGAGGATCAGTCTGTGCAGCTTTGTTGGTTATAACTGTATTACAACCTGTATGCATGATACCTTATTCCTTGCATGTAGCCAGTTATCGCTTTCCTCATACAGGCTAGCACTCTGTGTTATATATTCCTAAGAGGTTCTAGCCCCGAATACCATTTCTCTAGCCACTGCCACTCAATAATGACTGAATTGTATTATCCTTATCATAATAACATATTGTTTTCAATATAAGGAAAAAAAATCTGAAATATTGGCAATGTATCTAAAAATTCATTTGTGTTATATTTTTTCTTTCAGTCACACATCATGCCCCATAATATATACAGGAAATGTGTCTTACACCTAGCACTTTCTCAAATGTTAATGATCAACATTGATTATTTTTTCTTATTATTATTAAATAAAAGAGGAGAAAAATAGCAACAATGCATAAAGGTATCACAGAGTAAGAAAAATGGAGGACAGCATGAAATGTCTGCTTCTCTCCGATTCCTCAAGTAGCATTGATTTTCTTATGCATCAAATGCAATTAAATCAAACATGCCATGAAAGACTAGATCCATAGTTATCATTATAACTGTAATCACTATAAATTTTACTGTCCAGACTTACTTTACTTGTGATTATGTTGCTTTTATTACAGTAAATTCTATTTTCACTTCCCATAAATATATAAACTCACTGTAACCTCCATGGTTTTAACATTACATTACATTTTACATTATTGATATATTGTTAATTTTAGAACTATGTAAGCATTTAAAAACTTTTTTTTATGAGGTCACCGACATGTATGCAAGATTACTGTATATATAATACATTGTTCAGTGTATTGAGTTTGACAGTAACAACATTTTTCTTTTTTAACAAGAAATACTCTTGTTAAACCTTCTCTCTTATCCCAATCCTGTGTATTTAAATAATTTAAGGTTGTTATAGTCTAAACATGTTTATTCGAAACATATTTCTCCATCACTTTACAGTATAAAAGTGTCTGTCCTACTAAGATAATCCTTCTTCCTTTTGTCCCAATAAAACTGGGTTCACACTGTGAAAATGCAATGGGTTCCAGATATATGCCAGATGCCAACAAAATGGGTATGCTGATGTATTCAGTGACGCACAACATTAGGCCCCTTTAAGTTCAATGGGCTGATTGTAATCAACTTGTGACTTCATTCGACCGCTTCCCTCTAATACACATTTAATTTGCTGTATTCACTAGCATGGTCTACTACTCTATTGAGTCCAGCAAATTAACCATGTAATGGGGGAATGTGGCCTAAATGCAGTCACTAATAGTGTTGAGCGGCATAGGCCATATTCGAATTCGCGATATTTCGCAAATATATGGACGAATATTCGTGAGCAACACTAGTCACTAACTGACTACATTCAGTTCTTGAAGTGAATGGGGTCCGCTGCAGTACATTACAGTATACCTCGGCGTCCCTGTTTTGACAAGATATGACGTATGGCTGGGAAACACACTAATACAGTGTGAATGCAGCCTACGGGTTTCAGATCTAGCCATCAAATGTTATCGTTTCCATTGTGGTAAAGTGATATTTCAAATTGAATTCTTTAGAGCCAGAGCTATTTTATCCCAGCAGCTCCCTGTTATTGCTACTAATAACCCACATCTATAAGACCTATATGACTTATATACTGAAATTTTACAAGTTACAGGATGTCATCACTTGGACCTATTATAACTTTAAACAAATGTTCAGTAGAAACAGTAGGGAAGCTTCAAAACAATATTTTACCCAAAATAAGAAAAAAGTTAATAATACAAAAAATTTACTGATATTTACAGAGAAATCAGGTCTTTACATTAAAAAAAATCATAATGAGATACTAGACACTAATAAATCAATGTCAATGCTGGCAAAACCACTCTCATATAGTGATGTTACTGTAAAAAAAAAAAAAAAAAAAAAAACGCATATACACATACTCATGCATGTGCTAATAGTTACCCTCTTTGGACCTCATAATGAGCCAATTCACTGAAATATATATATAGCAACATGCTAAATATCTCACCAATAAGGAAGGAAAAGAAAGTCTGGCACCGCTAGTAACCGTAACCGGTACACGCAAGCTCCATAACATTGGATATAGCAGGTAGCACGTGTGTCAGTCTATGTATCAAGTGAGTGGTGGAGGTGCTCTCATCCAACGAATGCAGGTCAGATAAATGTATATACAGAGAGAATTGGAAGGATAATGCACTCACTATGTACTTCTCAGTTGCAAATCCAGGCTTTATTCAGTACACAACAGGAACATGGAATGAGACCCCCCACCCCCCCTCAATAAAACCTTAAATAACTACACAGACACTAAAGATTGGAAATAAAAGGCTGCGGTCTTTATTGAGGGATAATAAATTAAATAAATATTAAATAAATAATGCATTAATAAAGCCGATAAATAATTAAAAACTAAAGCTGAAAATAACCATATAACTTAAACCTCAGATTTACCACTAAAATAAAACTGTCCGCCCAGACCAGTCTGGTTGACACCCCATGTTAATTGAAACCAGAATAATAAATAAAAAAATAAACACTAAATAAATAACACTGTCCAACCCCACTGTCCAATAAAATGGGGCGACGCCCCTCAAGACAGACCGTGACAAGGGAGGGAGGGCACGCTTCTTGGTTCTTGACACGCCGACTGAGCAGCGTTAACTGCCACAGCTTCTTTTAAACCAGCTCCATTCCCGCTGAAACCACAGGGACCAATCAGCTGATGTTTTCACCCTGCCCAGCAACAGCAGGCCTGCAATAGAAACTCAGCACAAATGTAAGTAAAGCTCCTCATAACTGCCAACTATATACAGTGACCCCCCAACCTACGATGGTCCCGACATATGATGAAATCGACATACGATGGCCTCTCAGAGGCCATCGCATGTCAATGTCAGCATCCACATACAATGCTTTTTTTATGTCGGGGCCATCGCATTAAGTGCTGGCAGCGCCAAATGCTTAAGCTGCTGCCGGATAGCAGCTTAATGTTCCCTGTGTGGTGCGGTAAGTATTACTTACCCCTCCACGATGCTCCGGGGTGCCCTCAGGGTCCAGCGCTGGTCTTCCGGTGTCTTCTCGGCCCTCTCCGATGACGTCAATACGCTGCTGCGCACGCCATCCAATAGGAATGGCGTACGCAGCGGCGTAATGACGTTGCTACGCAGGCCCAGTAAGGCCATGCGGAAGACAGAAGAGGACCGGAGAAGACAGAAGAGGACCGGAGAAGACAGAAGAGAGCCCAGCGGAGGCCCGGGATCACCATCGGGAGCGGCGGGGACACCATCTCGAGCGGCGGGGACAGTTGAGTACAGCTTCCTATACTTTACATTGCACGAATCCCTCAACATACGATGGATTCGACAAATGATGGCTCGTTTGGAACGAATTACCATCGTATGTTGAGGGACCACTGTATATATATATATATATATATTATATATATATATATATATATATATATATATATATATATATATAATCTTCTTTTTTTTTCTTTTATTGTTGGAACCAAACAATGTGGCGAAGAAAAAGGGGGGGGCTCATGCCATTCCCGAAAAATCTCCAGGGCTATTACATTGCAGTAGGAGTGACACACAAGGAGCAACGGTGGAACAGGTGAGGCGGGGGGGGGCGTACACAGGGGTGGCAACAAGTTTCGCACACAGTTGTGATTCCTCTGGCCTGTATGGGCCAGAGGAATCACCACTGTGTGTGAAACTTGTTGCCGCCCCTGTGTACGCCCCCCCCCCCGCCTCACCTGTTCCACTGTTGCTCCCTGTGTGTCCATCCTACTGCATTGTTCCTGTTGTGTACTGAATAAAGCCTGGATTTGCAGCTGAGAAGTACATGGGGAGTGCATCATCCTTCCAATTCTCTCTGTATAAACATGCCAGATATGTTTGCATTATATTGGTTGGATGCATGCTGCTGATTTGTGCTGGTTCAATATATTCCAACACTTTGACTTCAAGAACTGACTGTTATTTGCTGTCTCATATTTTCATTCAACCCTTTTAGGTGCCAATATAATGGAATAATTAATGTTATTCACTTCACTAGTAAGTGAGTTTAGTGTAATGGCTGATTGATTTACTTCCATGTCGTAAAGTGACAGCTAATAATATATGATTTGCTCAATAGGTATGTATGCAACATATTACTTGTCTAAAAATTAGCCAATGATGAATGAAATATATAAAATCGGGCAGCTACTTGGTCTAAACACTTTCTTCTAAGACTGAAAATAATTGTTCTAATTATTCCTTTTAATAAAATGATTCCACCTACATATTTCAAATGAGCAGTTTAATATTGTTGTTTTACTTCCATTAATTCGCCTCAATTGTTCCTGTACTCAGCATACATTGAAGGTTCAGCAATAAATCTGTTTACAAGTAAAGTCCTTGGATGAACTCTTCAATATGCATAATTAATATTACAGTTGATAAGTGTACTTATGCTTACTTGCATGTTCTGTAATAGCAGCTCTGTTCTTAGACTCTTAAGCTTACAAATGAAAGTACAAAATGTATAAAATATAAAGCTATTTATTATCTGTCATAAATTATATTCTTACTTGAATTACAAAATTATTCTTCATAGGCACTTTCAATTCTTTATCACTAATGACTTCCTATAAACCACTCAACATAATTGCTTCATGTATCCAAAATACCACTTTGGCTGAACTAGTCAATAAAATTTGGTAACCTCCTCATATGAAGTTATACTGCGTTGCTCCCAACAAATTCTATTAGATTCTGAATAAGTCCCTGCTCTAAACATTATCTTTACACTTATAATAAGGCCTTATTCACATCACGCTTGGTGCCTCCGGTGCATGGATACTTTGAGGAAATGCAAAAATGACATTCTCACTTATCCATGCTTGGACAGCAATCCACGTTTGGGTCATTTTACCAATGTACCCGAGTTTTGTCTCTGACTGAAAATCTCTGCAAGCTGCGTTTTTCAGTCCGAGTCAAAGCATATAATGACCTGACCGTAGTCACTAGCTGACTATGCTAGGGCTATTAAAATGAAAGGGGCCTGTGCCTGTCCGAGCACAGATACCTCAACATGTCATTTTTACATTTTCCTGATGTATCCATGCCTCTGAGGCACAATCATGATGTGAACCTAGCCTGAGAGAGGTAGTTTGTAACTGTCTTTACTGTTTTCTGATAAGTTTAGGTAATCCAGTACATTGTGTGTTTGTCTGCAGTATTAAATACTGTAGTACTTTAGATATGGGTAAGGTCACATAAAGAGCTGCTTGCAGGAAGTGAGTCATTGTGGGACAGGCAGGATTCCCCTATAACTCAGAAGAGAAAAAAACTACTGGAAGCACGGAGAAATTCCTAAAGAAAGCCTTACAAGGGTTGCCTGAGAAGTTTGTAATTCATTGCTACAACAGGATTTTACACATTGTGAGGACTCGCTCTTGCAAACAGGTGCGGTTGTAGGATAGAGGCACGGAAACAGGACTTTTCAAAACAAAGTTCAGTGTTTTATTCATACTTGGCAAACAGCAAACAGTCTTAAATGCAGATCAAAGAAAAAGTAACAAAAGTCCACCTGCGTTCCTTACGTGTTTGTTCACACCTGAGTCCTTGCCATGCGGCATCAAGCAAGTTTTTTCCAAGCCTTCAGGCATGCTGCTCACCAACTTCCACACTCCACAAGGAAGATCTCAAAACTCTGCTCTTTGGCAGTGTGAGCTGCAACATGCAAATCCCCCTCAGCTGGTGGAGCAGCCTGCCTTTAAAGCCAACAAAAGGCAGCCTGGATTGTGGGAAATGGCCCCCATCCAACAATTGACCATTCCCCATAAGAGCCGTCCCGGATTGGTTTTCCAGCCATACTTCAGCAACAGTGTTAGTCTGCATCGCAGCACAGACACTGGACAATTATTGGCTCTTACTTCCCCAAGGCCAGGAGCCTTGGTGACACATACCGATCCTCAACCACAATGCCCTTCACCTTCTCACATACCCACCCCCCTTGTTCAAGCCTGAGGGGGTTAACATTTGTGCAACAGTGGACTCATGATAGGGCATCGGCATTGCCTAGCAACCGACCCGCACTGTGTTCAACCTTAAGCTTGGAATTCTGCAAGGAAAAAACCCACCTTGTGACCCGGGCATTTTTGTCCTTGGCTTGGCACATCCACTTAAGGGGGGAATGATCGGCACGGGAGAAAACTTCCTCCCCAATAGATAATAGTGGAAAGACTAGAGTGCCCACTTAATGGCCAGGCACTTTCTCTCCACTATATTATACCTGGTCTCGGCTGGGGTCAGTTTGAGGCTGAGAAAGAAAACGAGATGCTCTTCTCCGTTGACTTCCTGGGAGAGTACAGCACTGAGACCTACCTCAGAGGCATCGGTCTGAACCACAAATAAGCGGAAAACGCCTGCTCTGCCTGTTCATTCCAATGCACCATTACGGACATGTGTCCCTTCAGGAGGTCTGTTAAGGGCGCAGCCACTGTAGCAAAATGGGGGGGGGATAAATCTCATATAGTAACCCACCATTCCCAGAAACGACTTCACTTGTCGGGTAGTGACAGGTCATAGCCAATTCCAGATGGCCTCTGTTTTGTTTACCTGGGGTTTGACAACTCCATTCCCAATGACATACCCCAGGTATTTGGTCTCTTCTAACCCTATGCCACATTTTTGAGGGTTAGAAGTTAACCCGGCCTTCCTAAGGGACTCTACTACTACCGGCACTTTTGGAAGTTGGCTTTCCCGGTCTGCACTGTGAATGACGATATCGTCCAGATAGGCTGAGGCATACCGACGATGTGGCCGGAGAACAATATCCATTAGCCTTTGAAACGTAGCGGGAGCACCATGTAGACCAAAGGTAAACACCCTGTACTGTAATAAACCTTCTGGTGTGACAAAGGCTGTTTTCTCTTTGGCAGACTCCATCAAGGGTACCTGCCCATTCCCTTTTGTGAGGTCCAAAACAGAAAAATACCGAGCCTGTCCTAGCTTCTCAATAAGCTCATCAACTTGGGGCATGGGATATGCATCAAACTTAGAAACCTCATTAAGTTTGCGGAAATTACAGAACCGCAACGTACCATCTGGCTTGGGTATTAAAAAAAAAAGACTATCGGACTTGCCCACTCACTCTTTGATTCCTCGATGACATCCAATTTTAACATCTGTTGTACTTCTTCTGAGATGGCTTGTCGTCGCTACTCAGGTACCTGGTATGGTTTCAACCGTATTTTTACCTGAGGTTCAATGACAATCTCATGGCGGAGGACAGGAAGGTCTGAGAACACATTGGTGTTCCCACTGACCAACTCCCTGGCCTCCTGAGTCTGTGCAGAGGAAAGGCTGTCAGCAATTTTCACAGTGGCAACTGCTTCCCTCGCACCAGACTGAGGGACGGGAAACTCCGCCCCTAACAAACCTGGCCGGGGGCTGTCATCCACACTAGTCTCCCCATCTTTCCAAGGTTTCAACAAGTTTACATGGTACACTTGCTCTGGCTTCCTCCACCCGGGCTGGTGTACCCTCTACGTCACCTCCCCTACCTTTTCGATCTTTGTAGGGACCTTGCCACCTTTGTACCAGAACCAAAACCCGATCCCCCGGGTCAAAATAAAAAAAACGGAGCCTGGCGATTATAGACTCTACTCTGGGCTCACTGAGCTGCCTCCATATGTTCCCTAACGAACAGCAACACTGTTTCCATCCACACTTGCAACTGAGTGACATACTCAACCACACTTTTATGCAGCATGGGCTGTTGTTCCCACTCCTCTTTGGCTATGTCTAACAGACCACGCGGATGTCTGCTGTACAGTAGTTCAACGGGCGAGAACCCAGAAGAGGCCTGGGGCACTTCTTGCACTGCAAACATGAGATGCAAAAGGTCCTTCCCATCTCTAGCCACCACCCACTTTAACATATTTTTTAATGTGTGATTCAACCTTTCTACCAGGTTGTCCGTCTGCGGGTGGTACACGGAGGTCCATAGCTGTTTTACCTGCAGTAGCTTATTGAGTTCTTTCATTACCTTTGACATAAACGGGGTGCCCTGGTCAGTCAACAGCTCTTTAGGTAAGCCCACTCAGGAAAACATCTCTATTAGCTCCTTATCTATGAGTTTGGCCGAGGTATGTCACAGAGGTAGCGCCTTGGGATACCGAGTAACATATTCCAGGACTACCAGGATGTGTTGGGGCCCCCTAACGGATTTCGGCAACGGGCCTACAAGATCCATAGATATCTGTTCAAACAGGACCTCGATAATCG
Organism: Hyla sarda; assembly: GCF_029499605.1. NCBI lineage: Eukaryota > Metazoa > Chordata > Amphibia > Anura > Hylidae > Hyla > Hyla sarda. The sequence continues at coordinate 231,740,920 of NC_079192.1, forward strand.
GGAGGGGGACCAGGGGACTACGGTAATGTGGCTGGGGGCTAGTTATTTGGCATGTTGGGCATGATTCACAATACCTTTCGATCTCCTTATACACGCTGGGCCAGTAAAAATGCGGCAAAATTTGGGCCTGCATCTTCTGCTTGCCCAGGTACCCCCCCAGAACATTTTGGTGGGCTAATTCTAACAAGCTTCCGATATGCTTTAGGCACCACCAATTGTTCCACACTTTACCCCCGTATCCTGGTTTTCCCGATACAGAATCTTGGTGGACCACAAAATGGGGGTATACAGTCTCGGCTCCCGATTGTTGTGGTGCACCTTCTACAACTAATACATTTTCCCAGGCCCGAGATAGAGTCGGGTCCTTGTGTTTTGCTTTACCAACATTTTCTCCTGAGACATTGAGGTCTGCCAACTCTGTTCCTGACGGCAGTTCCTCCACATCTCCTACTATTACACTCAGTGGAGACGACACCTCCTCTTCCACCATAACTCAGGTTCCCCGGGTTCTGGGGTCACCCCTGAGTATGGCCAGTCTATTGGGGACACCCCTGCCTCCCAGTTTGGGAGACTCCTGTCTGAGGCCACAAAGACACGAACCCTGGAAAGTCTCTCCCAATTATCAATAGTGTTGAGCGGCATAGGCCATATTCGAATTCGCGAATATTCGCGAATATATGGACGAATATTCGTCATATATTCGCGAATATTCGCATATTCGTTATATTCTCGTTTTATTTACGCATATGAGAAAATACGTGTATGCGAAAATTAACATATGTGACAATTCGCATATGCGAAAATTAACATATGCTAATTTTCGCATATGCGAATTTTCGCACGCCAGTCTCATACAGTGGTATTACAGCCTTCTTTACACCACACAAGCTGGAAGAAGAGAGGGGTGATCACTGTGATGAGTACTGTGAAGAAAAAAAAAAAAAAAAAAAACGACGAATATTCGTAATTACGAATATATAGCGCTATATTCGCGAAATTCGCGAATTCGCAAATATGCGATATTCGCGAATAATATTCGCATTGCGAATATTCGCGAGCAACACTAATTATCAACTCATGTGTCAACTTCGTGGCAACAGCCATCTCATGAGTCCACCGGCCGGTCGCCGTTGACAAAGTTACCAGGGCAGTAGGATAGTCTTTCAAGTCCCCGTGAATGCACACCACCCCCGCTTTTTGGCCTGTATACTCAGTGGGCGGTACCAGGTCAGATCTCACCAGTGTCACCATGCTATCGGAATCGATCAGGACCACCACGACACTATCTCCCACCCTCACCTGGCAGAGATGACCAGAGTCCGCTGCCCTGGGAACACCGGTAGCACACAGTCTCTGGGCGTACATGGACGGGCGGAGAGCATAGTTCATGTCCATGGGCTCTTCCCGCTGGGGACAGTTGGCCCTAACATGTCCCTGTTGTTGACATCCCCAACACAGCAATGGGGCGGGGCCTTTGAGAAACACCTCCTGGGGATTTTTAGGGCTTTCTAGCTGCCTGGACAAGGGTGAGAACCCGTCAACGGCCATCCTAAACTGAAAGGGCCTGCTCTTGTCAGATTGCAGACTGTGACCTGGCATGGGAGACTGGCTGGGAATCCAGGGTGCTTGTTAGTTTCCTGCTGGAGCCTGTTGGTCTCCACTGTTGCACATTGGCCTCCATGAGCTCTTTTAAAACAGCCTCCATTTTGGCAACACTGCGGTCACTGGAACACTGCCTTGCCTCACTGGAGAAAACACTCCCACCGTACTGACAGTCACTTGTCGGCAGGATCATTGCCCCTATCAAAAACTTCGACGGGTTATGCCAGGCTTGGTTCTTAGCAACAGCGTGCTGCAACTCAATCGCTGTCCTCACTGCGTTGCCCTCATCCTCCACCAAATGTGATAACTCGCTCTTGCAGACAGGTGCGGTTACAGTATAGAGGCACGGAAACTGCAAAGCAAAGTTCAGTGTTTTATTCAAACAGCAAACAGTCTTAAATGCAGATCAAAGAAAAAGTAACAAAAGTCCACCTGTGTTCCTTAGGTGTTTGTTCAAACCTGAGTCCATGCCATGCGGCATCAAGCAAGTCTTTTCCAAGCCTCCAGGCACTCTGCTCCCCAGCTTCCACACTCCACAAGGAAGATCTCAAAACTCAGCTCTCTGGCAGTGTGAGCTGCAACATGCAAATCCCCCTCAGCTGGTGGAGCAGCCTGCCTTTAAGGACAACAAAAGGCGGTATGGATTGACCATTCCCAGTAAGAGCCATCCCGGATTGGCTTTCTAGCCATACTACAGCAACAGTGTCAGTCTGCATCGCAGCACAGACACTGGACAATTATCCGCTCTTACTTACCCACGGCCAGGAGCCTTGGTGACACATACTGACTTTCAACCACAATGCCCTTCACCTTTTCCCAACATCTATAGTGAAAAGTGTCTGAGGAAATAAGAGATATTGGCATGAAAAGACAAAAACTATTGTGAGAGACAACATGGAAGCAATGTTTGTTTGTATTATGTTTTTTTTTTTCAATTTGATAAAAGTATTCAACTAAAGCCTGCCCCTTTGCCATGATTAGAGATGTGCGAATTGAATCTGACAAACCTGAATTTATTACGAATTTCAGGAAATATTCGATTCGCAACAAATGCGAATATTGCCACGAATCTATTGCACAAATCGCTTCATTAAACTCCATTTTACAGCATTCCAGGCTCCAGGGCATCTAAAATGGAGGATCCACATGTCAGTACATGGGGCAAGAGATGCTGGGAAGGCAGTAAGGCAAGGCGGAAAGGGAAATAGGCGGTATGACCCTGAATCACATGCAGGATGCAGCCTATCAGCAGCCAGTCCCCCCTGTGATGTCACAGCCCTATATATTAGGCAGCCATATTGCGGCCAGCCACTCCATTCATTACACTGCAGAGATATAGGACAGACAGCCTGTGTGTGTGTGTGTTACAGTAGAGAAAAGCACATTTCAGCAGAGTTTAGCGTTCTCGTGGACGGAGAGCATTGTTTTTTTCACTGAAAAAGATTTTTACTGCAGCTGCAGGCATTAACCTCCCAGTCACTTTCTTCGGGATAGTATTACAGAGAGGGGCAGATAGCTGTGTGTTGCCTCATACATTTCAACAAGCTGCATCAACTTCATAAGAGACAACAGTATGCGCCCACTCATCCAACGGCGCAGAAGCTGAATGTGCTTGTGTCTAAGTTGCAGATGCTGCTGTCCCTCCCTTTTCAAGTGGTGGACTCTGCACCTTTCAGAGAAAATATGGCTTGTGTCGAGCCTAGGTGGAAAGTGCCAAGCCATCATTTCTTTGCGAAGAAGGCAGTACCAGCCCTGCACAATTTTGTGCCAGAGAAGGTGGGCCAGTCCTTGAGCCTGTCGGTGTCTACCAAAGTGCATGGCAGCATGGACGTTTGGAACTGTAACTACGGTCAGGGACAATACTTGTCCTTTATGGCTCACTGGGTGAATGTGGCTCCTGCACAGCCACAACCCCAACTTGGACAGGTCAGGCCGCTTCCTCCTCCACGCTGTCGGCCCGCTGGTCCTGTGACAGTGTGCGACTCCGCCTCCTCATCCTCCACCGTGTTCTCATCCTCCACTGCCCGGACAAGTCTCAGTGGCCCTTCAGCCTACCATGTGTGCAGGGCACGGCGGTGTCACGCTGTTCTTCACATGGTTTGCCTTGGCGAAAAAGTCACACAGGGGAGGAACTGCTAAAAGTCATTTGTAAAGAAATTGGTGCATGGCTTACTCCACAAAACTGGAAATGGGTACCATGGTGACTGACAATGGGAAGAACATCGTGGCCGCGCTGCGACAAGGAAGGGTGAGCCATGCGCCCTGCATGGCACAGGTGTTAAATCTGATTGTCAAGCAGTTCCTGAAGTGTCCCCCCCATTTGCAAGACATCCTAACAAAGGGAAGGAAACTTTGCATGCTCTTCAGCCACTCGTACACCGCAAAGCACACCCTCCTTGAGCTGCAGCATCAGAATGGTATCCCCCAACATAGTCTGATTTGTGACGTTGCCACAAGTTGGAAATTCACCCTCCATATGTTGGACCGACTGTACGAACAGAGAAAAGCCATCACCGATTTCTTGATGATCCAAGCGGATAGGGGTACTCTCCTGTGTAACTTCAATGTGAACCAGTGGCAGCTCATACGTGACACCTGCTGTTTGCTCAGGCCTTTTGAGGAAGCCCCATTGTATGTAAGTTGCCAGGATTACTGCAACAAGTGTTGGAAAAGATGGCTGGTCAGGGCAATGGAGACATTGCACCTACATCTCACGGCCACATGAGCCCTGTGGGGGCTGAACTGGAGGAGGAGGAGGAAGATGAGGGGCACAGTGGAGCACAGTTTAGGTTTCATGAGATGGGTGGTGTTTCTAGTCATCTGACAGGAGAGGAGGAGCATGATCAACTAGAGGAGCTAGAGGGTTATGAGGAAGGCGAGACAGAGGACCCAAACACACCGTGGCAGTATGCAGTGGAGATGGAGGCAAGGAATCACTCCGAGTCACTTGCACAAATGGCACGATGCAAGCTCAGTTGCTTACATAGTGACCGCCGAATTATCAACATTCAGCAGCGGGATGACTGCTGGGTCTCCACCTTATTGGACCCTCACTACAGCACAAAATGGGGGCCTTTTTTTACACCCACTGAGAGGGAGGACAAACTGACCTACTAAAGAGAGATCCTAAGTTGTCAGTTGGCTGATGCCTATCAACGCCATCGTCCAGCCACTAGCAGGTCTTACTCGGGGAATCCTCTGCGCTCACCTTCCACTGCCATGGCTGCTGAAAAGGGGTGGGGTGGCAGGAGCAATACCAGTTCCATCAGCAGCAGCCTGGGTCTGCAGTCGCTGATGAGTACCTTTCTTCACCCGCATAGTCAAGAAACTCATCAGCAGCAGGTAGACAGGGAGCAGGACCTGAATCAGCAGGTGGCAGCATATCTTGACATGGCCATGCCAACAAACCTTGAAGATCCGCTGGACTTCTGGGCAGCCAAACTTGATTTATGGCCGCAACTAGCAGAGTTTGCCCTGGAAAAGCTGTCCTGCCCGGCCTGTAGTGTGCCATCAGACCATGTGTTTAGTGTGGCGGGGGCCATAGTCAGCACAAGGAGAACTCGTCTGTCCACGAAAAATGTGGAGGGACTGACCTTTGTGAAGATGAATCAGGCATGGATTAGCCAGGATTTCCACCCACCAATGCCAGATGCATCAGAGTAGATTGACCATGGTGCTACACCTACACTTTACAAATATGCATAGTGCCAAACAGATTTAAGGCACTGCTCCCTATTTACAAACATTCCAGTCACCTTCATCACCGGGTACTGGTATGGCCACCCACCGTACCCCTCTGTCACCGGGTCACTTTCAGGACTCCTGATGCTGCTGCCACCTCCAGGCTGTTTCATTCAGCGACTATTTTGCCTCCTTATGCTTCTGCCAACTCCAGGCTGTGCCATTCAGCCACTATATGGTGTCCTCATGCTTCGGCCACCTCCAAGCTGTACCCTTCAGACACTATATGGGCTAATTATTCTTGCCCCACCTCCAGGCCGTGTCATTCAGCCAATTTATTGTTTTCTTATGCTGCTGGGACTGTCTTGGATATTAACTACAATTTTTTTATGGTAACACTAGCAAACATACATGCTCAACAGAGATTTCAACATTAATATTTTAATGCTAGAGGTCGTGAAGCCCTCTTATGTACGCATCCTGCCACCTGATCCAGGCTGTGTGTTTCAGGAACTACTTGGCTTACTGATGCTGCTGGGCCTGTGCCTAAATTTTTTTGATGTTAGCACTACCTGACATATATCTTCAATACAGATTTCAATATTCACCTTTTCATGTTAGGGGTTTTTAAGCCCCTTGTGTACTTCTGCTGCTGCCTGATTCAGGCTGTGTGTTTCAGCAACTATATGGTTTAGTGATGCTGCTGGGCCTGTGCCTAAAATTTTTTGATGTTAGCACTACCTGACATATATCTTCAATACAGATTTCAATATTCACCTTTTCATGTTAGGGGTTTTTAAGCCCCTTGTGTACTTCTGCTGCTGCCTGATTCAGGCTGTGTGTTTCAGCAACTATATGGTTTAGTGATGCTGCTGGGCCTGTGCCTAAAATTTTTTGATGTTAGCACTAACATTCATCTTCTATACAGTTTTCAACGCTAACATTTTAATTTTAGGGATTGTGAAGCGCTCTTGTAAACTCATGCTGATGCCTTCTCCAGGCTGTGTGTTTCAGGAACTACTTTGCTTAGTGATACTGCTGGGCTTGGGTCTTAAATTCTTTGAGGATAGCATGAGGTAAAATACCTCTTCAATAGAGATTTCAACATTGATCTTTCAATCTTAGGGGTTATGACACCCTCTTGTGTACTGCTGATGCCTGCTCCTGACTGTGTGTTTCAGGAACTTCTTGGCTTACTGATGCTGCTCGGCTGAGGCCTTACATTTTTGGATGTTAGCACTTGCTTACATACATGCTTCATTGAGATTTCAATGTTTATCTTTCAATCTTAGGGGTTATGAAACCCTCTTGTGTACTCCTGCTGCTGACTGCTCCTTTCTGTGTCATTCAGCAACTACATGGTTTAGTGATGTTGCTGGGCTTGAGCCTTACATTTTTGGATGGTAGCACTAGCTAACATGCATCTTCAATAGAGATTTCAACATTCACCTTTTAATGTTAGGGGTTGTGAACCCCTCTTGTGTACTCATGCTGCTGTCTGCTCCTGTATGTGTCATATAGCAACTACATGGTTTAGTGATTCTGCTGGGCCTAGGACATTATCAATATATGTTTATGGTAGCTCTAGGTACCATGCATCTTCAATTGAAATTTCAAAATTCATATTTTATTATTAGAGATTGTGAGGCCCTGTTGTCTCCTCATCTGCCGCCAACTCCAGGCTGTGTCATTCAGACAATATATGGTCTCCGCATGCTTCAGCCAACTCCAGGCTGTACCATTCAGGCAATATATGGTTTACTGATGCTGCTGGGCCTGGGTCTGTGAATAAAATTGTTGTTATGGTAGCACTAGCTACCCAAAATCTTCGGTTTAAAATTCTAACTTCGTCTTTTTTGTCTTAGGAATTGTGAAGTCCTGGTGCCTACTCATGCTGCTGCCAACTCCAGACTGTGCCATTCAGGCAATATATGGTTTACTAATGCTGCTGGGACTGGGTCTGGGAATAAAATTTTTGTTATGGTAGCACTAGCTACCCAAAATCTTTGGTTTAAATTTCAGAATTAATTTTATAATCTTAGGGATTGTGAAGGCCTAGTGTCTACTCATGCACTACACCCCTATTGAGGCTCTCTGTAGATCAGAAATAGCCATTTTTAATATAGAGTCACCACAAATAAATTTGGATCGAAACAAGTTTTTTCAAACAATTTGGCGAATTGGCCGAATTGAATTTTTCAAAAGTTCGCTCGTCTCTAGCCATGATGATGCATTATGCCTGCTGTGCTAATGACATTCTGAACCCACTGGAGCCTCATTGACTAGCTGCAGAGTCTTTGGAATGTCATCAAAAGAGCACACCTTTAGGGGAAGTTGAAGCAGTCCAGAGTGCTTGAATGTGAGTAAGATGAGTAAGATGAGTATGGTGAATCTACAAACAGAGTGCTGATCACTCTGAACAATGCTTTGCATTAGCTTTGTTTATTATATGAAATTCAATGATTGCTTATATAAGATAGATAGATAGATTTTTTTCTTTTTTTAATTTAAAAAAGTCTCAGTCCTAATAAAAATTCTAATGAAAATAAACAGACCCTGGAAGAGGCCAACGCTTAAAGAGGTATTGAGTATTATGGTGCAATAATTTCTGCTATTTTTACTATTAAAAGGGGCATAGGGAGGTTATTAGAACGTAACGCGTTCTAATTGTAACGCTCAGCGCTCCGGACAGACACGCTGGACGTGAGCGCTATCCTCCTCAGCCAGTGAAGCCGGGATTCGCATCACGGGATGCGTCCCAATGCGAATCCAAGCCCGTCACTCACCTCCACTATCCACTATGTGGGATATCCTAGTATGATGGGTAGGTAGGTCAGGCTAAGCAGTGAGAGGATTCAGCCTGCGAAGAACTGTGACCAGTGGTTAGGGAAAAGGTTGACTACCCTATGTCCTGTGGATTTTAAGTGGTCCATGACATGTTATGCAGTTTCACAGCATTGATGGGAACTACAGGGAGAGTGTAATGTCCATTTGTTTGTTTTTGAATTTTTTTTTTGCATTCAGTGCTGGTTATTGAGTGCAATACTATTATGTCTGTTTGTGCTATTTTCTGACTCTGTCTTGAGCTTGAGCATTTTCCTTGTATTTATCTTGTCATTTTATCTGGGTTTTTAGCCATGGTTATATAGCATGCTCCTTGTATTTTAGTCTGTGTTACATTAGTCGGTTTTAGGATTATGTTTGTTCGTTCTGCTCTGTCTGTGTTCACACTGTGTCTGAGTCTAGCTTGTACTCTATGCTCTGTATGTTATATTCCTGTTTGGTATTCTGAAGTCTATTCAGACTCATCCGGTTCTAGTCTACTGTTTCATGTATTATATTTCTGTTTCCTAATGGGTGAGCATTTTGTCCACACGGTGGAGTGTGTCCGCTGGCCAGTAGCCGATTTTGCTTTATTATCAATGGCTACTCCTATTGTGGAGTGTGGTGTCCAGATTGTTTGTTCTGTGTCCCAGTGTCTTATGTTTCTTTATCAGTTTGCTAGTTTATATTCTGCCCTGTTAATATTTGTATTCTGTCTGGTATATCTCGTTGTCTAGTAGTTTTCTGTTTCTGTTCTGGCCTGTGACCAACTATGTATATTATGTGTTTTTACGCCACTGCACTTTAGCACAGGAAGGGACCGGCGCCCATTTGTTATCCATTGTTTAGGATGAATGAGCAAGTAGGCAGGGGAGATGTTTTAGGGTCAGTTTAGGGCTCACTCTACCTGTCCCCCCAGTCGGTCATGACAGAGAGCATTAGCATACAGTATTAGCTTTTAGGAACAATCCAAGAGAAAAAGTCCAGTAAGTGAGGGTGGACTAGTACACCTAATAGGACAGGAGAGGTATGACAGGAGAAAGCACAGAGGAGTACTAACAGATGGGAGAGAGCACAGAGGAGTGTTAGCCCACCCACACATACTGGACTTTGTCCGTGCCTGTGCTTCAGCTTGGACAAAGCCATGATTTTATAAGCCATGATTTCTATAAAAATAAAATAAAATATTATTATGAAGTATATTAGAAAGGTTAATGTTTTTATGTACAACGTATAAAAAGTTTTTGCATGTGACAGTACCCATTTAGTTAGTTATATAGTATTTTCAATGAAAGTTAAGAGATTTTACCTATTTCACAACAAGGACTTGGACCAGAACTGCGGGGACACTTGTTTGGGACAATATTTTATTCTCCTGTTGGACAGTATGAACGCCTAAACATTAATTATTGGGGTTAGTTTGGAGCAGTGCTTTATTAGGTAGTGACATTATCTCCTAAGGAAAAGAGCATTAGAAAATAGAGTGGCTGCTGCAACTATGTGAGTAACTCCTTTCCAGAGCAGGCTGATGTTGGTGGGTAGTACCCAGAGGACTCACTGTGGCACTGAAGAATTGGCAAAGGCCAGCAATCCTTAGTGCCAATGAGATAAAGCGTAAAAAGAAAATTGCAAATATTACCGTATATACTCGAGTATAAGCCGAGTTTTTCAGCACGATTTTTCGTGCTGAAAACACCCCCCTCGGCTTATACTCGAGTGAACTCCCCCACCCGCAGTGGTCTTCAACCTGCGGACTTCCAGAGGTTTCAAAACTACAACTCCCAGCAAGCCAGGGCAGCCATCGGCTGTCCGGGCTTGCTGGGAGTTGTAGTTTTGAAACCTCCGGAGGTCCGCAGGTTGAAGACCACTGCGGCCTTCAACATCATCCAGCCCCCTCTCACCCCCTTTAGTTCTGAGTACTCACCTCCGCTCGGCGCTGGTCCGGTCCTGCAGGGCTGTCCGGTGAGGAGGTGGTCCGGTGGGATAGTGGTTCCGGGCTGCTATCTTCACCGGGGAGGCCTCTTCTAAGCGCTTCGGGCCCGGCCTCAGAATAGTCACGTTGCCTTGACAACGACGCAGATGCGTCGTTGTCAAGGCAACGGCTCTATTCCGGGCCGGAAGCGCGGAGAAGAGGCGCCCCCGGTGAAGATAGCAGCCCGGACCACCTCCTCACCGGACCACCTCCTTACCGGACAGCCCTGCAGGACCGGACCAGCGCCGAGCGGAGGTGAGTACTCAGAACTAAAGGGGGTGAGAGGGGGCTGGATGATGTTGAAGGCCGCAGTGGTCTTCAACCTGCGGACCTCCGGAGGTTTCAAAACTACAACTCCCAGCAAGCCCGGACAGCCGATGGCTGCCCGGGCTTGCTGGGAGTTGTAGTTTTGAAACCTCTGGAGGTCCGCATGTTGAAGGCCGCAGTGGTCTTCAACCTGCGGACCTCCGGAGGTTTCAAAACTACAACTCCCAGCAAGCCCGGACAGCCGATGGCTGCCCGGGCTTGCTGGGAGTTGTAGTTTTGAAACCTCTGGAGGTCCGCAGGTTGAAGACCACTGAGGGCGAATGATGAGAAGAGGATGATGAAGGGGGGGGGGGTGTGGGGATGATGAAGGGGGGTGGGGATGATGAAGGGGGGGGGTGTGGGATGATTACAAGGGGATGATGAAGGGGGGATGTGTGGGATGATAAGGGGATGTGTGGGATGATGACAAGGGGATGATGAAGGGTGGATGTGTGGGATGATAAGGGGATGTGTGGGATGATGACAAGGGGATGATGAAGGGGGGATGTGTGGGATAAGGGGATGTGTGGGATGATGACAAGGGGATGATGAAGGGGGGATGTGTGGGATGATGACAAGGGGATGATGAAGGGGGGATGTGTGGGATGATAAGGGGATGTGTGGGATGATGACAAGGGGATGATGAAGGGGGGATGTGTGGGATGATAAGGGGATGTGTGGGATGATGACAAGGGGATGATGAAGGGGGGATGTGTGGGATGATGACAAGGGGATGATGAGGATGTTAATGACGGGTCTGGATGATGACAGGGGGGGATGAGGTATTTCCCACCCTAGGCTTATACTCGAGTCAATAACTTTTCCTGGGATTTTGGGTTGAAATTAGGGGTCTCGGCTTATACTCGGGTCGGCTTATACTCGAGCATATACGGTAGTTTAGCTACATATAAGTACTGTTCAACAACAACCACCAAGTGCATGCAATCACCAAGGATGACCAGGAATCAAAAGCCTACCTGCACCACATGTATTGTAACCATCAAGCCTGTTATACACTCTATTTAAAATTGTAACCATCAAACATGTTATAAGCTATGTTGCAAATTGTAACTATCTAGCTTAATGTGCCATTTTGTGCATGTGCAACTGTGAAAACTTTACTGCCTTCTTGTGAAGACAAATTCAGGTGTAGGTCTTAGTGGATAATGTTTCTTCTTGTAGAGAACACTAGTTGACTAACACTAGAGTACTAGAGGCCAGGCAGTAGGGAAATTACTTCTCAAAAAAAAAAATAGCTGGCTCTCTAGAACCCCTTATTGTATGTAACTACCCTGTAAAGCAATGTACAATCCATAAAAGAGCCTAAAAACATGAATATAGATTATGAACCAACCTTTATGCAGATATGTGTTTTTGAGTTCTTGCTTATTCCAAACATTTACTACTCTTTCATGAAAAATAACAATTTCAGACATCGCTTCTGATCTAATCTTAGATTGCGCACCCTTTTTCTTGTGTTTAATATTTATTCAAAAAAACATTTAACATATTTAAGTTGGCACTGTCATTTGCAAAAACTTTTTAGATAATGTAGAGAATAACATATGTATATTTGTAATATACATTGGTTAAAAAAAATGTAACTATTTTTGGGTGATAAAATGCTGTCTTGTCCCTGCAGCTATTGCCTTTATGTCTCTATGCAGAGACAAAATACAGGAAGTAAGGGCGGGACAAGCAGGGCTCTGTGCATTGAAGCTCTGTGACACACCCCTGGCTCACGCAGCAGGATGATTGACAGGCTAGGAGCCTGCACAGAGCCCAGCTTGTCCTACCCACACTACCTGTATTTTGTCTCTGCACAGAGACACACAGGCAATAGCTTCAAGGACAAAACAGCATTTTCCCCCCAAAAAATATAAATACTTTTTAACCAATGTATATTACAAAAATACATACAGTATAATGTTATTCTATACAGTATAGAAAAAGCTTTTCCTAATGACAGGTATGCTTTAAAAGATACAACAATAGCTCCCCTCCTCCTCTCTTTCTTTGAGGCTATTCATATAAGTAATATAAGGATCTGGTAGTAGGTTTTTGTGCTTGAGACCTACCAACATTGTTGTAGCCTATCTTTGTACTGTGTTAGTATTTTATACTAGACGAGGCCTGCAGAACTGAATACAATAGCATTTCAATTAACTTAACTCATTTAATGTAAAATTCTAGCTATGACCAACAAAAAACCAATGCCACCCCCCCAAAAAAACAACAATCTCATATGCCATTTCTAAACAAATGTAATCTATTACAATATTGTAGCACACCAAGAAGTCAGTGGATTGCATTTTCTGACAAATCAAATTAAGCTTTTAGATTCACCTTACATGACTTGAACAGTAGACATCTTAAGACATGCTGTAGTAGTAAAATGCAAAATACAATCAATATTTACACTTACTATTCAAGCAATAGTACTTTGCTCACCAATTTACTTTGAGGGAATCAATAATTATTATCTGTATATAGTTGTAAATGCACATATGATAAAACAAGACTATAAATGCTGAATACAAAGTGCATGGGGACATTGGGAAATACAAAGTGCATGGGGACATTGGGAAGGCATATCTATGTGAAACCTTCAGTCTTATTAATATTCCTTACACTAAAATTAATGAATAGGGGATGTCAATGGTTGTTATAGTTGAATTGTAGAGATGGCTGATAAGCAGGACTCTCAATCTCACAGCCTGCTGGCCAATTGAGGCCCGTGGGATGATATTTTGCAGCCCTCTACTTGACAGCAAAGTTTAGCATTAATTTGGCCTGAATCAGGGCCAGGCTAGCAGGTTGGGTACTTGGGAACTCAGACACTGCTAACCCCAGAACACACTAGCCCACCCCCGCCCCTATGTTACTCAGGTAACTTTAACCGCACAGGGGTATGCTGGGCACTGTAGTTAGTAACTGTAACTCCCAGCATTCCTTGATACAGCATATTACTCTTTTTTGTGGAATACTTGATGCTGCCAAGCCTTACCCAGCCTCTACTTCCAGTGGCCCCTAGATAATGTGAGTTTGAAACCCCTGCTATTAAGTATACTGTGCCCTACAATGTTATTTTCTTAGACTTAACAATGTGTGTGTGTATAGGTTTCTATTTTACCAGACCAGAATAAAAGTTACATTTAACTACCCGACATTGCACTATAAAAATGTATGCTGTTTTTGGGAAGAAAGTATTTTAACAAAATTTGAGTAAATCAAGTATATAGATTTATTAAATAAAACAGTATAATATATAACCTATGCTAATATTAAGACATATTTTCAAGGGCTAGACAAAAGTTTTCCTTTGTACCAGTAAAGAAGACTTACACCATAAGAAACTGAAGTCTGCATTTAAGTGTCTTTAACAGCATTTCCAAGATGCACGATAGATAGATGTAGAAAATCTTTTGTCAACCCCAGGATTTATATACAGTACCTGTTACTTACAATTATGTTTTTTTCAGTACTCACCATCACCCTACTAGGAATACAACATTTTGTTGAAATGCAGACTCCTTTCTCATGATTAGAAAATGTGCAGATAATCTTAAGTACTTATTTATTAATGTTATTAATTATCATAACCTAAGCAAAGATTTTATAGGGACCAGGAAGAGTATCCATTTGTATGTGTTCTAAACTGAGGATCATTTCTAAACCTTTCCAAAAACGTATTGAGCATACTGCATATAGAACTTTAAATAAGATTTCACTCCGTCAACGTTTGTGCCTCAGCTATTTCAATTCTATTTGCTACCATGTAAATAACATTGGTTTCTTAAGTAAACGACTCATTCTGCTATGCCAGTACAAGTATTTTTTCCCATGGGATCTTTCATTTGTGAAGCACCAGCTGGTGCTGAGAAGTTTGTAGAAGGAAGTCACATCTAGACAATGAATAGTAAAGTCTATAAATCTATTTATTTAAAAAAAAAAATACTAAAGGTTTGTAAAACATATAGAAACACAATTGCAATATGTGTGACATAAAGCATTTCTGTATATTAGCACAAATGTCTTTCTGAATTATTAAACCCCATTGTGAGAGAATGTTGATACACTTGGGGAGATTTACTAATAAAAAGTTTGTCACAAGCCTCACTTTTACTGACCTATTCTGGGTGACCTATTCTGTCTCCATTTTCACAATGAGGCATTTAGGTGCCAAATTCAAAATTAACCCCTAACGACCATGGACGTGTATACACTTCCTTGTGCCGTTAATTGGGTATGGTATGCTCCCAACTCGAGCCCCAGCCATACCGGCCGGTCCTCAGCTGATTCCTGCAGCTGAGGGTCGGTGTTAATAGCCGACATGCGGTGACCGCCATGTAAACCGACAGTAAACACTCCCTGGTGGTCCAGTGGGGTGGATCGCCTACCGCAGCACTTTTATAAATCTTTATTTAATGTACAAATTTACAAAAATCTCAAAAACAGAAACACAATTCATATACAACCACATCTTTACTCCAATATCCCCTACCCTGTTACCCTCCCCCTTCCTACAAACAATAATCAATCTAGATTCAATCTAGGCAGGGAGTTAGGAGGCTAGAACCAACAATATTCCATCAAAGTTTTACCTAATACCCCCCTATATTTATAAACATTAATCTTAACCTTTAATTTACCACTATCTCCAGCCCCCTAAATCCCCGCCCCTTCACATAAAATAAATAAATAAGCACATTTTTCCTATAACTCTCTCTCTCCTCAACTCCTTCCATTCTCTGCATACTATTATACCATTAGATGCTACTGGGACAAGTAGGGGATATCCATTTTTTTACAATCAAAAGATGGGCATAGAATAACATTCTCATTCATCCTAATTTCATTTTCTTACTTGTGTTTAACCAGGCATCATCTCCCAGAACTACCGTCCTAGGGGAGAGCTCCATACTTACACCAGTAATTTCTCCAATTTTACTAACTATTACTTTCCAATATTCAACAATCTCAAGACAACTCCAAATTATATGTAAATGTCATGCTTTGTTCTTTTTTGCACCTATTACATCAAATATCCTTCCTTAATCCCATTTTCTCAACAACAACAAAAAGGCCTATAATAAAGTCTATACACAATATTAAATTGTATCATCTTGTGGTTCATATTAGGTTATACATAATTAATATTCTTCATTGTTGCATCCCACCCTTCCTCTTCTATGTCACCAATCTCCTCTTGTCATTGTTGGGTACATCTGTGTACTAATTTGTTCTTATGTATCTTAGCTATGGCTGTATAGACATATGAAATATGTTCTTTGTTATATTACCACTCATAAGTTTATTCAAAATTTCCAAGTACACCACCTGTATATTTCCCCCTTTACTAATAAACTTCATGAAGGGGCTTCTTATACTATTATATTCCAACCAACCGCCCTCCTTTAAGCTAAATTCTTCTTTCAATATTATCCATTCCTTGAATTTACCTTTTTCCCAAACATCTTTTATTCTGACACAACCTTTATTTTTAAACAATTTACTTTTTCCCAATTTATTCATCTCTGATATATTTCTATTATCCAACACCAGTGCCACATCCAATACCCCTGTACAGTAATCTCTTTCCTAAACATCCTCCATGTTTTGACCAGATTTTTAGCCATCATAATTTTCTTCCATTTCTCCTCCTCCAACTTCGCGGACTTCAATAATTGGAAAATATCCCAAAATTCCCCATTAAAATTAGGCAGCAAGAATTCAAAAAAGGCAAATTTCTTCCACTCAATCAAAAAATAAATCTGCTCCACCAGAAAGTACCTAAATATATCCGGGAACGCTATTTCACCCTTACCCTTAATCTGACATAGGTACTCCAAATTGATTCTTACTCTTTTCCTGCCCCAAATTAATGAGTTAAATATTGAGATAATTTTCCTAAACAGTTTAGTCTCACACCAAGATGGGGCTGATCCAAATACATACAAGATCTTTGGCAACATTACTGATTTAACCAGAGTTATTCTGTCTGCTTTAAATAGATTAAAATCATGCCATATATTTGCTTTCTTTTCCATTTCCTTTATTATTTTTATGATATTTATCTGATGATAATCCCCTATCTCTTTTGACAGGTATATCCCCAAATATTTAAACTTTTCTCCTTTTTTATCACTTTTATTCCAAATGTCTGTCCTATATCTTCTCCTAACAGCATAATGACTGACTGACCAATTAATCATTAGTTCAGAGAAACTACCATATCTACTTATTATTTCCATTACTTTTTTATGGTCCTCCAAGAACATCAGAATATCATCTGCATACAATGTCATTTTGTCCCCTCTCTTCCCCGCTCCAAATCTCGTTATCAAAGGGTCATCTCTAATAATACTAGCCAATGGCTCTATGACCATTGCAAATAGCAGGGGAGAGAGGGGACAACCTTGTCCTGTTCCTCTAAACAACTTGAAACCTCTCGATTTCCTACCATCTATAATTATCCTTGCCGTGGCCCCTGAATACATCAATTTTATCATCCTTATCAATTCTCTACCCTTCCCATATTTTGCCAAAACTCCCCAAAGGAAATCCCGAAATCCCACGCGACCCTGTTAAATGCTTTGACTGCATCAAGAAACAGGATGGAGTGGGACCCCCCCTATCACCTAACTGTATATTCTAGCTATGATTTTAATATCACTTTTAATATCAGTGTTTAACAATGAAATAGGTCTTTATGATTTTATTTCCTCCTCCTTCTTATCGTTTTAACAACAATATTATATTCACCTCACAAATTGATTTCGGCAATATTCCACCTTTCAATTAACTCCTTCCTTATTAAAAGTTTAACCTATTAAGGACGGAGCGTTTTTCTGTTTTTGCACTTTCGTTTTTCTTCCTTACCTTTTAAAAATCATAACCCTTTCAATTTTGCACCTAAAAATCCATATGATGGCTTATTTTTTGCGCCACCAATTCTACTTTGTAATGACATCAGTCATTTTACCCAAAGATCTACAGCGAAATGGAAAAAAAAATCATTGTGCGACAAAATGGAAGAAAAAATGCCATTTTGTAACTTTTGGGGGCTTTCGTTTTTACGCAGTACATTTTTCAGTAAAAATGACACCTTTATTCTGTAGGTCCATACGGTTAAAATAATACCCTACTTATATTGGTTTGAATTTGTCGTACTTCTGAAAATAATCATACCTATATGCAGGAAAATTTATACGTTTACAATTGTCCTCTTCTGACCCCTATACATTTTTTATTTTTCCACGTACAGGGCGGTATGAGGACTCATTTTTGCGCCATGATCTGACTTTTTGATCGCTTTTTATTCATTTTTTTATGGTATAAAAAGTGACCAAAATACGCTATTTTGGACTTTGGATTTTTTTGCGCGTACGCCATTGACCATGCGGTTTAATTATCTATATATTTTTATAGTTTGGACATTTCCGCACCAGTCGATACCACATATGTTTATTTTTATTTTATTTACACAGTTTTTTTTTATGGGAAAAGGGGGGTGATTCAAACTTTTATTAGGGAAAGGGTTAAATGATCTTTATGAACTTTTTTTTTTTACTTTTTTTTTTGCAATGTTATAGCTCCCATAGGGGGCTATAACATGCAGTACATGCAGTTTTTTTTTTAAACTTTTTTTTGCAATGTTATAGCTCCCATAGAGGCTATAACATGCAGTACATGCAGTTTTATTTTTTTAACTTTTTTTTTTTGCAATGTTATAGCTCCCATAGGGGGCTATAGCATGCAGTACATTGGTTCAATACACTGATCACTGCCATTGCATTAAATGGCAGGGATCAGTGTTATCGGCTGGATTTCAGGCATGGAGCAATCAATCGACGATCGGATGCGCAGGAGACAGGTGATGGGACCTCCTGCTATGTCCTAGCTGATCTGGACATCGCGATTTTATTGCGATGGTCCCGATCAGCCCGATTGAGCCGGGATGCTTTTACTTTCACTTTTAGACGCATCAACTTTGATCGCCGCGTCTGAAGAGTTAATGCCGGACATCAGCTCGATCGGTGATGTCCGGCATTAGCGTGGTTCCTGGTTGCTTATAGCAACCGAGACCCACCGAGTATGATGTGCGCTCACCTCGTGAGAGCGCATTATATATGGGAACGTGCATATGGACATTCATAAACGTCCATATGCACTAGGGGGTTAAAACACCCCCCTTTTTCCAAATTCCATTTAAAAATTATAAAAACATAATAAAAATGAACATTTGATATGGCGCGACTGTAAATGTGCTAACTATAAAAATATAATGTTAATTAAACCGCACGGTCAATTGCGTGTAAGTAAAAAAAAATACCAAAGTCCAAAATGGCATATTTTTGGTCACTTTGTATACACAAATTTTGTATTCAAAAGTGATCAAAAGGTCCCATCAAAACAAAAATTGCACCGTTGAAAACTTCAGATGATAGCGCAAAAAATTAGCCACACACCGCCCTGTATATGGATACATAAAAAAGTTATAGGGGCCAGAAGAAGAAATTTTTAACCTAATGTTCATGCATCAAACCTATATAAGAAGGGTATCATTTTAATTGTATGGACCTACAGAATAAAGATAATGTGTTATCTTTGTTATGTGCGTAGACACTAAAGCCCCCTAAATTACAAAATGCTGTTTTTTTGGCCCTCATATGAGTTTGTAGGTGGAAAATTGAAAGCATTATGATTTTTAAAAGGTGAGGAAGAAAAAAAACGAGCAAAAATGAAAAACCTGTGGTCCTTAAGGGTTAAAGGGTACTCTGGTGGAAATCAATTTTTTTCAAATCAACTGGTGCCAGAAATGTAAACAGATTTGTAAGTAAAATTCGAGTAGAATACAGACATAGCGCACATCTACAATCTTGTATAATGATCTGATTGCTTCTCAGCACAATATCAAAAACTAACAGGTTGTTAGTATACATTTTTGATCAAAAAGTACAAGCCCACTCGCCACGTCAAGGCCACCTATTCAGAGTGGGTCCCTAACATCCCTAGCATAAAATGGTGTAGCACCGAGCGGCGACCACCACCGCCGCGACACAGATGCCCACGGAGGGGGGGGGGGAGCGACCCACTGGCAGAGCGGCCCCAATGCCTCTCAAACCAGTCTATGGGCCGCACCTGCCCGCAGACACAGCGCCACGGCAGCAACGGACGCCGCCCCGCACCACACCAGTGTGAACAAGGTGTAAAGGCTCACTTACCTTGCTCTCCCAGTCAGACTGGGAGGCTGCTAGGAGTGAAATGGCCCTAGTGTGGCTAATTACCACCTATATAGGTTTGGGCTGAGGGGGTGGGGAAGAGTGCAGCACATGTTCAAAAAAAAAAAAAGAAAGAAAGGATAGAAATCACAATATGAATTCGAGTAGAATACAGACAGAGCGCACATCTACAATCTTGTATAATGATCTGATTGCTTCTCAGCACAATATCAAAAACTAACAGGTTGTTAGTATACATTTTTGATCAAAAAGTACAAGCCCACTCGCCACGTCAAGGCCACCTATTCAGGGTGGGTCCCTAACATCCCTAGCATAAAATGGCGTAGCACCAGCGGCGACCACCACCGCCGCGACACAGATGCCCACGGGGGGGGGGGGGAGCGACCCACTGGCAGAGCGGCCCCAATGCCTCTCAAACCAGTCTATGGGCCGCACCCGCCCGCAGACACAGCGCCACGGCAGCAACGGACGCCGCCCCGCACCACACCAGTGTGAACAAGGTGTAAAGGCTCACTTACCTTGCTCTCCCAGTCAGACTGGGAGGCTGCTAGGAGTGAAATGGCCCTAGTGTGGCTAATTACCACCTATATAGGTTTGGGCTGAGGGGGTGGGGAAGAGTGCAGCACATGTTAAAAAAAAAAAAGAAAGAAAGAAAGGATAGAAATCACAATATGAATTCGAGTAGAATACAGACATAGCGCACATCTACAATCTTGTATAATGATCTGATTGCTTCTCAGCACAATATCAAAAACTAACAGGTTGTTAGTATACATTTTTGATCAAAAAGTACAAGCCCACTCGCCACGTCAAGGCCACCTTGTAAGTTACTTCTATTAAAAAATCTTAACCCTTCTAGTACTTATCAGCTGCTGTATACTCCAGATGAAGTTGAGTAGTTCCTTTCAGTCTGACCACAGTGCTCTCTGCTGCCACCTATGTCCATGTCAGGAACTGTCCGGAGCAGGAGAGGTTTGCTATGGGGATTTGCTCCTACTCTGATTAGCTCCTGATACAGACAGTGGTGTCAGCAGAGAGCAATGTGATCAGATTGAAAAGAGCTACTCAACTTACTCTGTAGTACACAGCAGCTGATAATTACTGGAAAGATTAAGATTTTTTAATAGAAGTCATTTACAAATCTGTTTAACATTCTAGAACCAGTTGATTAAAAAATATATATATATTCCAACGGAATTCTCCTTTATGCTAAATCAGAAAAATAACACAAATTTTTATGCACAGTCATTTGTCATAAAAACATTGGATGTACACATCAACAGATTTTTGAAGAAAAACCTTGGGTAGATGCCCCCATTAGACAGGTCTTCCAGATAAAGTAGATGCCTCCATAAGGTCCTCCCATTAGATAGATACTGCCATTAGGTAGTTGCCCCCATTAGACAGGCCCTCCCAATAGGTAGATGGCCCCATTAGACAGGTTTCACCCTTCATTAGGTCCTCCAAAAATTCTAAAAAATGTATCTAACCTTTTCCACATTCCGACACCAAGGCAGGGCCAACATGTTTTATTTCTATAGGAGGCTCAGAGAAGTGCAGTACTGTAATAATGGGATTCCATGTGGCTCACACCAGAAGTACATATTGTACAGGAGCAGGAGCAGGGAACTGATCAGTCATGACAGTCCAAGGCCTGCACTAGGGCTCTGTGACTGCGACGAGTTATCTGCTTTTACAGCCTTCCAAAGGCAGGTTGTACTAGCAGATCACAGATTTAATTGATTAATTTTATACTTTAATATTGCATTCATCTGTATCAATGCCTGAGCAATTGCTCATTAAAGGACTAAAAAAGTTTGAAAAAAGTAAACGAAAAAATATACATATTTGTTATTGATCTGTGTGGTGGACCACCGGTGTATGGCAGGACCACAGTGTAGTGATGAAGGTGGTGGGGATAGATGTTATTAACCTCTGGGGCAGGAAGTTATTAACCCCTAGTGTTCGTGACACCAGAGTGGTTTTTGGTACCGGAACCACACGAACGGTATCCAATGGCTAGTTAGGAAAGGAGAGTCCACAACCAGTTATGGTTTATTGGAGGCTTTACTGTGTTCAGGCAGATGGAATTATCTTTACAGCTAGGCCAGATTCCCAGAGAGGTTGCCAGGAACACAGAAGGACCTCACAGCTTTCTGGGACCAATTATACTTGTAATAGAGCTAGGAATAAGAAACAGTGAAGGATGGGCACAACACACATGTAAAATAGTCTTGATTCAGCACAAGTAGCAGGAAACACGGTGAACAAACTGAGTCTATGGGGGTGCTAGACAATAGCAGAACCAACAATTCCACAGAATAATCCAAAGGAGGAAAAAAGCATGTCTGCACTCACCATATAAAACATGAAAAATCTGGACTTTATTGAAGCAATGTCCATATACAGAGCATATTCGGATAAATAGGAAGCAATGTCCATAAACAGAACAAGCTCACCCAAGTGCAGGGAGGGAAGGCAGCTACCAGCCAGTAGCCGGAGCATATCAGAAGAACGACTGCGTGGTTTTGCATCAGTGATGCATCATCCGGTTCCTGATCCATTGGATTACTAACCAGGTATATTTGGGAAAAGGGGGAGGAGTGACCCTTCACCCAACATGAATACATAGCGTGAAAAATATACATATATGATAAAACCAATAGAGATCAAAGCAATTATCCTGCTATTTCATAGAAAAGAGCTAAAATCGTTCCTTTCATTCAAATTTAAAGGGCCCAGTGCTTTTAGTTTCATAATCCACTTTGCTTCACCTATTTTTGTTCCTAAAGAATACAGGTGTTCTCGAAATCTAACATTAAGATTTCTTTCTGTTTTGCCCACATAAAAAGGACCGCAAGGGCAGATCAAACAATAAACTATAAGATTGGATCTACAAGAGATAAATTGATTAATTTTAATCATGCAACTGCCTGGTTGAATGTACCTTTTTTTGAGGATATACTTACAATAATTACGGTGCCCACATGGAAAATTGCCGAGTGGTGTATTTTTTATGAGCCAGTTGGATTGGGTGAATAGTTTCTTTTTTTCTAAAAGTTGCTATAGGTCTATTTTTAGCTATATCATTAATTAACGGATCTTGTTTTAACATGAACCAATTACGTTATATGCATTAATTCAAAGATTGCAAGATAGTTATTTGCTGTAATTCATGACACAGGTGATCCCATTGGGGTGTCATGTGTTTGTTTGTACCAAGTGTTCCCATAAACAAATGTGCTGTTACTAAGAGCAAATAACAGTGCTTCTGCAACAAAATCGATAAATTGAATGTCCCATCGTCGCAGGGATCGGGTCAGTGACCAAGGCACTTTTGAGCTATCTAGAGTGGCTCATTTCTCCTCTCCTCCCAGTATTATGTCATTTGTTAGAGATACCAGTGATCTTCTGAGCAATTTGGATGAGGTAATTTGGCATGAGTCTTATGCCTCAGTTTTCTTAGATGTCGAGGCTCTTTACACCCGCATAGTCCAGTTGACCATGCATATAACAACTGGACTATGCATTTTACAGTTAACTATACACAACATGACATTATGACTATGTATATAACATACTATGCAAGACTAGACCATATACTAGACACTGTATGCATTACTAGACTTAGAACTGTAAACTTAGACATTTTTGGATTGGGTTGCCTGAGGCTCTCTGCCCAATGCCTTTGCTACTGAGGTCCCTTGGAATTTAAAACACATCTCCCCACAACACTTTTATCAGTTTTTTCTAGACATTTTATGCTAGATTACTGACACAGATAACATTATCACATTACTGTTACCTTGTATTGACTACGTGCATTTAGGTGAGTATCAGGAGTACTTTCTGGCCAGGAAAGTATCCTGCGCACAAGCATAGTGATATATGACATTAGCTACATTTGACATACGACAACAAGTAGATTGTGAAATTTTGAGGGCTAGAGTACTACTGTATGTGACTTTGTGGTTTATTACTTATGTGTACATTAAGTGCAATGGTTATGTGTACTTTTAGTCTTAGTATCTGGCGGATATCTGTCCCTGCGTGGGCCGTTGGCATCTACTCAGCACCATCTCTTGGGACTCAGGAACAGCAACCTCTTCAGGAGCTCTTAACTCAGCTGAACTTGCTATAGGTTCCCCCCTTTCAGCAGCCGAAGTAGGTTGTATCTCTGGACTAGCAGGACTTGGACTTGGGGGTTCGGACATGAATGAGGCAGGTGGTCTGGAGACTGGAGTATATTCTTGCGCACACGGTGACAGAACTTGAGCCAGTGTGGTGACTAAAGTTGGCTGCATGGGCCCACAGGTTGGCATTAAACCGAAGATCGCAGCTCGGCCATGACGGAACATGGGAACATCCATAGACGGGTGAATTCCCTCTCTGGGCACATTCTCCCTCGTAGGTTTGACTGGTGGTGAGGGAGGTATCGGGAGCACAGGCAAATCCTCCTTGTGACATGGTTAATACCCTGACTTCTGGATTTCATACACATCTGAGTCGGGATAGGGTTCTGCGGTCACCGTATAGGGCTCTATTTCCCAGATAGAGTCCAACTTGTGGGTCCTCGGGAACTTCCACAGCATGGCCTTGTCACCTATTTGGAGAGGTTTGGCAGAGGTATAACAGTTATAGTCTTGCTGCTGCCTCTTTTGAGCTTCACCAATCTTTCTGTTGACAATCTCTTTTGCTTCCTGGATCCTCCTTTGGTGGTCAGAGACCCATTCCATAGAAGCTTATGGAGAGTTATTGAATGGAGCTTGGAGTCCAAACTTGCGATTTTTTGGTAGTTGACCATGTTGGCCCATCATCAAGAAGACTGGGGTGTATCCAGTGGAACAGTGCACTGTGTTGTTATAAATCTCCGATAGTTTGGGTAACAACCAGGGCCACTCTTTGTGTCTGGACACAGACACTGCTTGAAGCATGTGAATGAAGACTTCATTGATTCTTTCACAGAGCTTGTTCCCTTGAGAGTGATAAGCAGTTGTCCTGAGTTTCTTGCAGGCATGAAATTGACACAGCTCTTGGAAGAGTTGGGCCTCAAAGGCCATTCCTCGGTCAGTGAGGACAGACTCTGGACATCCGAGGATTTGTACCCAATGGAAGTAGAACATCTGGGCTGTGGTCTTGGCGGTAAGATCTTTGACTGGTTAGAGCATAAGAGTACCCGTACCATGTAGTAGACAACTTGACATGATCAAGTGTGACCAACTGGTTAGGCCTTTCACATGGAATGGAGGGGTGCTCTGGCATCCCTATGCCTGTTCTTGGTGATGTTGCAGACAGCACACTCACTGCATCATTTCTCAATGTTGCTCTGCATCCCAATCCAGAAAAACCATCATCAGACCGTGTGTCTTTTGGACTCCGAAGTGTCCTGACTGGTCATGGTAGGCATTGAGGACCATTGCTGCATCCCTTTGGGTTCACCAGGATCTGATGAAGTCGATCACTTGAAAATGGATCCAAAGAGTTTCGGTACAGCAGTCCCTTGTGCAAGAACAGTCCCTTTCTTTGTTGCCACAGTCACTTCAACTCGTAGTCGCTCTGAGCTCGACATAGACAGGTTGGCTTTTTCACTAGAAGGTAATCCAACAGATTCCCCATGACTCGACTTTCATCCTCAAGAGTCCTCCAGGTGTATAAATCTTCCTGGACTATCTTGGACCTTCGAGGGTAGTTGCAGTATTCTGACTCACGAATCTCTGGTAGAATGGGGATATCTCCACGTCTTCCCACTTGCCGCTTCTGTACTTGATAGTGAAGTCATAATTGGCCAACCTTGAAGTCCACCGCTGCTCAATGGCAACCAGTTTGGCGGTGTTCAGGTGGGCCAACTGATTATTATCCGTATAGACAGTGAATGATGTGGCAGCCAGGTAATCTTTAAACTTCTCAGTCACAGCACATACGCATACGAGGGCAAGGAGTTCCAGCTTGAAGGAACTGTAATTGGCATTGTTATTTTCTGCTCCAGTCAGATTACAACTGGCATAGGCTATCACCCTCTCTTGTCCTTCCTGGATTTTGGATAGGACCCCCCCCAAACCTTCAAAGCTGGCATCAGTGTACAGCCGGGACAGCTGAGTGTAATCGGGATATGCCAGGATGGGTGGTTCTGTCAACAGGTGTTTCAGGGCTTGGAAGGCTGTCTCGTGCTCCTTGGTCCAGTCCAGATGTAGCCTCCCACTATAGTTCTCCTTCCCTGTATCCCACAGGAGGGCTGTGAGGGGTTCTGCAATCTGGGCAAAGTGAGGAATGAAGCAGCGGTAGTAGCCGGCTAATCCCAGGAAGCTCCTGATGTCTATCACTGTGCGCGGAATAGGCCAGTTCTTAACAATTTCTACCTTATCTGGATTAGGCTGGACTCCCTCAGTGCTGACAACATGACCTAGGTAGTGTAATGAGGTTTAAGCAGGTGGCACTTGGACGGCTTGATCTTCAATCCATGTTTGATCAACACTTGGAAGACGTCTGATAGATGACCAAGGTGTTCTTGATAGGATTTAGAGTATACAATGACATTACCGAGGTACAGCAGGATACTCTGGAAGTTTAAATGGCCCAAGCATCGCTCCATCAGCCGCTGGACAGTAGCAGGGGCATTGCACAGCCCGAACTGAATGCTCTTGAACGCAATCAGTCCCATGGAGGTAAGAAAAGCTGTTTTATTTCGGTCTTCTACAGCCATAGAAACTTGCAATACCCCCTGGGTAAGTCCAAGGTGGAGAAGTACGCTGCCGACCCAAGAGTGGTGAGTGATTCCTCGATTCTTGTAAGAGGATAAGTGTCCTTATGGGTGATGTAATTCAGTTTCCTATAGTCGACACAGAAATGGATGGTCCCATCTTTCTTTTTGACCAGAACAAGGGGTGCCGCCCAGGGACTCTGACTTTCCTGAATAACGTCGGCGTCCTTTATCGACTAACATCTTCTTGACAGTTTGGTACATCCCTGGTGTGACCGGACAGTGTCTCTTTTTGATAGGATGTAGTCGCCTGTCAAAATCTGATGCTGGATCATGAATTTTGCAGACCCCTTATCAGACACATCAGTTACAATCACATGTTTTCCCACTTGAATGGTGGGCTCCCAATATCCATGCCTGGTTATTGGTTTCCTGTTACCTGCCACTACCCTGAAATCAACATTGTCAGGTTCACACACCAAATTAGCATTCCAGTACTTGTAAAAAAAACATCTTTGGTTATAGTAGACACTTGTGACCCTGTATCTATTAACATCTCCAACTGTACACCTTCTACAATGTCTTTTACTTAGGGGCAGGGGGCAACATAAAGGGATAGTCCTGACTTAGGGCATTCTGGAGTTGTGACTGCTGGCGGTTTTCCTGGGGTCCGGTTCTCGACCCCAGGGGGAATTCCGTTTAAACCCTAGCGGTGCATTGTCCAGTGTCCAGACTTGTTACAGTGAGTACAGAAGGGTTTATTACTCCTAGAATACCTAGCGGGTGAAGGAACACAGTAACTGGGATTTTATGGGGCAGTAGTAGAGGGGGTTTCTCTAGGCAAGGATTGCTCACGCGAGAGTGGAGCAGGCAGGGTGGCGAGCTCCCTGATAACCTTAGTTAATTGTGCAAGGTCTTCTTTAACCACTTAACGACCACGGACGTAAATGTACGTCCTGGTTTGGCGGTACTTCGCGCACCAGAACGTACAATTATGTCCTGTGTATGACCACGAGCATCGAAGCGGTGCTCGTGTCATACACGGCAGGTTTCAGCTGCTATCAGCATCCGGGGACCCGCCGGTAATGGCCGACATCCGCGATCGCTTATGTCCGCCATTAACCCCTCAGATACTGTGATCAGTACATATCACGGCATCTGCGGCATCTGCCGCGGTGATCCAAACATCTGTAATGGCGGACGGAGGTTCCCTCACCTGCCTCCGTCCATCTCCCGGCATCTCCTGCTCTGGTCTGAGATCCAGCAGATCAGAGCAGGAGATGGCCGATAACACTAATCAGTGCTATGCCCTATGCATAGCACTGAACAGTATTAACAATCAAATGATTGCTATAGATAGTTCCCTATGGGGAAATAAAAAGTGTAAAAAAAAAAGTTGAAAAATGTCCTCCCCCGATAAAAATGAAAATTGTCAGTTTTTCCCATTTTACCCCCAAAAAGCGTATTTTTTTAACAAACATATTTGGTATCACCGCATGCATAAATGTCCGAACTATAACAATATAATGTTAATGATCCCATATGGTGAACGGCGTAAATGTAAATAATAAAAACAAGTCCAAAAATGCTGCTTTTTTGTCACATTTGATTCCCAAAAAAATTCATGAAAAATGATCTAAAAGTTTTACATATGCAAATATGGTATGGATAAAAAGTACAGATGACAGCACAAAAAGTTAGCCTGAATACCGCCCTATATACGGAAAAATAAAAAAGTTATAGGTGGTAAAAATAGGGCAATTTTAGATTACTGATTTTTTAACCGGTACAAAAATATAAAAATATCTATCCATGGGTATAATTTTAATCGTATTGACCCACAGAATAAAGAACCCAATGTCATGCTGTCAACAGAATGTCATTTTTTCCATAAAGTATACAGTGTGAAAACGAAACCCTCCAAAATGTGCAACATAGTATTTTTCATTTAAATTTCCTCCCTAAATTTTTTTTTTTTTTGGGGGGGGGGGGGGGGGGTTTTGCCGTCCATTTTATGGTAAAATAAGAGGTCTCATTACAAAGTGCAATTGGTCATGCAAAAAACAAGCCATTATATAGGTCTGTAGATGGAAATAGAAGAGTTATGGATTTTAGAAGGTGAGAAGGAAAAAAAGGAAAACGCAAAAACAAAATTGGCCTGGTCCTTAAAGGGGTACTCCGGTTTAAATGAACTGGTGGCAGAAAGTTAAACATATTTGTAAATTACTTCCATTAAAAAATCTTAATCCTTCCTGTACTTATTATTTGCTGAATACTACAGAGGAAAATTATTTTCTTTTTGGAATGCTCTCTGATGACATCACAAGCACAGTTCTCTCTGCTGACGTTATTATAATAATAATAACGCTTTATTTATTGTTGTCCTTAGTGGGATTTGATCCCAAGTCCCCAGCACTGCATCTGTTATGCATGGTTGCTAAAATGGACAGAGACGTCAGCAGAGAGCACTGTGCTCATGATGTCATCAGTGTTCCAAAAAGAAAGGAATTTCCTCTGTAGCATTCAGCAGCTAATAAGTACTGGAAAGATTAAGATTTTTTTAATAGAAGTAATTTACAAATATGTTTAACTTTCTGCCACCAGTTGATTTAAAAGAAAAAAGGTTTTCACCGGAGTACCCCTTTAACCCCTTAAGGACTGAGCCCTTTTTCACCTTAAGGACCAGAGCATTTTTTGAACATCTGACCACTGTCACTTTAAACATTAATAACTCTGGGATGCTTTTACTTATCATTCTGATTCTGAGATAGTTTCTTCGTGACATATTCTACTTTGAGGATGCATTCCCACAGGGCGTATACGCAGCATATTTGACGCTGCGCAAAATTTATGGCAGCAGCGGGAAATACGCTGCGTATCCCTTGGTCACTATACACACAGGGCTTTCCGGCGGCAGCCCTATGTGTGTAGTGAGTTTTGGAGGCGGAGCCATATGCCGGCGTGTCTGTGACGCGCGGCTCCGCCTCCAAAACTCACTGCACACATAGGGCTGCCGCCGGAAAGCCCTGTGTGTATAGTGAGCAAGGGATACGCAGCGTATTTCCCGCTGCTGCCATAAATTTTGTGCAGCATCAAATACGCTGCGTATATGCCCTGTGGGAACGCACCCTAACATAGTGGTAAAACTTTGTGGTAACTTGCATCCTTTCTTGGTGAAAAATCCCCAAATTTGATCAAAAAAATTAAAATTTAGCATTTTTCTAACTTTGAAGCTCTCTGCTTGTAAGGAAAATGGATATTCAAAATAAAAAAAATTTGGGTTCACATATACAATATGTCTACTTTATGATTGCATCATAAAATTTATGAGTTTTTACTTTTGGAAAACACCAGAGGGCTTCGAAGTTCAGCAGCAATTTTGACATTTTTCACAAAATTTTCAAACTCACTATTTTTCAGGGACCAGTTCAGTTTTGAAGTGGATTTGAAGGGTCTTCATATTAGAAATACCCCATAAAACCCCATTATAAAAACTGCACCCCCGAAAGCATTCAAAATGACATTCAGTAAGGTTTTTAACCCTTTAGGTGTTTCACAGCAGCAAAGTGAAGGAAAGGATTCAAAATCTTCATTTTTTACACTCACATGTTCTTGTAGACCCAATTTTTGAATTTTTGCAAGGGGTAAAAAGGAGAAAATTTTTACTTGTATTTGAAACCCAATTTCATATGTCCATGCAAAGTGTTTGGCTGGCGCAGTAGAGGCTCAGGAAGCCCCTATGGAAGCCCCTTTAGGAAGCCCCTATGGTGCCAGAACAGCAAAAAAAAAACACATGGCATACCATTTTGGAAACTAGACCCCTCAGGGAACATAACAAGGGGTAAAGTGAACCTTAATAACCCACAGGTGATTCACGACTTTTGCATATGTAAAAAAAAAATATTTTTACCTAAAATGCTTGGTTTCCCAAAAATGTTACATTTTTAAAAAGGGTAATAGAAAATACCCCCCAAAATTTGAAGCCCAATTTCTCCTGATTTAGAAAACACCCCATATGGGGGTGAAAAGTGCTCTGCTGGCGCACTACAGGTCTCAGAAGAGAAGGAGTCACATTTGGCTTTTTGTAAAGCAAATTTTGCTCTGGGGGCATGCCGCTTTTAGGAAGCCCCTATGGTGCCAGAACAGCAAAAAAAAAAAACACATGGCATACCATTTTGGAAACTAGACCCCTCGGGGGACGTAACAAGGGGTAATGTGAACCTTAATACCCCACAGGTGATTCACGACTTTTGCATATGTAAAAAAAAAAAAAAATTTTTACCTAAAATGCTTGGTTTCCTAAAAATTTTACATTTTTAAAAAGGGTAATAGCAGAAAATACCCCCCAAAATTTGTAACACAAGTTCTCCGAGTACGGCGATACCCCATATGTGACCCTAAACTGTTGCCTTGAAATATGACAGGGCTCCAAAGTGAGAGCGCCATGCGCATTTGAGGCCTAAATTAGGGATTTGCATAGGGGTGGACATAGGGGTATTCTACGCCAGTGATTCCCAAACAGGGGGCCTCCAGCTGTTGCAAAACTCCCAACATGCCTGGACAGTCAATGGCTATCTGGCAATACTGGGAGTAGTTGTTTTGCAACAGCTGTAGGCTTCATTTTGGAAACAGTGGCGTACCAGACGTTTTTCATTTTTATTGGGGAGGGGGGCTGTGTAGGGGTATGTGTATATGTAGTGTTTTTTACTTTTTATTTTATTTTTTGTTAGTGTAGTGTAGTGTTTTTAGGGTTCACAGAAGTTTCTCGCTGGCAGTTTGAGCTGCGGCAGAAAATTTGCCGTAGCTCAAACTTGCAGCCGGATACTTACTGTAAACCTCCGCCCATGTGAGTGTACCCTGTATATTCACATTGGGGGGGGGGGGACATCCAGCTGTTGCAAAACTACAACTCCCAGCATGCGCTGACAGACTGTACATGCTGAGAGTTTTAGTTTTGCAACAGCTGTAGGCACACTGGTTATGTATCAGTGAGTTTGTGACCTAACTCAGTGTTTCACAACCAGTGTGCCTCCAGCTGTTGCAAAACTACAACTCCCAGCATGTACGGTGCATGCTGGGAGTTGTAGTTTGCAACAGCTGGAGGCACACCGGTCGTGAAACACTGAGTTAGGTAAAAAAAAAAAACTCTGAGTTTCACAACCAGTGTGCCTTCAGCTGTTACAAAACTACAACTCTCTGCAGTCACCAACAGCCAACGGGCATGCTGGGAGTTGTAGTTATGCAACCAGCAGATGCACCACTACAACTCCCAGCATGCACTTTAGCTGTGTGTGCAGGCTGGGAGTTGTAGTTATACAACAGCTGAAGGTACACTTTTCCATAGAAAAAATGTGCCTCCAGCTGTTGCAAAACTATAAGTCCCAGCATGCCCATAAGGGAATGCTGGGAGTTGTGGTGGTCTGCCTCCTGCTGTTGCATAACTACAGCTCCCAGCATGCCCTTTTTGCATGCTGGGAGCTGTTGCTAAGCAACAGCATGAGGCTGTCACTCACCTCCAACTGCTGCTCCACGCCGCCGCACACAGGTCAGTCCCTCGCCGCCGCCGTCGCTCCTGGGGCCCGATCCCAACAGGGACGCCGGGGATCGGGGTCCCCAGCTCCCGGGGTCTTCTTCCCGCACCCGCTCACGTCCTCCGGAAGAGGGGCGGAGCGGGTTGCGGGAGTGACACCCGCAGCAGGCGCCCTGATTGGTCGGCCAGGAAATCAGGGCGATCGTGAGGTGGCACCAGTGCCACCTCACCCCTGCTGGCTATGGCTGTTCGGGGCCCTCAGAGACGGCCCCGATCAGCCAGTAATTCCGGGTCACCAGGTCACTGGAGACCCGATTGACCCGGAATCCGCCGCAGATCGCTGGACTGAATTGTCCAGCAATCTGCGGCAATCGCCGACATGGGGGACATAATGACCCCCCTGGGCGATATGCCGGTATGCCTGCTGAACGATTTCAACAGGCATCCGGCACCGGCTCCCTTCCAGCTAGCGGCTGGGGCCGGAAATGCGCATGGCGTATCCATACACCCTGTGTCCTTAAGGACTTGGAAATGGTGGCGTATGGATACGCCCTGTGTCCTTAAGGGGTTAAGGTTAAAATGGGCTTGGTCCTTAAGGGGTTAATATGCTGTAAGTCTGAATCTGTAGTGACTGACATGGTTGCTTGGACTGCAGTTTGGACATTTGAATGGGGCAGTATAGGCCTGACCATCGCCCCTGAGGGCTCCTGAGCAGGTGCAAGGGGAGTACAAACATCTTTAGACTGAGTCCCAGACTCAATTACTTGAATAGCCAGTCTTTTAAAATCGGGGAAGAACAGACTGCGTTTCTGAACTGCTAACATTCTCTGCCCTGCTCCGGAGTAATACCATCTAGTTTTTGAACAGTCTCTAGGGCATTTTGTTAAGCTACTGCATAAGTTCTCAGAGTCTCACCTGGCTTCTGCCTTCTCTCATACAACTGGAGGCGTACCTCTGATGGAGAATGTGACTCAAATACCTGGAACAACCCCTTGAAGATCTGCTCTACCGTTGCCTTCTCGGAGGCGGACCAGGTGTGGACTTTCTCAAGTGCTGGTCCCTGTAGTTATTCTGTGAGCAGCTGCACCTGTTGATTAGGAGGGAGAGAATAAAAGACAAACAAGCTCTGGATCTTCTCCTTGAAATCCCTCAGGGGGAAGGGGTCTCCATTGTAGGTAGGGAGGACAGGATTCCCCAAGAATGGCGCTGACATCTTGTACACTTTTTGAGTACGTTGTCACTTTAAGATGATTAACTTGCGCTGCAGCTTTAAGAAGATTTGAGTGTGCTGTCACTTTAAGAAGATTTCAGTGTGCTGTTACTTTAAGAAGAATAGAGTGCACTTTCACTTTAAGAAGATTTGAGTGTGCAGTCTCTTTAAGAAAAATTTAGTGCACTGTCTCTTTAAGAAGAATTGGGTGGGCAATCTTTTTAAGACGCCTGGCAATAGACTGTAGCAAGTACCTGCAGACTTTGTTGGGCACCGATTGCAGAAAGTCATTGGTTTATGCAGAGTCAGAGCTGCAGCAGGTACTTGCCGGTATTTGTACAGCCAGACGCAGCCCCCGGAACCTTTGCCATGGCTGGGCCAAAGGATCTTCCTGTTTGGTCCGGTTGGTAAATTCTTCCCCTGTGCAACAGAGGGCGGATTCTTAGTTCCGGCTCACACACTGAAGAGATGTCACCGCTGGGGACTGACTGGACGGAGCTGTTCAGACTCGGGGGGATGGACTTGCAGAAATTTGCATATGGAACACACCCGTATACTGTTAATGGGTGGATTGGTGGTTGAGTGGTTAAGGCACGCACCGGTATCCTGTTCGTTACACCAAAGTTGTGGTGGACCACCAGTGTATGGCGGGACACCGGTGTTGCGGTGTAGGTGATGGGGCCAGATGGTATTAATCCCTGCGGCAAGATGTTGTTAACCTCTAGTGTTCGTGACGCCAGAGTGATTTTGGGACCAGAACCACAAGAACTGTATCTCCGCTATTCCAATGGCTAGATAAGGAAAGGAGAGTCCACAACCAGTTATGGTTTAACTGAGGTTTTACTGAGTTCAGACAGATGGAATTATCTTCACAGCTACGCCAGATTCCCAGAGAGGTGGCCAGGAACCCAGAAGGACCTTGCAGCTTGCTGGGACCAATTATTTTTTTAAATAGTAAAACATAACAAAAACTATACTTATTGTATATCTGCATAATTATTCGGACCTAGAGAATACACATACGATTTTGGCTTAGCTGAATAATACCAGATGGCATAAAAAAGGAAATCTCCCTGAATTTAATTTTTTTTAAAATTTTCCCTCAAAAAATTTCCAGTTTTGAAGTATATTTTTTGAAAAAAGAAAACAAGGGTGTTCAAAAACAAAAAAAGCCCTCTTATGGCTCTTTATATGGACAGATAAAATAGTTACCGTATATACTCGAGTATAAGCCGAGTTTTTCAGCACGATTTTTCGTGCTGAAAACACCCCCCTCGGCTTATACTCGAGTGAACTCCCCCACCCGCAGTGGTCTTCAACCTGCGGACTTCCAGAGGTTTCAAAACTACAACTCCCAGCAAGCCAGGGCAGCCATCGGCTGTCCGGGCTTGCTGGGAGTTGTAGTTTTGAAACCTCCGGAGGTCCGCAGGTTGAAGACCACTGCGGCCTTCAACATCATCCAGCCCCCTCTCACCCCCTTTAGTTCTGAGTACTCACCTCCGCTCGGCGCTGGTCCGGTCCTGCAGGGCTGTCCGGTGAGGAGGTGGTCCGGTGAGGAGGTGGTCCGGGCTGCTATCTTCACCGGGGAGGCCTCTTCTAAGCGCTTCGGGCCCGGCCTCAGAATAGTCACGTTGCCTTAACAACGACGCAGATGCGTCGTTGTCTAGGCAACGGCTCTATTCCGGGCCGGAAGCGCGGAGAAGAGGCGCCCCCGGTGAAGATAGCAGCCCGGACCACCTCCTCATCGGACCACCTCCTTACCGGACAGCCCTGCAGGACCGGACCAGCGCCGAGCGGAGGTGAGTACTCAGAACTAAAGGGGGTGAGAGGGGGCTGGATGATGTTGAAGGCCGCAGTGGTCTTCAACCTGCGGACCTCCGGAGGTTTCAAAACTACAACTCCCAGCAAGCCCGGACAGCCGATGGCTGCCCGGGCTTGCTGGGAGTTGTAGTTTTGAAACCTCTGGAGGTCCGCATGTTGAAGGCCGCAGTGGTCTTCAACCTGCGGACCTCCGGAGGTTTCAAAACTACAACTCCCAGCAAGCCCGGACAGCCGATGGCTGCCCGGGCTTGCTGGGAGTTGTAGTTTTGAAACCTCTGGAGGTCCGCATGTTGAAGGCCGCAGTGGTCTTCAACCTGCGGACCTCCGGAGGTTTCAAAACTACAACTCCCAGCAAGCCCGGACAGCCGATGGCTGCCCGGGCTTGCTGGGAGTTGTAGTTTTGAAACCTCTGGAGGTCCGCAGGTTGAAGACCACTGAGGGCGAATGATGAGAAGAGGATGATGAAGGGGGGTGTGTGGGATGATGAAGGGGGGTGTGGGGATGATGAAGGGGGGTGGGGATGATGAAGGGGGGGGGTGTGGGATGATTACAAGGGGATGATGAAGGGGGATGTGTGGGATGATAAGGGGATGTGTGGGATGATGACAAGGGGATGATGAAGGGGGGGATGTGTGGGATAAGGGGATGTGTGGGATGATGACAAGGGGATGATGAAGGGGGGATGTGTGGGATGATGACAAGGGGATGATGAAGGGGGGATGTGTGGGATGATAAGGGGATGTGTGGGATGATGACAAGGGGATGATGAAGGGGGGATGTGTGGGATGATAAGGGGATGTGTGGGATGATGACAAGGGGATGATGAAGGGGGGATGTGTGGGATGATGAGGATGTTAATGACGGGTCTGGATGATGACAGGGGGGGATGAGGTATTTCCCACCCTAGGCTTATACTCGAGTCAATAACTTTTCCTGGGATTTTGGGTTGAAATTAGGGGTCTCGGCTTATACTCGGGTCGGCTTATACTCGAGTATATACGGTATTTGAAGAGGAAAAGTCAAGAATGAATATTGTCCACATCCTTAAAGGGTTAAATTCATCATTGATTGGGCGTATGATACATTATGGCTGAAAAATGAACTGTGTACACGAAATGTAGTAATTGCTATGAAAAGTGTATAGTTATCCTGTCAAGCTTCTTACTACATGCACACAAATTTAGTAAGCAAGTTCATTTGTGGACAAGTCCTTGTTTAAACTTTGTTACTGAGGAAGCTAAGCATCTTATATATGGTACTGCCCTTAGAGAGTGCTTGCTCTCAGAAGGTTTATATCAGGGAAATTACATCAGTATCAAGGATACCTATTTATAAATCAGAGTGGAACCCTTAATCTCAAGTAAGAACAGATTTAATCGTTGTTTATTGTGTCTTTGTAGCTCCTGATCAGTATCATATAAGCTCACGCAGCATTTTCCATAACTTCTATAGCGAATGGAACGAGCCACATACATACATAATCACCTCTCTTATTATTATAGAAGTTGTTGATGCAAACATGAAGAGTTATTCTTTAGTAAGATGGTTAGATGGTGTCACCAGGAAATAGTATATGAAGAACAAAGCATAACACAAATAATACCAGATCAGATCCAGCAACTTGCTGATGCCCCCCTCCGCAATATGTAAACAACCATAATACAGTACAACATTTTATCCACACCCACCAATCAACCAATACAAAACAAAGCATATAATATATATATATATATATATATATATATATATATATATATATATATATATATAGTCATGGCCGTAAATGTTGGCACCCCTGAAATTTTTCAAGAAGTTGAAGTATTTCTAACAGAAAAGGATTGCAGCAACACATGTTTTGCTATACACATGTTTATTCCCTTTGCGTGTATTGGAACTAAACCAAAAAAAGGGAGGGAAAAAAAAGCAAATTGGAAATAATGTCACACCAAATTCCAAAAATGGGCTGGACAAAATTATTGGCACCATTAACTTAATATTTGCTTGCACACCCTTTGGAAAAAATAACTGAAATCAGTCGCTTCCTATAACCCTCAATAAGCTTCTTACCCCTCTCAGCCGGAATGTTGGACCACTCTTCCTTTGAAAACTGCTCCAGGTCTCTCTTATTGGAAGGCACTTTTTCCCAACAGCAATTTTAAGATCTCTCCACAGGTGTTCAATGGGATTTAGATCTGGACTAATTGCTGGCCACTTTAGAACTGAAGTGGCCAGAAATTTCTGGGTGCCTTTTGACGTATGTTTGGAGTCATTGTCCTGCTGGAAGACTCAAGATCTCGAATGCAAACCCAGCTTTCTGACACTGGGCTGTACAGTGAGACCCAAAATCCGTTGGTAATCCCCAGTGCCAGAGGCAGCAAAACAACCCCAAAACATCATTGAACCTCCACCATATTTCACTATAGGTACTGTAATCTTTTCTTTGAAGGCCTCATTACGTTTTTGGTAAACAGTAAAATGATGTGCTTTACCAAAAAGCTCTATCTTGGTTTCATTTGCCCACAAGACGTTTTCCCAGAAGGATTTTTGTTTACTCAAGTTCATTTTGCCAAAATGTGGTCTTGCATTTTTATGTCTCTGTGTAAGCAGTGGGGTCATCCTGGGTCTCCTGCCATAGTGTTTCATTTCATTTAAATGTCGACGGATAGTTTGCGCTGACACTGATGCTCCCTGAGCCTGCAGGACAGCTTGAATATCTTTGGAACTTGTTTGGGGCTGCTTATCCACCATCTGGACTATCCTGCGTTGACACCTTACATAAATTTTTGTCCATGCCCAGGGAGATTAGCTACAGTGCCATGGGTTGCAAACTTCTTGATAATGTTGTGCACTGTGAACAAAGGCAAATCTAGATCTCTGGAGATGGACTTGTAACCTTGAGATTGTTGATATTTTCCACAATTTTGGTTCTCAAGTCCTCAGACAGTTCTCCTCTCCTCTTTATGTTGTTCATGCTTAGTGTAGCACACACAGACACACAATGCAAAGACTAAGTGAAGTTCTCTCCTTTTTATCTGCTTTAAGGTGTGATTTTTATATTGCCCACACCTGTTACTTGCCCCAGGTCAGTTTAAAGGAGCATTACATGCTTGAAACAAACTTTTTTTTCCACAATATTGAAAGGGTGCCAATAATTTTGTCCAGCCCATTTTTGGAGTTTGGTGTTGCATTATGTCCAATTTGCTTTTTCCCCTGCCTTTTTTTGTTTAGTTCCAATACACATAAAGGGAATGAAAATGTGTATAGCAAAACATGTGTTACTGAAATCCTTTTCTGTGAGAAATACAACATTTACGGCTATGACTGTATGCAAATGAGATTGCAAAAGGGTGATTTATCAAAAAACAAGATTCAAGAACTGTATTCATTAGAGATGAGCGAATCGAAGTTGACGAACCCGAATTCGTTACGAATTTAATGAAAAATTCGATTCACAACGAATATGAATATCGCCGCGATTCTATCGCGCAAATCACTTCATTAAACTCCATTTTACAGCGTTCCAGGCTATTGTAGAGCCTAGATGGCGGATCCACATGTGAGTACATGGGGCAGGGAATTATGGGAGGGCGGGAAACAGCGGCGGGAATGAAGGTAGGCTGGCTGACCCTGAATCACATGTGAGATGCAGCCTATCAGTGTTCACTGACCCCTGTGATGTCACAGCCCCTATATAATCGGCAGCCCTCTTGCCTCTCTTCATTTCATCTATGCACTCAGATAGAGAGGACAGGACTGCGTGTGTGTGAATAGCTCATACCACAGCGTTACACTGCAACTGCTAGTCACATCAGCATTAGGGAAAGACAGGAGTGCAGAGTGCTGTGCTGTTACTCTGAGAAGGATCATTGATAGCTAAACCTCCTATTCACGTTATTGAGCATTGCAGCAGAGAGGGGCAGATAGCTGTCAGCTGCCTCATACAGATCTCCAAGCTGCCTGAACTTTCTGAAGCATCTTATCTCCTAATTTTTCAGCCCAATTGAGTTTTTTTTGCTCCACAAATCTTCTGCTGCTCAGAATTGTGTGACAGAGTGCAATTTAGGGTTTAATCCCAGGAATTTTTTTTTGTTTTGTGGTGCTGTACTGTTGGGTCCTGCTGCTGTTCAGAAATACGTGATTGTTCAGTAGACTTTAGTGCATTTGTACCATTTTGTACCTGTTAATCTGTCAAGGGGCTACATACTGTGCAAGTCCAAACAATAGTATACACCGGCTGTTTTTTAAAATTTTTTAAATAAAGTTTTTTCTGCATATAGTTGCGCATATTACTGCCCTCATCAGTGCATACTGCATACGTACATCCAAGTATTGTACCATTTAGTACCTGTTAAGCTGTCAAGGTGCTCCATACCGTCAAAGTCCAAACAATTGTATCCACCGGCTGGTGTTTTACAAAAATACAGATTTTTTTCTGCTAATAGCTAGGCATATTACTGCCATAATCAGTGCATACCTCATAGGTACATCCAAGTATTGTACCATTTAGTACCTGTTGAGCTGTCAAGGTGCTCCATACCGTCAAAGTCCAAACAATAGTATTCACCGGCTGGTGTTTTACAAAAATACAGAGTTTTTTCTGCGTATAGTTAGGCATATTACTGCCCTCATCAGTACATACCGCATAGGTACATCCAAGTATTGTACCATTTAGTACAGGTTAATCTGTCAAGATGCTCCATACTGTCAAAGTCCAAACAATAGTATTCACCGGCTGGTGTTTTACAAAAATACAGAGTTTTTTTCTGCGTATAGTTAGGCATATTACTGCCCCCATCAGTGCATACCGCATAGGTACATCCAAGTATTGTACCATTTAGTACCTGTTAAGCTGTCAAGGTGCTCCATACCGTCAAAGTCCAAACAATAGTATTCACCGGCTGGTGTTTTACAAAAATACAGAGTTTTTTCTGCAAATAGTTAGGCATATTACTGCCCTCATCAGTACATACTGCATAGGTACATCCAAGTATTGTACCATTTAGTACCAGTTGAGCTGTCAAGATGCTCCATACCGTCAAAGTCCAAACAATAGTATCCACCGGCTGGTGTTTTACAAAAATACCGATTTTTTTCTGCGTATAGTTAGGCATATTGCTGCCCTCATTAGTGCATACCGCATAGGTACATCCAAGTATTGTACCATTTAGTACCTGTTAAGCTGTCAAGGTGCTCCATACTGTCAAAGTCCAAAAAATAGTATCCACCGGCTGGTGTTTTACAAAAATACAGATTTTTTTCTGCTAATAGTTAGGCATATTACTACCCTCATGAGTGCATACCGCATAGGTACATCCAAGTATTGTACCATTTAGTACCTGTTAAGCTGTCAAGGTGCTCTATACCGTCAAAGTCCAAACAATAGTATCCACCGGCTGGTGTTTTACAAAAATACAGATTTTTTACTGCGTATAGTTAGGCATATTACTGCCCTCATCAGTGCATACCGCATAGGCACATCCAAGTATTGTACCCTCTAGTACCTGCTAAGCTGTCAAGGGCCTACATACTGTGAAAGGACAGCCGCAAGTAATCACCTGCTGCTGTTCTAGACAAATACTGTTTAAAGAGTAGTGTAGCGTATTGTAATACCCTCATAAACGCACTAAGTATGTCAGGCAGATAAGTGCCAGGAAGTGCACAGAGGAGTGGCAGAGGCCTAAATACTTCAGGCAGAGTTGGCAGCAGACTTGGGGCGAGTGGCAGCAGGAGTCGCAGCGAGAGGCCTGAGCTCCCGTTATCAGCCAGCGGTCGTGTCTCCACCAGCAATCAATCTGCCGTCGTCGATTGGTTAACACGCTCATCCACATCATCACAAGTGACATCTGACACCCCCAGTCAACAGTCGTTGGATTCCTCAGACACAACCCTCAGTTGGCATGGCCCGGGAGCAGTCCCTGTCCTCCCATTGCCTTAGTCCTATGCTGTTCCCCCTCCTAAAG
The DNA here is from genome assembly GCF_029499605.1 of Hyla sarda. NCBI lineage: Eukaryota > Metazoa > Chordata > Amphibia > Anura > Hylidae > Hyla > Hyla sarda. The sequence goes on from NC_079192.1 coordinate 231,781,767, forward strand.
TAGTATCTTATGCTGTGGGTTCAGCTCCACTATTTACTGAGGACGATCTAATAGAGGACAGTCAGCAGCTACTGGACAGCCAAGAAGGGGAGTAGACATGCGCGGCTTGCTCCGCTAGGTGGCCAAGTAGTGATGCGGAGAGTGACGTGGGTGGCGGTGTTGCAAGGGTTCAGGGTCCTGAAGCAGACACTGTTGGGGAACCTGAGGAGGACATCAGTGACGTGCACACACCTGTTGATGATGATGAAGCCGATCGCAATTGGGAGCCGGGTGCAGAAGGGGCTTCATCATCATCAGAAGAAGAGAGTTGCAGGTTGCCCTTGAGGCAGCAAGGCAATAGCACTGTTGGCAGTCAGCGTGGTGGCAGTAGGGGAAATTCAGGAGCCAAACGTGCCCGGGGGAGACCACCTGCTTCGCGGCAGCCTACCTTTCCGGGAGGTAGTGGAACAGGGGTTCCTGGAGACGGTGCCAGTAGCAGTCAATTAGTGCGTACTGCGTGTGGGAAAATCAGCTACTCGGCGGTGTGGAAGTTTTTCATAAGGCATCCGGAGGAGGTTCACGTAGCCACATGCAAGATCTGTCGGCAGAAGATGAAGCGTGGCCAGGGTCCCAATGTTCAGTAACGATTTGGACCAATGGGTGGAGGGTTGAATTTAGAATTACTATTTACAATTGATCACTAGAAGTGATCACTGAAACCCTAAATTTACCACCCACTTATTAATTATACTCCTAAAATATAACTTTTATTTGCCAACATTTAAAATTGACCCCATAGCCCTTGATAAAGCCACTTCTTGTGGTGAAACGAAAGCCATTGACCCCATAGCCCTTGATAAAGCCACTTCTTGTGGTGAAACGTCGGGGGGGGGGGGGGTAATGTGTATACGTTTTTAATAACAGTGTTGTCCCAGTTTATATTGTTCTCCGGACTGCAGCCTGAGACAATTAGATACAATAAATAGCATGTGGATACATGCGGCTTTCTGTAATACATACTCGAGACAGGACACTGGAAATTTTAAATGTTGGCAAATAAAAGTTATATTTTAGGAGTATAATTAATTTAGTGGGTGGTAAATTTAGGGTTTCAGTGATCACTTCTAGTGATCAATTGTAAATAGGGTCCCAATGTTGGCACCACGGCCCTGCATCAATACATGCTTCACCACCATAAAGCGGCCTGGGAGAACCGTGGCTCCGATGTAGTGGTCCAGCCTGCTGCATCACCCAGTGGCCATCCGCTCCCTCCTTCATCCAGCCAAGGCTCCACCACCTCAGCCGAAGGGAGCTGTGTGTCAAACCCTCCTTGTGTCGCTCCTGCTTCTCCCACTTTTAGTCAGCCATTCCGCCAACAATCCATCGGCGAAACCATGTCCAAGAGACAACAGTATGCGCCCAGAAGTTGAATGTGCTCCTCTCCAAGTTTCTGGTGTTGCAGTACCTCCCTTTTCAAGTGATGGACTCTGCACCTTTCAGAGAATTGATGGTGTGACAAATCCATCTGCTGGTTAACCTCTTGGCCCCAATTAGAAAGTTGTGGTTAACTGCAGACACCTCTCCATTCCATTTGTAAGGGTGGTCGTCGTTCGCCGACCACGAGGCGGCGGCCGTTTTTGGGACCCGAGGAAAAATCTGTAGTGTTCGGTACAAATCCTATGGAACTAAAAATGGACCCTTTATCCACCAAACACCGCTGGAAGCTGCCGCCCGCCTTCTATTTAGTCATTTATATGTTTCAATGTGTTTTATTGTTGTGTTCTGGGATGGCGATTGTCTCTGTCCTGGGAGATAATTGGATTTCTTCTTCCTGGGAGATAATTGGATTTCTTCCCAGTTGTCTGGGGGATAGAGAGGAGGGAGGTATGGGTAAAGTGGGATGGGCTTATGTTGAAGCCACTGCGATTGGCTACTGTCCACTATGTTTTACAGTGTTCCATCAGGTCCCCTAGCGGTAACTGGGGAAGAGGTGCTACAAGTGGTTTTGTTGGAGCACTGCATTGATCATTTACCTGCAGGAGTGCGAGAGTGGGTTAGGGACCGCAAACCCACTACCTTACCCGAAGCTGCTCGTCTGGCGAATGAGTACACAGATGCACGGAAGCTTGACAATGCAACAACCAAGGTCCCTACCCGAGTGGAGTGCAAACCGGCAGCACCTCCAACCTCTACTGTGTATCACCCCCCAGTGCAACGCATCCCCACGATGCCACCAGCGAACAATTATGTTCAACCAGCCCAATTCAACGCCCGGGATCACTCCCAGCCTATCCGGTGCTATGGGTGCAAACAATTGGGGCACAAGAGACAAGAGTGCCCGTTGAGCAATTCCAACCAAGCCCAGTCATGGAGAAGACCAGCCAGCAGAAATCAGCAGCACTACATGAGGCGGACCCAGTACAAGAAGCCCAGCAGGATAACCGTCAACAGCACAGGCAGACCGTTAAACTGAATGGCAAAATGGTCACTGGTCTGAGAGACACCGGAGCCACTATGACCCTGCTTCAAAAGAACCTGGTCTCGGAACACCAACATACTGGAAATACGGTAGCAGTGAGGGTAGCAGGAGGTGCCGTGTTCCGTCTACCTGTTGCCCAGGTTCATTTGAATTGGGGAGCGGGCTCTGGACATGTGAATGTGGGGGTCATGTAAGACTTACCTGCCGATGTTTTGCTCGGGAATGACTTGGCCCCTTTGGTTTCCGCTTATGCTCCAATGGGACCTGCGGATGTTAACCCAGTGACTACCTGTGCTCAGACCCGTGCTGCTGGAACCAGCTCACCTGCTGTTGAGACCCAGGTAAGACCCGATTCCCCGACTGGTAACCTAGAACCGACCTTTGTTAGCTGGGATTCCCCGAAGGAGTTTGGGAGGGAAACCCAAGCAGATCCGACGCTCCAGAAGTACAGAGACAGGGCGGATACTGATGAAGAAGGAGTAGATGGGGAGCGGTATGAGTGGGTGGGGGACCGTTTATATAGGATCCCTAAGCCTTCCCCAAGGAGTGTTGCCCCTCCGCTGAATCGACAGCTGGTAGTACCCGCAAAATACCGGCAGGAGATTCTGCGGAAAGGGCATGATGTTCCGCTAGCTGGAACTCTAGAATCCTGCCGCACAGCCTATAGGATCCTGCAGAACTTCTTTTGGCCAAATTTCAAGGTAGGTAGCAAATTTCATAGGTAGCACACTCTATCCAAAATCTTTTTCAAACATTTCTAAAATTGTGGTGTTTTTTTGGGGGGATTGTGAAGCCCTCCTGTGTACTCGTGAATCAGCCAACCCCAGGCCATGTCATTCAGGCAATATATTCTTTACTGATGTTGCTGTGGGGGCTTGTTGGATTTGGTCCTTTGTACAGACACAATGGGGTCCGGGACACTCAAAGTTTGTTTTAATTTTCAAATAAAAAAATGATGGCGCTGCTGGGCCTGGGTCTGGGGATTTCAAATTTTCTCATAGGTAGCACCCGCTATCCAAAATCTTTTTCAAAAATTTCTAAAATTGTGTTGTTTTTTTGGGGGGGATTGTGAAGCCCTGGTGTGTACTCGTGCATCAGCCAACTCCAGGCTGTGTCATTCAGGCAATATATGGGTCACTGATGCCGCTGTGGGGCCTGGGTCTGTGTATTTCAAATTTTCTCAATGGATAGCACCCACTATCCAAAATCTTTTTCAAAAATGTATAACATTGTTGTGTTTTTGGGAGGGGATTGTGAAGCCCTGGTGTGTATTCGTGCATCAGCCAACTCCAGGCTGTGTCATTCAGGCAATATATGGGTTACTGATGCCGCTGTGGGGCCTCGGTCTAGGAATTTCAAATTTTCTCATAGGTAGCACCCGCTATCCAAAATCTTCGGTTTAAATTTCTTAATTCATCTTTTAATCTTAGGGATTGTGAAGGCTAGTGCCTACTCATGCTGCTGGCAACTCCGGGCTATGCCATTCATCCACTCTTCTCATGCTGCCAACACCTCCATGCTGTGTCATTCAGCCACTATATGGTCTCCTCATGCTGACAACATGTCCATGCTGTGTCATTCAGCCACTATATGGTGTCCTCATGCTGCCAACACCTCCACACTGTGTCATTCAGCCACTATATGGTGTCCTCATGCTGCAGCCTCATCCAAGCTGTGTCATTCAGCCACCATATGGGGCCTCATGCTGCCAACACCTCCACGCTATGTCATTCAGTCACTATATGATCTCCTGACACTGATGCCACCTCCAGGTTCTGTCATTGTGCTGCTCTGCGGCAGTGATTCTAAAAGCGATGCCGGTAATCTACATGTTATTCTGAATAACAGTATTATTTCACTAACCCCGCACACTCCATATGCGTTTTAGAACACAGCAAAGTGTTCTATACCCCTATAGAGGCTGTATGTAGGCTAGAAATAGCCTTTTTCAATATAGATTCGCCGCGAAAAAATTTGGATCGAAACAAACTTACCGTATTTATCGGCGTATAAAACGCACTTTTTAGGCTAACATTTTTAGCCTGAAGTCTACCTGCGTGTTATACGCCCATAAGCCGCTGCAGTTCAATGATTTAAAGCGGGTGCTTTAAATCAATGAACTGCAGCGGCTTTGCAGGTGCAGAGACCGCCAGCACTGCCGGCTTCTCTGCCCCTGCCTGCCCTGGGGTCTAGAGCCCTGCTGCCGGCCCTTCTCTCCCCCTGGCTATCAGCGCCGCTGCCCGTTCTCTCCCCCTGACTATCGGTGCCGGCGCCCCATTGCCGTCACCGATAGCCAGGGGGAGAGAAGCGGCGCCGGCAATGGGGCAGCGGCGCCGAAAGACAGGGGGAGAGAAGGGGCAGCAGCACCCATTGCCGGTGCCGCTGCCCCCCCCATCCCTGATTGCATAATTACCTGTTGCCGAGGTCGGTTCCGCGCTGCTTCAGGCCTCCGGTGTGCATCCTCTGCGTCGTTGCTATGCGCTGCACGGCGCGGCGCAATAACGTCACTCGTCATTGTGCTGCGCCATGCAGTGCATAGCAACGACGCATGGGATGCACACCGGAGGCCTGAAGCAGCGCGGACCCGACCCCGGCAGTCAGGGAGAGAGAACGGGCAGCGGTGCCGATAGACAGAGGGAGAGAGGCGGCGGCAGCAGGGCTCTAGACCCCAGGAAAGGCAGGGGGAGAGAAGCGGGCAGCGACGGCCTCTCTACCCCTGCCTCTCCTGGGGGTGTATCGGGGTATACGCATGCACACACACGCACCCTCATTTTACCATGGATATTTGGGTAAAAAACTTTTTTTACACAAATATCCTTGGTAAAATGAGGGTGCGTGTTATAGGCCAGTGCGTGGTATACCCCGATAAATACGGTATATAGAAAATTCAGCGAATCGGCCGAATCGAATTTTTGAAAGTTCACTCATCTCTAATATTCATGTAGAAGATAGAGGGTCCATTCAGGGGACAGGTGTTTCCAAGTCACTGATGTACTACATACTACAATGTCTCCTTGCTCCCCCTCCTATCCCTGCTCATGCTTAACTGACGGTCAGTTGAAGGCTGAGTCACGTTTCCAAATCTCACAACTGTGCGCAATTTGTATGCATAGCACATGAATAACATTTGGACAGGGCTTTGCTTCCAGCTGACTGTCAATCAAGCAGAGAAAGAAATGGGAGGGGGAGTGAGGAGTGGTTCCAGCCCTTAGCACTTCAGGGGCTTGGAAAGTTAATAATTGGCACCAGAAAATAAAAAACATTCTTTATAATGGAAGCACAGACAGATATATGAAATATATTATCTATTTCCTTGGCCTAACTGCTATTTAACATTGTAAGCAGTTTGGAATGTGAACAGCAGCTGACAGATTCCCTTTAAGGAAACAAAGTATTTCCTTCTAGATAGCTTGGTATTCCTCAATTCCTCTATCTCTTAAGAAGAATAAATATATGGAAACAGTCCTACTAGGTATTTGGGCAATAGAGATAGAAGTAATAGTAGAAAATTGAGTGTAGAAATTGAAATATCTATCTATCTATCTATCTATCTATCTATATATATATATAGTAACCCCCCGACATGCGATAGCCCCGACATATGATAAAATCGACATACGATGGCCTCTCAGAGGCCATCGCATGTCGATGTCAGCATCGACATACAATGCTTTTATATGTCGGGGCCATCGCATTAACTGCTATCCGACAGCGCAAAATGCTTAAGCTGCTGTCGGATAGCAGTTTAAGCATCCCGGACAGGTTCGCTTACCTATTCCCACTGCTCTGGGTCCACTTTGCGATCGTCCAGCGTCTTTCGCATCTTCTCCAGGGTCCGGGCCTCGCTTTCCGGCGTCGTTATTACATCACTACGCACGCCGCGCCGGCGCAGCAGCGTAATAACGTCACCAGAAAGCAAGGCCCGGACCCTGCAGAAGATGCGGAAGAAGCCAGAGGATCGCGAAGAAGACACCGGAGCAGCAGGACAGCATAGGGAGCCCCTGGGACAGCATCGGGAGTGGTGAGGACCTGGTCCGGAGCGGCGGGGACAGGTGAGTACAGCTTCCTATACTTTACATTGCACGGATCCCTCAACATACGATGGATTCGACAAACGATGGGTCGTTTGGAATGAATTACCATCGTATGTTGAGGGACCACTGTATATATATATATATATATGTTTGGTACAGATGGATAAAGCTGTAGGTACGGATAATTTGTACCACTGCAAGTTTTTTGTGGCTTGGGCAGCGCCGGACCATTGGGACACTATGTGTCACAAAGATCGCACTCTCTATTACACAGAGAGGGAGAGCGGTGAATAGTGAAAGCACTCGACAGCGCTATAGATACTAATGTCTTATTCTGTTTCACTTATATCGGCCAGATGGCATGGGGCCGATATAATATTTAAAAATCACAGGTACAGTATGCAGCAAAAGTGCTCAGCAGCGCTGTAGATCCCTTAATCTTGTTCCACTTTACTTGATTGGCCCTGATGGCACAGAGTCGATGTTATAAACAAGTCACAAGTGGGATACTGTGTGGGGCTGGTACTATGTACCTCTTACCCGCTCCTGGTTAGTGGATCGTCTGTGATATAAACTTGTTCTGCTGGCTCAAGCCGGTTCTCAGTGTTTGGGATGTGCGGAGCAGGCATCAATGAGGAGTGCGTGCTCTAATCTTGATATAATAAGTATACATTTCCAAACGTGCTGTAGTTATTTAGTTTGGCTCGAGTTGGGGTACATCAGAATGTGATGCTGGTGATGCTAGATGCGTTTCGGTGAAACAGGTCCCCTTTTACAATAGCTAGAAAATAGTCAACATGCAAATAGAAAAGCAGTGAGAATGTGTTCTTTTATAGCTCCCTCATGGTAATTACTGGCCAGGTGTTCCATCAACCCTGGACTGGGGCTGGCCGGTCCAGGGTTGGAATATGAATTGCAGCTGACAGATTCCCTTTAAGGAAACAAAGTATTTCCTTCTAGATAGCTCGGTATTTTTCAATATATTAGGCACTCTTGGAAACATTCTGAAGGAGATTTATCAAGCTCTGTAGTAGATTTTTTTTTGCGTAAAAAAAAGTCGCACGTACTTGCGCATACATGCTGCGACTTTTTGATTTTTGCTTATTCCAAAGCACATTTCTGAAATTTGCTCACGTAGTATTTTATTTTTATTCTGTTTTACTTTGCAGTTGCCATGTATTTAACAAATGCCATAGTCGCTATTTAGGAAGGAAAAAAGTTGCATCTCCATTTAAGTTGCATATGTATTCCAGGTCCAACCTGGCTTACAGAAAGTGCATACGTCTGCAGAAAAGGACATTAACACCCACTTTAACAACTGTTCTTGTTCTGCATCATGAAGCAAAGCTACTACATTAGTGTTAATTATAGAAAAAAAATATTATATAACTAATAACTATTAATTTTCAGGATGAAAATACACACTGCACACCTTGTTAATTTTAGGACACGTACATGCTGGCGTACGCAATATATTTTAAAATTAATGTTGTGTTAAAATAGCATAAGGCACAAAATAATTGTATAAGAATTTTTACAGACTACGTAAATAACCCACATGTGACACTAAAATTTTTCATTAAAAAAAAAAAAAAGAAACATCCATAGTAATTCAGCTTCATGCACATTTTGGGGTGGGTAATGTACCGAGACGCTTTTTTTTTGTGTGGCTTCACTATTGTTTATGTGCCTGTTGGCGCTGTGCTGTCTTCCTTCCTGACGTAAACTCCGGCCTCAGTGCAGCGACGCAAGACTCCGCCCACCATCACAAAATGCAGGGTCAAAATTAAACAAAAAAGCCTCCAGGATACGGATATTCATACTATGTTTTTAATATTTTTCAATTTCTGAGGAGGGTGGATGGGTTGTTGTGGGATAGTTGGAGTGCAGCTATTTAGTGCCAAGCAGACCAGTCAGGGTGTCACCCGATGCGGTACGCCCAAATCCCAACCCCCCCTTCCCGTCACTCTCTAGCAACGCTACTGGTAATAAAGGGTAGGTAAGTAACTTCAGCTATTAACATAAGGGAAAACTTTTCTGCTTTAAAAAATGCTTTTGTAAGCGGGTTTCCCGGGTTTTGCTTTATTTATCAAGGCCGTGTGACTATTTGATAAATAGGTCGTATGTAAGCAAAAATAAGTTTAAAAAAAATTGTTATATAAAAACCATACGTTTGAAAAGAATGATAAATCTCCTCTATCTTTTTGTCTTCTGGTCACCTCTGACATAGCTAGTCTATATACCTTCATTCACTAAGAAAGTGGCTTGAAGGCCGCTAGACGTCTATTAGCCAAAAATGAGATTTCTTTAGGTGAACAGGAGTTTTGTTTCAATTATTGCAGCTAGTATTAAAGGGGTACTCCGCACCCCTAGACATCTTATCCCCTATCCAAAGGATAGGGGATAAGATGTCAGATTGCCGGGGTCCCGCTGCTGGGGGCCCCCGGGATCTCGGCTGCTGCACCCACCTGTACGGCTTCCACCTCACACCGGCAATGCTAGAGGCTTCGAAGACCGACCACAATGGCGGACAAGCATGACGTCATGACTCCACCCCATGTGACATCATGCCCCGCACCCTCAATGCAAGTCTATGGGAATTCTGTCACGCCCCCTCCCATAGACTTGCATTGAGGGGGCAGGGTGTGACGTCACATGGGGCGTAGTCGTGACATCACGCTCGTCCGCCATTGTGGTCAGTCTCGAAGCCTCCAGTGTTGCCGGTGTGAGGTGGAAGCCGTACAGTTGGGTGCAGCAGCCAAGATCCCAGGGGCCCCCAGCAGCGGGACCCCGGCGACCTGACATCTTATCCCCTATCCTTTGGATAGCGGATAAGATGTCTAGGGGTGCGGAGTACCCCTTTAAAGTAGCGAGAAAAAAGGCACGGCCATGGACTCCAGTGCGTTGTCAGTGGCTTTATGGTCATGGTGGAGGAAGATCACATCTATCGCAGCTCTCTCTTCCAAAAGCAGATCCTAGAATGCTGTTGATTTATTGATGACATTTTTTGCATTTGAAATGGTATACAGGTATATATAATAATTATTATTATTATTATTATTATTATTATTATTTTTTTTTTTTTTTAACACCATTAAAACGTTTGAAAATTCAATCATGAAAAGCTGTTTCCACCCTGCCAATCCTGAGTGACATGTCTTGCCCTGTTTATAGTGATAGACACATCACTCAGGGCTGGCGAGAAACCTCTCTGTGTTACAGACTGGAGTACTGGTGAACTGGATTAGATGCCTTTGATGCAGCTCTTGAAAGGAAATTCCACTTTGGAATAAATGTCATTAAGTGAACCTCTTTCCATTCTGGGAATTTAATACATCTTTTAACCTGCCCACTTTGGTCCACCATATATTTTATTATAGTACTATTACTATATTCATAATAGTATTGTTAATATATTTCTTTTGTAATCTTCTTCCCAACTATGTTATTCTTTCTCTAATTTTTGTCAGTGCATCCCTTACAAATGAAGTAGCTTCATTGCTAAGACTTGCTGAGATATTTTATCACTGTATTGCTATCCTTGCTAATGATTGAGAAACATATAATTGTAGGTTCTTAATTTTCATTAATCAAAGTTTTTTTTAAATCAGTTTCCATATTATTTTCGGATGGATCGTGCTGATCTATTGCTGGAGGTATGTTTTCTTTGCATTTAAAGCTTTCTTCTGCTCTTCTGTCTTTTAAAGGGTTATGCCAGTGGAAAACAAATATTTTCAAATCAACTGGTTTCAGAAAGTTATACAGATTTGTAAATTACTTAAGCAAAAGAGAAGCAAAAGAGAAGGGCCCGTTCGGCACTGCGATTTCAGAACTGCTGGAGGTACGTAGGATAGGGTGTGTAGTTGGTTCTTGTATTAAGGTGTAGGTGGTGCTCAGGCTGCTTGCGGTATTCAGTGGATACAATATTCATGAGGAAAGAGAGAAATGAAAAGCCGGCCACTCACCAATGTATTCCTTCTTCAAGCTTTTATTACAGTGACATAATACTCACATAAGCGGGGGGTGTGGGGTGTGTACAGAAAGGAAGAGCAGCGGGGTACAGAGGCGACAAGCTCCGTTTTGCACACTCAAGTGCTTCATCCGGCCATACCGGTATGCTCTCTGCTAACACCTCTGTCTGTGTTAGGAACTGTCCAAATTAGAAACAACTCCTCATAGCAAACCTCTCCTACTCTGGACAGTTCCTGACACGGACACAAAGGCTTTTATATGTATCAGACATTAAAGGGGTTATCCACCATAAGGTGATTTTAGTACGTACCTGGCAGGCTGTAATGGACATGCTTAGGAAGGATCTGCGCTTGTCTTGGGGCTAAATGGCTATGTTGTGAGATTACCATAACACTGTGGCTAGCTTTTTGTGACCTTGTATTTCCCGTTTGACTGTGGTTTTCAATCAGGGTGCCTACAGCTGTTGCATTAGTTGCAGATTGATCCCTCCACCCATTGAAGAAGACAGGCTCCCTGTCATCACCTGACTAGCATTGCAAGCTGGGAAAAATCTGAGACAACAGTCATTTTGTATGCTGGTTAAAATAAATATAGGGGTAAAAATCACAGATGAATTGTGAGAAAACCGTCAAACACAGGTACAGACACTATATTATGAACCACACTAACTTTACAGCCCCTGTAGCATAGTTAAATAAAAAAAAAATCATGGAATACCCCTTTAACTTACAGTGTAGCTACCTACAGTTAGCACTAGAGAAACACGTTTTATTCTTCTGGAGAAGAACTGAGCTGCATATTTTTCTTTGCCTACAAAACATCATACACCAGCTGAATCTCCACAAGGACAGCCAGTAGTTTGCAATATAAGAAACCCTATGTAAGTCAATGGATGATACTGCGTGCATTAACTTGAAATGTAATCCCAATGCTTTTACGATAGTTAATGATAACATATTTTAATATGTTCAGAACTCTGTCACCTTCATGAAAAATCTCACTATGTCGCTCTGAAAGTGTCACTTTACTATAGTTTATAATATACAACACATTACTGTTCTCTTTAAGGCATTGTGCCTTCTTGGAAAATGTCACAATGCTCTTTGTTTAATTCTCAGGAATGAGATCAAAGCAAGTTGTCCTAAGTGTAATATGTCTGCTTACACTGTGTTCTTTCTGTTCCGTCCACTACAATGAGCACAGTCTAATCCACTTACAGGAGAAATAAAAAAGAACATGTATGATATTTACTCGATTATGAAAATAAGGCTGTGTGAATATTACCATTTGCATATATATTTTTTTTTTTACAAAAGTATTGATGCTAACTGCAACTAACCATTGGAGGAAAGTGATAGTGAACTTTATTACCGATTAAATAGGGGATTATTTTGCATGCTAGTGCATTTTGCTCTCTTCTTGTGACCTAGCAGTGCAATGATTAGAAATAATAGTAAGTTACCCCAAGGTTCACAGCAGTATTATGAAATTGACCAGTGTGGGCATTTTTTTATTTGAGGGGCACAGTAGAGGAATTCAAGGGCAGTGGGGCATTTTTTTCAAGGGACATAGAGGGGGATTTATCAAAACCAGTGAAGGGGAACAGTGGAGCAGATGCCTAAAGCAACCTATTTTTTTTTTTTTTTTAGGTGTCCCTCATTAAGTGAATTTTGCTTTGTGCCTCTTTGAATTTTGCAAGTAAAAGTGTAGGGGTTTGCAATGTGAAGGTGTAATATTGTTGGTTTTCATTTTCCATATAATTGTGGGTCCAGTATGGGCTTTTTGACTAAAGACAGAATGGATATCACAACAGACTAGTGTTTTTTCAAATGTGGAGGTGTTCCCTAAGACACAAGCCAGGAGCACACGGTAGTACAGTGCCACCTCTGTGTCATGTTTTTATACTCACTAAAGCATGGTGGAACAAAGTGACCTTGGAGCAATATCTAGCTACAGATCTTGTTTATTTGTGGCCTTAGAGTCCAACTGTTTCTTGTATTTGAAGTTATGATGAGATGGTACACAGAAACTTGCAAGTGTGGTGTCCCGGTACAGAACATGGTTCTGTAGAATCCTAAAGTCCCCTTATGTAGAGTCCCTCAGGTCCATAGGCAAGTCATTATATGGTATTGTATTGTATATTAAGTATGTATATCTATTATATGTATTGTACGGTGAATGTAAGTAATATATGAAGGTTGTTAGGATGTTTACCCTGTATAGGACCTTCCTAAGGTCATGTGATATGTCATGTGATAGGTAATAGGATAGGATTCCAGAGAACGAGAGAGGCGGAGGGTGAGAGGGCCCCGACAGAGGTGGAGAACAAGAAGCCGGACTGGGAAAGCCCAGTTAGGGAGATACATGGAGGAGCGAAGTGGTGACTGGCGGTGATCAGCAGTGAGGAACGGAGAGGTTGTGACCCACGTGGGATGCCGGGACTTCAGGAGCAGAGAGGCGGGAGTGGTGAGAGGAGCGGAGCTGACAAACATCTAAGATTGGTGGGGCATTTAAAAGTATTGGGGATTCTCTCTGGAACTGAACATCTATAATTGTGGGGGAACTCTGCCTAATTTGGGAATCCAGGGGGCTGCTTTACTTTAAGGATTCTAAATATTAATTAAATCAGTATATCCCATCACTCAAATCTGTAAACCGTAAATATTACTGGGATTTACATTTCATTTAACAATGATAACCATTTTACAAACCAAGTTCCATGTGTTACAGTGGGTCTAAAAGATAACACCAATAGAGTTTTTTTTTTGTTTGTTTTTTAAAGCCTTAGCTTTCCATAAAACGCCTTCCTCACCCAAACCTGGATAAAGGGGTACATAAACTTGTGCTATCCAAGAACAACTCTCTCTCTAATAATTAACTAATTCCTCCGTTATTATTGCTTCACCCTTGGAATTTCAGAACTGATTCACAGCAAGGTCTAACTATTCTCTTTCAGTGCTCTAACATCAAAGGACTCTGGCGCCTCCTATAAACAACTTTTCATTAACATCAACCTTTGGCTATAATCTAACAATTATACAATAGCTGCAGTTTGCTGAACTTTAGAACGGATGCACTCCAATGGTTAACTATTCTATTTTCGAGCATTAATACCTAACATTACATTTTTTTTATAACAACTTTCTATTGTTTGGCTATAATTTTCTGCATGTTGAAGATCAAAACTTAAAGTATTGTGTCACTAGGGACCTGTTATAGAATTTCACCTTAATACCTGAATATTTAATGTATGATTTGTATGATCTGGTGGTGATGTACAGTAGCTGAGGCTAATCATGGTGGTAAAATAACGGTGGGGCTAGACGGGTCAACCTGTCAGGGCGGTTTTGGTGGAAGAGTATAGGTGAACAGCAAGAAAAATTGGTTTTGATGGATCAGAACAATGGGGGGGGGGGGGGGGGAATGTAGGGAAAGATGACAGCGCCCAACTGCATGTCGGGGGGTTGGATAATTCTAGTAAGGTTGCTATCGGCGGCAGACAGATGTAATTTTGAGGGCAGCCAGAGTAGCAGATAAAGAAATAGATGGTAATAAAATAAGGTCATATGCAGATTATACGAGGGCATCTCAGCAGGCGGGGTTACATTTCATACAAGTTAAAAAGAGGTTAAGAGAAGCAAATATCTCACCTGCATCGGACCCTCAACCCCCCCTCCTTCCCCCCCTTCCCCTCTCCCCTGCCCCCCCTGTCTTGTCATGTCTCCAGCCCCCCCTTTTTCGTCTAGTTCTCCTTTCTTTCATCCTTTCTATTATCCATTCTCTTTCTATTCTTTCCTTCTTACTGACCTACAGTTCCACCTTCCTGACGCTGTGTTACTGTTTCTTCTGGGACCATGTAAGGTCTCCCCCTTTTGTCCTCCTCTCTATCCCTTTCTTTTTTCTTATTTTTTCTTTCTACTCTTTTTCTGTTTTCTACAATCCAGTGGAAAGTTCGAACCCATAATGCTAATGATCTCCTACCTGACCTAGGAACAGTTTTTTTTCCTCGGTTACGTTCAGAGGATTGGGTTTACGGCATCCCATCAGCTTTTATCTTGTTGATTTGTGTTCTCTCGCTGTCATTGTCTTACCTTTATGACTTTGGCCTGCGAGCCTCTTTATTGCATGTTTTGCCGCTGTTTCATATACGTTCTTTTGTATGTACTTGATGGCAATACCTTGTTATATTTGAAAAATGAAAATAAAGATTTGATTAAAAAAAGAGAAGAAAATATCAGGTATTCATTAGTATTTTTCCCGGCCAACTCAAGTGGTATATAAAGATGGGTCATGGTTTTTTGCCTAAGTAGAGAAAGTAAATGAGTGGCTGGAAAAGGAAGGGATCAGGTAAAATGTAATAAATAAATTTCCCCTGTAAATAAATAATTCAATATACTGATGTAATTTAAGGGGAAAAATGGATAAGATGGTTGGCCGGGTGGGGGGCTCAAGGTATAGGAATTGTCAGAAAATGTTTTTTGCAATTTCAAAGGAAGGGGAGGGTGGTATGACAGAAGGGGGCAGGGTTTGTTGCATCCTTTTCTTCTTTTCTCTCTCTCTCCAAAATACTTGAATAAGGGTATTAGTTTGGAATGTAAGGGGGCTGGTGGATAGGGCAAGGCGGACAGCTGTCTATAAAGTAATAGATAAACATTTACCAGGTATTATTTGTCGTAATAAAGGATAAAATCCAGATTTTGTAGAGAAGGTAGATTGCAAAACAATTTCACTCAACACATACTATTATTGGAGAGAGAGTAAACCCAGAATTGAGAGTATATTAATTATATAACAAATCCAAGAAAACACTATCCCATATGGATATGATAATTGGTGATAAGGAGATCCTGCCATGGATAGAAGGTATAAAATACGAACCTCGGAGTATATCCGACCATACACCGCTAATGTTCCAAATGGTAAACAGAAAAGTGTGCCAGATAAATACGAGAATAAACCTATTTTGGATAGAAGTATGGGGGGAAGATAGTGAGGTAAGGGATAAAATAAAAGCATATTTTGAGATCAATGATGGAACAGCTTCAGAGGAGATGGTCTGGGATGCTTTTAAGGTGGTACTGTGAGGCATTTGCAAAGAAAAAAATGTAAGAATGAAAAAAAAATCAAAGATAGAGGAAGAGGCGATGAGAAGGGAAGTAGAAAAGGCAGAACAGCACTTTATAGAAACAGGACTAGAAAAGGATAGAAAAGAATGGGAAGAGGCGATAGGGAGATATAAAGAGCTATTAAAAGTGAAAGTAAAAAAAAAAAAAAAAAAAACAATGTTTCAGCCAGAGCAGAAGAGATATTTAGGGGCAAAGCCAGGAAGATGGTTGGCTAAATTCATAAAAGAAGAAAAAGAAAAAACATTGATAGCAGCCGTCAAAGATAAAGGTGGACGGATTGTAAGAGAACAGGAAGAAATTACAAAAGTCTTTCTAGAATTATATAAAGAGCTAGATACCTCACAAATAAAAGCAGAACAAGAAGACATACAAAAATATGTTGATAAATGTGAACTACCAAAATTAACAAAGGAAGCTGTTGAGATGCTGGAGGGTGAGATCTTAGAAAGTGAGATGTGGAAAGTGGTAAAAGAAGCACCCAGATCAAAAGCCCCAGGCCCGGATGGGATACCATTTGAACTGTACAAAAAGTATCCGAGTGTTCTTGCCCCCAGATTAGTGAATACTACCCCCATCAATGAATGAGGCAATGATAATGTTGATTCTGAAGCCTGGCAAAAACTAAAATGAGCCTGATGCGTATAGGCCAATCTCATTGCTAAATACCGATATGAAGATATTGGCAAAGACCTTAGCAGTGAGATTGGCAAAGGTGATGCATTTGCTAATATTGAATGATCAATGTGGATTTATGAGTGAAAGAACTATGGCAGATAATGTGAGAAGACTGTTTGGGACCCTGCAAATCAAAGGGGGGGGGGGAGGAGGAGGGGAGCGCTCCATCCTGTCATTGGACAATGTTAAGGTCTTTGACAGGGTGGAGTGGTCCTACCTCTGGATTGTAATGAGGGGATATGGGTTTGGTGAAGATTTTATGAAATGGATGGGAATTCTGTATGATTCCCCCAAGGCAGTGGTTCTGGTAAATGGGATTCAGTCAGAAGAATTTCAGTTAACTCGGGGAGCTAGACAAGGCTGTCCTCTGTCCCCCCCATATCTTCACCCTATATATTGAGCCATTGGCAATAAGAATTAGGAACATGAAGATAGTGGAGAGGTTTGGATGTCGGGGGGCACAAAGGACAGAATATCACTTTTTGCAGATGATATTTTGCTTTATATCCAGAATACGCAACAGGCGTACATAAAGAAATGGAAGGAAACAGATTCCTTTGCTAACATGGTAAAAGAAAAAAAGGAGGCGTGTGAAGATGTGGGAGAATTTTTAGAATCCAAGTTGTTGGGTGGAAAGGAGCCTATAGGGATAACCAGACCAGGAAGAAGAGGACACCAGAGGACCAGGACATCTGGAGTGCGGTGGCAGCTGAGCCCTTTTTGTCCTTCTTATTGTTTAAGCTCGGGCATTTAAAAAAAAAATTCCTCCATTAAGATAAGGACCTCTAATGTAGCTAATGTAGTATTTTCTGAAATACTGTCTGTATCTCGTGCCTTACAAGAGAGGCAGTGGGAGATACTAGTAGGTAGAAGGGATTTGGGTTCATGGATAACTGAGATGAACCCTCTGTCAGCTACAGGCTTTAGAGTAAGGATAGGCTGCACTTAAATGGGGAGGGTGCAACTGTGCTTAGGAAAAAGATGGCTAGAATGTTGGAGTAGTGTTTAAAGTAGGGACTTGGGGAGTGCAATTACAGTATAGCAGGTGCTCAGCAATAAAAATAAGGATGAGATGAAGAGCTGGTGTTCAGCAATAAAAATTAAGGATAGAGTGTTGAGTGGGGTTCAATCAGTTTATAATTATGAGAGGAAATGAAATATGGATGAAAACATTGGGTGTCTGTAGATTAATACAAAAGGGCCTCCTCAATAAGATTGAGGAAGTATAACTAATAATGTTAAAAGAAAACTAAGATATAGTGGGGAAAAGTGAGGCATAGCTGAATGTGAGCTATGACTGGGCAGTTAATTGATATGGGCAAGACATCACTGAAGCCTGCTGGGGGACCACTTCCGCCCTCACATTGTTGCAGTGCTGTGATGAATAGAAGACCTCAAGCTTTGTGCAGTAGCTTTCAGTCTGAGCATCTTTCAGTAAGGCTCTAGCAACCTCCAAATACTCCCAAGGGACTTCAATAGGCGCAGAAAGGATGAGGAGTTATAGATGTATAAGCGATATCATTTATTTGCAGAACAACGCGTTTCGACGCCAGGACGGGCGTCTTTCTCAAGTTCATTGCGATGAACTTGAGAAAGACGCCCGTCCTGGCGTCGAAACGCGTTGTTCTACAAATAAATGATATCGCTTATACATCTATAACTCCTCATCCTTTCTGCGCCTATTGAAGTCCCTTGGGAGTATTTGGAGGTTGCTGTTACCATTACACCTTTGTGGTGGCGGGACTGGCTGCATTTTGGAAACTCTCAACAGTATTGTGCCTGGTATACTAGCACAACCTACCGGGTAAGCGCTTCCAGTAAACTACTGTGAAATTCCACTTGCCCGGTTAATGCACTATGGAGCGCTTCTCTTTCTTTTGTATCAGTAAGGCTTTGTTCAACTTTTAGTTGTGCAGCTTAGTCTGTGCAACAGCTTTCAGTGAGGCTCTGTTAAAAGCAGGAGACCAAAATATGAGATTTTGACCAGACGGAATGTGTTCTGGCCAAGAAGTATACAGCCGAAAAACTGTTTTAATGGAAGCCAATTACAAAAGTTATTTATTTGGCATAAGGAATCAAATCTTAAAATTGATGTTTAATTGCAGTGCTCATAAAAATTTTCCCCTATAGTATCTAGTATATATAGTGGCAGACATTGACAGATGAGTCTCTGTTATATACATGTCGGTGAAATTCAATATATCATCGACCACTCATGTTGTCACCAGACTTGTCATATGTACATTGTTCAGGCATCAGTTGATGTAAGTCACCAACCACAGCCCACCTCAAATTTACTGTTTATAAAAATGAATTATTTGGAGGAAAGAGATTCATGTCAGTGAGGTGTACACCAGCTCCCACAGCCAAGATTATCCTACCCACATGTAATGTATACCTGTGTGAGTATATCACTTTATATATATATATATATATATATATATATATATATATATATATATATATATATATTTTTATATATGTATGTATCTACTAGCAAGGTGTGTACAATGATCTTAATAATGATTAAATACATGCTGTATACAAAAACAAATGACTCTTCCAAATTGAAACGAAGAAGATTAAAGGGACATAATGAAAACCTGAGTTTTAAATGCAATCCATCGGGCACTGCACTTGGCATACTCTGGTAACTTTGAAGTAATAGGTTGAAGACCTGGTGCCCTCCTTTGGTCATGGAACATTGTGCAGTGGCAACTCAGCAGTACCAAGTGTCTATGTGGACATGTTTTTCCTCTATGTTCAAATTCACTATGGGAAGTTTTTTACTGTAGATCTGTATCCATTATTGGTCTGTGCTGAATATCTACCAAGACTTATGCCCTTAAACCTCTAGACAGCAGACACATCACAGATAGCTGCAATCCGAACATAGAGTAATATCGTAATATAGCTGCACCTACATCTGCAGTAGACATTACATGTACACATGCTAAAATCACCTGAAGATTACTAAACCCAGCAAAGCTGCTATGAAAGATCTAATTGAAAGGACAGCGATCCAATCTTTATTCTTCTGATTTCAAAGCTGTAACCTGCCAAGATGCATTCAAGCATCTGTATTTCATTGGATTTGTACAAGTTCAGTAAAGTTTACAAGTTGTTTAACTGAATCCTATGGTTCAGATACCTTCTTTTGGAGTTTTGCATAAAGGAACAGCATCATTGACAAAAAAGATAATTGTGGGGCTCACATTTGGTTAGTGCCAACCATATACATTGGGGACTACTATGCCCAGCATAACACGGTACGCTTCCTGTTACAATCTCAGCACAATCTATACTTTTTTTTTTTTATAAAGGTTTATTTTGGTATACTCACAAATCCGTAAGAATTTAAGCCTTAAGAACAAAGCAATTCAAACGTGCAAGCAGCGCACCCCCTCTCTTGCCCGACTCTGGGGTTTTACCCTTATAGCTTTCTTATTGAAGAAGCTGAAACAGTGACTCTCCAAGTCATGTGAGACAGAGGGTGCACTGCTTTGTTCTTATGCATATCTGAGTATAACAAATGGTCCTTCTAATGAAAAGGCCCTTCTGTTCCAGCATGGCCATGCCCATTTACAAGAAGCAAGATCCAAAAAGGTACGGTTTGGTGAGACTGACTTGCACAGAGCCTTGACTGCAACCCCACTGAACACCTTTGGGATGAAATAGTGAGGAGATTGGCCCACACATCAGTGTCTGACCTCACCAATTCTCTTCTCGATCAATAGGCAAAAATTCTAATAGACAGTGTCTAAAATCTTGTAGAAAGTCTTTCCAAATGCATGAAAGTTGTTAAAGGGGTACTCCGGTGCTTACACATCTTATCCCCTATGCAAAGGATAGAGGATAAGATGCCAGATCGCGGGAGTCCCGCAGCTGGGGACGCCCGTGATCATGCACGCGGCACCCCGTTTGTAATCAGTCCCCGGAGCGTTTCTTCGGACACGCCCCCTCCCGTAGGCTTGCATTGAGGGGCGGAGCGTGACGTCACACGGGGCTGGGGCGTGACGTCACACGCCGCCGGCCCTGCGGTCGACCGTAATCAGTCCCGGAGCGAACATGCTCCAGGGACTGATTACAAACGGGGTGCCGTGTGCATGATCACGGGCGCCCCCAGCTGCGGGACTCCCGTGATCAGGCATCTTATCCCCTATCCTTTGTATAGGGGATAAGATGTGTAAGCACCGGAGTACCCCTTTAAGACTGAAAGGGGGCCTGGCACAGGAAATCCAATCATTCGGACTTCCCGCGATCAGAAACTTTTTCCCTATCCTGTGGTTCAGTTCTCTGGAGTTCCCTGACAGTTACAGCCTGATTGGTCAATCACTGGCCTCAGCGATGTCCCGCCTCAACCAGTGATTAGCTGAGTAGTCCATCTCTTGTGCTCATCCAGGAAGGTAAAGGCCAGAGCACGCCAAAGTCAGGTAGGTAGTCACGCCCGGTACAGGAGATCACAGAGGATCCCAGCAGTCAGACTTCTCACAATCAGAAACTTACTCCCTATTCTGTGGTTCAGTTATCCTTACTCCCTATTCTGTGGTTCAGTTCCTTTTCATATACTTACAGTTATTACGGAAATGTATTCATTCTTGTTGCTTATTCATTTGTTGTAAATGTAGTAAAATACTAAAAGATAAATAAACAGACTATAGTAAATAATTCACATTAATCATGTTCATGCCAAGTTCTGGCAATTTACAATGTGTCTAGCTTAAATATACCTATTCATAGTTCTTTTTTTTGCTTCTTTGCTTCCATAATACCTAATATTACGTTACATAATAAAAAATAAGAAAAATAATATTGCATATATATATATTTTTTTGCTGCTCACAATAGCATAGTTGACTATGTTTTTTGCGTATAGCAAAACTATACATGATGTAATGGAAACAGTAAAACAGAGATTAAAACACAGTGTAAACCCACCCTAACTCACATAGTGTTGTAGTGAAAAGCTTTCTTGCTTGCTATTTGTATAAACCTGGAGAAGTGCCAAAGTCTTGTGTGGTCACACTGCCCTATAAACTGTATTCTATTACGGGATACTCATTTCCCTGACAGCTATAACAAATAGATCCAATGCCGAGTTGTTCTGCACTGTAAAGCTCAATAAAAAGAATATGTCAAGATACTCTAGAAGAAAAGTAAACAGAAAAGCACGGTCACTTCACAGCCAGACTTGGAAGGCTTGAAAACTGTTTTCAGAACCTTCTTGTAAATACCATAGATATGTAGATGGATGGATAGATAGATAGATAGATAGATACGAATGTTACCTACACAAACATTACATCCACAAATGCATAACAATTAAGGGAGTGTTGCGGAGTAATTTGTATATATATATTTTGCTGGACATGTTGCATGTTTGGGCAATTATACTGACCTACACCGATGCCCAGCAGCTCCCATTGCACATTTTTCCTGTCTCCGGCTGCTAATGTCTTGCCCTGCTTCTAAGATGAGTAGTCAAAGGAGGACCTGTCCACTCAGCCAGTCACTGTCCAAGAGATAAAACCTCTGCAGATAGTTATTGGCTGAGTGGAAAGGTCCTGCTTCAATTCCTCGGAAGAAAGCAGAAGAGACAAACAGCAGGGGACCAGAGAAGAAGCTACAGCAGGAGCTGTGGTGGTGGTGGTGGTGGTGGGGGGGGGGGGACATATTGGTGGACTGGGGTAGGTAAGTATGATTTTTCTCATTTTTACAAGATGCTCAGAAAAATATAAGAAATTTTATTACACTGGAATATATATATATATATATATATATATATATTGGAAAGAGCAGCACTCCAGAGTAGAAAAAGGCAGTGGGTGCATGTCAGTCGCAGGGGCCCTGTCGTGGGTCCAACAAGGTAGATAAAAAAGAATGTTGACTGCAGCACACCGGTGTATCCAGTAAAAAGTTGTAGCTTTATTCCATAGATACAATGACTACGTTTCTGTGGTCGCACAGTGAGACCACAGAAACGTAGTCATTGTATCTATGGAATAAAGCTACAACTTTTTACTGGATACGCTGGTGGGCTGCAGTCAACCTTCTGTTTATATATATATATATATATATATATATATATATACATATATACAGTGGTCCCTCAACATACAATGGTAATCCGTTCCAAATGAACCATCGCTTGTTGAAACCATCATATGTTGAGGAATCCGTGCAATGTAAAGTATAGAAAGTTGTACTCACCTGTCCCCGCTGCTCCGAACCGTCACCGCTCGTCACCCCTGCCCTGGATGTCGCCCTCCCTCGCTGTCGCCGCGTCCCCGTAGTGTCCCCGATGCTCCGGACCGTCTCTGCTGGCCGGGAACGTCGCTCTCACGTCGCCGCCATCACGTTACTACGCATGCCGCTCCTATTGGATGACGGGGCGGCGTGCGTGGCAACGTGATGACGACGGTGGAGAGCGCCGGCCGACGATGCAGGGGATTGTGAAGAGGAAGCTCTGGAGCCCCGAGGACAGGTAGGAGACCATCACTGGAGCACACGGGGCAACATAAACGGCTATCCGGCGGCAGCTGATGCGATGACCTCGACATATAAAAGCATCGTATGTTGA
Organism: Hyla sarda; assembly: GCF_029499605.1. Lineage (NCBI taxonomy): Eukaryota > Metazoa > Chordata > Amphibia > Anura > Hylidae > Hyla > Hyla sarda. The sequence continues at coordinate 231,804,612 of NC_079192.1, forward strand.
TGCTGCCTTCAACATGCGATGGCCTCTGAGAGGCCATCGCATGTTGAAATTATCGTATGTCAGGACCATCGTAGGTTGGGGTCACTGTATATACATATTATGTGTATATGGATCTGCACATATCTGCAGAGATAATCTACAGGGAATATGCAACATTTAAATTTAGCCTTTGAAATACTTAAGGGTCAGTTCTACTGTATGAATTGTACACATATACTGTACAATTGAAATGGAGATTTTTAAAAGCAGCCTGTGGGCAGGCCCTCATATATTAGGCTAGATTCGCATTGCCGCTGTGCTTCATCCCATTCTAGGTTTGTTTGGCTCTTTTTTGACTTGACTGATCCCTTTGCCTTAACCTGTTGGGGACAAAGGGCGTATGCATACGCCCTTGCGTCCTGGTACTTAAGGACGAAGGGCGTATCCATACGCCCGTGGGAATTTCGGCCCCCGCCGCGCGCCGGGCGGGGACCGGGCCGGGGTGACTGCTGATATCTATCAGCAGGCACCCCGTGCAAATGCCCAGGGGGGTCATTAGACCCCCCCATGTCGGCGATCGGCGCAAATCGCAAGTGAATTCACACTTGCGATTTGCGCCGATTCCGGGTCATTACGGGTCTATGGTGACCCGGTGACCCGGAATAGAAGGGGGATCGCGGGTGTCTAAGACACCCACGATCCCCCTAAAGCGATAGGAGTGAGGTGGCAGAGTTGCCACCCCTCCTATCTCTGCTATTGGTGGTCTAGACGCGACCACCAATAGCAGATCTGGGGCGGAGGGGTTTACTTTCGTTTTCCCCGTCCTGCCCTCCCACAATAGGCGGTGCAGAACGGGGTAAACGAGGAGGACCGGGCGCCGACGTCCACTTACCCCTCCGGAGGCAGCAGAGCGACGGGGATCGGCGGCAGCGACGGAGATCTGCGGCGGCGTGCGGCAGAAGAGGACGGCTCCCAGATGCGACGGAAGCCGGTGAGTAGTTGCATAGCAACATCTAGAGGGCTACAGTCTGAGACCACTATAGTGGTCTCTAGACTGTAGCCCTCTAGATGTTGCAAAACTACAACTCCCAGCATGCCCAGACAGCTGTTTGCTGTGTGGGCATTCTGGAATTTGTAGTTTTGCAACAGCTGGAGGTCTGCAGTTTAGAGACCACTGCACAGTGATCTCTATACTGCCCTCTAGATCTTGAAAAACTACAACTCCTAGCATGCCCACACAGCTGTTTGCTGTCTGGACATGCTGGGAGTTGTAGTTTTGCAACATTTGGAGGTCCACAGTTTGGAGATCACTGTTCAGTGGTCTCTAAATTGTAGCACTCCAGATGTTGCAAAACTACAAATTCCAGCATGCCCACACAGCAAACAGCTGTCTCAGCATGCTGGGAGTTGTAGTTGCGTACCTCCAGCTGTTGCATAACTACATCTCCCAGCATGCCCTTCTGTGATCAGACATGCTGGGAATTGTAGTTTTCCTACAGCTGGAGGCACACTGGTTGGAAAATACTGAGTTAGGTAACAGAACCCAACTCAGTATTTTCCAACCAGTGTGCCTCCAGCTGTTTCAAAACTACAACTCCCAGCATGTACTGACAGACCGTGCATGCTGGGAGTTGTAGTTTTGCAACAGCTGGAGGCTCACTGGTTGAAAAATACTGAGTTAGGTAACAGAACTTAACTGAAGGTTTTCCAACCAGTGTTCCTCCAGCTGTTGCAAAACTACCACTCCCAGCATGTATTGACAGACCGTGCATGCTGGGAGTTGCAGTTTTGCAACAGCTGGAGGCTCACTGGTTGGTAAATACTGAGTTAGGTAACAGAACCTAACTGAAGGTTTTCCAACCAGTGTGCCTCCAGCTGTTGCAAAACTACAACTCCCAGCATGTACAGACAGACCGTGCATGCTGGGAGTTGTACTTTTTAAACAGCTGGAGGTTTGCCCCCCCCATGTGAACGTACAGGGTACATCCACACGGGCGGGTTTACAGCAAGTTTCCTGCTTCAAGTATGAGCTGCGGCAAATTTTTCGCCGCAGCGCAAATTCCTAGCGGGAAACTCACCGTAACCCGCCAGTGTGAATGTACCCTAAAAACACTACACTACACTAACACCTAATAAAGAGTAAAACACTACATATACACCCCCTTACACTGTCCCCCCCAATAAAAATGAAAAACGTATTGTATGGCAGTGTTTCCAAAAAGGAGCCTCCAGCTGTTGCAAAACAACAACTCCCAGCATTTCCGGACAGCCACTGATTGTCCAGGCATGCTGGGAGTTTAGCAACAGCTGGAGGCACCCTGTTTGGGAATCACTGGCGTAGAATACCCCTATGTCCACCCCTATGCAATCCCTAATTTAGTCCTCAAATGCGCATGGAGCTCTCTCACTTCAGAGCCCTGTCGTATTTCAAGGAAACAGTTTAGGGCCATATATGGGGTATCTCCGTACTCGGGAGAAATTGCACTACAAATTTTGGGGGCTTTTTCTCCTTTTACCCCTTATGAAAAGGAAAAGTTGGGGTCTACACCAGCCTGTTGGTGTAAAAAAAAATTTTTTTACACTAACATGCTGGTGTTGCCCTTTACTTTTTATTTTCACAAGAGGTAAAAGGAAAAAAAGCCCCCCAAAAATGCTCTGCGGACGCACAACAAGGCTCAGGAGTGAGAGCGCACTATGTTCATTTGAGGCCTAAATTGGTGATTTGCACAGGGGTGGCTGATTTTACAGCGGTTCTGACATAAACGCAAAAATATAAATACCCACTAGTGACCCCATTTTGGAAACTACACCCCTCATGGAATGTAATAAGGGGTACAGTGAGCATTTACACCCCACAGGGGTCTGACAGATTTTTGGAACAGTGGAACGTGAAAATGAAAAATTCTATTTTATTGTTTGCACAGCCCACTGTTCCAAAGATCTGTCAAACGCCAGTGGGGTGTAAATGCTCACTGCACCCCTTATTACATTCCGTGAGGGGTGTAGTTTCCAAAATGGGGTCACATGTGGGGGGTTCCACTGTTCTGGCACCACGGGGGGCTTTGTAAATGCACATGGCCCCCGACTTCCATTCCAAACAAATTATCTCTCTAAAAGCTCAATGGCGCTCCTTCTCTTCTGAGCATTGTAGTTCGCTCGCAGTGCACTTGACGTCCACATATGGGGTATTTCCATACTCAGAAGAAATGGGGTTACAAATTTTGGGGGGCATTTTCTCCTATTACCCTTTGTAAAAAAGTAAAATTTAGAGAAAAACCAGCATTTTAGTGGAAAAATATTTTTTTTTTCATTTACACATCCGACTTTAACAAAAAGTTGCCAAACACCTGTGGGGTGTTTAGGCTCACCGTACCCCTTGTTACGTTCCTTGTGGGGTGTCGTTTCCATAATAGTGTGCGATGTGGGGTTTTTTGCTGTCATGGCACCATAGGGGCTTCCTAAATGGGACATGCCCCCCAAAAACCAGTTCAGAAAAACTCACTCTCCTAAATCCCATTGTTGCTCCTTCGCTTCTGAGCCCTCTAGTGCACCCGCCGAACACTTGACATACACATATGAGGTATTTTCTTACTCGAGAGAAATTGGGTTACAAATTTTGAGAGGATTTTTTTTCCTTTTACCCCTTGTAAAAATTCAAAAACTGGGTCTACAAGAACATGCCAGTGTAAAAAATGAAGATTTTGAATTTTCTCCTTCACTTTGCTGCTATTCCTGTGAAACACCTAAAGGGTTAACACACTTACTGAATGTCATTTTGAATACTTTGAGGGGTGCAGTTTTTATAATGGTGTCATTTATGGGGTATTTCTAACCAGAAGACCCTTCAAATCCACTTCAAACCTGAACTGGTCCCTGAAAAATTCCGATTTTGAAAATTTAGCCAAAAATTGGAAAATTGCTGCTGAACTTTGAAGCCCTCTGATGTCTCCCAAAAGTAAAAACTCGTCAATTTTATGATGCAAACATAAAGTAGATATATTGTATATGTGAATCAATATATAATTTATTTGGAATATCCATATTCCTTATAAGTAGAGAGCTTCAAAGTTAGAAAAATGCTAAATTTTCAATTTTTTCATGAAATTTTTGAATTTTTCACCTAGAAAGGATGCAAGTATCGCCGAAAATTTACCACTAACATAAAGTAGAATATGTCACGAAAAAACAATCTCGGAATCAAATTTATAAGTAAAAGCATTCCAGAGTTATTAATGCTTAAAGTGACAGTGGTCAGATTTGCAAAAAATGCTCCCGTCCTTAGGGTCATAATGGGCTCCGTCCCCAAGGGGTTAAATGGGGTGCATTGGGGGTCTGGTAGGTTACCATAAAAAAAAAAAACTATTACAAAAAAAATATTTTCTTCTCTGCTAAACTCCTGTGGTTACAACAGACTGGCCAACAGAGCTCTATATACTTAAGCACAATGGCAATGTGAACAAGCCCTTAGACCTAAAAAGCATCAGAAAATTCAGGGTTTTCTCATCAAGGAACAATCCTGTTCTACTAAATTCAATCTTTATTTTCAATCGGCTTAAAAGCCACCATATGTTTACACCTAAAGCAATCATAGTAAGTAATGTCTGTAATCTACTTAAACCTTTGTACACTTGTAAATGCCACCAGTATTAGAAAGAACAAAAGATTTAAAGATTTGTTTCCTATACTTTTGATATTCAGTTTTTTTTTCTTTTTTTCATGTGAAAGATTACCATTAAAGTTATTTGTTATTTTGAATAACACTCAATGGTGGGTCAGTCAATTTAGGTGTCAGGACTGAAAAGCTATAGTTACACCTTGACATTTTTTTTTCTTTCAGTGGGATTAAAGGATGTTAGTGGGACTCCAGCAGAAGCCGTGGTAAAGGATGTCACTGTGACTTTCAAACTACCGACTTCTAGTGGTAATAAGATAGTAATCTAATTAGGTGATTTCACAAATGTTATTTTCTAAATGTCAGAAAGAGAACATGAAAAAAAAAATCACTGCAGCCAGATGTTGACTGAAAGTAAATATAGAAATATATAATACTATACCTACAATGCTTTCTTTTGGTGGTGGAATTTCAGCGGTGGAAAGTCCACTTCTGCAATTCTGTAGTGTGCACTGCTGCACTGAAATTTCCAACCAAAATTCCTCAGCAGAATTCCGGTTGGAAATTCTGTACTGTGAACCAGGCCTGTTTGGCATAGTGTTGCAAACGCAGCAGCCCCATTTTTTTGCATGTATTTTTGTGCATATTATAAAACAGGTGTTATGCGTGGCCATTGTTTTCAACAAGAAATTGTGTCTCAGTTCACACTGTGTGACACATTTTTTGAAACGTGCATTCTTAGAGTCAGAAATGCAGGAACGACAGTTAGCTCCATTCAATGGAGCTTATTGGTGTCCTTGACCATGATTAAAATTGGTGTCCAAAGTGTCAAAATACGCAGGGCTGGTGCAAGCATTTTTGCCACCCTAGGCAAAAGATGATTTTGTTGCCCCCTTGACCCCACCCATTATCTACACCCTTTGACACACCTCACCTTACTACGGGGGTGACAAGCTCTAACAAACCTCCTGCTCATGTAATCGCCTTACTACTTGGGTGACACACTGTAACAAACCCCCTACTCATGTAATCTCCTTACTGCTGGGGTGACACACTGTAACAGGGAAATTGGTGCTGGCTGTGAGTGGGTGGTTCGTATGCTAGCTGACTAACTAGCTTCTTGCGGTAGGCAGAGCAGCGCCCACCCTCAAGAGGGCAATCTAGGCGGCTGTATATTTTGCCTACAGGCAGAGCCGGCCCTGAAAATATGTGGCTACTCAATGTCAACAAACCCTTTGTAGTCTGGGTCTCTTTAACCCCATAAGGACCAAGCCCATTTTAACCTTAAAGGGGTACTCCGCCCCTAGACATCTTATCCGCTATCCAAAGGATAGGGGATAAGATGTCAGATCGCCGGGGTCCCACTGCTGGGGACCCCGGGGATCGCTGCTGCGGCACCCCGCTATCATTACTGCGCAGAGCGAGATCGCTCTGCACGTAATGACGGGCAATACAGGGGCCGGAGCATCGTTGCGTCACGGCTCCACCCCTCATAATGTCTCGGCCCGCCCCCGTCAATACAAGTCTATGGGAAGGGGGCGTGGCAGTCATCACTCCCCCTGCCATAGACTTGCATTAAGAGGACGGGCCGTGATGTCATGAGGGGCGGAGCCATGACGTCACGCTGCTCCGGCCCCTGTATCGCCCGTCATTACGCACAGAGCAAACACGCTCTGTGCAATAATGATGGTGGGGTGCCGCAGCGGCGATCCCGGGGTCCCCAGCAGCGGTACTGGATAGGGGATAAGATGCCAGGGGCGGAGTACCCCTTTAAGGACCAAGCCAATTTTATTTTAGCATTTTTGTTTTTTCCTCCTCGCCTTCTAAAAACCATAACTTTTTTATATTTCCATCTACAGACCCATATAAGGGCTTGCTTTTTGCATGACCAATTGTACTTTGTACATTTTACCATAAAATATACGGCGAACCCCCCAAATTTTTTTTTAGGAAGGAAATTTAAATGAAAACCACAATTTTGCACATTTTGTTTTCACACTGTACACTTTACAGTAAAAATGACATGTGTTCTTTATTCTGTGGGTCAATGCAATTAAAATGATACCCATGGCTAGATACTATTATATTTTTGTACCACTAATAAAAATCTAAAACTTTTTGTACAAAATCAGTAATCTAAAATCGCCCTATTTTGACCACCTATAACTTTTTCATTTTTCCGTATATAGGGCGGCATGAGGGCTAATTTTTTTGTGCCGCCATCTTTACTTTTTATCTAAAACTTTTAGATAATTTTTTATTCATTTTTTTTTTTTAAATGTGACAAAAAAGCAGCATTTTTGGACTTTTTAAAAATTTTTTACATTTACGCCATTAACCGTACAGGATCATTAACATTATATTTTGATAGTTCGGACATTTTGGCGATACCAAATATGTTTCTAAAAAAATTTTTTTACGCTTTTTGGGGGTAAAATGGGGGTAAATTTTTATTGGGGGAGGGGATTTTTTTTTATTGGGGGGGGGGATTTTTACATTTTTCAACTTTTTTTTTTTTTTTACACTATCTATAGCAATCATTTAATTGCTAATACTGTTCAGTGCGATGATCGGATCGCCACAGCAGCATTTAAATTACCGCAAATGCTGTGATCTGTATTGATCATGGCATCTGAGGGGTTAATGGCGGATATCCGCGCAATCGCGGATGTCAGCCATTATGGGCGGGTCCCTAGCTGTTGATAGCAGACGGAACCTGCCATGTATGACGAGAGCACCGTTCCGATGCTCGCGGTCATACACAGGACGTAAATGTACATCTTGGTGCGCGAAGTACCACTAAACCAGGACGTACATTTACGTCTGTGGTCGTTAAGGGGTTGACTGTCATGTGCATGGGTACTAAAGGAAACACCTTTCCCTGTTTTTTAATCCACTTCTAAAAACATCCTAAAGAATGTGGTTTTTGCACTATGTCTAAATAAAATATGGTTTACTAACCCCCACTACAACTGTTTTGTGGCTTTAAAAACACAAGTAAACATTGCACCAGTTTTGCATTGTGTAAACTTGGCCTTCCCGTAACTAAATCAGATCGTCACATATATGCTTGACAAGACAGAAACTAGTGTGAGACTACCGACAGGTAATATCCTAGCTATGCAAACTACCTAACATAAACAAAGCACTGACACAATGTTGTCTAAGGAATTTGATTAGGATAATGTGTCGCCAGTGGTAATACCCAGCATGTGATCACAACAAACAGTGTGTCTTGGCTTCCTCAGAAACTCAGCATGAGTAAGCAAAATCAGGGAATAGTATCAACATTCCAGACTTGTATTGTAATTTTATATCATTGGGATTTCCAACACAAATTAGCCATGGCTCGCATTCATATTACGTCATGTGATCTGCTATATATACTTTGTCACTCATCATTAATGGCTTTACAGTTTCCAATAGTTTTTGTCTTACTAATTCTATTTATGCGTCTGGTTAAACTATATTTGGATACAGTGAGGTTTTTTTTATTTTATTTCTTTGTCATCCTGCTAAGGCTCGGTTCACATATGTCAGGCATCTGGCATAGGTGAACTCAGCCTAGATCTGCACTTTTATTTTTAATTAAATTTAATTACAAATCTGTTTAACTTTTTGGCACCAGCTGATACATTTTTTTTTTCCACTGGTGTACCCCTTTAACAATGTGTAACTGTCTTCAGTACCACTGCTCTGCAGGGTGCTCAAGAGGGAGAGAGGAATACGATCTCAGACAGCCCAAACCACATCTTTTTGCTCCACTATGAACCCCCAATATAAAAATAAGCTTAATGGAAGAAGGACACAATTTATAAAAGTATTATGGCTGTATTTTGAGCTCCCAATAGAAAAAAAACTGAAAATAAAACAAAAAACTGACACAATATCACAAAAAACTTAATAAAAATATTTAAGTAACTGAACAAGCAGAAACTTTTAGGCTTTAACATTTACATGCACTACAAAATAATGCTAAAATGTGTCTGGGTGATGAAGGGGAATACTGGTTCAATCTACTGTAAATGTGATTAAAGAAGTATAGATGAAAGACTGTAAGAATAACCCACTCAGACTTAAAGACCTCAGAGAAAGAATTAACCTGTTGGGGACGAAGGGCGTATGCATACGCCCTTGCGTCCTGGTACTTAAGGACGAAGGGCGTATCCATACGCCCGTGGGAATTTCGGCCCCCGCTGCGCGCCGGGCGGGGACCGGGCCAGGGTGACTGCTGATATCTATCAGCAGGCACCCCGTGCAAATGCCCAGGGGGGTCATTAGATCCCCCCATGTCGGCGATCGGCGCAAATCGCAAGTGAATTCACACTTGCGATTTGTGCCGATTCCGGGTCTATGGTGACCCGGTGACCCGGAATAGAAGGGGGATCGCGGGTGTCCTAGACACCTACGACCCCCCTGTAGCGATAGGAGTGAGGTGGCAGGGTTGCCACCCCTCCTATCTCTGCTATTGGTGGTCTAGACGCGACCACCAATAGCAGATCTGGGGCGGAGGGGTTTACTTTCGTTTTCCCCGTCCTGCCCTCCCACAATAGGCGGGACAGAACGGCGAAAACGAAGAGGAGCGGCGCCGGAGTCCACTTACCCCTCCGGAGGCAGCGGAGCGTCGGGGATCGGCGGTGGCGACGGAGATCTGCGGCGGCATGCGGCAGAAGAGGACGGCTCCCGGATGCGACGGAAGCCGGTGAGTAGTTGCATAGCAACATCTAGAGGGCTACAGTCTGAGACCACTATAGTGGTCTCTAGACTGTAGCCCTCCAGATGTTGCAAAACTACAACTCCTAGCATGCCCAGACAGCTGTTTGCTGTGTGGGCATGCTGGAATTTGTAGTTTTGCAACAGCTGGAGGTCTGCAGTTTAGAGACCACTGCACAGTGATCTCTATACTGCCCTCTAGATCTTGCAAAACTACAACTCCCAGCATTCACACACAGCTGTTTGCTGTCTGGGCATGCTGGGAGTTGTAGCTTTGCAACATCTGGAGGTCCACAGTTTGGAGATCACTGTTCAGTGGTCTCTAAATTGTAGCACTCCAGATGTTGCAAAACTACAAATTCCAGCATGCCCACACAGCAAACAGCTGTCTCGGCAAGCTGGGAGTTGTAGTTGTGTACCTCCAGCTGTTGCATAACTACATCTCCCAGCATGCCCTTCTGTGATCAGACATGCTGGGAATTGTAGTTTTGCAACAGCTGGAGGCACACTGGTTGGAAAATACTGAGTTAGGTAACAGAACCCAACTCAGTATTTTCCAACCAGTGTGCCTCCAGCTGTTTCAAAACTACAACTCCCAGCATGTACTGACAGACCGTGCATGCTGGGAGTTGTAGTTTTGCAACAGCTGGAGGCTCACTGGTTGGAAAATACTGAGTTAGGTAACAGAACCTAACTGAAGGTTTTCCAACCAGTGTGCCTCCAGCTGTTTCAAAACTACAACTCCCAGCATGTACTGACAGACCGTGCATGCTGGGAGTTGTAGTTTTGCAACAGCTGGAGGCTCACTGGTTGGAAAATACTGAGTTAGGTAACAGAACCTAACTGAAGGTTTTCCAACCAGTGTGCCTCCAGCTGTTGCAAAACTACAACTCCCAGCATGTACTGACAGACCGTGCATGCTGGGAGTTGTAGTTTTGAAACAGCTGGAGGTTTGCCCCCCCCCCCCCCCATGTGAACGTACAGGGTACATTCACACGGGCGGGTTTACAGCAAGTTTCCTGCTTCAAGTATGAGCTGTGGCAAATTTTTCGCCGCAGCGCAAATTCCTAGCGGGAAACTCACCGTAACCCGCCAGTGTGAATGTACCCTAAAAACACTACACTACACTACACTACACTACCACCTAATAAAGAGTAAAACACTACATATACACCCCTTACACTGTCCCCCCCAATAAAAATAAAAAACGTATTGTACAGCAGTGTTTCCAAAAAGGAGCCTCCTGCTGTTGCAAAACAACAACTCCCAGCATTTGCGGACAGCCACTGATTGTCCAGGCATGCTGGGAGTTTAGCAACAGCTGGAGGCACCCTGTTTGGGAATCACTGGCGTAGAATACCCCTATGTCCACCCCTGTGCAATCCCTAATTTAGTCCTCAAATGCGCATCTGCTCTCTCACTTTGGAGCCCTGTCGTATTTCAAGGAAACAGTTTAGGGCCATATATGGGGTATCTCCGTACTCGGGAGAAATTGCACTACAAATTTTGGGGGGCTTTTTCTCCTTTTACCCCTTATGAAAAGGAAAAGTTGGGGTCTACACCAGCCTTAGTGTAAAAAAAAAAATTTTTTACACTAACATGCTGGTGTTGCCCTTTACTTTTTATTTTCACAAGAGGTAAAAGGAAAAAAAGACCCCCAAAATTTGTAACGCAATTTCTGCTGAGTACGGAAATACCCCATATGTGGGCGTAAAATGCTCTGCGGGCGCACAACAAGGCTCAGGAGTGAGAGCGCACCATGTACATTTGAGGCCGAAATTGGTGATTTGCACAGGGGTGGCTGATTTTACAGCGGTTCTGAAATAAATGCAAAATAATAAATACCCACATGTGACCCCATTTTGGAAACTACACCCCTCACGGAATGTAATAAGGGGTACAGTGAGCATTTACGCCCCACAGGGGTCTGACAGATTTTTGGAACAGTGGTCTGTGAAAATGAAAAATTGCATTTTTTTGTTTGCACAGCCCACTGTTCCAAAGATCTGTCAAACGCCAGTGGGGTGTAAATGCTCACTGCACCCCTTATTACATTCCGTGAGGGGTGTAGTTTCCAAAATGGGGTCACATGTGGGGGGGGGGGTCCACTGTTCTGGCACCACGGGGGGCTTTGTAAATGCACATGGCCCCCGACTTCCATTCCAAACAAATTATCTCTCTAAAAGCTCAATGGTGCTCCTTCTCTTCTGAGCATTGTAGTTCGCTCGCAGTGCACTTGATGTCCACATATGGGGTATTTCCATACTCAGAAGAAATGGGGTTACAAATTTTGGGGGGCATTTTCTCCTATTACCCTTTATAAAAAAGTAAAATTTGGGGAAAAACCAGCATTTTAGTGGAAAAATATTTTTTTTTCATTTACACATCCGACTTTAACAAAAAGTTGTCAAACACCTGTGGGGTGTTAAGGCTCACCGTACCCCTTGTTACGTTCCTTGAGGGGTGTCGTTTCCATAATAGTGTGCGATGTGTTTTTTTTTGCTGTCCTGGCACCATAGGGGCTTCCTAAATGGGACATGCCCCCCAAAAACCATTTCAGAAAGACTCACTCTCCTAAATCCTATTGTTGCTCCTTCGCTTTTGAGCCCTCTAGTGCACCCGCCGAACACTTGACATACACATATGAGGTATTTTCTTACTCGAGAGAAATTGGGTTACAAATTTTGAGAGGATTTTTTTCCTTTTACCCCTTGTAAAAATTCAAAAACTGGGTCTACAAGAACATGCCAGTGTAAAAAATTAAGATTTTGAATTTTCTCCTTCACTTTGCTGCTATTCTTGTGAAACACCTAAAGGGTTAACACACTTACTGATTGTCATTTTGAATACTTTGAGGGTTGCAGTTTTTATAATGGGGTCATTTATTCAGGTATTTCTAACCAGAAGACCCTTCAAATCCACTTCAAACCTGAACTGGTCCCTGAAAAATTCTGATTTAGAAAATTTTGCGAAAAATTGGAAAATTGCTGCTGAACTTTGAAGCCCTATGATGTCTTCCAAAAGAAAAAACTCGTCAATTTTATGATGCAAACATAAAGTAGACATATTGTATATGTGAATCAATACATAATTTATTTGGTATATCCATATTCCTTATAAGTAGAGAGCTTCAAAGTTAGAAAAATGCAAAATTTTCAAATTTTTCATGAAATTTTTGCATTTTTCACCTAGAAAGGATACAAGTATCGCCAAAAATTTACCACTAACATAAAGTAGAATATGTCACGAAAAAACAATCTCGGAATCAAATTTATGAGTAAAAGCATTCCAGAGTTATTAATGCTTAAAGTGACAGTGGTCAGATTTGCAAAAAATGCTCCCGTCCTTAGGGTCATAATGGGCTCCGTCCCCAAGGGGTTAAGCGAGTATGCTTTTTAACTTTCTGACTAGCCTTTTTAATCTAAGCACTATAGGGTAGATTTATCAAAACCTGTTTAGAGGAAGATTTGTGCAGTTTCCCATAGCAACCAATCAGATCGCTTCTTTCATTTTTAAAGAGGCCTGTGAAAAATGAAAGAAGCAATCTGATGGGTTGCTAGGGGCAACTGCACCACTTTTCCCTCTACACAGGTTTTGATGAACCTCCCTTTAAGCACTATTTAACAGATTACTCTAGAACTATGTATGGGTCCACTCATTACTTTTTATAGGGCCACACTGGCCGTCAATATTTATTTGGCATAACTTTGCGCTTTTTATGGGTATATTCTCTGAATACTATGATTCTAATGCATATAACTTGCAATGTGGAATTTCAGTGATATACCGAGGACCTCTGTATACATATTTTTTTTTCTTTTTCGTATGAACACTAACATAACACATCCTAGATTTGAATGAATGAACTAATCGTATGAAATACTTTCGTCTTTACATAGTTGAATGTGCTGACAAAAAAAATCACAAAAATTATCAATAGAAATCAAATTTTTTAACCCATGGAAGTCTGGATATGGAGTCACACTCAAAATCAAAGTGGAAAATCACACTACAGGCCGATCCAACTTTGATGTAATGTCATTAAAACAAGTCAAAATGAGGCTCAGTAGTGTGTGTTGCCTCCACGTGCCCGTATGACCTCCCTACAAGGCCAGGAGGTGGCGGATGGTCTCCTGAGGGATGTCCTCCCAGACCCGGACTAAAGCATCCGCCAACTCCTGGACAGTCTGTGGTGCAACGTGGTATTGGTGGATGGAGCAAGACATGATGTCCCAAATGTGCTCAATCAGATTCAGGTCTGGGGAACGGGAGGGCCAGTCCATAGCATCAATGCCTTCCTCTTGTAACACACTCCAGCCACAAGAGGTCTAGCATTGTCTTGCATTAGGAGGAACCCAGGGCCAACCGCACCAGCATATGGTCTCACAAGGGGTCTGACAATCTCATCTCGGTACCTAATGGCAGTCAGGCTACCTCTGGCAAGCACATGGAGGGCTGTGCGGCCCCCTAAAGAAATGACATCCCACACCATTACTGACCCACTGCCAAACCGGTCATGCCGGAGGTTGCTGCAGGAAGCCGAGCGTTCTCCACGGCGTCTCCAGACTCTGTCATGTCTGTCATGTCTGTCACATGTGCTCAGTGTGAGCCTAATTTCCTCTGTGAAGAGCACAGGGTGCCAGTGGCGAATTTGCCAATCTTGGTGTTCTCTGGCAAATGCCAAACTTCCTGTGCGGTCTTGGGCTGTAAGCACAACCCCCACCTATGGATGTTGGACCCTCATACCACCCTCATGGATTCTGTTTCTGACCTTTGAGTGGACACATGCACATTTTTGGCCTGCTGGAGGTCATTTTGCAGGGCTCTGGCAAGGCTCCTCCAGCTCTTCCTTGCACAAAGGCAGATGTAACTGTCCTGCTGCTGGGTTGTTGCCCTCCTATGGCCTTCTCCATGTCTCCTGATGTACTGGCCTTTCTCCTGGTAGCGCCTCCATGCTCTGGACACTAGGCTGACAGACACAGCAAACCTTCTTGCCACAGCTCGCAGTGATGTGCCATCCTGGATGAGCTGCACTAATTGAGCCATTTGTGTGGGTTGTAGACTCTGTTTCATGCAACCACTAGAGTGAAAGCACTGCCATCATTCAAAGGTAACCAAAAACATCAGCCAGAAGGCATGGGTACTCAGAAGTGGTCTGTGGTCACCTCCTGCAGAACCGCTCCTGTATTGGCGGTATCTTGCTAATTGTCTATAATTTCCACCTGTTGTCTGTTCCATTTGCACAACAGCATGTCAAATTGTCAATCATGTTGCTTCCTGAGTGGACAGTGTGATTTCACAGAAGTGTGAATGACTTGGAGTTACATTGTGTTGTTTAAGTGTTTTCTTTATTTTTTTGAGCAGTGTGTTTACTAAGTGTTGGTCTAAGTCTATAAGTTTTATTTTGCAACGTAAGAATTTTATGTAATAACCCATTATTACATAAAATTCTTAAGTTACAAAGAATTGATATAATACTTGGTTTATTGCAATGGTAGATTTCTATTTTTTAGATTTTCAAATTTTTATTTATCTTATCTAGAAATATCATTTATAATAAAACCTAATAGGAATGAGCACGGACCAGTTGTAAAATTCTCTAAATGCTGTCATGACAACCATAACAAATGCTATGGAGAATACTTGGGTCACATGGCCTAGTTTCCTAAGGCTAATTAATTTCAGTAATTATGACCTCATAACAGCTGCTGAATGAGTTGGTGGCCTTGTCGGCTTAGCTAAGGATAATTATGTGCTGTTGTTTTTAAGCCCAAGCAATGTAATATTAATATAGGCTATGTTCACACCTGGTGTGGCACTTAAAGTCCGAACCAATGCCCCATAAATATTTGCAGATTTCAGGTGCTTCTTTGTGTGTGTGTGTTTTTTTTTTTGTGTTTTTTTTTTGTTTTGAGCAATTAAGTTTTCTTGCTTTTTTTGCATTAAATTATGTGCTTCTTTCACCTTTACTCATGTTTGTGCTGAAAATATAAATAAAAAAAGTGTCAATTTAAATAGTTTAAACTAAGTTGTCTTTTTAAAGTCAAATAGGGGTTTATGTGCTAAAAACACAATTACTAGATCTCTTTTGCCATAATTTTGGCTCCATATAAGCTAAAACTGTTGCACACAGCAATTGAGCAATATTTATTATAAAGTGTTTTAAAATAAGCAGTAAAATGCATCTAGCCTAACATTAGGGCATGGTTTATCAGAAGATTTGTGGCAACTACTGAAAGGGAATAGCTCTAAAAGTAAAGATGTAAACCAAAATTCTGGTATGCTATCTTTGCCAACTGATTTACAGTTTGACGGAACATTGGCTGCCAGTTCTTCCAATGGTTCATTGTAGGAAATGGTCAATGTAGGAAAAATGAGGCCAAAGGTTATGGGCTGCATGATTTTGTAGGCATTAGGTAAGCCTCAATCAATAAGAGGGTGTAGGGTAATCTCAGTGGGGAGATGTATCATTAGTTGTCTATTGTAGACACAGAGCTACCCCTTTACACTGCTTGTCTAATTTACACTCTTGCTCAAAATTTACAAAAGTCGCGCACGTCCTTCAATAAATTTTGTACAAATATAGAAGCTCTACAGTGCACAGCTCTACAGTGCACTCCTTTACTACCTCACACTTCCCAGAGCTGTGGCATTTTCCGCGGTACATTGCTCACATAGCTAGAAGTACCGGAGCAGCAGTGTATGCCGAACAAAAATCATTAAATCTTTATAAAGTATACAGAATGTCTGGGTTTAAAAAAAAATATGTAATTTTGCTAAACAATTTGTCCCCTTACCTCTATATCAGTGTTTACCCACAAGAATGCCTCCAAGTGTTGCAAAACTTGACATGCTGGGAGTCGCAGTTTTGCAACAGCTGGAGGCACCCTGGTTGGTTAACACTGTGTACATTTACCAGAGCTGAGTGTGTGACCATGTACATGTAGCAGAAATTAGTGTGCAGCATGTGTATGGAGCAGGGCTGAATGTGTGATTTTGTGTATGCATGACCAAGCACACTCTCAACTCTGCTGCATACACACAATCACACACTCAGCTCTGCTGCATACACATAGTCATACACTTAGCTCTACTGCATATAAACAACCACACACTCAGCTCTGCTGCATATACCCAATCACACACTCAGCTCTGCTGCATATCACAATCACACACTCAGCTCTGCTGCATATCACGATCACATACTCAGCTCTGCTGCATACACATGATCACACACTCAGCTCTGTTGCATACATATGATCATACACTCAGCTCTGCTGCATACACATGATCACACACTCAGCTCTGCTGCCTATACACAGTCACAAACTCAGCTCTGCTGCATATACATAATCACACACTCAGCTCTACTGCATATACACAATAACACACTCAGCCCTGCTGCATATCACAATCACACACTCAGCTCTGCTGCATATACATGATCACACATATACATAGACCTAACAGCCCTACCTCCTTTTACTTCCCTGCACATTCAGTGGCATTCTTAGCTGTACAGTCACCATGGTTACATTACAAAGGTGCAATCTCCTGCACTCATCAAGAACAACAGTAGAATTTTACACAGTTCTACAGATCTTCAGCCTGTAGAGACCTGTCTAATCTGTATATGTATTACACATTGCTGGACTTATTCTTATAACATTTTAGGTGTCCTCCTTGATGGTGTATATTTGCGCAATAAAATCAGGACTTGCACAAAATTTGAGCATGTAAAGAGAAAAGACGCAGTTGATAAATCGATGCCCACCACATAATCAGCTCTACCGTACACCGTGATTTAGAATTCCACTTGTAAAGGCCTATCAAAAAATGCGTGAAAAACGCACCCAAAAAACTGAATTGCGCAAAAAAGATTGCGCAATATAGACAGTGAAAACTGTTTATATATAATGATAAATTCCCCCCAGTATGTGTATTGCTATGGTGCGTCTGACTGGTAGTACTTTGAATGATGAAATAGCATGGCAGGGCTGCAGTGTAGAAGAAGAAGGGGGGAGGGGAGGGTTTGGGGTACAGCCCAGGACTGCCACTGGTGATAAATATAGCATTTTTGTAGACTGCTTAAGTTTGTACTGTCTAAGAATGCGATGGTAACATTTTATTTCCTTCAATGAGAGCACATTTTACATTGCCTATTGTGCAGCATTTAAATGCTGTTAGAAAAGTGGAAAAAATGTGTTTAAAAGCTAAAAGTCAGTTTTGCCAGTGGTAATTGGTAAACAATAGGATTGCAGTTTTCATTTTTCTAGGACAGGTTGAGAAAGAAAAGAAGTTTTCTTATTGGTTGCTATGGGCAAGGCCTCAAAGGTATTAAAATAAAATTATAGGATTGCAGTTCAGCACCACTCACTGGAGTATGGATTAAGTGCATCATCATACTTTGTTTATGGCTTTTTGTTGGTTTAAAAAACATGAACAAAGTAGAAAATACAGCATTTTAAGCTTTATGCATTTTTCCATTCCACTTTTGTAGTGGATGTTTTTATTTGTAGCAATTTTTTCTGTTGCTTTTTCCTTGAAATTCAATCATTTCTCATGAAGAATGTGAAAAAAGTCCACTGAAATGCACCAGATACGCTGCATATATTCACATGCATTTTGAATGGGAGAAAAACACCACAAACTGGTTGTAATAACCCTCCACACCTAGAGAATGCTGTATTTTAAAACATCTGCTCCCCCCCACAAGTGACAAAAAACAACCCCCAAAAAGAATAGTAGGTATAGCATTATTTTTACCTCTTTACTTCAAGAAAACATATGGCTGCAAGTTTTTGGTCCCCAAAAAATGCAATGCATTGTTCCAAGTATTCCTTCGCCAATGGTATGACACCCCCAGATGGTAGATTTAGGCATGCTGTTTTTTCATTGCCGATGCATGACTGTTGATCTTTATTTATTTATTTATTATAATTTTTTTTTTTGGGGGGGGGGGGGGGGGCACTGTGGATTGATGTCAGCTGGGAGTCAAGGAGAAATATGAAATGCCATACCTTCATGGCATTTATGTTTGTTGGAGTTTTTGTGTCTCTGGTAGTTTTTGGAAATTGCAGTATAATTTAGCTGTGTTGTTTTTTTTACAATAATGAGGTGTTTTTCCTTCCATAGACTTGTGTAGATAAAAAAAAAACTGTACATGTGCATGTACAAAGAGGGGTCCTTTTTTTTGTCGCGTTTTTCAAACTAAAAAAAAGGCTGAACAAAATTTGTGTCTGAAGGAAGTCTCAATTCTACTCCAGTTGGCCTATTGACACATGTGAAGGTACTGCAACCTACACAATATTGCCTTTTTGGGACATATACATGTAAATGGAAATATGTTTTATTTTTAGATAAAAGACTGTACATATCATCTGTGTGCTATTACAAATGTTCTTATGATGTCCTCAAAAAAGGTTTTAACCCCAGATCCTGTGTGAAAAACAGGAAAAAGTACAAGAGTTTATAACAATCATCATAAACCATTCTTTTAAAGGAAAACAAATAATGATAGGTTAACTAGAAAAGCAAACATGAGCTAAAGGAAGCTGGGAATTGTGTACAGCAGGAATATGGAGACATGTTGATTTGTTGATGCAATATTGATACCTCTGGTAGTTGAGACTAGAATGAGATACAGTATGCCATAATGGACATAAAATTCTGCACGTTGTTGTCAGAACAATGTTATCAGTATTACAATATTTATAGATTGCTATAAAACCAGAGAATACTGGGTACTTTCAAGTTAACTTGATGAAATAGTACAATTCAGGTGTAGGCTGACAATATATTGGGCTGCCGAGCAATAGAGGATCATGGGGCCTTCTCAGTGTGCCGCCCACCTATGTGTAAGTCACACCTATAAAAATGCCCCATTTACATACAATATAATTAGGAGCAAACGCCCTCTCCATTAATGTCTATGGCAGGGGGCGTGATGGCCGTCACGCCCCTCCCATAGGTATGAATGGAGGGAACGTGGTGTGGCGTCACAAGGGGGCATGGTCGTGATGTCACATCTCGGACTCGGAGGCAGTGCCCAGCACAGAATGCCAGGGGCTGCACCGAGATCGCGGGGGTCCCAGCTGGGACTCATGCAATCATACATCTTATCTCCTGCCCTTTGGATAGGGGATAAGATGTATAAAGCCAGAATACCCCTTTAATGCTCCCATAAGGTAGTACCCCCTCCCCCAAATGTTGCTCCCTTTTCTCCAATATTTCACTGCCATTAGGTAGGCAGACCCCCCCCCCCACCTCTTCAGAGAAGAGCTACTAAACTAGTACATGGATTGCAGAATAAAACTTACCAGGAAAGATTAAAGGACCTTAACATGTATAGCTTGGAAGAAAGAAAAGACAGAGGGGATATGATAGAAACACGTAACTATATCAACACAGTAAAGGAGGAGAGGATATTCAAAAGAAGAAAAACTACCACAAGAAGACATTGTTTTAAATTAGAGGGGCAAAGGTTTAAAAGTAATATCAGGAAGTATTACTTTACTGAGAGAGTATTGGATGCATGGAATAGCCTTCCTGCTGAAGTGGTAGCTTCAAATACAGTGAAGGAATTTAAGCATGCATGGGATAGGATTGACATATATTGGGCAGACTAGATGGGCCAAATGGTTCTTTTCTGCCGACACATTCGATGTTTATACGTTATGTAGAGAGGCTGTCATGTATGGACAGGGGTACAGTGCTCTCTAGTTCTACCCAGAGCCCCTGTCCCTGCTGTTCCTTGCGTAGTTGCCTTAAATGATGACTAGACGGTAGATCACAACTAGAAGGCAATCCCAACTCTGAATAGGTGCATGTTTGTCACAGGTCAAAACAACAAACTACAGCAATACAGTAAGGTCAGGGAGAAACAGTCAGAACACAATAGGTAAACACACTTTATAGGCAACTGTGTACATAGTACAGAATAGCAATAGTACAGAATGGAGTATCAAAGGGTTAACCAATTTCAGGTCTACAAAACCAATAAGACAGAATCAGATGCAGATGCAGGTAAAGGCTAGCTTCAGAGAAAAACACTCTTTCACAGGCAAAGTCCAAGAGACAACTTAAACAGCAAAGTGAGCTTAAATAGCCAAGCTGCAGGGTGTGGACTCAAAGAGGACACAGTATTTGCCAGAGAAAAACAAGACAGGATAAGCCAGGGCATTGTCACAGCAATCATAAGCTTTGCCAGAGTCTAGAAAGGTTTAACTAGGTTGACATTGAGACATGTAAAGGCGGGGGGGGGGGGGGTAGTATTAGGGATAGTGAGGCATATGACTGGGAAAGGGGGCAGTAGGGACAGTGAGGCATCTGACTTGAGGGTGGCAGAAATACAGGCTGTTACCTTAATGCAAAGTATGTTCTCTGTGCCAGCTTCCTGCTTGTCTCACAATTCTCTTCCTACCTCTCCTGCACTTGGCTGACCGCTTATGATGACATCATAAGCTGCCAGCCAATAGAAGACCGAAGCAGTACTGACAGCTGCTGTGTCAGTACTGTGTAATATTACAGTTTAGATGCAAAGCCAGGCTGAGGAGGAGAGAACTGTCTTCTCTCTTGACTGAACAGGAGTTCAGCACATTTATTGGCTGCTGGGCCAGGTCTGTCCTAACAGTGCAATTCAGGAGGGGCAGAGAGTGGTACTCTTGTTTCTGGTGCACTACAGCGTGATTGTGGCATAGTAGGTGGGCGTCAGCAGGCCCCCTCTCTGGCACGGGCCATCGTACAGTCCCTGATCTGTCAGTCCGCCCCTGCTACAATGCACCACATTTTCCCTCAATGATGGTTATTGCAGATATAACATCACAACAATGATATACTGAATATAAACGAACGGTTGGCACTGCAGCAAAGTCCCATTGCACGAGGAAAACACTTGAACAGATGAAGAAGATCCCGGCACACGGTTAGTAGCTTTTTACTCTTTTTTATTAGAGTTTTTCAGCTTTGTGTTACTGCACGCTTTACGGCTCCACCTGAGCCTTTCTCAACAGCTGATTACACACATCGAAAGTGACATCTTATAGCATCACATAGCAAACATGAAAACATGTACTGGATCAGAAAACATGTACTGGATCAAAAATATATAACTTGCTGTTAAACAAAAAGGAAAACAGTATATACCAAACAAAACATAGGTGTATCATCACTTTGCAAAGACATAAATCGAAATCTCACTATGATCGGATTTTCTTGTAAAGTATATTCAAGTCATTCTTTGCTGGATCTGGAAGTAAAAATAAGACATAATATATCAGATATCATATACACTGTATAATCTCATAATCTCTGTTCAACCTATGTATCCAATATGCCTCTCGGCGAAGAAGACGTTTTTTTTGTATCACCACCCCGTCTGGGGTGTTGCACTTGCTCCAAAATTTGATACCTTAATTGTGACACTGTGTGTCCTTTGTCATGAAAGTGGTGTGGCACAGGGAGTAATACATTTTTACAAGGAATTGTTGATTTGTGTTTCCTTAAACGATCTTTCATTTGTTGTGAGGTCTCTCCAATATATAATAGTCCACATGAACATTTAAAGGCATACACAACATTTGAAGAGTCACATGTAAAGTGACCTCTAATTTTGTAAGGTGTTTCTCTGTGCGGATGAAAGATCTGATCTCCCTTAATAACACTGGAGCAGTTTGTACAATGCAGACACGGGAAGGTGCCATTTCTTTTTGCTGATAAGAATTTTTGTTTCGAAACTTTACGAACACTTCCAATGTCTGCCCTGACTAAATCGTTTCTAATATTAGGAGCTTTTTTATTGCAACAGATGGGCATACGTGAAAACTCTTCAATCTGAGGATAAGCTTCTGTAAGTATGTGCCAGTGTCTGCGAACTACCTCATAAATTTTATAATTCAACAGATAGAATTTGTGAATAAAATATATGTGAGGTCGTTGTTCTTTATATGATTTTGTATATAATGACTTTTGTTCTGCCTTGGTCAATAGATGAGGGGGGTAACCCCTGTTGAGGAATTTATTCCTCATCTCTTTAATCCTAATCTCCTGTATATCCGGTCTAGAGACGATTCTCTGAAATTGAGATTTGGATATTGCTTGCTTAGTGGTATGGGCATGATTACTCTCATAACGTAAGACACTATTCCTGTCTGTGTTTTTTACATAGAGATCAGTAGTCAACTTGCCCCTCTCATCTATGCTCACTGTGGTATTCAAAAAATGTACCTGTTCTTGACTGGCTACCATAGTAAAGTTGAGTTCCGGCCATGCTCCGTTTATCTCCACAGTGTCACAATTAAGGTATCAAATTTTGGAGCAAATGCAACACCCCAGACGGGGTGGTGATACAAAAAACTTCTTCTTCGCCGAGAGGCATATTGGATACATACGTTGGATACATTATCTCATAAAGGGTTGAACAGAGATTATGAGAATATACAGTGTATATGATATCTGATTTCTTATGTCTTATTCTTACTTCCAGATCCAGCAGAGAATGACTTGAATATACTTTACAAGAAAATCCAATTATAGTGAGATTTCGATTTATGTCTTTGCAAAGTGTTGATACACCTATGTTTTGTTTGGTATATACTGTTTTCCTTTTTGTTTAACAGCAAGTTATATATTTTTGATCCAGTACATGTTTTCTGATCCAGTACATGTTTTCATGTTTGCTATGTGATGCTATAAGATGTCACTTCCGATGTGTGTAATCAGCTGTTGAGAAAGGCTCAGGTGGAGCCGTAACACGTGCAGTAACGCAAAGCTGAAAAACTCTAATAAAAAAGAGTAAAAAGCTACCCACCGTGTGCCGGGATCTTCTTCATCTGAACAATGATATATTGTGATTAGAGATGAGCGAACTTTAGAAAAATTAGATTTGGCCGATTTGCCAAATTTTTCAAAAACATTTGGTTTGATTCGAATTTATCACGGTGAATCTATATTAAAAACAGCTATTTCTGGACTACAGAAAGCCCCAATAGGGGTGTAGAACACTTTACTTTGTTCTAACACGCACATTGAGTGTGCTGGGGTAGTGAAATAATACTGTTTTTCAGAATGACATGCAGATAACAGGCATCGCTTTTGGAATCACTGCCGCAGAGTGGCACAATGACAGAGCCTGAAGATGGCATCAGTATGAGGAGACCATTTAATGTCTGAATGACACAGCTTGGAGGTGTTGGCAGCATGAGGAGACCATACAGTGGTGAAATGACACAGTGTAGATGTGTTGGCAGCATGAGAAGATGATATAGTGGCTGAATGACACAGCATGGAGGTGTTGGCAGCATGAGGAGACCATGTAGTGGCTGAATGACACAGCGTGGAGGTGTTGGCAGCATGAGGAGACCATACAGTGGCTAAATGACACAGCGTCGAGGTGTTGGCAGCATGAGGAGACCATATAGTGGTGGAATGACACAGTTTGGATGTGGCTGAAGCATGAGGAGACCATATAGTGTCTGAATGGCACAGCCTGGAGTTGACAGCAACATGAGGAGATGCTAGGGCTTCACCTAAGATTAAAGGACAAATTTTTAAATTTAAACTGAAGATTTGGGTAGCTAGTGCTACCATAAAATTTTTTAGGCCCAGACCCGTGCCCAGCAGCATCAGTAAACCATATATTGGCTGAATGACACAGGCTGGAGTTGGCAGAAGCATGAGGAGACCATTGAAATTTGTGATTTTGAAATTGAAATGTAAGATTTTGACATTTAAATTAAGGATTTTGAAATTGAAATTTCATTACTCTGCCTGACATACTTATTGCTTATGTGAGGGGAGTACAATACACTTCACTATGCTTAAAACAGTATTTGTCTAGAAAAGCAGCAGGTGTGTACTATTGGCTGTCCTTTCACAGTATATAGACCCTTGACAGATTACTTAGATGTAGGTATGTGGTATGCACTTATGAGGGCATAATGTGCTACAGTACACTTAAAAATACTTATTTTTACCTGTGTCCCAGATTCCAAGATTCCTTTATAATCAGAAAATGTCAGAATACCACCTGACATTCAAAATAAGAAAATGATACATACGTTTTCTGAAGAAAAGGATCCTTCATTAGATGACAATATGAGTATTGTGTGTTCCAGTGACATTAGCTCATCGGAGGAACAGGAAAACATGATACAACTTAATTCAGCAACTGAAGAACCACAACAAAGAATGAACGACTTAAAGGCTACTGAAACTGAGGAACTCAAAATGGTAAATCTACCACCTGGGAAAGTCAGTCAATTCCAACAGCCGGTGGTCAGTATCCACAGTTCCCTCTTTCTGCTAGTCCTTGGCAATATTCCTTTTATTACTGGTATCAACATGGCAATAATGCTGGGAGAGTAACTAAAGGATACCAACATGTTTCCTACAATACACAGTCAATATATGGAGACCATATAGTGGCTGAATGACACAGCCTGGAGGTGGCTGAAGCATGAGGAGACCATATAGTGTCTGAATTGCCCAGCCTGGAGTTGGCTGAAACATGAGGAGACCATATAGTTACTGAATGACACAGCCTGGAGCTTGAAGCAGAGTGAGTAGAAACTATGGCTTCACAATCCATAAGATTAAAAGATTAATTTTTAAATTTAAATTGAAGATTTAGGGTAACCCAGGCCCAGCAGCATCAGTATACACTGGCTGAATGACACAGCCTGGAGTTGGCTGAAGCATGAGGAGACCATATAGTGTCTGAATGGCACAGCCTGGAGTTGGCAGAAGCATGAGGAGAAATTAAAGATTTTTAAATAGAAATTTAAGATTTTTAACTTAAAATTGAGGATTTTGAAATTTAAATTTTAACTCCCAAATGTTAGTGTCCCAGGCCCCGGCGTGTGGGTACAAAGGACCAAAACTAACAAGGAGTCACATGGCAGCTAAATGACAGAGCCTGTAGGTGGCATCAGAATGAGGAGAACATAATAGTGGCTGAATGGCACAGCCTGGAGTTGGCTGACGTATGAGAAGAGACCATATAGTGGCTGAATGAGACAGTCTGGAGGTTGCATTAGTATGAGGAGACCATTAAGTGGCTGAATGACTGCCTGGAGTTTCTGGCAGCATGGGGAGACAATAAAGTGTATGAATGGCACAGCCTGGAGGTGACTGAAGCATGATGAGACCATATAGTAGCTGAATGGCACAGCCTGGAGTTAGTGGCAGCATGATGAGACCATATAGTGTTTGAATGGCACAGCATGAAGTTGGCGGCAGATGAGGAGACAATAGGGCCTCACAATCTCTAAAAGATGAATTTTTAAATGTATAGTACCTAGTGCTAGCAGCATCACTACACCATGTAGTTGCTGAATGACACAGACTGGAGCTGGCTGAAGCATTAGTAAACCATATATTGGATGAATGGCACAGACTGGAGGTGGCTGAAGCATGAGGAGACCATATAGTGGCTGAATGACACAACCTGGAGTTGGCTGATGCATGAGAAGAGACCATATAGTGGCTGAATGAGACAGCCTGGAGGTGGCAGCAGCAGCATTAGGACTCCTGAAAGTGACCCAGTGACAGAGAGGTGCAGTGGGTGGAAATACCAGTACCCGGTGACGAAGATGGGTGAAAAAAGGTCTGATGCGGAGGAATGTTTGTAACTGGGGAGCAGCACCTTAAATCTGTTTGGCACTATCCATATTTGTGAAGTGTTGTGTGGCACCATGGTCAATCTACTCTCATGCATCAGGCATTGGTGGGTGGAAATCCTGGCTGATCCATGCCTGATTAATCTTCACAAAAGTCAGTCTCTCCACATTTTTCATGGACAGACGAGTTCTCCTTGGGGTGACTACGGCCCCTGCCGCACTAAACACCCGCTCTGATGGCACACTACTTGCTGGGCAGGACAGCTTCTCCAGGGCAAACTCTGCTAGTTGCGGCCACAAATCAAGTTTGGCTGCCCAGAAGTCCAGCGGATCTTCAAGGTGTGTTGGCATGGGCATGTCAAGGTATGCCACCACCTGCTGGTTTAGGTCCTGCTCCAGGTGTACCTGCTGTTGATGAGTTGCTTCACTATCCGGGTTAAGAAAGCTACTCATCAGTGACTGTAGACCCAGGCTGCTGCTGATGGAGCTGGTACTGCTCCTGCCACCCGACCCCTCCCCAGCAGCCATGGCAGTGGAAGGTGAGCGCAGGGGGCCCCCAGATTCAGACCTGTGAGAGGATGGACAATGGCGCCGATAGGCATCGGCCAACTGACTACATAGGATGCCTCTGTAGTAGGTCACTTTGTCCTCCCACTCAGTGGGTATAAAAAAGGCTTTGCAGTGTACAAGTGGCTGAAGTGCATGCAAAGTTTCCTTCCATTGTTAGGATGTCTTGCAAATGGGGGGAATACTTCAGGAACTGCTTGACAACCAGATTGAACAAATGTGCCATGCAGGGCGCATGGCTCAGCATTCCCAGTCGCAGTGCAGACAAAATGTTCTTCCCGTTGTCAGTCACCATGGTTCCCACTTCCAGTTTTCGTGGAGTAAGCCATGCTCCAATTTCTTTACGAATGACTTTTAGCACACGGAGGAGACGGAGTCGCACACTGTCACAGGACCAACGGCCTGAGAGCGTGAAGGAGGAAGCGGTGTGACCTGTCCAAGTTGGTGTTGTAGCTTTGCAGGAACCACATTCACCCAGTGAGCCATAAAATTGTGCAGGGCTGGTACTGCCTTTTTCGCAAAGAAATGACAGCTTGGCAATCTCCACCTTGGCTCAGCACAAGCCAACAGTTCTCTGAAAAGTGCAGAGTCCACCACTTGAAAAGGGAGGGACTGCAGCACCAGCAACTTGGACAGGAGCACATTCAGCTTCTGCGACATTGAATGAGTGGGCACATAATGTTGTCTCTTGGACATGACGGATGGATTGTTGGCGGAATGGCTGACTAAAAGAAGGAGGAGCCAGAGCATCTGGAGCGACAGAAGGAGGGTATGAAACACAGCTCCCTTTGACTGAGGTGTGAGCCTTGGCTGGCTGAAAGAGGGAGCGGCGTGCTACTGGCTGATGCAGCAGGCTGGACCACTACATTGGAGCCACGGTTCTCCCAGTCTGCTTTATGGTGGCAAAGCATATGTTGACGCAGGGCCGTGGTGCCAACATTGGGACCTTGGCCATGCTTTTGACATGTCTTGCATGTGGCTATGTGAACCTCCTCCGGATGCTTGATGAAAAACTGCCACACTGCCGAGTAGTTGCTTTTCCCACCAATGGTCCACACTATTTGACTGCTACTGCCGTCATCTCCAGGAACCCCTGTTCCACTAATTCCCGGGAAGGTAGGCTGCCGTGAAGCAGGTGGTCTCCCC
Source organism: Hyla sarda (assembly GCF_029499605.1). Lineage (NCBI taxonomy): Eukaryota > Metazoa > Chordata > Amphibia > Anura > Hylidae > Hyla > Hyla sarda. The sequence goes on from NC_079192.1 coordinate 231,832,245, forward strand.
TGGGCCCATTTGGCTCCAGAATTTTTACTTCTGCCACCATGCTGACTGGCAACCATGCTACCACCTTGCTGGCTCAGCTGCTGCCTCACAGGCAACCTGCAACTCTTTCTTCTCCTGATGATGACGAAGCCCCTTTTGCACCCGGCTCCCAATTGTGATCGGTTTCATCATCATCAATAAGTGTCTGCACAGCACTGATGTCTTCCTCAGGTTCCTCAACAGTGTCTGCTTCAGGACCCTGAACCCTGGCAATGCCTTCCAGGTCACTCTCCTCATCACTACTTGCCCACCTAGTGGAGGAAGCGGCGGATGTCTCCTCCACTTCTTGGCTGGGCAGTAGCTGCTGACTGTCCTCTATTAGATCGTCCTCAGTTAATTGTGGAGCTGAACCCACAGCATAAGATACTTCTGTAGGGGAGGTAACAGCATAGGACAGAGGCAATGGGAGGACAGGGACTGCTCCCGGGCCATGCCAACTGAGGGTTGTGTCTGAGGAACCCACTGACTGTTGACTGGGGGTATCAGATGTCACTTGTGATGGAGTGGATGACTGTGTTAACCAATAGATGACAGCAGATGGGTTGCTGGTCGAGACACGACCGCTAGCTGATACCGGGAGCTCCGGCCTCTCACTGCAACTCCTGCTGCCACTCCCCCCAAGTCTGCTGCGACCTCTGCCTGATGAATTTAGGCCTCTGCCACTTCTTTGCCTGACATATGTAGTGCGTATATGAGGGGAGTACAATACGCTTCACTATGCTTAAAACAGTATTTGTCTAGAACAGCAGCATGTGTGTTCTTTTGCCAGTACTTAAACAGTATCTAGGCCCTTGACAGATTAACAGGTACAAATTAGTACACTACTTAGATGCACATATGTGGTATGCACATACGAGGGTAGAAAAGTGCACTACAGTACACTCAAAAAGTATATGAGTACAGCACCAGGCGGTGAGTAATTTTGCCTGTACATTCACAGTATCTAGGCCCTTTACAGATTAACAGATACAAAATAGTACACTACTTAGATGTAGGTATGTGGTATGCACTTATTAGGGCAGAAAAATGTGCTTCAAAATGCTTAATAAACGTATTGGGGTAAAACACCAGCTGGTGATTACTTTTGCCTGGACTTCTACAGTATATAAGCCCTTGAAAGATTAACAGGTACAAAATAGTACACTACTTAGATATAGGTATGTGGTATGCACTTATGAGGGCAGAAAAATGCGCTACTCTACACTTCAAAAATTATTTGAGTACAACACCAGACGGTGATTACTTTTGGCTGTCCTTTCACAATATGTAGGCCCTTGACAGATTAACAGGCACAAAATAGTACACCACATAGATGTAGGTATGTGGTATGCACTTATGAGGGCAGAAAAATGTGGTACAATATGCTTTAAAAAACACCAGCTGGTGATTACTTTTTGCATGTACTTTCACAGTATCTAGGCCTTTGACAGATTAACAGGTACAAATTAGTACACTTCTTAGATGTAGGTATGTGGTATGCACTTATGAGGGCAGAAAAATGCGCTACTGTATGCTTCAAAAATGATTTGAGTAAAACACCAGCTGGTGATTACTTCTGGATGTTCTTTCACAGTATGTTTCCCTTGAGAGATTAACAGCCACAAAACAGTACACCACTTAGATGTAGGTATGTGGTATGCACTTACGAGGGCAGAAAAATGCAGTACAGTACACTTAAAAAAAACAAAACATATTTTAGTAAAACACCAGCTGGTGATTACTTTTGCCTGGACGTTCACAGTATGTAGGCCCTTGACAGATTAACAGGTACAAAATAGTACACTACTTAGATGTAGGTATGTGGTATGCACTTATGAGGACAGAAAAATGTGGTACAGTATGCTTAAAAAAAAGTATTTTTGCACAACAGCAGCAGAACACAGCAGTGCTGCAGCACAAAAAAGCTGTGTACTAAACACAAGATTTCACTGGACTGCTGTATATTATACCGTCTGCTGACTAGTATAACCAGCAGATGATTTTTTGTGGAACAAAGACACAGAATTCTGCTGAAAAATTATTCCTGCCTCCTCTGCTAAGGTTTATGAAGTTGAAGCAGCTTGTTGAAATGTATGAGGCAACACACAGCTATCTGCCCCTTTTGTCATACAATGCTGAAGAAAGTAACTGGAAGTTAATGCCTGCAGTAAAAATCCTTCTCAGTGAAAAAAAAAACACTGCTCTCTGTCCAACAGAACACTGATGTGACTAGGATGTGAAATGCTGCTGAGCTTTTCTGTGTAACACACACATCAATGTCCGTCCTATCTCTATGCAGTGTAATGAATGATATGACGAGCCGCAAAATGGCTGCCAAATATATAGGGCTGTGACACAGGGGTGACTGGCTGCTGATAGACTGCATCCTGTATGTGATTCAGGGTCATCCCACCTACTTCCCTTCCCGCTTTGCCTTCCTGCCTTCACAGGGTTCCTTGCCCCATGTACTGACATGTGGATCCGCCATTTTAGATGCCCTGGAGCCTGGACCGCAGTAAATGGAGTTTAATGAAGCAATGCACGCGATATAATTTTGATTTGTTGCGAATCAAAATTTTCATGAAATTAGTAACGAATTCGGGTTTGCCAGCTTCGTTTCGCTCATCTCTAACTGTGATAATGACATGTAAAGCTGCAATTTGCTGTAGAAACTGCAATAGTAGATTATAGGCTGTAGTAAGCTTTAGTGCACACTGTACTTTATTTGTTAAAATAGCACTTTTCTACTCCAGTGCTGTTCTTTCAGTTTGTTCTTCTGAAAGTGGGAAAGTGCTATCTAAGAGTTTATGTGTAATGTTTTCCCAGAGGTTTGAACTCATCTTCTAGTAGTTTCCATTATTCTGTCAGACGAACAGGATTCCACTTATGTTACTGTGTACTTTGGCTCTGTTGTGTGTTCAGTTTCCTTCATTGCCTTTGATGAGCACCATCTACCTCTTCTGGAACATTTTGAATGTTTTTGTGTTTTAGCTGTTTTAGCAGTTGGTTTTCAGCCTGTGTTTATGGCCTAAATTCATAGTCATGAGTTTCCTGATTTCAGGTCCATATTTCTGGTCCCTACTACTGGAATCAGTATTGACATCTAACCACCTAAATCTCGATTACACTTTACCTTCTAATTATTAACCAACTAGATTTTACATTCAGACTGATGACCATGTTCATCTGTACTACTGGTAGATGCCATAAGCTACTTTGATCAAGATCGTATGAAGGCCTGAGTGTTCAGTGGTATCCTGCATAAAACCAGCCCTTCATTTTACTGGGACTGTCAAAGGGGTTATCCAGGGTTAGGGTGCATGCACACCATGTTTTTGTAATACAGTTCCTGTATCAGGTTTTTGATGAAAAACGGATTCCTCAAAACCAAACTAAACTGTATCAAAAAAGTGTGAACAAATTTTAACCCATATATGGTTTAAAACCCTATACGGTTTGAAAAATGATGTCCGGTTGCATCTGTTTTTTAAGAAAAAAAGTATACGATTTTAACTTTTCACTCCCTTTTGAATAAAGTTTCACTTGTTTGATTGAAATTCCAAGAAAAAAAAACTGTGCAAAGTCAAAAACCGTATGGTGAAAACCTGATGGAACCGTACGCACATACAGTTCTGTACGGTTCCCATTGACTCCCATGTTAAAAAAAAAATGTATACGGTTTAATACAGTTTTACACCCAGACCAAATGAGATGCAAAACGGACTAAACCGGATTATGCGTTTGACATACGGTTTACAATGTTACACAGTTTTCTATACAGTTGCGTACGGTTTTTAACTTGAAACCGTATACGGGAACTGTATAACAAAAACGTGGTGTGCATTAGTGTTGCTCGCGAATATTCGCAATACGAATTTTATTTGCGAATATCGCATATTCGCAAATTCGCAAATATTCGCGAATATAGCACTATATATTCATAATTACGAATATTTTTTTTTTTTTTTTGTTTGTTTTTCACAGTACACATCACAGTGATCATCCCTCTCTGCTTCCAGCTTGTGTGGTGTAAAGAAGGCTCTAATACTACTGTGTGAGACTGGCGAGCGAATTTTTGCATATGTGAAAATTTGCATATGTTAATTTTCGCATATGCGAATTTTCGCTTATGGTAATTTGTTACATGCTAATTTTCGCATATGCTAATTTTCGCATATGCTAATTTTCGCATACGCAAATTTTCGCACATGCAGAAATAAAACGTTAATATTACGAATAAGCGAATTTAGCGAATATATGAAATATATAGAAAAACATAACCAATTTCCTCCAAAAACAGCACCACACCTGTCCTAATGTTGTGTGGGGTATTACAACTAGGCTCTATTCACTTCGAAGGAACTGAGCTTCCATACCACACACAAACTGAGGACAACTCTATTTTTATTTTTATTTTTTATTTTTTATTTTTCTGGAAAACCCCTTTAATGAGGTTACTCCATGAAGAAATAATAGAATCTGGCACAACGATAAGCTGTTATTTATTATCAGGAAAAATTCTTTAAATTGGTTCTGTTCCTAGAAACTGTACAGAAGTTTAAATACAAACTCCATAACTTCTTATTTAACTTTGTTTAGGGCATTGTAAATAGCTGTTTTCTTACAAAACAGCACCACACCTGTTCATACTCTGCTGCTGAGTTTATTGCCATGTTTATTTTTTATCTTATAAAACCTAATTAATAATAAGTGTGTTATTCAAATAAACATGTTCCTTCACTGACAATTTTAATCCATACACAAGTGGAAGGCAGCACTCCTATACTGATACAAAAACATACCCAGGAAAGCCCACGTGTACTCTGGGAGTTGATTATTTGTCTATTGTGAATGCACTGCTCTTGTTAATTCTATTGTGTAAGAACAATATATTATATTGATTCATAGGAAGACTCTATAAATGGGCATTTACAGCGTCTGTTTTGTTCCTTTGTAGTCCCTTAGTCACCACAATATTGTTTGTTGTTATACATTTAGGTATTACGCATTCCAGTTCCTTTTGAAACATCCATTATGGTAGCTAAAAAACAAGCTTGAACAGCTGAATGTATAATCCAGGTGACCTGAACAGTGAAAAAAACAGGAAAACTGTCGACTGTGTGTTCAATAATACCGGTGTTTGCTTGATGAGTCTCCTCTGGGATTAAGGGAATTACATCATTTTACTACAGGAAGTTGGAGGAAATTGTCTACATGATGGTATGCCATTGTTTTCATTGCGCTTCACAACTTTATTTCCACTATTCTTATCCTGTCAACAGCCTCTCATTTTGAATAACTGGTTAGAAAATTGTTTCAGTTTAAAAGAAATTCTTCCTGTGTAATTCTCAGAATCGGATGTGTTGAAAACAAGAGGTACGCAGTGTGTTTTAGTTCGGAATTATCATAAATGTAGTTTTTAAAGGAATAATTAGGGGCAATAAATGAGCAAAAAATACACAGAGATAAGTAATACATGGTTTGTGGTTGTATGATTTTTTTAAAGGGGTTATCCACTATTTTAGTACGCACCTGGCAGGCAGTAATGGACATGCTTAGGAAGGCTCTGCACTTGTCTTGGGGATTAATGATTATGTCGTGAGATTACCATAACACTGTGGCTAGCTTTTTGTGAACTGGTATTTTCTGTTTCACTTTTCTTTTTTTGACTACAAATCCCACAATTCCACTTTCCTCCCTCCCACACATCAGCCACCCCACCCATTGAAACAAAAGACCTGTGGTTTTCAATAAGGGTGCCTACAGCTGTTGCATTAGTTGCAGTTGATCTCTCTCCCACCAAGCGATCACTCCACCCATTGAAGCAGACAGGATCCCTGTCATCAGCTGACTAGTGAGTCAGGTCTCGGCTGCATTGCAAGCTGGGAAAAATCTGAGACAACAGTCATTTTGTATGCTGTTAAAAATAAATAATGGGGTGAAAATCACAGAAGAATTGTGAGAAAACCATCACACACAGGTACTTACACTATATTATGAACTACACTAACTTTACAGCCCCTGTAGCATAGTCAAATAAAACAAATTCCTGGAATACCCCTTTAAAGTCCTTTGTAAGTTTATATTATTTGTAATTATTTAACTTATCATGTATCTCCATTTCAGGTAAAGACACTTTAAAGCAAATCTGTCATCTCTTATTTATGATATGAGCGGTAGACACCATCAGATAGATGACAGGAGGACAATTTAAAACTTACCTTTGTTAGAGTTGACGATAATTTTCACCTCAGACTCAATTGTCAGGAAGAGTAAGAAGAGCTTTTTAAGTGCCACAGTATTATGTGGGATGTAGAGACCAGGCTCCAATTAACCCGCACAGGAAAGATGACCTAGGAGGCAAATAAGGCTGTGGCACTTAAGCAGTTTGGCTCCACCTCTTTGTCACAAGCCAGGGAAGAAAATCATAATTTTATAGGTTGTGGCAAACCCATCAACATAGCTAATAAAGATATGTTTGCTATGGTTGTCCTATCACCTCTCTGATGGTGGAGCCTAATATGACCTGACTGATTGACTTTAAAGGGGTATTCCAGGCCAAAACTTTTTTTTCTATATCAACTGGCTCCGGAAAGTTAAACAGATTTGTAAATCACTTCTATTAAAAAATCTTAATCCTTCCAATAGTTATTAGCTTCTGAAGTTGAGTTGTTGTTTTCTGTCTAACTACTCTCTGATGACTCACGTCCCTATGGGAATATTCTCCCATCATGCACAGCTCCCGGGACGCGACATCATAATTGAGCAGTTAGACAGAAAACTTCAGAAGCTAATAACTATTGGAAGGATTAAGATTTTTTTTAATAGAAGTAATTTACAAATCTGTTTAACTTTCCAGAGTCAGTTGATAGATATAAAAAAAGGTTTTGCCTGGAATACCCCTTTAAGAGCATTGTGTGAGAAACTTCACAAAGCTTATGCTGCCATATCTGAGGGCACCATAAACCTGCTGACAAAACCTGATTTGGGAGCTATCTTTCTATTCTTTTTGACTGCATAGTTTAAAAAAACTTGTTTATTAGCTGTGACTATAAAACAAGCTTAAACTCCACATTATTGTCCACATTCTAGAGTCCACAAATCTCCCATCTTTCCCTGATTGACAGCTTTCTGTTCATGTACAGTATTGATAGAAAGTTGTCAGGCAGCAGCAGATGAATTCTACAACTAATAGGGCAGAAAACACCTGATGACAGATTCTCTTTAAGCCAGTAAATATTCGCCCTTGCCGTCTGGGACTTAATGCACCAGGACATAGATGCACACACTGGAGCATTAGGTGACTATGAAGCGAGTGCAGGAGCAGTTCTTGCAGGAGTAATGGCTGATATTAGAAGCCGGACACTTACTGGAGAAGTTGGCGATCGGTTATTTCCCCGCTGCATGTCACTAACCCTCACGATGCCATGATCAATGCTGATCACAGCATCTAAAGTAATAAATCCATCATGCTGGTTAACATAGTAACAACATGATTGCAATGGTCCAATGAGTTACACAGCCTCTGGCTGTCGGATTCCTGATCCAAAGATTCCTGTAGAATGCTATAGTATAGGAATAGCATTATACAGGTAATGCAATCTAGTATTTGCACTTAAAAAGTGTATAATTAAAATAAATAAATTATATAAAACTCCCATCCCATAATAAAAAATAAAATCACCTTCTTGTTCCATTTTACAAGAAAAATAAATAAATAATAATAATAATCAACCTATTTTCTAATTAGCTAAACACAACATTACTACTGCATTCTTAAGAGGCCTTTTATCAGTGGTACTGTTGCTGTACCACATGCATTTTTGCAGTTTCTTTACAGAAATTAATCAAAGTCATACCATTATAAAAGTAGTGTACACTTTGTGCCAACATTTTCAAGCTTATACATTATATTTCCAGTAATTATTGCCATGTAATCTAGACAAAAACTGATGACGTGCCCGCTTTCTTGCAAACGGGAGTGAGAACTTTTGTCCTGTTTTGGTATAAACTCCTTTGAAAAAGTAGTGTGCTTGTTTTGTGGCAAAATTCTGGCACAAAGCATGGTAAAAAAAAGTTGTCCATTTTTCTTTTGTCTCCCACAATATGTAAAGTATTTAGCTATTAATCTGTCTGGCTACAGTACCTACCTATTCATTTATTGATACATGCATCATGTATTCAATATATTGTAAAATATTTGTTATACAACAAAATGTTTCTTCCTACAGCACATGTTCATTGCATTCTCTGTATTAACATTTGGCAATCATTTTTTCATTGCTTTGTTTAAAAGTCTACATTCAAGAGTTATACTTTTACCATATGAATGGTTGCATAAATGTCATCAATTATTTTGGCAGTGATATGACCCAATGTCAATTCATATGCAAATCATACAACTCCTAATTTGCATTATGTTTACGTAATACGGAAATTATAGTTGTCTTTGGAGTAGATGGCTTTTCTATTATAATGGGATCTATTTATCTTCCTGCTTCCTGTTCTACTTTAGAAAAGGTACCACCAACACTTCCTTGTTTATGAAGCGAGAACAATTAATTTCCTGTTTAAAATAGTTAATGATTTCTTAATGAGTCTGAAAAAGGGAAGAGAATTCTGTCATAATCCATCAAGTCAGAATATAACTGTTTATGTGCATCAAGCAGGACAGTATAAGCTATGTTTGTTTTCCAAGTAGCTGACCTCTCTCTATAAATGTTGACAGATGCCTTTAAATACAACGATTGTGACGCCATGCTTTATGAAAATTGATTTTATTGTCAACAAGAAACAGATGGGGTCAAGGAACAGGATGTTTAACTGTAGCTGCTAGTATTTTTCATAGAAACGTCTGGCAGTTGACTGACTGATACATTTAATAAAACTGATGTTTTTTTTATGGCAAGCTACAACCAAAAAAGAACAAAATAAAATTCAAATCAGAGCCCTGGTACAATATATTTGTAAGTTTGTTTAGCCATCTGTAGTGTCTACACATGGTGATAAGCTTTCATTACATCACCTTCCATTTTGGTTAAAAAGATCACAACTGGGTCTGAGAAAAAGTTTTAGCTTAACCCCACTGTTGATATTTACTGGTAACCTAAAGAAAGGAACACCAGTCTTTCTGCCATGTACATAAGTTCTTGATACTTATGTTACATTATGGCTGTGTGTTCTGCATGTATTATGTGTGTATATGTATAATAGGGTACTTTTCCCCTAAACATCTTATCCAAATGATTTCACTGCTGCACGCGGCGTTCGTTAAGAGCATCGGGTGCAGCGCCGGAGGGTCGTGATGTCACGGTCAGGCCCCCTCAATGCAAGTCTATGGGAGGGGGCATGGTGGTTGCCCCTCCCCCTCCCATAGACTTGCATTGAGGGGGCGTAGCCATGACATCATGAGAGGGGTGTGGCCGTGATATCACGAGCCTCTGCCCCACATCGCGATTGATCCAGAACAGAGCAAAGGACCCCTGTGATCAGACATTGAATCTCCTATCCTTTAAAAAGGGGATAAGATGTCTAGGGGCGGAGTTGCAGTATGTATATGTATGCATGTATATGCTTATTTCCAACATGTGAGTGGTATGTAAGTAATTAATGTATATGTGTGCTGTGTACGTATCAAATGTGTAAATCTATGTAATGTATGTAAACTATGTGTGTATGTGAGCTATGTATGATTTTGTTGCTACCAATGGAGCAATGTATTTGTATATGTTGAGAACTATATGGATTATCAATTGGTCACTGTATGAGGCATTAATTGATTGCTATGTGGGGAAGTTAATTGAATGCCATCTAAGGATATTAGCTGAGCAACATATGGCAACATTAATTGAGCAATGTATGGGGTTATAACCTATGTGGATTTATACATTGAGCACTATATGGTGGCTTTAGTTGAACGCTCTATGACAGATTTGAGTACTTTATTGAAGTAGTAAAGGAACATTGATGGTAATAGCCATGTTAGCAGGTGCAGTTTCATTCAAGGTAAAACAAAACTTGAAGGTATCTGCTTCAGATTCTTTGGAGGAAAAAGTTATTAGTCCCAAGCCTATACAATAGTTTCACAGCCTAAAAAATCTGAAAAAAAAACTGCACCCCTCAAAGTATTTTAAATTACTTCTATTAATGTAAAGTGAAGATGGAATTTAAAAACTTCATATACATTTTGCAGATTTTCAATTTTAATCAATTTTTCTGTAACTTAGTAGGTGTTGACAGGGAAATGCAGATTTCTCAGATTTATTTCAGTAGGTCTGTTGTATTTAGAAATATCCCACATGTTTTCCTAGAGTGCTACATGACTCAAAAACAGGCTTAAAACATGAAAGAGCACTTTTAAACAATATTTGTTACATTTGGAGGATTTGGAGTGGTAGGTGGTTACTTGCATGGCAGGTAGTCCCCATTGGCTGTTTTTCTTCTTTTTTTTTTTTTCAGATTTTGTCCACACAGGATGCCTTATATGTTATGATTTAATCTCTCGGACTTATTTTGCGATACTATCTTTTCTTACATATTAATCCCTTTGTCCTCAGCTTCAGAGAGCTTACTTCATTATATCTTGCATCTGTCCCTGTATTCCTTGTATTTTTGCACTGTGTATACCATCTCCAGTCATCTGTTGTTGTCACCTGCAGTGCCTATATTTTAATGTTCTATCTATTTAAAATGTATGTCTCTTTTGATAAATGTTCAATAAAATAACAATATTTTACATCATTGGTTCTTTCTGAGTGTGAGTAATGTTTGATAAATGCAGGCTTATATTTACATGCAACATAGAAGTACTATGAAGCATATTTGTTTGTCAGCCCGACGTGGCTGCCTACGCCTCGTTCCGGCTGGAGTGACTATTGTGCGACACTGTGCGACAGGTTCCACTACTTAGAACAGGCCTTGCCATGGTTGGCCAGTGTAGGTACTCTTGAGTGTACAAGTTTAGTGTACGTACTCAGCATCATATCCAGAGGATGTCTTAATGAAATAGACATATGAGTGCTGCCAGTAGTGCTGCAGAGGTTGAAGGGATGGGGCTTGGGGCTGCGTGGGTCACTCTATAAGTGCTCAGACAATACGCTACACAATGCATGGAATTGGTCTGCATGGCTGTCGTCCAGCAGGAAGCCTCTTCTAAAGATGATGCACAAAAAGTGTACAAACAGTTTGCTGAAGACAAGGAAACTAAGGATGGTGGATCCTGGAACCATGTTCTGTATTCCGATGAGACCAAGATAAATGTATTTGGTTCAGATATAGTTAAGTGAGTGTGACAGCAAGCAGCTGAGGCGTACAAAGACATGTGTCTTGCCTACAATCAAGGGGAACCATAAATGCCAACATGTACTGCGACTGTGAAGTAGAGCATTATCCCCTCCCTTTGGAGACAGGGCTGCAGGGCAGTATTCTAACATGATAACGACCCCAAACACACCTCCATGACGACCACTGCCTTGCTTAAAGAGTCTAAGGTAGTGGATTCTTAAAGGTATATTCCAACATCAGGCAAGAAAAAAAAAATGCTGAAGAAGCCTAAAGTATTGATAACCTGTCTGCCCCATTTCTGAAATCACCAAAAATCTATTTGTGTTGTGTGTCTGTGGGTCTCTTCCTATGTTAGATAATCACTGTGCTTCCTGTTTGAGTAGTTTCTCAGTATCACAATTCCCAGAATGCAATGGTTTCACCTGTCATTCGGTGCATGGTGCGAACTCCGCCATACCCCCTCCATTCACATCTATGGGAGGAGGCAAAGACAATAATGGAAGGGGCATGGCATGATATAGGGGATAAGATGTTTTTGATCTTTAAACTCTTATTTTCACTCCCATACAGTAAACCCACAGACAGACTGTGCTCTGTATGCACATGTATAACCCAGACTCCAAAACTCTGACAAACAGTAGAGTGAACTTCAAGATACCTTTAACATACAGAGTATGTCCCATTTGCTTGTTTATGTAAATGTAATGAAGGGGAATTAATTAAATAAATAATACATTTAAGGAATCTGGGTTTTTTATATACTCATCTATTACAATAGTTAAAAGCAACAGCGGTTTCAGACGGATTCCTCTCGAAGGCTAGGTTCACACGAACAGGATCTGTTGCATATTTTTGCTGTATATTTTCTGCAGCTGATTTTTCTACCCACTAACTTCAATAGATAGCAAAATCAGTTGCAGAAAATATGCAGTAAAAATATGCAGCAGACTCTGTATGTTTGAATGCAAATTAAACATTTAAAAAGTTAATATTGTTTCAATAGAAACACTTTTGTTAGTTCAGCTATAAAAAAAAAGTCACTGACGGCAAAGTTTTGTATACAATGGCCCTACATGTTATAGCAACTCTTTGCTATTATTATCTGTGTTGTAACATTCTCTTATATCAGATAAGATTTGTTGGATACTGATACTTAGTATTAGCTGGATCCTCCTGTCCTTTTATTTATAAAATGCTGTTAATCCTTAGAGCTCACACTGGTTTCCTCCGGCATCTTTGTGTGGCACACTTCATCTTTGGCATATACAGTACTTGCTGACATTTATTTAGCAAAACAGTAACCACCTGTGTTTTTCCATAGAAAGTGCCCTATTAAGTCTATTTGTAGGGAACGATATGAACTATGTCTCTTGTCTGTTGTTACTGTTGTGCCTCAGTGTGTGTTCAACCTGTGCTTGGCTGAACATCTGACATATGAAAAGAACACAGTGAAACAGCATCCATCACTAGCAATATATAATAAAGAAGCAAATCCAAAATAAATTATTCCCTGCTATGGTAACAATTCTAAAATTCAGTTTATTCTTAATTGAGAAATAACCTTTTAATTATGTGTTTTTATATTTGGCCTTCAAAGAAGACAAAATCCTTGAAAGTAAGTTAAAAATAACACGTTATCTGTTTATTTTTACTGTCTTACTACTACTACTACTTCAAAACATTCAAAAGGATTTATATATTAAAACCATTTTGTAATAGATGAATGGTCAAATGTTGATATCACTTATTTTAAATCTCTACATAGTATGCAATGGGGATCAGAAAAACAATATCTTTCCTTCTTATTGCTGTTAAAAAAAATCTCTCCGTGGTATCGATAGTATAAAGTTGGATAGAGGATGCCATCTCAGCACAAAGGATTGTAGAGCTGGAAAGTTATCTCATTATTTTTCAACAATATGTCAAGTGCTTATGCATAATGCTTGGATCCTGTTCAGACCAACCGTAATGAAATTATGAAAAACAGAAGCACTATGGGCACATGTGCCTTCTTCTAGGACCCCGAAACAGATAATATTTACTTGGTTTGTCCCCTTCACATATTTACAATAGCAGGAAAGGTATGTCATTTTTTTAGGGTAACTATTATTTTCATTCTGTACCTTTATATTTTTATTTATATAAATACATTTCCTGGAAACTTTGTATCTAATATTCATCAGCATGTAAATATTTTCCTACATAGGAAAAACTATGACAGTTCACAATAGCAGGAGGGAAATTTTCTTATTAAGGTCATGTATCATGAAATCCCCAAAATATGTTGGCAACAGAGGAACATCAGCATAGCAAAACATTCATTTCCATGTTTTGCTTCCTGTCTGCAGTTGTCTTTAGAACAATTGACACTTGAGTCATAGTATAAATGGCATACTTTGTTTTGTCCTGTACACTTTTTATAGAAGTATTTCTTACTATATACAGTACTACATATTATTATTGTTATTTTTAGTAATAGTGGTAGTAGTAGTAACAGTAGTATTTGTACTATCACTAAGCATGCCATATAGAGTACATTCCCTGATCAGTCTCTCTTCCTTTTAGCACCTCTCTTCTTTATTCAGCAATAACCCCAACACTGCGCATAATCATATTCACATAGATACTGTAGGGTTAGTAGCTTATCTTCCTTAACCTGTACCTGTACTTATTACGCAGCTTTTTATTTATTTATTTTTTTACCTTTTGTATCACCACTATTGTAAACTCTTGTGAGCAAGGCCCTTCCACCTGCCACATTATAATGAAAACAGATAACAAATATGTCCTCTGAAAATTTTAGAGGATGGAGACAAAGAGCTAACTAAATTTAAAAAATGAGAGCCTATATAGCATGGGTAAACCTAGAAGAGAAGGGTTTTGATGGATGTTTAAATAGGGAACACTGAGGGGATGGTAGTAATCTCCCCTCTCCCTGTTTTCCATCATATAGGGACATGGTTTAAATAATAGGCCCTGGGCTAACAATGTGGGTTTGGGGGTCGGGTCAACAATGTAGGCAGAGGATGGAGCATCATATGGGTTTAAGGGCATGGGGGAGGAGCAGGCCATTCGGTGGGAGAGTAGCAGGAAAAATAGTGTCACTTGCCCTCTCTTTGTTAATGTTGGGATTGAGATCTTATCTGCCTTGGATGGTCCCATTGGGTTGGGGTCGTACTGGGATTTTTGGGGTTGCAGACAAAAGAGTCTTGAATGTACTTGTTTGGAGCACACTGATTCAATGGAGGAAAGATTATTTTCTAGTTGTTTGAGTTATGGCTAAAATGGTCATCATGGTGGTGGTTATGTGCCTCCAGAGTTTTCTTTCCATGCGTTAAGATATTGCATGGGTGCCTTTGGGTCAAGTAGATGCATCAAGTAGGTTACTAAATGCATAGGGGTAAATTATTAGAGTGATTTATGTGTTGGCTGAGACCTTCAGGGACCCTTCCTCTCAGATTGGGGAATTTATGAATATGATCACTGTTAATTTGTTAATATTAAGAATGTCATTTTAGATTGTTTATGTGATGTGCAATGCTGTTGCTGAGCACGACACTCTTTCAGCCTCCTTCATGCCGCCTTCCCATCCTCTTGGCGCTAAGGAGGCAAAGGTTGCACAGAAATGGAAATTTTTGAGCAAACATCCCCATTTCTGCATAAAATGTGTGACTTTAGAGGATTTTCATCCCTGGTGCTGCTTGAAGTTGATATATGCCTCCCTATATGTTTATGGATTATGAGTGCTTATTATGTCAAGTAAAGGCATGTCAATTCTAAATCATGAAACTATATGGCCCCATTTGTACGTAGATGCCTTCCTTTTAACTAAGGCAGTTTTCCAGCAGCTGTTGAACAGCAGTTCTCCCTGTGCCTTGCTGTGACTGACAACGTTTATTTGTGCCAAAAATTCTCAACTCCAATGTCTTTTATACTTATAAAAAACTGTTTTACTTGAATCCGATGATCTCATAGCGGAAATTCAACTTTTTTTTCTCAAAGAAAGGGACTCTATTGTGATGGTAACAGAGAGCTCTTACAATCAGCTGTGAGTTTCCTTACTTACACATGAATAAGAAAACAGTGTCAGGAATTGACTGAGCTCCAACAGGGTTTAAACTCAAGCAGTACAAAAAAGCTATTTAGCTAGCAACAAAACACTACAGACACATTTACTCTTAGGTAATGCTGACATAATTTTGAGGAATAATTCCCAGTTATCACAGTGAGTTTCAGTCTTAACTGTGACTAGTATATTGATTTGTAAACTTACATGGAGACATTTTGTCTCACACATCACAGTGGGCTCTAAGGGGAAAAACTTCTTGATAATGAAGCCTTGCTTGATCATTTATTTTCCTTTCCCTACCTACAAAGCTGCTATTGAGAGATCTTTCATCAGTTTGTATTCAGCCTCAGTGCCTTACAGTTTCTTCTCCTGAAGTAGGAAAAAAAGCTACTATTGAGCATCTCTACGAAGTCAATATGGACTCTCTATACCAGTGGTCTTCAACCTGCGGACCTCCAGATGTTGCAAAACTACAACTCCTGGCACGCCCGGACAGCCGACGGCTGTCCGGGCATGCTTGGAGTTGTAGTTTTGCAACATCTGCAGGTCCGCTGGTTGAAGATCACTGCTCTATACTTTGCATGTATTTCAAGTTCATTATGAATGTTGATAGAATATATTACAGATGAGTGAATCAAAGCTGATGAACCCAAATTCGTTAAGAATTTTATGAAAAATTCGATTTGCAATGAATGCGAATATCGCCGCGATTCTATCACACAAATTGCTTCATTATGGTCTATTCACATGTACAGTATTCTGTGCAGATTTGATGCGCAGGATTTCATGCTGCAGATTCCAATGTAAACTGAACACAGCTTGAAATCCTGCGTATCAAATCTGCGCAAAATACTGTACATGTGAATAGACCCTCAAACTCTATTTACTGCGGTCCAGGCTCCAGGGCATCTAAAATGGTGGATCCACATGTCAGTACATTGTAACGATGCCGGCTGGCAGGAGGTGGATCCTCTGTGCCAGAGAGGGATAGGCGTGGACCGTGCTAGTGGACCGGTTCTAAGTCACTACTGGTGTTCACCAGAGCCCGCCGCAAAGCGGGATGGTCTTGCTGAGGCGGTAGTGACCAGGTCGTATCCACTAGCAACGGCTCAACCTTTCTGACTGCTGAAGATAGGCGCGGTACAAGGGAGTAGACAGAAGCAAGGTCGGACGTAGCAGAAGGTCGGGGCAGGCAGCAAGAATCGTAGTCAATAAGGCAATAGCAGGAGGTCAAGTACACAGTATGGACCAACACAGTAACGCTTTCACTAGGCTCTAAGGCAACAAGATCCGGCAGGGGAGTGCAGGGGCAGTGATCAGATATAGTCTGGGAGCAGGTGGAAGCCAATTAAGCTAATTGGGCCAGGCACCAATCATTGGTGCACTGGCCCTTTAAGTCTCAGGGAGCTGGCGCGCGCGCGCCCTAGAGAGCGGAGCCGCGCGCGCCAGCACATGACAGCAGGGGACCGGGACGAGTAAGTGACCTGGGATGCGATTCGCGAGCGGGCGCGTCCCGCTGTGCGAATCGCATCCCCGACGGCCATGACAGTGCAGCGCTCCCTGTCAGCGGGACCGACCGGGGCGCTGCGGAGAGAGAGACGCCGTAAGCGCTCCGGGGAGGAGCGGGGACCCGGAGCGCTAGGCGTAACAGTACCCCCCCCCCTTAGGTCTCCCCTTCTCTTTGTCCGGTAACTGCCTCCCCTGGGATGAGGACACCGGGAAAGAATGGAGGGTTTCCTCAACGGCAGGCAGTACAGCAGGAGTGGGAATGGGGAGGGAGGGCAGAGGGCGAGGCCTGGCACGGGGCAGTGTGACACCAGGACGGGGGCCATGAGGAGGCACCGAGGCTTGCCTGACTGGACTGGGAGGGGGGGAGAGGCACTTCTTATGGCAGGCAGAGTCCATAAAGACCTTAGGGAGACCGGTTACAGGGGGAACCACAGGGTCACGGCAGGGAGTACTGGGAACCGGTTTAAGGCAGTCCTTGAAACAAGAGGTACCCCAGCTCTTGATCTCCCCTGTGGACCAATCCAGGGTTGGGGAATGGTGTTGAAGCCAGGGTAGTCCAAGGAGAATTTCGGAAGTGCAATTGGAGAGGACCAAAAACTCAATTTTTTCGTGATGAGGTCCGATGCACATTAGGAGGGGCTCCGTGCGGTAACGCACGGTGCAATCCAACCTGACTCCGTTGACCGCGGAAATGTAGAGTGGCTTGACGAGACGGGTCACCGGGATGCGGAATTTATTCACCAAGGAATCCAGAATAAAATTCCCAGAGGCACCGGAGTCCAAGCAGGCCACGGCTGAGAGGGAAGAGTTGGCTGAAGGAGAAATCCGTACGGGCACCGTGAGACGTGGAGAAGCCGACTTAGCATCAAGAGACGCCACACCCACGAGAGCTGGGTGCGAGCGTGCGTTTCCGAGACGTGGAGGACGGATAGGGCAATCCACCAAGAAATGTTCGGTACTGGCACAGTACAGACAAAGATTCTCTTCCCTACGGCGATTCCTCTCTTCCTGGGTCAGACGAGACCGATCCACTTGCATGGCCTCCTCGGCGGGAGGCCTAGGCGTAGATTGCAATGGAGACTGTGGGAGAGGTGTCCAGAGATCTAAGTCTTTTTCCTGGCGGAGCTCTTGATGCCTCTCAGAAAAACGCATGTCAATGCGAGTGGCTAGATGAATGAGTTCATGCAGGTTAGCAGGAGTTTCTCGTGCGGCCAGAACATCTTTAATGTTGCTGGATAGGCCTTTTTTAAAGGTCGCGCAGAGGGCCTCATTATTCCAGGATAGTTCAGAAGCAAGAGTATGGAATTGTATGGCGTACTCGCCAACGGAAGAATTACCCTGGACCAGGTTCAGCAGGGCAGTCTCAGCAGAAGAGGCTCGGGCAGGTTCCTCAAAGACACTTCGAATTTCCGAGAAGAAGGAGTGTACAGAGGCAGTGACGGGGTCATTGCGGTCCCAGAGCGGTGTGGCCCAAGACAGAGCTTTCCCAGACAGAAGGCTGACTACGAAAGCCACCTTAGACCTTTCAGTAGGAAACTGGTCCGACATCATCTCCAAGTGCAGGGAACATTGTGAAAGAAAGCCACGGCAAAACTTAGAGTCCCCATCAAATTTGTCCGGCAGGGACAAGCGGAGGCTAGGAGTGGCCACTCGCTGCGGAAGAGGTGCAGGAGCTGGCGGAGGAGATGGTTGTTGCTGCTGTAGCTGAGACTGAAATTGCTGTAGCTGTGACTGAAGCTGCTGTAGCTGCGACTGGAGTTGCTGTGTCATGGTGGTCAAGTACGACAGCTGGTGATCTTGTTGGGCGATCTGTCGGGCTTGCTGGGCGACCAGTGTAGTGAGGTCGGCGACAACTGGCAGAGGAACTTCAGCGGGATCCATGGCCGGATCTACTGTAACGATGCCGGCTGGCAGGAGGTGGATCCTCTGTGCCAGAGAGGGATAGGCGTGGACCGTGCTAGTGGACCGGTTCTAAGTCACTACTGGTGTTCACCAGAGCCCGCCGCAAAGCGGGATGGTCTTGCTGCGGCGTTAGTGACCAGGTCGTATCCACTAGCAACGGCTCAACCTTTCTGACTGCTGAAGATAGGCGCGGTACAAGGGAGTAGACAGAAGCAAGGTCGGACGTAGCAGAAGGTCGGGGCAGGCAGCAAGAATCGTAGTCAATAAGGCAATAGCAGGAGGTCAAGTACACAGTATGGACCAACACAGTAACGCTTTCACTAGGCTCTAAGGCAACAAGATCCGGCAGGGGAGTGCAGGGGCAGTGATCAGATATAGTCTGGGAGCAGGTGGAAGCCAATTAAGCTAATTGGGCCAGGCACCAATCATTGGTGCACTGGCCCTTTAAGTCTCAGGGAGCTGGCGCGCGCGCGCCCTAGAGAGCGGAGCCGCGCGCGCCAGCACATGACAGCAGGGGACCGGGACGGGTAAGTGACCTGGGATGCGATTCGCGAGCGGGCGCGTCCCGCTGTGCGAATCGCATCCCCGACGGCCATGACAGTGCAGCGCTCCCGGTCAGCGGGACCGACCGGGGCGCTGCGGAGAGAGAGACGCCGTAAGCGCTCCGGGGAGGAGCGGGAACCCGGAGCGCTAGGCGTAACATACATGGTGCAAGGAGCGCTTGGAAGGCAGGAAGGAAAGGCCGGATGGCAGGTAGGCGGGATGACCCTGAATCAAATGCAGGATGCAGCCTATCAGCAGCCAGTCACCCCTGTGATGTCACAGCCCTATATATTTGGCAGCCATTTTCCGGCTCGTCATTTCAGTCATTACACTGCAGAGAGATAGGACGGACATCGCTGTGTGTGTGTTACACAGAAAAGCTTGTTGCAGCAGTGTTTCACCTCTTAGTCACCTCAGCCTTCTGTAGAACACAGAGCACAGCATTTTTGCACAGAAATTAATTCTTCTGCAGCGATTAACCCCTCAGTCACTGTGAACAGCATTGTATTACAGAGAGGAGCAGAGTGCTGTGGTTTGCCTCAGCTGCAGAAACGTTTTCACAGGAGGGAGAAATAATTTTTTAGGGCAAGTCTGTGTCTTCGTTCCACAACAACTGGTCTAGTTATACTAGTCTGTAGACTGTATAATTCATACCCAGCAGTCCATTTCTAATAGTATTTGAGAGAGCGTCTTTTTGAAATTTTGGGTTTAGTACACAGTGACCTGTAGCATTGTTGTGTACTGCTGGTGTTGTGGGCAAATTTTTCTTTCTTTTTTGCGTACTGTAGCGCATTTTTCTGCCCTCATAAGTGCATACCACATAGCTACATCTAAGTGGTGTACTATTTTGTACCTGTTAATCTGTCAAAGGCCTACATACAGTGAAAGGACAGCCAAAAGTAATCACCCCCTGGTGTTTTACTGAAATAATTTTTGAAGTGTACAGTAGTGCATTTTTCTGCTCTGTTTGTTCCACCTCAAATGCTCTGCTGGTTATACTAGTCTTTAGACGGTATAATACATACTCAGCAGTCCATTCCTAATAGTCTGTGAAACAACAGCCAAAAGTAATCACTGGCTGGTGCTTTACTTGAATAGCCTACAGTAGTGCATTTTTTTGCCCTCATAAGTGCATACCACATACCTACATCTAAGTGGTGTACTATTTTGTACCTGTTAATCTGTCAAGGGCCTACATACTGTGAAAGGAAACCAAAAGTAATCATCGGTTGGTGTTTCACTCCAATACGCTTTTTAACTGTACTGTAGCACATTTATCTGCCCTGTTTGTTCCAACTCAAATGCTCTGCTGGTTATACTAGTCTTTAGACGGTATAATACATACTCAGCAGTTCATGAGTGTAATTTTGTGTTTAGTACACAGTGACTGTTGTGTACTGCTGGTGTTGTGCAAAAAAACTTTTTTTAAGTATACCGTAGCGCATATTTCTGCCCTCATAAGTGCATACTACAACTAAGTAGTATACTATTTTGTACCTGTTAATCTGTCAAGGGCCTTCATACTGTGAAAGTCCAGGCAAATGTACTCACCGGCTGGTGTTTTTACTCAGATATGTTTTTAACTGTACTGTAGCGCATTTTTTTGCCCTCATAAGTGCATATCACATACCTACATATAAGCAGTGTACTATTTTGTACCTGTTAATCTGTGAAGGGCCTAGGTACAGTGAAAGTCCAGGCAAAAGTACTCACCGGCTGGTGTTTTACTCAGAAACTTTATTAAGTGTACTGTAGCACATTTGTCTGCCCTCATAAGGGCATACCACATACGTACATCTAAGTAGTGCACTATTTTGTACCTGTTAATCTGTCATGGGCCTAGATACTGTGAAGGTCCAGGCAAAAGTACTCACCGGCTGGTGTTTTTACTCAGATACTTTTTTAAGTGAACTGCAATGCATTTTTCTGCCATCATAAGTGCATACCACATACGTACATCTAAGTAGTGTACTATTTTGTACCTGTTAATCTGTCAAGGGCCTAGATACAGTGAAAGGACAGTCAAAAGTACACACCGGCTGCTGTTCTAGACAAATACTGTTTTAAGCGTAGTGAAGCGTATTGTACTCCCCTGATATACAAACTAAATATGTCAGGCAGAGAAGTGCCAGGACGTGCAGAGGCCTAAATTCATCAGGCAGAGTTTGCATCAAACTAGGGGCGAGTGGCAGCAGGAGTCGCAGTGAGAGGCCTGAGCTCCCATTATCAGCTAGCGGTCGTGTCTCGACCAGCAACTAATCTGCCATCATCGATTGCTTAACATGGTCATCCACTTCATCACAAGTGACATCTGATACCCCCAGTCAACAGTCGGTGGGTTCCTCAGACACAACCCTCAGTTGGCATGGCCCGGGAGCAGTCCCTGTCCTCCCATTGCCTCTGTCCTATGCTGGTCCCTTCCCCTAAAGAAGTATCTTATGCCGTGGGTTCAGCTTCACTATTCAGTGAGGACAGTCTAATAGAGGGCAGTCAGCAGCTATTGCCCAGCCAAGAAGTGGAGGAGACATCGGCCGCTTCCCCCGCTAGGCGGGCAAGAAGTGATGAGGAGAATGACGTGGGAGGCGTTGTTGCCAGAGTTCAGGGTCCTGAAGCAGACACTGTTGAGGAACCTGAGGAGACCATCATTGACGTGCAAACACTTGTTGATGATGATGATCGCAATTGGGAGCCGGGTGCAGAAGTGGCTTCATCATCATCATCATCATCATCAGGAGAAGAGAATTTCAGGTTTCCCATGAGGCAGCAGCTGAGCCAGCAAGGTAGTAGCATGGTTCACAGTCAGCATGGTGGCAGAAGTAAAAATTCTGGAGCCAAACGTGCCAGGGGGAGACCACCTGCTTTGCGGCAGCCTACCTTCCCAGCAGCCTAAATTTTTCATCAAGCATCCGAAGGAGGTTCTCAAAGCCACATGCAAGATATGTCGGCAGAAGTTGAAGCGTGGCCAGGGTCCCAATGCTGGCACCACGGCCCTGCATCAACATATGCTTTGCCACCATGAAGTGGCCTGGGAGAACTGTGGCTCTAATGTGGTTGTCCAGCCTGCTGCATCACCCAGTGGCACGCTGCTCCCTCTTTCAATCAGCCAAGGCTCCGCCACCTCAGCCGAAGGGAGCTGTGTGTCATACCCTCCTTCTGTCGCTCCAGATGCTCCTGCTCCTCCTACTTTTAGTCAGCCATTCCGCTAATAATCCATCGGCGAAGCCATGTCCAAGAGACAGCAGTATGTGACCACTCATCCAATGGCACAGAAGCTGAATGTGCTCCTGCCCAAGTTGTGTGTGCTGCAGTCCCTCCCCACCCTCCCCATTCCTGTCCCATCCCCCATTTCCATCTGGTCCATCAGCTGTGGTCATGCTCCTTCCAGCTCCCACCCACTCCCACAGATCCCCACCTCCACACCCGTTTACCACTCCCCACTTCTCCCCTTCTTCCCCTCCATCTCCGCCATCTATTCCAGTTCTCCACACATCTATAGTCCACCCTGACCACCCTTCATTTTCTTCCAGACCTATACCAGGTTTCCATGGCATCCATGTCCCTATTCAGGCATAAGCTTCCCAACACATCATTCACACATGTTCCTCCATACCTTTAGGGAACAACTAACACATTACACATCAAAAGTCCTTTATTAACAGTACTGTCACGATGCCGGCTGGCAGGAGGTGGATCCTCTGTGCCAGAGAGGGATTGGCGTGGACCGTGCTAGTGGACCGGTTCTAAGTCACTACTGGTGTTCACCAGAGCCCGCCGCAAAGCGGGATGGTCTTGCTGCGGCGGTAGTAACCAGGTCGTATCCACTAGCAACGGCTCAACCTCTCTGACTGCTGAAGATAGGCGCGGTACAAGGGAGTAGACAAAAGCAAGGTCGGACGTAGCAGAAGGTCGGGGCAGGCAGCAAGGATCGTAGTCAGGGGCAACGGCAGGAGGTCTGGAACACAGGCTAGGAACACACAAGGAAACGCTTTCACTGGCACGATGGCAACAAGATCCGGCGAGGGAGTGCAGGGGAAGTGAGGTATATATAGGGAGTGCACAGGTGAACACACTAATTAGAACCACTGCGCCAATCAGCGGCACAGTGGCCCTTTAAATCGCAGAGACCCGGCGCGCGTGCGCCCTAGGGAGCGGGGCCGCGCGCGCCGGGACAGGACCGACGGAGAGCGAGTCAGGTACGGGAGCCGGGGTGCGCATCGCGAGCGGGCGCCACCCGCATCGCGAATCGCATCCCGGCTGGAGGCGGGATCGCAGCGCACCCGGTCAGTGGATCTGACGGGGGCGCTGCAGTAGCGAGAGTGTAGCGAGCGCTCCGGGGAGGAGCGGGGACCCGGAGCGCTCGGCGTAACAGTACCCCCCCCCCTTGGGTCTCCCCCTCTTCTTAGAGCCTGAGAACCTGAGGACCAGACTTTTGTCTAGGATATTGTCCTCAGGTTCCCAGGATCTCTCTTCAGGACCACAGCCCTCCCAATCGACCAAAAAAAAGGTTTTCCCTCTGACCTTCTTGGAGGCCAGTATCTCCTTTACGGAGAAGATGTCCGAAGAGCCGGAAACAGGAGTGGGAGAAACAAGTTTGGGAGAGAAACGGTTGATGATGAGTGGTTTAAGAAGAGAAACGTGAAAGGCATTAGGAATACGAAGAGAAGGAGGAAGAAGAAGTTTATAAGAGACAGGATTAATCTGGCACAAAATTTTGAAAGGACCAAGATAGCGTGGTCCCAATTTGTAGCTGGGAACACGGAAGCGGACATATTTAGCGGAGAGCCATACCTTGTCTCCGGGAGAAAAAATGGGGGGAGCTCTTCTTTTCTTATCAGCAAACTTCTTCATGCGTGATGAAGCCTGTAAGAGAGAATTTTGGGTCTCTTTCCATATGGTGGAAAGATCACGGGTTATTTCATCCACAGCGGGCAAACCAGAGGGCAAGGGAGTAGGGAGGGGGGGAAGAGGGTGACGGCCGTACACCACGAAAAATGGGGATTTGGAAGAAGATTCAGAGACTCTGAAGTTGTACGAGAATTCGGCCCATGGTAGAAGATCTGCCCAGTCATCCTGGCGGGAAGAAACAAAATGCCGTAAATAATCACCCAGGACTTGGTTAATTCTTTCTACTTGCCCATTGGATTGAGGATGATAAGCAGAAGAAAAGTTTAATTTAATCTTGAGTTGTTTACAGAGAGCCCTCCAGAATTTTGACACGAATTGGACGCCTCTATCCGAGACGATCTGCGTGGGCAACCCGTGAAGATGAAAAATGTGTACAAAAAATTGTTTTGCCAACTGAGGCGCTGAAGGAAGACCAGGAAGAGGAATAAAATGTGCCATCTTGGAAAATCGATCAACGACCACCCAAACAACAGTGTTGCCACGGGATGGGGGTAAGTCTGTAATAAAGTCCATACCAATCAGAGACCAAGGCTGTTCGGGGATAGGCAGAGGATGAAGAAGACCAGCAGGCTTCTGGCGAGGAGTCTTATCCCGGGCACAGACAGTGCAGGCCCGCACAAAATCAACAACATCCGTCTCCAGAGTCGGCCACCAATAGAAACGAGAGATGAGTTGCAAGGATTTCTTGATGCCCGCATGGCCTGCGAGATGGGAGGAGTGACCCCATTTGAGGATTCCGAGGCGTTGGCGTGGAGAGACGAAGGTCTTCCCTGGAGGAGTTTGCCTGATGGAGGCAGGAGAAGTGGAGATCAGGCAGTCAGGAGGAATGATGTGTTGCGGAGAGAGCTCTATTTCCGAGGCATCCGAGGAACGAGAGAGAGCATCGGCCCTAATGTTCTTATCGGCAGGGCGAAAGTGAATTTCAAAATTAAACCGGGCAAAGAACAGAGACCACCTGGCCTGGCGAGGATTCAGCCGTTGGGCAGACTGGAGATAGGAGAGATTCTTGTGATCGGTGTAAATAATAACTGGAAATTTTGATCCCTCCAGCAGATGCCTCCATTCCTCAAGTGCTAATTTAATGGCCAGTAGCTCTCGATCCCCGATGGAGTAGTTCCTCTCCGCCGGAGAGAAGGTCCTAGAAAAAAAACCACAAGTAACAGCATGCCCGGAAGAATTTTTTTGTAGAAGAACCGCTCCAGCTCCTACTGAGGAGGCATCAACCTCCAATAGGAAGGGTTTAGATGGGTCAGGTCTGGAGAGCACGGGAGCAGAAGAAAAGGCAGACTTGAGCCGTTTAAAGGCGTCTTCCGCTTGAGGAGGCCATGACTTAGGATTGGCATTCTTCTTGGTTAAAGCCACGATAGGAGCCACAATGGTGGAAAAATGTGGAATAAATTGTCTGTAATAATTGGCGAACCCCAAAAAACGTTGGATACCACGGAGTCCGGAGGGGCGTGGCCAATCTAAGACGGCAGAGAGTTTGTCTGGATCCATTTGTAGTCCCTGGCCAGAGACCAAGTATCCTAGGAAAAGAAGAGATTGACATTCAAACAGACATTTCTCCATTTTGGCATAAAGTTGATTGTCACGAAGTCTCTGAAGAACCATGCGGACTTGCTGGCGGTGTTCTTCTAGGTTGGCAGAAAAAATCAGAATATCGTCCAGATACACAACAACACAGGAATATAAGAGATCACGAAAAATTTCATTAACAAAGTCTTGGAAGACGGCAGGGGCGTTGCACAGGCCGAAGGGCATGACCAGATACTCAAAGTGTCCATCTCTAGTGTTAAATGCCGTTTTCCATTCATCCCCCTCCGTGATGCGGATGAGATTATAAGCACCTCTTAAGTCCAGTTTGGTAAAGATGTGGGCACCTTGGAGGCGATCAAAAAGTTCAGAGATAAGAGGTAGGGGGTAGCGGTTCTTTACCGTGATTTTATTAAGTCCGCGGTAGTCAATGCCAGGACGTAGGGAGCCATCTTTTTTGGACACAAAGAAAAATCCAGCTCCGGCAGGAGAGGAAGATTTGCGGATAAAGCCCTTTTTTAAATTTTCCTGGATGTACTCGGACATAGCAAGAGTCTCTGGGGCGGACAGAGGATAAATTCTGCCCCGGGGTGGAGTAGTGCCCGGGAGGAGGTCAATAGGACAGTCATAAGGCCTGTGAGGCGGTAGAGTCTCAGCTTGTTTTTTGCAAAATACGTCAGCATAGTCCATATAGGCCTTAGGGAGACCGATTACAGGGGGAACCACAGGGTCACGGCAGGGAGTACTGGGAACCGGTGTAAGGCAGTCCTTGAAACAAGAGGTACCCCAGCTCTTGATCTCCCCTGTGGACCAATCCAGGGTTGGGGAATGGTGTTGAAGCCATGGTAGTCCAAGGAGAATTTCGGAAGTGCAATTGGGGAGGACCAAAAACTCAATTTTTTCGTGATGAGGTCCGATGCACATTAGGAGGGGCTCCGTGCGGTAACGTATGGTACAGTCCAATCTTTCATTGTTAACACAATTGATATAGAGGGGTCTGGCGAGACTGGTCACCGGGATGCTGAACCTGTTGATGAGGGAGGCCAAAATAAAATTTCCTGCAGATCCGGAATCCAAGAAGGCCATAGTAGAGAAGGAGAAGGTAGAGGCAGATATCCGCACAGGCACAGTAAGACGTGGAGAAGCAGAGTTGACATCAAGGACTGTCTCACCTTTGTGCGGAGTCAGGGTACGTCTTTCCAGGCGGGGAGGACGGATAGGACAATCCTTCAGGAAGTGTTCGGTACCGGCACAGTACAGGCAAAGATTCTCCATGCGACGTCGTGTCCTCTCTTGAGGTGTCAGGCGAGACCGGTCAACTTGCATAGCCTCCACGGCGGGAGGCACAGGAACGGATTGCAGAGGACCAGAGGAGAGAGGAGCCGGGGAGAAAAAACGCCTCGTGCGAACAAAGTCCATATCCTGGCGGAGCTCCTGACGCCTTTCGGAAAAACGCATGTCAATGCGAGTGGCTAGATGAATGAGTTCATGTAGATTAGCAGGGATTTCTCGTGCGGCCAGAACATCTTTAATGTTGCTGGATAGGCCTTTTTTAAAGGTCGCGCAGAGGGCCTCATTATTCCAGGATAGTTCTGAAGCAAGAGTACGGAATTGTACGGCGTACTCGCCAACGGAAGAGTTACCCTGGACCAGGTTCAGCAGGGCAGTCTCAGCAGAAGAGGCTCGGGCAGGTTCCTCAAAGACACTTCGAATTTCCGAGAAGAAGGAGTGTACAGAGGCAGTGACGGGGTCATTGCGGTCCCAGAGCGGTGTGGCCCATGACAGAGCTTTTCCAGACAGAAGGCTGACTATGAAAGCCACCTTAGACCTTTCAGTAGGAAACTGGTCCGACATCATCTCCAAGTGCAGGGAACATTGTGAAAGAAAGCCACGGCAAAACTTAGAGTCCCCATCAAATTTATCCGGCAAGGATAGTCGTAGGCCTGAAGCGGCCACTCGCTGCGGAGGAGGTGCAGGAGCTGGCGGAGGAGATGATTGCTGAAGCTGTGGTAGTAGCTGCTGTAGCATCACGGTCAGTTGAGACAGCTGGTGGCCTTGTTGCGCTATCTGTTGTGACTGCTGGGCGACCACCGTGGTGAGGTCGGCGACAACTGGCAGAGGAACTTCAGCGGGATCCATGGCCGGATCTACTGTCACGATGCCGGCTGGCAGGAGGTGGATCCTCTGTGCCAGAGAGGGATTGGCGTGGACCGTGCTAGTGGACCGGTTCTAAGTCACTACTGGTGTTCACCAGAGCCCGCCGCAAAGCGGGATGGTCTTGCTGCGGCGGTAGTAACCAGGTCGTATCCACTAGCAACGGCTCAACCTCTCTGACTGCTGAAGATAGGCGCGGTACAAGGGAGTAGACAAAAGCAAGGTCGGACTAGCAGAAGGTCGGGGCAGGCAGCAAGGATCGTAGTCAGGGGCAACGGCAGGAGGTCTGGAACACAGGCTAGGAACACACAAGGAAACGCTTTCACTGGCACGATGGCAACAAGATCCGGCGAGGGAGTGCAGGGGAAGTGAGGTATATATAGGGAGTGCACAGGTGAACACACTAATTAGAACCACTGCGCCAATCAGCGGCGCAGTGGCCCTTTAAATCGCAGAGACCCGGCGCGCGCGCGCCCTAGGGAGCGGGGCCGCGCGCGCCGGGACAGGACCGACGGAGAGCGAGTCAGGTACGGGAGCCGGGGTGCGCATCGTGAGCGGGCGCCACCCGCATCGCGAATCGCATCCCGGGAGGAGGCGGGATCGCAGCGCACCCGGTCAGTGGATCTGACGGGGACGCTGCAGTAGCGAGAGTGTAGCGAGCGCTCCGGGGAGGAGCGGGGACCCGGAGCGCTCGGCGTAACAAGTACTGTTGCATACACCCTTCCCATCCCTAGCTGGGAGCTGCCTCACTCCCTGCAGCATTCGCTAACTGCACCCGATGTGATCCAGCCTATTGTTACATGCGCTGGACGTGCTTTCCCGACAGCTCCGGGTACCCAGCAATGCTATGAGCAGGACCGAAAGTGACGTCCTCAGCTGAGTCACACAGTCTAAGTGGCGACGCCCGTGTATATAACAGAGTGCCGGCACTTCGCATCCACAGCCCGCCCACAAGAACCCTGGCCGGGACTACACAAGAGTAAGTACAGATCCTTCCTCCCTCCTCCTCATTTACTTGAACTGACTATGTTTTAGGTGAACCCTGAAACTTGTCCAGACGCCCGCTGCCCAGTCTCTATTACCGACACTTAACTCCGACACCCTTCTATGCTCCGTACACATGGGCACCGCAACCCCTACGGTACAGCCTGCCCACTGCACCCCGGGGACAGGCTGGATCACCATACCCTGGTTCAAACCCCGCACTATTCATTTCTCTTGCACATCAACCTGATTGATGATATCGCAGACCATCCTAATATACCCAAATTTGCTGTTATATGCCCTTGTATGTTTTTATGCCAGCATCTACACGTCAATGTATATGTGCTATTTGCTTATACTCTAAAGTTTTTAGACAACAATTATCATCATATCATCATTATCATTTACTTGTTTATTTACTTTTACCCATATGTATGCTTTTTTTGTAGTTGTATTTGTGGACCTGAGGAAGGCGCGAGTGTGCACCGAGACGCGTTACCCTGTTTTATTTGTGACTTCTTTTTTGAATAAAAGTTAGTCCTGTATAAGTGCTGGCTCTATCTCCACTGCATTTTTTCTAGTAATCTGACAGGAGAGGAAGAGCAGGAGCAGTCAGAGGAGCTAGAGGGCTATGAGGAAGGCGAGACAGAGGACCCAGACACACCGTGGCAGTGTGCAGTGGAGATGGAGGCAGGGAGTTCTTCTGAATCACTTGCACAAATGGCACGATGCATGCTCACGTGCTTGTGTAATGACAGCCGAATTGTCACCATTCAGCAGGGGGATGACTTCTGGATCTCCACCTTATAGAACCCTCGCTACCACCACAAAATAGGGGCCTTTTTTACACCCACTGAGAGGGAGGACAAAGTGACTTACTACGGAGGCATCCTATGTAGTCAGTTGGCTGATGTCTATCTGCGTCATCGTCCATCCCGTCTGAATCGGGGGGCGCCCTGCACTCACCTTACACTGCCATGGTTGCTGGGGAGGGGTGGGGTTGCAGGAGCAGTACCAGCTCCATCAGCAGCAGCCTGAGTCTACAGTCGCTGATGAGTAGCTTTCTTCACCCGCATATTGAAACAACTCATCAGCAGCAGGTACACCTGGAGCAAGACTTGAACCAGCAGGTGGTGGCATACCTTGACATGCCCATGCCAACACACCTTGAAGACCCACTGGACTTCTGGGCAGCCAAACTTGATTTGTGGCCTCAACTAGCAGAGTTTGCCCTGGAAATGCTGTCCTGCCCGGCCAGCAGTGTGCCATCAGAGCGGGTGTTTAGTGCAGCGGGGGCCATAGTCACCCCAAGGAGAACTCGTCTGAGACTGACCTTTGGGAAGATGAATCAGGCATGGATCAACCAGGATTTCCACCCACCAATGCCTGATACATCAGACTAGATTGACCATGGTGCCACACCAACACTTCACAAATATGGATAGTGCCAAACAGATTTAAGGTGCTTTCCCCCCAGTTACAAACATTCCTCCGCATCAGACTTTTTTTCACCCACCTTCGTCATTGGGTACTGGTATTGCCACCCACCACACCATTCTATCACCGGATCACTTTCAGGACTCCTGTTGCTGCTGCTGCCACCTCCAGGCGGTGCCATTCAGCCACTATATAGTCTCTTCATGCTTCTCCACCTCCAGGCTGTGCCATTCATCCACTATATGATATCCTCATGCTTCAGCTACCTCCAGGCTGTGCCATTCAGTCACTATATGGCCTCATCATTCTTCAGACAACTCCAGGCTGTGCCATTCAGCCACTATATGGTCTCCTCATTCTGCCACAAACTCCAGGCTGTGTCACTCAGCCACTATATGGTCTACACATGCTTCAGCCAACTCCAGGCTGTGCCATTCAGCCACTATATGGTCTCTTCTCATGCTTCAGCCATCTCCAGGCTATAGAAATCATCCACTATATGATCTCCTCATACTTCAGCCACCTCCAGGCTGTGCCATTCAGACACTATAGCGAATATCGCAAATATTGCGAATATATTTGCTATATATTCAAAATTGTGAATATTTTGCTTTTTTCCCGCATATGCGAATATTCGCATTTTCCTTTTTTTCACTTGTGGGCCAAATAGAATGATGCAAATACACTTGTCAGAGGCTATCAACAAAATTCCTAGCAACCAATAGTAAAGACCGCCCCACTGGTGTCTTCATCAAATACGCGATTATGTGAATATTCACACATGCGAATATTCCCATATGCAAATATTCGCATATGCGAATTTAACGAATATGTGAAATTCGTGAATATAGGACCAATATTTGTCTATATATTCGTGAAATATCGCAAATTCGAATATGGGCAATGCTGCTCATCACTAGACACAATACGGTCTCTTCTCATGCTGCCACAAACCCGTTGTGATGTCCCAGTACAGGTACACATTCCTGTACTACCTGTAGGTCCTGTCAGGTTGAGTCCCTCATTGACCTGGGGGCTCCCCTGCAGGGACTCCCCTTGTTCTCTTGTTAATTTATTAAATGTGGTATGTGTATCTTTAGGAGCTTAGACAGGATCCTTACGTCTCGATGGTATACAGGACCTTTGGAGGACTCAAAAACCTGTGAGTAAGCCTGTCACATGTTATGTTATGCAGTTATCTGATTTGTTGTAACATGTACCAGCACAAGCTTTAAGCTATGACCCACAGTTTGACCAATGGGTTTTAGTCCAGCCCCCCCACTGTATAAAGGGGTGGCCATCTTTAACCCCTTAAGGACTTAGCCCTTTTTCACCTTAAAGGGGTACTCCGGTGAAAACCTTTTTTCTTTTAAATCAACTGGTGGCAGAAAGTTAAACATGTTTGTAAATTACTTCTATTAAAAAAATCTTAATCCTTCCAGTACTTATTAGCTGCTGAATGCTACAGAGGAAATTCCTTTCTTTTGACATCACGAACACAGTGCTCTCTGCTGACATCTCTGTCCATTTTAGCAACCATGCATAGCAGATGCATAGCAGATGTATGCTAAGGGCAGCTGGTGGCTCAGTGTTTAGCACTGCTGCCTTGCAGTGCTGGGGACTTGGGTTCAAATCCCACTAAGCACAACAATAAATAAAGCATTATTATTATTATTATAAAATCAGCAGAGAGAACTGTGGTCGTGATGTCATCAGAGAGCATTCCAAAAAGAAACAAATTTCCTCTGTAGTATTCAGCAGCTAATAAGTACAGGAAGGATTAAGATTTTTTAATAGAAGTAATTTACAAATATGCTTAACTTTCTGCCACCAGTGGATTTAAAAGAAAAAAGGTTTTCACCGGAGTACCGCTTTAAGGACATTTTAAACATTAATAACTCTTGGATGCTTTTAGTTATCATTCTGATTCCAAGATTGTTTTTTCAAGACATATTCTACTTTAACATAGTGGTACATTTTTGTGGTAACTTGCATCCTTTCTTGGTGAAAAATCCCAAAATTTGATGAAAAAATAGAAAATTTAGCTTTTTTCTAACTTTGAAGCTCTCTGCTTGTAAGGAAAATGGATGTTCAAAATAAAAAATTTTTGCTTCACATATACAATATGTCTACTTTATGTTTGCATCATAAAATTTATGAGTTTTTACTTTTGGAAGACACCAAAGGGCTTCAAATTTCTGCAGCAATTTTCAAATTTTTCCCAAAATTTTCAAACTCACTATTTTTAAGTGACCAGTTCTGTTTTGAAGTGGATTTGAAGGGGCTTCATATTAGAAATACCATACAAATGACCCCATTATAAAAACTGCCCCCCCCAAAGTATTCAAAATGACATTCAGTCAGCGTTTTAACCCTTAAGGTGTTTCACAGGAATAGCAGCAAAGTGAAGGAGAAAATTCACAATCTTACTTTTTTACACTCGCATGTTCTTGTAGACCCAATTTTTGCATTTTTGCAAGGGGTACAAAGGAGAAACTTTTTACTTGTATTTGAAACCCTTTTTTTCTCGAGTAAGGACATACCTCATATGTCTATGTAAAGTGTTCGGCGGGCGCAGTAGAGGGCTCAGAAGGGAAGGAGCGACAAATGGTTTTTGGGGGGGCTGTCACATTTAGGAAGCCCCTATGGTGCCAGAACAGCAAAAAAAACACATGGCATACCATTTTGGAAACTAGACCCCTCGGGGAACATAACAAGGGGTAAAATGAACCTTAATACCCCACAGGTGATTCACGACTTTTGCATATGTAAAAAATAAATAATTTTTTTCCTAAAATGCTTGGTTTCCCAAAAGATTTACATTTTTAAAAAGGGTAATAGCAGAAAATACCCCCCCACAATTTGAAGCCCAATTTCTCCCGATTCAGAAAACACCCCATATGGGGGTGAAAAGTGCTCTGCTGGCGCACTACAGGTCTCAGAAGAGAAGGAGTCACATTTGGCTCTTTGAAAGCAAATTTTGCTCTGGGGGCATGCCGCATTTAGGAAGCCCCTATGGTGTCAGAACAGCATGGCATACTATTTTGGAAACTAGACCCCTCGGGGAACGTAACGAGAGGATAAGTGAACCTTTATACCCCACAGTTGTTTCACGACTTTTGCATATGTAAAAAAAAATATTTTTTTTACCTAAAATGCTTGTTTTCCCAAAAATGTTTTAAAAGGGTAAAAGCAGAAAATACCCCCCAAAATTTGTAACACAATTTCTCCCGAGTACGGTGATACCCCATATGTGACCCTAAACTGTTGCCTTGAATACGACAGGGCTCCAAAGTGAGAGCGCCATGCGCATTTGAGGCCTAAATTAGGGACTTGCATAGGGGTGGACATAGGGGTATTCTATGCCAGTGATTCCCAAACAGGGTGCCTCCAGCTGTTGTAAAACTCCCAGCATGCCTAGACAGTCAGTGGCTGTCTGGTAATACTGGGAGTAGTTGTTTTGCAACAGCTGGAGGCTCCGTTTTGGAAACAGTGGCGTACCAGACGTTTTTCATTTTTATTGGGGAGGGGAGGGGGGCTGTGTAGGAGTATGTGTATATGCAGTGTTTTTTACTTTTTATTTTATTTTGTGTTAGTGTAGTGTAGTGTCTTTAGGGTACAGTCGCACGGGCGGAGGTTCACAGAAGTTTCTCGCTGGCAGTTTGAGCTGCGGCAGAAAATTTGCCGCAGCTCAAACTTGCAGCTGGATGCTTACTTAAACCTCCGCCCATGTGAGTGTACCCTGTACGTTCACATTGGGGGGGAAACATCCAGCTGTTGCAAAACTACAACTCCCAGCATGCGCTGACAGACTGTACATGCTGAGAGTTTTAGTTTTGCAACAGCTGTAGGCACACTGGTTGTGTATCACTGAGTTTGTGACCTAACTAAGTGTTTCACAACCAGTGTGCCTCCAGCTGTTGCAAAAATACTACTCCCAGCATGTACGGTGCATGCTGGGAGTTGTAGTCTGCAACAGCTGGAGGCACACCGGTCGTGGAACACTGAGTTAGGTAAAAAAAAACTCTGAGTTTCACAACCAGTGTGCTTTCAGCTGTTGCAAAACTACAACTCTCAGCAGTCACCAACAGCCAGCGGGCATGCTGGGAGTTGTAGTTATGCACCATTACAACTCCAAGCATGCACTGGGAGTTGTGGTGGTCTGCCTCCTGCTGTTGCATAACTACTGCTCCCAGCATGCCCTTTTTGCATGCTGGGAGCTGTTGCTAAGCAACAGCAGGAGGCTGTCACTCATCCCCAACTGCTGATCCACACCGCCGCTGCAGGTCAGTCCCTTGACGCCGCTCCTGGGGCCCCGATCCCAACATTTACGCCGGGGATCAGGGTCCCTAGCTGCCGGGGTCCTCTTCCCGCACCCGATCACGTCCTCCGGAAGAGTGGCGGAGCGGTTTGCGGGAGTGACACCCGCAGCAGGTGCCCTGATTGGTCGACCGGTAAACCAGTCGACGAATCAGGGCAGTCGTGAGATGGCACCTCACCCCTGCTGGCTATGGCTGTTCGGGGCCGTCAGAGGCTGTCAGCCTGTAATTCTGGGTCACCGGGACACTGGAGACCCGATTGACCCGGAATCCGCCGCAGATCGCTGGGCTGAATTGTCCAGCGATCTGCGGCCATCACCGACATGGGGGGTCATCATGACCCCCCTGGGCGATATGCCGCAATGCCTGCTGAACGATTTCAGCAGGCATCGGGCACCGGCTCCCCTCCGGCTAGCGGCGGGGGTCGGGATTTGACAGGACGTACTCAAACGTCCTGAGTCCTTAAGGACTCAGAAAAGGGGCCATTTGAGTACATCCTGCATCCTTAATGGGTTAATTAGCTCTTTTTCCTCAGACTCTTCTGAGAGTAACATCAAAGTCTTTGCTGAAGCAGCTACCAGAGGCCTTAGAGACAAGTGTTCAGCATCTGGATTACCACAAAGCTACAACTCTCCAGTAAGTCTACAAGTCTATGTCTGCTGTCACTACATCTAGTCAAGTCCTGCACATAGTACAAGCCAAGTATAATTACAAGTACAAGTCCAATTACAAGTCAAGTCTAATTGCAAGTCAAGTTTACTACAAATTTTGGTCTAGCAAGCTGCGAGGTCCTCTGGGTACTGGTAACATCTCTGGGAATTCTGGCCATAGCTGTAAAGATAATTACACCTGTCTTCTATTCAGTAAAGCCTCTGTTTACCCATAACTGGATGTGGACTCTTTATTCACTACTAGCCCGTGGGATAGTGGAGAATTCGGGCGTGTTGTGTTCCGGGACCCGAAAACCACACTGGTCACGAACACATAGAGATTAATACCATCTGACCCTCGGGATTAATAACCTCTGATCCCACCACTCACACCGCAACACCCGTGGTTGCGCCATTCACCGCAGTGATGCACCACACTGTAATATGTAATATTATATTTTTCTAGAAAAACATCCAGGCCCCCCTTGAACTTGTTTAGATATCACAACATCATGTGGCAGAGAGTTCCATTGTCTCACTGCTCTTACAGTAACAGATTTACCTGGTGATCGTGTATAAATCACCAACTTTTAACATATGATGGCATGATTATAATCATATAATGGCATGATTATAATCATGTGGGCTCTAAACACAGAAAGGTTCCAATTTTTCCTTTTTCTTTTCTTCTTGGTTCCACTTCTGATTTTGGATTATAAATAGAGATGAGCGAACTTTTAAAAAATTCGATTCGGCCGATCCGCCAAATTTTTCGGAAAAGTTTGTTTCGATCCGAATTTTTTCACGGCAAATCTATATTAAAAAAGGCTATTTCTAGCCTACATACAGCCTCTATAGGGGTATAGAACACTTTGTTGTGTCCTAAAACGCATATGGAGTGTGCTGGGGTAGTGAAATAATACTGTTATTCAGAATAACATGCAGATTACCGGCATTGCTTTTAGAATCACTGCTGCACAGCAGCACAATGACACAGCCTGGTGGTGGCATCAGTGTCAGGAGACCATATAGTGACTGAATGGCAGCGTGGAGGTGTTAGCAGCATGAGGAGACCATTTAGTGGCTGAATGGCACAGCGTTGAGGTGTGGGCAGCATGAGGACACCATATAGTGGCTGAATGACACAGCTTGGATGAGGCTGAAGCATGAGGACACCATATAGTGGCTTAATGACACAGAATGGAGATGTTGGCAGCATGAGGACACCATATAGTGGCTAAATGGCACAGTGTGGAGGTGTTGGCAGCATGAGGACACCATATAGTGGCTGAATGACACAGCTTGGATGAGGCTGAAGCATGAAGACACCATATAGTGGCTGAATGACACAGAATGGAGGTGTTGGCAGCAAGAGGGCACCATATAGTGGCTGAATGGCACAGTGTGGAGGTGTTGGCAGCATGGGGACACCATATAGTGGCTGAATGACACAGCTTGGATGAAGCTGAAGCATGAGGACACCATATAGTGGCAGAATGACACAGCATGGAGGTGTTGTCAGCATGAGGAGACCATATAGTGGCTTAATGACACAGCATGGACATGTTGGCAGCATGAGGACACCATATAGTGGCTGAATGACACAGCATGGACATGTTGGCAGCATGAGGACACCATATAGTGGCTGAATGACACAGCTTGGATGAGGCTGAAGCATGAGGACACCATATAGTGGCTGAATGACACAGCATGGAGGTGTTGGCAGCATGAGGGAACCATATAGTGGCTGAATGCCACAGTGTGGAGGTGTTGGCAGCATGAGGACACCATATAGTGGCTGAATGACACAGCTTGGATGAAGCTGAAGCATGAGGACACCATATAGTGGCTGAATGACACAGCATGGACATGTTGTCAGCATGAGGACACCATATAGTGGCTGAATGACACAGCTTGGATGAGGCTGAAGCATGAGGACACCATATAGTGGCTGAATGACACAACATGGAGGTGTTGGCAGCATGAGGACACCATATAGTGGCTGAATGACACAGCTTGGATGAGGCTGAAGCATGAGGATACCATATAGTGGCTGAATGACACAGCATGGAGGTGTTGTCAGCATGAGGAGACCATATAGTGGCTTAATGACACAGCATGGACATGTTGGCAGCATGAGGACACCATATAGTGTCTGAATGACACAGCATGGACATGTTGTCAGCATGAGGACACCATATAGTGGCTGAATGACAGAGCTTGGATGAGGCTGAAGCATGAGGACACCAAATAGTGGCTGAATGACACAGCATGGAGATGTTGGCAGCATGAGGACACCATATAGTGGCTGAATGGCACAGTGTGAAGGTGTTGGCAGCATGAGGACACCATATAGTGGCTGAATGACACAGCTTGGATGCAGCTGAAGCATGAGGACACCATATAGTGGCTGAATGACAAAGCATGGAGGTGTTGTCAGCATGAGGAGAACATATAGTGGCTTAATGACACAGCATGGACATGTTGGCAGCATGAGGACACCAAATAGTGGCAGAATAACACAGCATGGAGGTGTTGGCAGCATGAGGAGACCATTTAGTGGATGAATGGTACAGCCCGGAGTTGCCAGCAGCATGAGTAGGCACTAGGCCTTCACAATACCTAAGATTAAAAGATGAATTAAGAAATTTAAACCGAAGATTTTGGATAGCGGGTGCTACCTATGAGAAAATTTGAAATTACCAGACCCAGGCCCCACAGCGGCATCAGTAACCCATATATTGCCTGAATGACACAGCCTTGAGTTGGCTGATGCACGAGTACACACCAGGGCTTCACAATCCCTCCAAAAAAACATCCCAATTTTAGAAATTTTTGAAAAAGATTTTGGATAGCGGGTGCTACCTATGAGAAAATTTCAAATTACCGGACCCAGGCCCCACAGCGGCATCAGCAACCCATATATTGCCTGAATGACACAGCCTGGAGTTGGCTGATGCACGAGTACACACCAGGGCTTCATAATCCCTCAAAAAAACACCACAATTTTAGAAATTTTTGAAAAAGATTTTGGATAGCGGGTGCTACCTATGAGAAAATTTGAAATTATCAGACCCAGGCCCCACAGCAGCATCAGTGACCCATATATTGCCTGAATGAAGCAGCCTGGAGTTGGCTGATGCACGAGTTCACACCAGGGCTTCATAATCCCTCAAAAAAACACCACAATTTTAGAAATTTTTGAAAAAGATTTTGGATAGCGGGTGCTACCTATGAGAAAATTTGAAATTAACAGACCCAGGCCCAGCAGTGCCAACATTTTTTTATTTGAAATTTAAAACAACCTTTGCGTGTCCTGGACCCCAGCGTGTGGGTACGAAGGACCAAATCCAACAAGCCCCAACAGGGCTCATGTGGCCGTGAGATTTAGGCGAAACGTCTCCATTGCCCTGACCGGCCATTGTTTCCAAGACTTCTCGCCAAGGCAAACCATGTGAAGAACAGCATGACACCGCCGTGACCTGCACACATGGAAGGGCCACTGAGACTTGTCCGGGCAGTGGAGGCTTAAGACACAGTAGGGTGTGGAGGCGGAGAAGCACACTGTCGCGGGACCAACGGGCTTACAGAGTGTAGCAGGAAGCAGCATTGAGTACACACCAAGGCTTCAGAATCCCAATGAAAAAACTAAATTTTTTTAAATAATTTTAAGAATATTTAGGACAGCGGGTGCTACCTATATGTTGCATGAATGACACACCCTGGAGTTGGCTGATGCATGAGTACACACTAGGGCTTCACAATCCCTCAAAAAAAACACAACAATTGTAGAAATTTATGAAGAAGACTTATGGATAGCAGGTGCTACCTATGAGAAAATTTGAAATTCCCAGACCCAGGCCCAGTAAACCATATATTGCCTGAATGACACAGGCTGGAGTTGGCTGATGCATGAGTACGCACCAAAGCTTCACAATCCCTAATAAAAAAAGACAGACATTTTTTACGAAAAAATTTTTACGAAAATTTAGGACAGCGAGTGCTCTCTATATATTACCAGAATGACGCAGCCTGTAGTTGGCTGCAGCATGAGGAGACCATTGAAATGTGTGATTTTTTTATTTGAAATTTAAATCAAAATTTGTGTCCCCGACCCAGCCGTGTGGGTACAAAGGACCTAATCTCACAAGCACCCACAGGGCTCATGTGGCCGTAAGATGTAGGCGCAACGTCTCCATAGCCCTGACCGGCCATTTTTTGTTTTTGTACCTTTGTTTAAGAACAAGCGTATATCCAGGAGTCCAGATGACTCTATAATGCAGGACGGTGGACCACCAAAAGACATTCTTCTATAAAAAAAAAAATTTATGAAATAAAAAAGCTCATCCCTCTGCGTATTTTTTTTGAAAATTTTACTTAAAAAATCACATGCAACAATCGTTCAATAGTGTAATGGTTATTATTGGGGAAAATTCAAGTTTATTACTGTGATAATTATCAGAAAATTTGAAAAAAACACTACCCAAGAGTGTTTAATAACCCCATACATTGCACCATAAATGTTGACATTTTAATTAAGCATTTATGTATGTATTTCAAAAATCCTAAAATTAAAGGCCCAAGCCCAGAAGCATCAGGAAGTCAAGTACTTCCTGAAAGACACAGGAGCAGTCAGGAGTAGGCATCACCAGTACCCAAGAGGCTATAATAACCCCTTACATTGCACGATCACTCGCGAGATCGAGCAATAACAGGTGTGTTATGCCCTCAGATGTCCGGGGCTGCACGCGCGCTACACTGAACGGACCAGCGTGTGTCTATCTTTCACCGACAGGTGCGGGTAACCCGCTGAACCCCCTTTGCGATAGGGATCAGGGATTGCAATTATTTGCCAGGAAAGAAGAATCACAACTAAGCGCCAGTCATAAGCTCGGGTTCATTAAGTTCCTGCCCTTTGTACACACTGCATGTCTCTACTGCCGATTGGATGGTTTAGTGAGGTCCTCGGATCGGCCCCAGCGGGGTAGGAGAAGGCCCTAGCAGAGCGCCGAGAATTTAGAGATCATTGTTGAA
Organism: Hyla sarda; assembly: GCF_029499605.1. Taxonomy (NCBI): domain Eukaryota; kingdom Metazoa; phylum Chordata; class Amphibia; order Anura; family Hylidae; genus Hyla; species Hyla sarda. Next base: position 231,872,585 of record NC_079192.1, read on the forward strand.
ATTTGCATTAAGCATGTATTACCTACTGCTAAACTTCCAAAAATGTAAGGCCCAAGGCCTGAGGCATCGGGGAGGCAATTATTTCCTGAAAGACACAGAATTTGTCAAGAGCAGTCATTCTCAGTACCCAAGAGGGTTTCATAACCAACTCCTTACATTTAAAAGTCAATGTTGAAATTTGCTTTAAGCATGTATGTAGCTACTGCCAAACATCCAAAAATTGAAGGCCCAAGGCCAGAAGCATCAATGAGGCAAGTAAAAGACACAGGATGAGCCAGGAGCATGCAATCGCAGTACCAAAGAGGGTTCCATAACCCTAATTGATAACCCAAGAGGGTTTCATAACCAACAATAATTGGGAAATGTTGGTGTAGCAGCTTGGTCAATCTACTCTGAGGCATCTGGCATTGGTGGCTGGAAATCCTGGCTGATGCATCCCTGATCAGTCTCTCCACATTTTTGGTAGACAGACGAGATCGCCTTGGGGTGACTATGGCCCCGGCCGCTCTAAACACCCGCTCTGATGGCACACTACTGGCCGGGCAGGACAGCTTTTCCAGGGAAAACTCTGCAAGTTGTCGCCATAAATCAAGTTTGGCTGCCCAGAAGTCCAGCGGATCTTCAATGGTTGATGGCATGGCCATGTCAAGGTATGCCACCACCTGCTGGTTCAGGTCCTGCTCCATGTCTACCTGCTGCTGAGGAGTTGCTTCACTATGCGGGTGAAGAAAGCTACTCATCAGCGACTGTAGACTCAGGCTGCTGCTGATTGAGCTGGTACTGCTCCTCCCACCCCTCCCCTCCCCAGCAGCCATGGCAGTGGAAGGTGAGCGCAGAGGGCCCCCCGAGTCAGAGCTGCGAGTGGATGGACCACGTGGCCGAACTGACTACGTAGAATGTCTCTGTAGTAGGTCAGTTTTTCCTCCCTCTCAGTGGGTGCAAAAAAGGCCCCCATTTTGGGATGGTAGCGAGGGTCTAATAAGGTGAAGATCCAGAAGTCATCCCGCTGACGGATTTTGACAATTCGGGGGTCACTACGCAACAAACTGAGAATGCATCGTGCCATTTGCGCCAGTGACTCGGAAGGACTACCTGCCTACATCTCCACTGCATACTGCCACGGTGTGTCTGGGTCCTCTGTCTCAACTTCCTCATAACCCTCCAGCTCCTCTGGCTGCTCCTGCTCCTCCTCTCCTGTCCGAAGACTAGAAACACCGGCAAACTCATCCAACCTAAACTATGCACCGTTCTGCCCCTCATCATCCTCCTCCTCCAGTTCAGCCCCCACAGGGCTCATGTAGCCTTGAGATGTAGGCGCAACGTCTCCATTGCCGTGACCAGCCATGGTTTCAATCATTTGTTGTAGGAAATGTAGGAGTGGAATTACGTCGTTCATGGCGTAATCTAGGCGACTCACAAATAATGTGGCTTCAGCAAAAGGCAGGTGTCACGTATGAGCTGCCACTGGTTCACATTGAAGTTACACAGGGGAGTACTCCTATCTGCTTGGATCATCAAGAAATTGGTGATGGCTTTTCTTTGTTCGTATAGTCTGTCCAACATATGGAGGGTGGAATTCCAACGTGTGACAACGTCACAAATAAGACTATGTTGTGGGATACCGTTCTGACGCTTCAGCTCAAGGAAGGTGTGCTTGGCGATGTTAGAGTGGCTGAAGTGCATGCACAGTTTCTTTGCCATTTTCAGGATGTTTTGCAAATGGGGTGAAGACTTGAGGAAGTGCTTGACAACCAGATTCAACACGTGTGCCATGCAGGGCGCATGTTTCACACTTCCTTGTCGCAGCGCGGACACAAGGTTTTTCCCGTTGTCTGTCACCATGGTTCCCATTTCCAGATTTCGTGGAGTAAGCCATAATCGGATTTCTTTACGAATGAACTTTAGCAGTTCCTCCCCTGTGAGACTCCGTTCGCGAAGGCAAACCATGTGAAGAACAGCTTGACACCGCCGTGCCCTACACACATGGTACGATGAATGGCCACCGAGATTTGGACGTGCAGTGGAGGCCGAGGACACGGTGGAGCATGAGGAGGCAGTGTCGCACACTGTAACAGAACCAACTGCCTGGGAGCAAGAGCGTGGAGGAGGAAGCCGTGTGACCTGTCCAAGTTGCTGTTGTGGCTGTGCAGGAACCACATTTACCCAGTGAGCCATAAAAGACAAGTATTGTCCCTGCCCGTAGTTACAGCTCCACACGTCGGCGCTGCCGTGCACTTTTGAACACACCGACAGGCTCAAGGACTGGCCCACCTTCTCTTGTACAAACTTATGCAGGGCTGGTACTGCCTTCTTCGCAAAGAAATGACGGCTTGGGACTCTCCACCTCGGCTCGGCACAAGCCATCAATTATCTGTAAGGTGCAGAGTCCACCACTTGAAAAGGGAGGGACTGCAACACCAGCAACTTGGACAGGAGCACATTCAACTTCTGCACCGTTGGATGAGCGGGCACATACTGTTGCCTTTTGGACATGGCTTCGCCGATGGATTGTTGGCGGAATGGCTGACTAAAAGCGGGAGAAGCAGGAGCGACAGAAGAAGGGTTTGACACACAGCTACCTTCAGCTGAGGTGGTGGAGCCTTGGCTGGATGAAGGAGGGAGCGGATGGCCACTGGGTGATGCAGCAGGCTGGACCACTACATCGGAGCCACAGTTCTCCCAGGCCACTTTATGGTGTCGAAGCATGTGTTGACGCAGGGCCGTTGTGCCGACATTGGGACCCTGGCCACGCTTCACCTTCTGCCGACAGATCTTGCATGTGGCTACGTGAACCTCCTCCGGATGCCTTATGAAAAACTTCCACACTGCCGAGTAGCTCATTTTCCCAACCCAACCACTAATTGACTGCTACTGGCGCCGTCTCCGGGAACCCCTGTTCCACTACCTCCCGGAAAGGTAGGCTGCCGCGAAGCAGGTGGTCTCCCCCGGGCACGTTTGGCTCCTGAATTTCCACTACTGTCACCACGCTGACTGCCAACCGTGTTACCGCCTTGCAGCCTCAAGGGCAACCTGCAACTCTCTTCTCCTGATGAAGATGAAGCCCCTTCTGCACCCGGCTCCCAATTGCGATCGGCTTCATCATCATCAACAGTTGTGTGCACGTCACTGATGTCCTCCTCAGGTTCCACAACAGTGTCTGCTTCAGGACCCTGAACCCTTGCAACGCCACCTCCCACGTCACTCTCCCCATCACTATTTGTCCGCCTAGCAGAGCAAGCGACGCATGTCTCCTCCCCTTCTTGGCTGTCCAGTAGCTGCTGACTGTCCTCTATTGGATCGTCCTCAGTAAATAGTGAACCCACAGCATAAGATACTTATTTAGGAGAGGGAACAGCATAGGACAAAGGCAATGGGAGGACACGGACTGCTCCCGGGCCATGCGAACTGAAGGTTGTGTCTGAGGAACCCACCGACTGTTGACTGGGGGTGTCAGGTGTCACTTGTGATGATGTGGATGAGCGTGTTAACCAATCGATGACGGCAGATGGGTTGCTGGTGGAGACACGACCGCTGGCTGATAACGGGAGCTCAGGCCTCTCGCTGCGACTCCTGCTGCCACACGCTCCAAGTCTGCTGCCAACTCTGCCTGAAGTATACAGGCCTCTGCCACTCCTCTGTGCACGTCCTGGCACTTCTCTGCCTGACATACTTAGTGCATTTATGAGGCTATTACAATACGCTACACTACTCTTTAAACAGTATTTGTCTAGAACAGCAGCAGGCGATTGCTTACGGCTGTCATTGAACAGTATGTATGCCATTGACAGATTAACAGGTACTAGATGGTACAATACTTGGATGTACCTATGCGGTATGCACTGATGAGGGCAGTAATATGCCTAACTATTAGCAGAAAAACTCTGTATTTTTGTAAAACACCAGCCGGTGGATACAATTGTTTGGACTTTGACTGTATGGAGCACCTTGACAGCTTAACAGGTACTAAATGGTACAATACTTGGATGTACGTATGTGGTATGCACTGATGAGGGCCTATAAGAAGAAAAAAACTCTGTATTTTTGTAAAACACCAGCCGGTGGATACTATTGTTTGGACTTTGACGGTTTGGAGCACCTTGACAGCTGCTAAATGGTACAATACTTGGATGTACGTATGCGATATGCACATAGGGAAGTAATATGCCTAACTATTAGCAGAAAAAACTCAGTATTTTTGTAAAACACCAGCCGGTGGATACTATTGTTTGGACTTTGACGGTATGGAGCACCTTGACAGCTTAACAGGTACTAAATGGTACAATACTTGGATGCACGTCTGCGGTATGCACTGATGAGGGCCTATTAGAAAAAACTCTGTATTTTTGTAAAACACCAGCGGGTGGATACTATTGTTTGGACTTTGACGGTATGGAGCACCTTGACAGCTTAACAGGTACTAAATGGTACAATACTTGGATGCATGTATGCGGTATGCACTGATGAGGGCCTATTAGAAAAAACTCTGTATTTTTGTAAAACACCAGCGGGTGGATACTATTGTTTGGACTTTGACGGTATGGAGCACCTTGACAGCTTAACAGGTACTAAATGGTACAATACTTGGATGTACGTATGCGGTATGCACTGATGAGGGCAGAAATATGCCTATTAGCAGAAAAAACTCTGTATTTTTGTAAAACACCAGCAGGTGGATACTATTGTTTGGACTTTGACGGTATGGAGCACCTTGACAGCTTAATAGGTACTAAGTGGTACAATACTTGGATGTACGTAGGCACTGATGAGGGCCTATTATCAGAAAAAACTCTGTATTTTTGTAAAACACCAGCCAGTGAATACTATTGTTTGGACTTTGACAGTTTGGAGCACCTTGACAGCTACTAAATGGTACAATACTTGGATGTACCTATGCGGTATGCCCTGATGAGGGCAGTAATATGCCTAACTATTAGCAGAAAATCCTCTGTATTTTTGTAATACACCAGCCGGTGGATACTATTGTTGGGACTTTGACGGTATGGAGCACCTTGACAGCTTAACAGGTACTAAATGGCACAATACTTGGATGTACCTATGCGGTATGCACTGATGAGAGCTGTAATATGCCTAACTATTAGCAGAAAAAACTCTGTATTTTTGTAATAAACCAGCCGGGGGGTACTATTATTTGGACTTTGACGGTATGGAGCACCTTGAAAGCTTAACAGGTACTAAATGGTACAATACTTGGATGTACGTATGCGGTATACACTGATGAGGGCAGTAATATGCCTATTAGCAGAAAAAACTCTGTATTTTTGTAAAACACCAGCCGGTGGATACTATTGTTTGGACTTTGATGGTATGGAGCACCTTGACAGCTTAACAGGTACTAAATGGTACAATACTTGCATGTACCTATGCGGTATGCACTGATGAGGGCAGTTATATATGCGTAACTATACGCAGATAAAACTGTTTAAAAAATAAAAATAGCCGGTGAATAGTATTGTTTGGACTTGCACAGTATGTAGCCCCTTGATAGATTAACAGGTACAAAATGGTGCAAATGCACTACAGTCCACTGAACAATAACATATTTCTGAACAGTAGCAGGACCCAACAGTGCAGCACCACCAAAAAACAATCCAGGGATTAAACCCTAAATTGCACTCTGTCACACAATTCTGAGCAGCAGAAGTTTTGTGGAGCAAATAAAAATAAACTCAATTGGGCTGAAAAATGAGATAAGATGCTTCAGAAAGTTCAGGCAGCTTGGAGATCTGTATGAGGCAGCTGACAGCTATCTGCCCCTCTCTGCTGCAATGCTCAATAACGTGAATAGGAGGTTTAGCTATCAATGATCCTTCTCAGTGTAACAGCCAAGCACTTTGCATTCCTGCCTTTCCCTAATGCGGATGTGACTAGCAGTTGCAGTGTAACGCTGTGGTATGAGCTATTCACACACATGCAGTCCCGTCCTCTCCATCTGAATGCATAGATGAAATGAAGAGAGGCAAGATGGCCGCCGATTATATAGGGGCTGTGACATCACAGGAGTCAGGGAACACTGATAGGCTGCATCTCACATGTGATTCAGGGTCAGCCTGCCTACCTTCATTCCTGCCGCTGTTTCCCGCCCTCCCATAATCCCCTGCCCCATGTACTCACATGTGGATCCGCCATCGTAGGTCCCCAATAGCCTGGAACGCTGTGAAATGAAGTTTAATTAAGCAATTTGCGCGATAGAATCGCGGCGATATTCGTTGCGAATCAAATTTTTCATGAAATTCGTAACGAATTTGGGTCCGTCAACTTTGATTTGCTCATCTCTAATTATAAATACTGATACAAAATGATACATGATACTGAGCGAGATACTGCCATGTCAAACCAGACTTGATTGCACATCTTAGAAAGTTCTCTAATGTATTATTTTTTTCTATATTACAACACTCTTTGTCATTTGTTTTGTAGTGATTAAAACTCAGAACTCGCCAAAATACACCGTCCATCAGTCACAAAGGAGTCAGTTCAGTCTTTACAAAACATAAAGGATGTTTATTTTACCATCCATAGTCACTATCTCAGCTATGCCAAGTAAAGTAGGTCTCACCAACTGTAATGAGCTTAACATACTCATTAGGCTTATGCCAAATAAATCCTATATTGTATTCCACACTAATAATCCCTTTCCCTGCTTTGGTAAGAAAGTTCACCTATTAAACGGCTCTGTTCTCACACTTCTATAGCATTAGCTAAGAACCTATTTTTATTGACTATATATATATATGTATATATATAGAGATCATACAGTATTTACATGTGCTACTCATGCTCTGCGTGCTGCTTTTCCTTTTCTCCAAGTGATGAAAAGCACAGCTGTGACTGACCAACACATATACATTGTATTTTTTCATCTCTTATACATAGAGAATTCCCCTCCCCCTCTCTGCTCTGTCTGATCTAGCTTATAATTGGAATTGCGGAAACCATGGAAACCATCCATTTGGTTGTGTCAAATGGGCTGGCTGCTATAAAATATGTATAGATGAGGTTGTTCATTTAAATAAACAGTATTTAGACATCTTTTCATATAATTCGCTTATTTAGACACACATGCTGATTATTTTTTTTATATTGTTATGTATGTGACATTTTATCAAGCATTACACTGTACAGTTTTTCGTAGAAAGACAAATATTTATTATTTATTAATGTTCTAGATGTATTAGTTGTCTCAAATCTTGCAAATATTCAAAATATTTGTTAATACAAATGGCTCAAATTAATCCAATAATCCTCCAACATAAATATTCCCTTTATTTTTTCTTTTTGTTTTGCTTCTTCTCATTTTTATACATTTTTATATACAAATAAATGAAGAGACCCATCGTTGAGCAATGAATTCTAACAATTTTAAAGAAACTAGTATAGTTTATTTTTAATGGGAACTCTGTGACCTTATACAACTTCCAGCTGCGCCCTGAGAAACTAGGTTAAGGAATATGTAATCCAATCTCTGCTTATGAATGGGTTCGGAGAGCCCTCTGCAGGTTATTCTCTTTACTGAGTGTCATTATACTGATTATCTTTGACAAGAACTGGAGTGATCTGTTGTGATGATAATCCATGTATTAGCAGAATAATGAATTGAGATGGCATCCCGGAACATGTTATTCCATGAAGCAGAAATTAGCTTGTGAACTGGATGTACCGTATTTTTTGCCGTATAAGACGCACTTTTTCTTCCCCAAAACTGCGGCTGCGGCTAATACAGGACATCACCGATCATGGTGATGCCCTGTATTAACCCTTCAGATGCGCCGATCAAAGCTGATCGCCACGTCTGAAGCGAAAGTGACACTAACCCGGCTGCACCAGGAGGGACCTTACCTGCCTCCTCGGTGTCGGCTCTGTGCCGGGATCCCCTGCATGGCCAGTGCTCTCCTTCATCATCATTAGTGTTGAGCGGCATAGGCCATATTCGAATTCGCGATATTTCGCGAATATATGGACGAATATTCGTCATATATTCGCTAAATTCGCACATTAGTAATATTCGCGTTTTATTTTCGTATCTGCGAAAACTAGCATAGGCAAAATTTAGCATATAAAAAATTTGCATAAGCGAAAATTCGCATATGGGAAAATTACCATATGCAAATTTTTGCATATGCGATAATGAGCATATGCAAATTTTCGCATATGTGAAACTTCGCACGCCAGTCTCTGATGAGCGATGACGGGTCCGGAGCGGTGGGGACACGTGAGTATTACCTCCTATACCAGTGGTCTTCAACCTGTGGACCTCCAGATGTTGCAAAACTACAACTCCTGGCATGCCCAGACAGCCAACGGCTTTCCGGGCATGCTGGGAGTTGTAGTTTTGCAGCATCTGGAGGTCCGCTGGTTGAAGATCACTGTGACCTATACTTTACATTGTATTCTAGATTTTCCTCATTTAAAATTGGGTGCGTCTTATATGCCGGAGCATCCTATAGGGCGAAAAATACATTCCTATATGCCACTCGCTAACTGTAAATGATATTTATGTTTAGGATAATTCATATCAAAGGTAATTCAGAATATGTTGGAGAAGCATTCCCCTAAGTGACATTTATTATTCTTTTCTAGCGAATGCCTCTGATTGGTGGGAATAAAGACACATTCTCCTTCCCCTCATGACAGGTTTATTAAACAGTGTTGCTGGAAATACACCATTAATGGAAAAGCTGGAATAGTATCAATTCTTCATAAGGTAATAGGAAAGGCTGAGACTAAGGACTGATACATGTGCACTCCCAAGATGTTCTTCTGCTACAAATGATATTTGAATATCTGTGGCAGGAATCCTGCAATTCCCTACATGGAAAATACTCCTCTGTCAGCTTAGGTATTGAGCAGCAGACATAAAGCAGGCATGCATTTTTACTAAATAAGATCATGCTCGCTAGTATTTTATTCTGTCTATAATTGGTGCTGTGGTGTTTAGAGTGTTTAGAGTGCGTATATAATTACTGTATACACACATGCATTCTATGAACAACACTGAATATGGCTAAGGGCCATGCTATACTTACACTACCCCACCCCTCCCCTTCCACTCTAGGAAAATATTAATCTCCGAACAATGCCCTGTGGGGTTTATGGAGATGCTACAGCATGGCCCAATGCACTGATTAGTCTAAATGATGTGGGACAGTCTTTTTTTTAATGAACCAGATGCAGTAAATAAGAATAAGATCCTATTCTTCATTGAATTTGAATAGTATGAAAGTTCTGCGTCCACATCGTTCCCTTTTTGCAGTTTTTTTTTATTTCAGATCTCTGGGGTTCACAAAACTGAGAAAGTAGGATACTGCCTGTGAAAGGAGAAGGAAGAAGCGACTTTTTTTTATACATTGTGGAGCTGCTTAAAAGATCAGAATAATATTCATATTGCACAGTTTTATGATGAAGTGGAATGATAAACATACAAAAGACAGGTAAAGAGAGCAAATGAACACCAAACAGTAATGAGGTTAAATGGGTATTCCAGGATAAAATATTTTTTTTATATATTAACTGGCTCCAGAAAGTTAAACAGATTTGTAAATTACAATTAAAAAATCTTAATCCTTCCAATAATTATCAGCTGCTGAAGTTGAGTTGCTCTTTTCTGTCTGACAACAGTGCACTCTGCTGACACCTCTGTCTGTCTTGCACAGAGTAGGAGAGGTTTGCTATAAGGATTTGCTTCTAGTCTGGACAGTTCCAGAGACAAGTGTCATCAGAGAGAACTTAGACAAAAAAGAACAACTCAACTTCAGTATAAGTACTGAAAGGATTAAGATTTTTTAATAGTAGTAATTTCGAAATCTGCTTAACTTTCTGGAGCCAGTTGATATACAAAAAAAAAAAAAATTACCTCTGGACTATGGAGGGCTATGGAGGGCCAAAGCCAATTTGCCTGCCTCATATAATATTGTCCAGATGGAAGACAGAGCAGCCGCAGCAGTGTGTCATGAATAAAAATCAAATGATGCACCCAGCTTGGCAAGTTACACTAAAATCTGAAGGGGAGGGACGGTTGTGGCAGGGGATGGCTGGATAGACATGAGGCACAGTAATAGAGGAGGGGAGCAGGCACAAGGCACAGTAATGGGGAAAGAGGGACCTTGAGGCACAGTAAAGGGGAAGGAGGGTAGGCATGGGGCACAGTAATAGAGGGGCAGGCATGAGACACAGTTAAGGGAGCTGCTTTGGGGACATGAGACACAATAATTTGATGGCTTGAGGAGATATGAGGCACAGTAATGCAGAGGGTGCAGTGGGGGCCAGTAATATAGTCAGAAGGCGCAGTGTGTGGTAGTATTATATTCAGAGGGTACAGCGTGCGGCGGTAATATATTCAGCGGGAACAACCTGTGGTGTTATTATATTCAGAGGGCACAGTATGGTAGTATTATACTCAGAGGGTACAGTGTGTAGTAGAATATAATTTATTGTTTTCATATTGAGGATCAGAATCCTCTGACAAAGTAAGAAGCCAATTCCATCTGTATGTCAAGTTCTACACAGAGTAGATTTAGCTGGAAAAAGCCATATTGTTACGTACCAGCTGAATTAGATAAGTAAAGACAACAGAGAAGATGTCACGTGAGTCACTTATATCATTGTGTATTCTACCAGACTGTGTCCCATCAAAGCTGTAGTCACTTGTAAGCTCTGCAGTGATGATGGGGGAAACTCCCAACAAAACCTTAACACTCCTAAGGTCATACTGGTAGTTTCAGATGTTAAAAACGTCATCACTGCCCGCTTACTTGGCAATTGGTACATTTTATTATTACACTGGATATAATTTTCCCAGACAACCTACACTATGGGCGTTCATCACAACATGCTAAAAAATTACCTTAGGTTAGGAGGGTAACATAATTTTCTACTGCATCGGGTGACACCAGCCCTAGCAATGCTACCGGTACAATACAAACATGATGAGAATATAGATTGGGGCTTTAAAATAAGACTACAGGCCAATGTGATTCAATTGAACATGTTTACTGAACTTTTCATACACAGCAGTCTTTGTAACTGCAAATCTCAAAGCACAAAACTTAGTGGTTACATTCACCATAGGTGGCTATTTTGTTTAACTCCTTAAGTATATGGGTATGCCCCCATTCCCGAGTCCTTAAGGACTGAGGGCGTACCTGTACGCCCTGATCCTGCTAACAGGGTTTAAACTGTTCTCACAAGTGGAGAACGGGTTAAACCCTGTGGGTCCTGGTTGCTATGGGCAGCCCCAACCCACGGCTAATGCCGGGCACCGCCGATCGGGCTGATGCCAGCATTAACCCTTTTGATGCTGCGATCAAAGTAGATTGTGGCGTCTAAACTGAAAGTAAAACTATCCCAGCAGCTCAGGGACCATTGCGACAGAATCACGATGTCCTGATCAGCTTACCCGATGACGGGAGGGTCCTCACCTGCCTCTTCGTCATCCGATCGGCTATCTACTGCTCCAAGCTTGAGCAGCAGAGCGCCTGTAGCACTGATCAATGCTATGCTATGGTAAAAGTAAAAAAGTAAAGAGTGGTAAAGAAATAAGAGAATACATGTGAATAACCCCCCCCCCCTAATAAAAATTTTAATCACCCCCCTTTTCCTATTTTTTAAATAAAATAATTTAATAAAAAAATAATCATATGTGGTACTGCCACATGTGTAAATGTCTGAAATATTAAAATATAAGGTTAACTAAACCGCACGGTCGATAGCGTACACGTAAAAAAAATACGAAAGTCCAAAATTATGCATTTTTGGTCACTTCACATACCATAAAAATATTAATAAAAATTAATCAAAAGTCCCATTAAAACAAAAATGGTACTTATAATGGTACCTATAAACAAGCCTTCAAATCGCCAGTACGTGGAAAAATAAAAAAGTTATAGGGGTCAGAAGATGACAATTTTAAACATACTGGTTTTGGTGCATGTAGTTAAAAAATTTTTTAAAGTAGTAAAATAAATAAAACCTACATATATTGGATATTCCTGTAACCATATGGACCTACAGAATAAAGATAATGTGTCATTTTTACCGAAAAGTACACTGCATAGAAACGGAAGCCCTAAAAAAAAAATTTCACTGCAGATTATGTTATAAAATAAGTAATGTCATTACAAAGTACAATTGGTGACACAAAAAACAAGCCCTTATATGGCTCTGTAGGTGCAAAATTGAACGTGTTATGATTTTTAGAAGATGAGGAAGAAAAAACGAAGATTCCCTTAAGGTGAAATGGGCTGAGTCCTTAAGGGGTTAAATGTTACTGGAAAATACAACATTGATAAAAATGTATAACACTATTCAACAGCTGAGATATTGTTTCAGGTCCCCATTCTCTTCATAGGAGCATATCCTTGTAGGATCTTACATGTAGGATCTTACATGTTACTCCATGCTGCTTCATATTTGTCAAAGTCAGAACAGCAAAAATATCATTGAGCATTTTCTCACGTATACAGTTCATCCCCTTTTCAAGGGAATGGCGACAACAAAAAGGTAAACAGAGTACACATTGCTTATTTTGTGAAATGAACAGTCCACTTGAATGCCAGGGATGTATTTATAGCCAACCAGTCCTTGTACAAACACATATTTAAATATAAAATTGGATAACCAGGACTGGATTAAGATTGGTGGGGGCCCTCGGTAATTTTTATTTTTTTATTTTTTTTAAGGGGTACTCCAGTGGGAAAAAAAATTTTTTAAATCAACTGGTGCAAAAAAGTTAAAAAGATTTGTAAATTACTTCTATTTAAAAATCTTAATCCTCCCAATACTTGTCAGCTGCTGTATGCTCCACAGGAAGTTCTTTTCTTTTTTAATTTATTTTCTGTCTGACCACTGTGCTCTCTGCTGACACCTCTGTCCATATCAGGAACTATAAAATAAATTGTAACTCTAGCTGCACTTGCTGTAGAGGGCATTTCTGAGCTGAATGCATATCTGCTGAAGACTGGTTTTACAGTCCACAGTCTAGTGTAAACATAACCCACAGTCAGTGCTCAGTCTAGTGTAAACTCTGCATCCATTCTGTTCATAGTACAATGTAAAAGTTAGCCCTGGTCAGTGCACAAACAGATTCTAATTAAATGCTGCCCCCAGTCAATTTATAGTCTATTGTATAGATGGTCATTGACCAGTCCACAGTCTAATGTAAATGTTGCCCCTGGTTCGTCTATAGCCTATTGTAAATGCTACCCAGTCAGTCCACAGTTTAGTGTAAACATTGACCCAGGTTATTGCACTGTCTACTGTAAATGTTGTCATTAATTAGTCCAAAGCATAGTGTAAATGCTGCCCCTGCTCAGTCCGCTTACTGATATAAATGGTGCTCCACAGTCAGTCTGCAGTATAGTGTTAATTGTTATTCCAGGAATTTTTTTTATTTGACTATGCTACAGGGGTTCTAAAGTTTGTGTAGTTCATAATAAAGTGTTTGTACTTGTGTGTGATGGTTTTCTCAGAATTGTTCTGTGATTTTCACTCCAATATTTATTTTTAACAGCATACAAAATGACTGTTGTCTCAGATTTTTCCCAGGTTGCAATACGGCCAAGACCGGACTCACTAGCCAGCTGATGACAGGGAGCCTGTCTGCTTCAATGGGTGGAGCGATCGCTTGGTGGTAGAGAGATCAATCTGCAACTAATGCAACAGCTGTAGGCACCCTGATGATTTTGAATGGATGCAGCTCATCTATGTTTCAATGGGTAGGGTGGCTGATGTGTGGGAAAGAGGACAATAGAATTGTGGGATTTGTAGTCAAAAAAAGAAAAACTCAAACAGTAAATACCAGTTCACAAAAAGCTAGCCACAGTATTGTGGTAATCTCACAACATAGCCATTTAGCCCCAAGACAAGCACAGTCCCTCCCTAAGCATGTCCATTACTGTCTGCCAGGTATGTACTAAAATCGCCTTATGGTGGATAACCCCTTTAATGCTGCCTCTGGTTAGTCATGTGCCAGTTAATCTTGTGCATATTCTGCCACCAGTAAGTGCACAGTCTGTAGTAAATGCTGCTATTGGTCAGTGCACAGTCTAGTGTAAATACTTCCGCTGGTCAGTGCACAGTTTAATGTAAACACTGCAACTGGTCAATGGCCAGTTTAGTTTAAATACAGCCAGCAGTCAGTACACACTCTTCGTGAACACAGGCACTGCTATGTATGGGGAAAAAGGAGCAGGAACTAGCAAGCTGCTGGGGTAAGAAAAGCAGTGCAGGAGAGAGACATTACTTGGCTTAGGTTGCTTTGGAAAAGTGTATGAAAGAAGCAGAATGTACCAGTGGCAGATACAACCTGCTGTGTGGGAACAAGGATACGAAGAAGGTATCACTTGATAGGGCTGGACATCACAGAGCAAGCCTAGGGTGTTGAATCGTGTCTGCGCAAATGATCAAAAAGCGCTTGCACTGCTCTTACTCCCAGAATTATGGTGAGGGGCGGTCAGACCCTCCATTCTTCATTCCAGGTACACTAACATCTTGGCATTACATTGATTTTGTTGTGGAACCAGTGGTGTGATCATTTCTCATCTGCCATTTTTCAACAAGACAATGCCCTACCACATGTTACTTATGCTACTGTGGGCAGTCTGCATGACTAGACATGCCACTATGGACTGCAATGTCTTCAGACATCTGGGACATCATTGGTTGGCAATTGCAAAGGTAGGTGCCAGCAGTGCATCTTGATGACTTGCATTCGCAAGTGGGTTCAGCATGGCAGTAAGTCCTTTAGACAACCATTAATAACCTCAATAATAGCATGCCAAGGAATGTGTGTGTATTCCCGATAGTGGTCCTCATACTTGATGCTGCATAAATCAAATAGTTTTGCATATTTTGGGGAATTTATCATTTCCTGCAGCAGTACAGAGAGCAAAAATTGTGCAAATTTATGCCCAGGTCCCCACATTTCTCAAAAAGCTAGATGTGCAATCTCTCTGCTTTTTGCAAAAAATATTTGGTGCAAAAACAGAGCTTGCACAAAAATCTAGCAAAGTTTTGCCATTCTGCACTGGAGCAGGGAATGACAAATTCCTCCCACCCCTTATTTTCATTTTTAAGTATTTGTATATCATTAACATGTCTATCCATCCCTTAATTTCCATATTTCCATGACTTTTCCTTTTGGTGTTACAATTTCAATGCTCAAGAGTGTAAGTCTGCATACATTTTTCATAAAACATCAAAAGAGTAAAAGAGGCCCTCATAGGCCCATTATTGGGTTAAAATTATTGGGTTTAGTTTTGAGATTGGGCTGGCCATGACAAGGCCTTGATCTGGTGGTCCTGCATTTACACCTTGTTTGGCCCAGCTTTGTTGTATGAAGCATTGATCTGTTGGAAAAAAAAAACATTCCTACCCTTTTATTGTAGTTCTATGTTACTTCTTGTAGGGCCATGAAATTGTAATGGCCTGATTTTCATGTTGTAATTTCTTAAAAATCCTCAATAAAAATAATTTAAACCTAGAGTTGGCAAAAATTGTCAGTGCTGAAAAAGCAGATGTTCTTCCAGGATAACCTTGTACTTGGCTTGATTCATATGTCCTTAAAGGGGTACTCCGGCCCTAATACATCTTATCCCCTATCCAAAGGATAGCGGATAAGATGTGTGATCGTGGTGGTCCCACCACTGGGGACCCCCCAATCTGTAATTCAGCACCCACCTTTGTGCTCTCCGCAGCGCTGGAGGCTCCGAGTGTGCAGTGTGATGACCACAGGGCCTGAGTATCGTGACGTCACAACTTCGCCCCGTGTGATGTCACGCCCTGCCCCTACAATGCAAGTCTATGGGAGGGGGCGTAACGGCCATACATCTTATCCCCTACCTTTGAAAAGGGGATAAGATGTATTAGAGCCGGAGAACCCCTTTAAAAAAGACAGAACTGTCCGATTCCAGCCTTGCTAAATCATCTCTAGATCATGACCAATCCTCCACCAAATTTCAAAGTGGGTGTGAGACACTGTTGCTTGTAGGCCTCTCCGGGTCTCCACCTAAGATGACCTTACTCCATTCCTCTACGGTCAAATACTTATAGAGGGACATTTATCATTGTTGCTTTGGTAAGCGAGTTCTGTAGTAATTTCTTTTTCCTTTTGGTTTTGCTTATGTGTGATGTATTTACCATACTATCACAGGGGGTTGATAAATTTGGCTTACATAAGCAAAAAACAAGAAATCTCTATTGAGAACCATTTTTTTTTTATCACACTTAAGCAAAAACCAATAAATGACTTCAGAACACCCCTTTGTAACCCCACCTCAAGTCACAGCTGTGAAAAAAAATTGTGATATATATATTTATGTTTCTTAAATTTTTTTTACCACTTTTTTCCCCCTAAATGTACTAACCCATTTAGTTTTTTTCTTCTCATTTCAGATCCGTGTATCCTGTTGACTTCTTCAGATTCGGTGGACTACGATGACCGTTTTTTTTTTGTTTAATATTAATAAAATATTTAACGAGGGCTTGTGGGGGAGTGTTTTTTTTTGGGGGGGGGGATAAAAGTTTTTTAAACGTGTTGTGTTTTTTTTTTTTTTTTCTTTACAGGACCATTGTTACTGGCCTTCCCCAGCCTAAATAACGTCAGCCTGTTACCGCCTAGGCCCAGGAGCGCCATTTTGACGCTCCGGGCCTGTTGGTACCGGCTCTACCTGACACCCCTGTAGTAGTGGGTACCATGGTAATAATTGGGGGTTAGTGCTAGTGGTTTTTGGGGCTAACGCTAAGCCTTGGCTTAGTAATGGACTCCATCTCTTAGACAGCTTTCACTACTAAGCCTGGCAAGAAAAGAAAAAATAAATAAATAAACTTTTTAAAAACTTTTATTCCAAAAAACACTCCCCCACAAGCACTAATTAGCCATTTTATTGATATTAAACAAACAAAAAATGCTGGTCATGGACGTAGTCCACCGAATTCGAAGAAGTCCTCTGCATACATGGATCTGAAATTATAAGAAAAAAACAGGGAAATTGGTATGCACATCTATGGTGCCCTCCCTTGGGGAAACAACCATAAACCAGTGTTTCCAAACAGAGAGCCTCTAGCTGTTGCTAAACTACAACCACCATCAGTTGTAATTTAGCAACAGCAAGCCTCCAGTTTAGCAACATCTGGAGTCTCATTGTTTCTAAGCTACAACTCCCATGATGGGAGTTGTAGTTTAGCAACAGCTGGAGGCACCCCGTTCCTAAACTACAACTCCCATGATGGGAGTTGCAGTTTAGCAACAGCTGGAGGCACCCCCTTTCCTAAACTACAACTCCCGTGATGAGAGTTGTAGTTTAGCAACAGCTGAAGGCACCCTGTAGCTAAACTACAACTCCTGTGATGGGAGTTGTTGTTTAGCAACAGATGGAGGCACCCTGTAGCTAAACTACAACTCCCTTGATGGGAGTTGTAGTTTAGCAACAGCTGGAGGCTCCCCCTTTCCTAAACTACAACTCCTGTGATGGGAGTTGTAGTTTAGCAACAGCTGGAGGCACTCCATTCCTAAACTACAACTCCCATGATGAGAGTTGTAGTTTAGCAACAGCTGAAGGCACCATGTAGCTAAACTACAACTCCCATGATGGGGTTTGTAGTTTAGCAACAGTTGGAGGCAGCCTCCCCCATCATCTCTCGCCCCCCCCCAGCTAATCTGCCCCCCCCCAACCCCCCGCTCATCTCTCACCCCTTCAGCTCATCTTCCCCCGCCCTTTCATCTCCTGCATCCCGTCCCCACACGCTTTACTTTCCTCCACCTCTGGACCCCACCGCTAGCTGTTACAGGATTACAACTCCCAGCATGTCTTTTTAGCGAGGACATGCTGGGAGTTATAGTTGCAGTGGCGAGCGTGACAGTGGTAGATGCAGATCTGAGCTGTGATTGCCTGGTCGGTCTTGGCCAATCACGGCTCAGACGGGAAATACGAAATTACAGTGTAGTTTCATATTCCGGGGAGCCAGCCGGCCTACATCTACCACTGGCCCGCTCGCCACTGCAACTACAACTCCCAGTATGTCCTCACTGAAAGGACATTCTGAGAGTTGTAATCCTGTAACAGCTAGCAGCGGGGTGAAAAATGTACAGCGCGGCAAGATGAAGCTGACCGGCTGTGGAGGAAAGTAAAGCAGGGTAGGTGAGAGATGAGCGGGGGGGGGGGGGAGAGATGACAAGACGTGGGGGGGAGACGAGCTGGGGGGGGCGGGGGGTTTGATGAGCTCTGGCGGGGGCCGAGAGATGAGCTGGGGGTGAGAGATGACCGGGGAGATGGGGGCTGGTCTGAGGACATGAGCGGCAGGGGGTTGGGGGATTAAAAATAGTGTAGGGTGGGTAGCGGGGATGGAATAAGATGGAGCCCGGGCAGCTGCACAGTTATGCCAGCCTGGGCTCCTTCGTAAGGCTGTGATTTCATATTTCCCGATGGAGTTGTGGTCTCGACTCCCAGCGGAAAATATGAAATACATCTCTCCTAAGCAAGTTTTTTGAGCCAGGTCCGGGCTGGCTAAAATTTACCGTGCTTTGGAGGCGGTTGAGACTTTTTGTGCGACTTTCGCACATGATAAATCCCTGATCACTGCAAAGTGAAAACTGAAATTTACTTTTGTAGGCTCTTTTGTAGCTTTTTGCTTACAGCCAAAAGTCACACAAAAAAATGCTTAGCCGCAGGTGCGACTTTTTGTGCGACTTTTTGTGAGCAAAAAAATCCCTTGATAAATCTCTCCCATAGTCTTTTGCAAATCTAGGCTATTTTTCTAGCTTTACATGTCTTCAGCCCTGCCATTTGGAGCACATTTTGAACTGTCCTTGCTGTGCACTCCACCCCAGCTGCTGTTTGCCATTCACTTTTGTAGGTCCCTTGACCTTTTCCTATTTCAAGTGACAAGTCAAATGAGCTGTTGAGTCAAATGAGTCATCTCAGTCAGTGGAGAGTCGTTTTCACTCTCTGCAAGTCTGTAGCTTTGTTGTCCCCAATGTCTATTGCTTGACATTGTTTTTATAACCGGCTGTCTGAAATGTTTAGGATGGAAACAACCTGACATTGATTGTATCACTGTGCCAGTAAGGACCTTACTTATCTGATGTTGTCTGACAACTTTCTACAGGCTTTAGGCTACTCTCACTAGAGGAAGTAGAAGTAAAAAAAAATAATAATAATAAAACAGCCAGAAAGAAACATAAAAAGCTAATTGTGATTTTTTTAGTTTATCAATAAACAATGCTGTTGTTTAACTCAACTGTAAGTGTGAGTAAAACAACTGGAAGTAATCGTGTACTGTAAGTAATTTTCTAGGAAATTTTGTCAGGTTTCAGCATCATCTCAAATTGAGTATCCAGAAAACAAAAGGTATAGACTTAGCACTTAAAAATCAAAGGGTGAGATTTAATACAGTAAATATTTTAAAACACATAACTTTTAGGAATTAATGTAAAAAAAGAATTATAATAAATTATTAATAAAATACATACAAATAGTAAACACACTGCCATACACATTTATATCCATGTTATTCATACCCTATCAATAACAGAGAATGTGTTAGTAGATATGAACCATTTGGCCCATCTAGGCCAAATATTCTGAATACTATGAATGGTCCCTCTCTCTATCTTACATAAATATATATTGTAAGATAAGATATATATATTGTAAGGATTTCTCCCTGGGGATAGCTCTGGCATCGTCCTTGACACTGCCACAGGACACGTTTCCACTTCAATCAGCAGGCAAGCAACAGTTATTTATGCAAGTCCAGCCCCTCGCCAGCTTCATTAGACAGATTGCAGGATAAATAAAAACATAAGAGAGGAACAAACAAAACCCTAGACCATCTTGTCACTAACTAAACAATCCAGCATGCTCAGACCACTGGGAAGGAGCACTTGTATTCAAAAGGCAGAGTCCAACTGCATTTCCTTTTCCTTGAACAACTTCGTTCAACAGGTTTTGAGGCACTTGGCATACTTCTTCAGCAGGTTTTATATGCACCACTTCAATGGCGCACCCTTCTTTCATTCGCACTTTCATCAGCCACCAAGCGGAAGACTTTTGGTCACCTTTGACAAATTCCTTGTAAAAGGCTCTATTCATGTCACACCTTTCCAACGCCAGGTTCTTCACTTTGGTCTGTGCAGTGCTCTGGACACTAGGTGTCGAAAAAGGCAGATTCTCCAGGCCTTTGTCGTCTTCTATCACCAGTTTTAAATGCAAGATTATATAATTCATTAAAACCTTACTTCTCAGATCTCAGATGATCAGTATTTCTGCTTTCGCCAGTTCAATTTCTTTATTTTTTGGGCGTAATTGCTTCTTGATTGTCTTACATTCTTTCAGACTTATTGATAGAGATTCACAAAGCATTTTGAGGGGAATTCATCAAGCTATTTAGACCGCTATTTATCTAAAAAAGGCGCATCAAAGTCTCAGTCACTTCTCCTGCGACTTTTGTGCGACTTTTGCTATACATCATATCTGAAAGTGAGCTACCATGTGCAGTGCTTTAGGCTAGTTTTATGCAGTGGTGATCGATTCATGATGTGCGACATCGCACAAAAGTTGCAGCTCACGTCATTTACACACTAACCCACACCAATTTACTTCAGCCCTGAAAAGTACTCTAAGCGCTACACCCCCCCACCCTTGCGCATGTGCTTTACGCCCCCCATATATATATATATATATATATATATATATATATATACCCCTGCACCGCTTTTATATATTTATGCCCCCCACAGCTTTTCTATGTATTTATGCCCCTGCAGTGCATATCTCTCTCTCTATATCTATATATATATATATATATATATATATATATATATATATACAGCAACAGGAGAATACAGCAGCACACTGCTAGCACAAAGATATAGGTAAAACATGAGTATACATGAGTATATAGATAGGACATGAAAAGATATACAGCTGTAATGCAATAAATGAAAATATGAAATTATGAGGTACTTAGCTTGCAAATTTTAGCTTGGACCGTCCCACCACGGTAAGGTGACCTCATTCTGGGACGGACCCTACACTATGAATATGTCTCTGTGTGAACAGCTCAGCAGGCATTGCAAGATCTGAAACATCCAAGGCCCCTTATATACACCTAATAGAGGTGGGTGGGGTGCAAGAGCCAACAGGGAGGTAGCCACTCCCCCGTATGTGTAATACAACCAAAGAATAAATTGGCCAGCACTATTGATTCCAAACTATTATATAGACCTGGCTTACAGGTGCAGGCTGCTGGGCTAAATATACAGCAACAGGAGAATACAGCAGCACACTGCTAGCACAAAGATATAGATAAAACATGAGTATACATGAGTATATAGATAGAATATTAGATAGAACACCTTACCGTGGTGGGACAATCCAAGCTATTTGGCCGCCAAATTTGCAAGCTAAGTCCTCATAATTTCATAATTTCATATTTTCCTTTATTGCATTACAGCTGTATAGCTTTTCATGTTCTATCTATATACTCATGTATACTCATGTTTTATCTATATCTTTGTGCTAGCAGTGTGCTGCTGTGTTCTCCTGTTGCTGTAAAAAGTATTGTATTAGCGCATCAGGCTGGCCGGGGAGCCCAGCACAATGCTGCTGGGGTTACCCCAGCACAATGCCACCGGCCGCCCCCTCGGCATGCCGCCGACCCCTAATGAAACTACTTTAACTCCTCCAAGAGGAATGGCACTGAGTCAGGACCCTGAGCTAATAGCGTGCAGCACCGATCGTTGTGCCGTGCACTATTAACCCTTCAGACGTGGTGATCAAAGTTGATCGCCGCGTCTAAAAATGAAAGTGAACGCTTCTCGGTAGCTCAGTCGGGCTGATCGGGACATCGCAATAAAATTGCAATGTCCCGATCAGCTAGGACGAGAGCGGAGACCCCCTTACCATGCACCGTCGCGTCCGATCGGGGTTTGATTGCTCCAAGCCTGAGCTACAGGCTTGAGCAATCTAGCCCCTATCTTGCTGATCCATGCAAAGCTATGCTTTGCAGAGATCATGGTAAAAGATCAGTGGGGGACATGTATCAAGGATTTTACCCTTGTTTTCTGTGTATTTTTTTGCGCAAAATTTTGCGCAAGCCCTTTTTTGCGCATTTTTTTGCGCACGTTTTGGTAGAGCATGTCCTCCAGATGTGGCCTAATCGGGGTACCTTGGAGTGACATCTATAGTACGCATGGATTTATTAACTGCGTACTTTTCCTTTACACCAAAAATTTTGCCGCAAGAGCTGTTTTTTTTTCGCAAATATAAGCCATCTTGGATTGAACGTAGCAAGATTCTCTAAATCATTGATTCTATTTTTTATAGAGTGGATTGAGGAGATGACTATATTTACCCGCAATTTATGAAGCTCATTGCGCTTGATTGATAAATTTAGCGCTTCTGCACATAATTTAGAATTCGGGAAAAGGGGTAAACTGCTTCTACCATACACAAATAATGATACATGTCCCCCAGTGTGTGCAGTGTTATAGCCCCCCCATGAGAGCTATAACACTGCAAAAAAAAAGTGAAAAAAAAAAGTTAACAAAGGTAATTTAACCCCTTCCCTAATAAAAGTTTGAATCACCCCCCTTTTCCCATAAAAAAATGTGTAAATAAAAATAAACATATGTGGTATTGCCATGCAGAAATGAGCAACCTATAAAAATATATTGTAAATTAAACCGAACGGTCAATGGCATACGCACAAAAATATTCCAAAATCCAACATAGCGTATTTTTGGTCACTTTATCTATCATGAAAAAATGAATAAAAAGCGATCAAAAAGTCCGATAAATACAAAAATGGTACCAATAAAAACTTCAGAACACGTTGCAAAAAATGAGTCCTCATACCGGCCCGTACGTGGAAAAATAAAAAAGTTATAGGGGTTAGAAGATGAGAATTTTTTACATAGAAATTTTCCTGCATGTAGTTATGATTTTTTTTCCGAAGTACGACAAAATCAAACCGATATAAGTAGGGTATCATTTTAACTGTATGGACCTACAGAATAAAATCCACTTCGTAGAAACGGAAGCCCCCAAAAGTTACAAAATTGTATTTTTTCTTCAATTTTGTCACACAATGAATTTTTTTTTCCATTTCGAAGTAGATTTTTGGGTAAAATGACTAATGTCACTGCAAAGTAGAATTGGTGGCGCAAAAAATAAGCCATGATATGGAATTTTATGTGCAAAATTTAAAGTGTTATGATTTTTAGAAGGTGATGAGGAAAAAATGAAAATGCAAAAACGAAAAACACTGCGTCCTTAAGGGGTTAAAAAAAATGCAACTCAATATTTATTTGTCTTGTCTGGGAATTGAACCCAGAGCCTCATGGCATCAGCTCCTCAAAAGACAGGTCATTTGCCCTCTTTGCCACTGCTTCCTAAATTAACAGAGGCCCGAAATCTCTGAAATTGTCACAATGTTGAACTTTAAAGGGGTACTCCAATGAAAACCTTTTTTCTTTTAAATCAACTGGTGGCAGAAAGTTAAACATATTTGTAAATTACTTCTATTAAAAAATCTTAATCCTTCCTGTACTTACTAGCTGCTGAATACTACAGAGGAAATTTGTTTCTTTTTGGAATGCTCTCTGATGACATCACGACCACAGTTCTCTCTGCTATTATAATAATAATAATGCTTTATTTATTGTTGTGCTTAGTGGGATTTGAACCCAAGTCCCCAGCACTGTAAGGCAGCAGTGCTAACCACTGAGTCACCATGCTGCCCTTAGCGTACATCTGCTATGCATCTACTATGCATGGTTGCTAAAATGGACAGAGATGTCAGCAGAGAGCACTGTGTCCGTGATGTCATCAGTGTTCCAAAAAGAAAGGAATTTCCTCTGTAGCATTCAGCAGCTAATAAGTACTGGAAGGATTAAGATTTTTTAATAGAAGTCATTTACAAATATGTTTAACTTTCTGCCACCAGTTGATTTAAAAGAAAAAAGGTTTTCACCGGAGAACCCCTTTAAGCATATGTTCTGAATCAACTCTATTAAAAGAAGAAGCAGTGGTGCAGAGGGCATGTGAACTGTTTCTTTACTAGCTGGTCCCATAAGGTTCTGGGATCAGACAGGGACAGACGATAATAGAATTATTCACCATGCCTCCTGTAGGAGAGCTGTAAGGTAACTTTTCAGTAATGTTCCCAACCGCCAAATTCATCAAGGGGCATGCCACTTTTTATGAATTTGGCGCAGGGAGTTAAAAAACAAGGCGACTTTTCATGACTAAAATAGCAATTAAAAAAAAAGTAGACAAGTATTAATGAATTCCCCTCTTAATGCCAGAAAAAATGTTGCAAAATATGAACATACTTTTGAATACACTTCTGGCTTTGGCTCAAATGCAGTGGCAGTTTTCCAAAAAATTTCAGAAAAAAACCTGTGTGGAAACCTAGCCATAGTAAAGGGGCATAGCTAAAATAATAGTATAGATTAACGTATAGACTAATGGCACATTACAAAAAAAAAAAACATATTTTAATGTGAAAGAGCCAAAGACTAAAGACTGTCCTGGAACAGGCATAAAAATATACTAATGCAGCATTTCATGCAAACAGTCATTTTTGTTGCATTCTGAATTTTACAGTTTGTACCAGTTTTCACTCCAGTGGTCTAGTTTTACACTTTATAATATTATAGAATGCTATACATTCCCCTTCACGTGTTGACTTGTTCTTGTGATGGCTTGACTTGAGATCTTTTTTTCTTCTTCTCTCTCTTTAAGATGAAAACTGTCTGTGGCTATGTTCACACAGCATAATTTTTGCGCTATGCCTAAAAATTTTTGCAGAATGCCCGACATTCTGTATGCGGCTCAGACCGCTATGGAGTGCGCCAACTTCATAGACGGCAATGCATTTTCTAGTGGATTCCACAGTAACAATTGACATGCCAATTCTTTCAGCAGAGGCCAGAATTTAGATTTCTGCATCAGATTTTTATGGGGCAGGAATTTTGACGTGTGCACAGTACAGCAGAATCCTATTGTAAACCATGGGATTCTGCTGCAACAGAAGTTCCGAGTGGAATTTTTCCACCAGATTCCACTCAGAAAGTCCGCCTTTTGAACAGGGCCTGTATTTCTACTACTGCAGGGAGAAAGTAAATCACAGTTATTCAAGTCTTCCCATACTTTTGCCAATTAAAGTTTTATCTCACAATTGAAAAAAGCTCATATACAGCACAGAGCACTTACGTTTTAAACCAGGGTCGGAAACTATAATTTACACACAATTTCTCCTTTCTTCTGACTTTTTATACAGTACTGTATAAGAATTTGTAGAATTTTTTTATTTCCAAATTGATCTTTAAAATGGTGATCTACAAAATGTAAAAATTTTGCATTAACATTTATACACAACTACAAACAATGTTAATCTGATAATAAAATTGTTATGTGATCACAAAACAAATATAATCTTATGCTTATTTGTCTGGGATAAATGCATAAACTGCAGTTGAATATTCATAATGCTTTCCCAATCCTTCACAATAAACCATCTACAATTAGACATGGAATTTTAACTGTTTAATTGATATTCTAGAGTTCAGCAATCACCATGCTTTGTTAATTTATAAAAGAAGAAGAAGAAAGATTTAATAAAGCATTCATAGTTATAGAGGTGATCCAGAATTAGAAAAACTTAGCTGATTTGCAGAAACAGTGCCACTCTTGTCCTCAGGTTGTGTTTGGTATTGCAGCTCAGTTTAATTGAAGTGAATGGAGCCAAGTTGTAATACCACACCCAACCTGAGGACAGGAGTGGCACTATTTTTGAAAGAAATTAGCTCTGTTTTTCTATTCCGGGATAACCCCTTTAACAAGTGAATGGATGCAATCCCATATTATTAACATAATATATATTTCATATGTATAGATATATTGATATCCAGATGTATTCAGATGTGCACACAATTAGAGGATAAATGGATGCTTTACCTTATAAAGATATATATTTCATCATTCAAATACAAGAATCTAAAAGGGAAGATAATTACTAATGGTTGTTTTTACAGAAATATTCATAGACATGTTTAGATGTTGCCATGGTTATCACTTGCATCATTGTGGCATCATGTTCTTTAAAAAAAATATTTATTAAATAAATGATGCAATATCTTTGTTTTTCCAAGTTTTAATGTTTGCTGCTTTACTATAGATATGTTCAGGGCTCACAAATTGCTATTTATAACATTTTAAAAGTATCTTTGTGCTCTTAATTATCTATTTGATGATTGATGCAAAAGCTCAAATCTCAACATTGTAATAAAGCGAATAGGATCCATGTTATAGCTAAATGAAATAAAAATGAAAGAAATAGGTCACTCAGTTAATAAATAGGTACATGGGCTACATGCGATGTTCCAGAACTATGGGGTTTGAGGCATCATTTTTTCATACGGTGCTGTATGGCTTTGTGCAGACCCTTTTCTTGTGCCAGGATCGGTTATCATTTTTGCTCACTTTTTATTATGTTTTTTCTCTGATAATTCTTGTGTTTAATTCTTTTTTCTTCTTACATTTACACTATTACCAATTTCACTGTGCATATTCGTACCAGATTTGAGATATATATATATATATATATATATATATATATATATATATATATATAGTAAATTTGAGTAGCCGTATTAGTCCAGTGATGCAGATGCCAATATCGACCTATAGCCGATATTGGCGGAAGATGAGATGCTAAAAGAAATCTTCCCTGAACCTCCCATCTTGGCCTTCAGACAACTACACAATTTAAAAAAAAAAGCTAGAAAATGTAAAATATGTGTAGCTCACTTAGGATAAAAGGAATAATGTGCTTGAGGTTAAAGGTGTTGCCTTCACCCAAAAGGCCTCATATATTTTATAGAAATTATAAATATAGAATATTTATGTGAACCAGTCCTCAAAAGCGCAGGGGAGAAAGGAAAGGAAAGACTAGTGAAGATAGGATCCAATAGATGGTCTTTATTATGTAAAAATAGGTATATATAACCAATCACCTAGCAGGGCACTTGCTAAAGGTGAATGGCATATATTATGTATAAAATAGGTAAAATAAATTAAATAAATGATTAAATAACACAATAAAAAATGAGATAAATATGATGAATGAGTAGCACCAAAAAATTAATCAGTATCTTCTGGATATATCAAGAAAAAACTTTCTCAGTCCATATAGTTCATAGGAATAATTCAACAGAAAATCCACAAAGAATGTCTAGAATAGAAAGTCTCAATTAGCGGGCATCCAGCTGTTGCAAAAGGAATATGGCAGATACAGTCTGTTTAAAGTGATATACACTTATGGATAAGGTGCAGATATTGGGCTAGACGCGTTTCAAGGCCGTGGGCCTTTTCTTCAGTAGCTAGTGAAGAAAAGGCCCGCGGCCTTGAAACGCGTCGAGCCCAATATCTGCACCTTATCCATAAGTGTATATCACTTTAAACAGACTGCATCTGCCATATTCCATTTGCAACAGCTGGATGCCCGCGATTCTGGGACCACTGCTGCACACGCGCTGTTAGCGCCTTATTCACACGTGCAACCTGCACCACCTGTTCCCTGCATCTACTCACGGCCCAGGTCGGCAGAGTTGCTCCTGAACATCATCCTTCCCAGGGCCGGACGCCTCCCGTGCCAGCCCAGGACACTCGGACCCCCGGAGACTCAGCCACTCACCCAGCATGCCACTCAGGCGGGTACCGATATCGAAAGTGCCGGACTCAGCCGTGCCAGCCCGGACCTGAGGATTCAGAAGGAGGGTGAGTGGTGCTGTGCACCGAGACTTGACACTTCCACCGCTGACAGTGTTTGCTACATTGTCTGCAGTATTAACTAAGTTGCAACAAAGGTATAACTTTGACAGGCACATCACCGCTATTACTGAACATTTGTCTATGAACTCTTTACTGTAGCCACTGTCGCTGCATTTGCTGCTATATATTCACTACATTTGTTGCTATACTCTGGATATACCTGAACTAACTGAGACTTTCTATTCTAGACATTCTTTGTGGATTTTCTGTTTAATTATTCCTATGAACTATATGGACTGAGAACGTTTTTTCTTGATATATCCAGCAGATACTGATAAATTTTTTGGTGCTACTCATTCATCATATTTATCTAATTTTTTATTGTGTTATTTAATCATTTATTTCATTTATTTTACCTATTTTATACCTAATGTATGCCATTCACCTTTAGCAAGGGCCCTGCTAGGTAATTGGTTATATATACCTATTTTTACATAATAAAGACCATCTATTGGATCCTATCTTCACTAGTCTTTCCTTTCCTTTCTCCCGTGCTCTTTTGAGGACTGGTTCACATAAATATTCTATATTTATAATTTCCATATAAAACAAAAGCTGGTAAGCCGAAAATTACCTACAGACAGAACAGACACAGACAATGGGACCAAACCCTGTGTGGTGTCCCAGCACCGGATTGCCTCCGTTGCCTCGTGGGGAGGTCCCCAAAGTCAGAGCCCCTAGGTGTAGGTGGGGTCCTCATCCTTATCTAGCCCCTTGTCACCCCTATTGTAATTAAAATTATTTAAATTTAATGTATATATTTATATAGTAGGTGTACTTGCCTAGTTAGCGTCGCAGGACCTGCGGGTCATGTGATGCGTTCCAAAGACTCTATGGGGGACATTTACTAATCTAGTCTATTCTGGGTATGCTTATAGACCAGCGTATGTGGTCTCCTGTCTAATGTGCTCCTAATTTATCAAAGGTCTCACAGCCCTTGATAAATTCTGTGCTCAGACTTCAGGGTCTACAGCTTAAACTACATTTAGACCTGCTCCCACATGGTCTGACATTTCAGCGTATTTTGGGCAGATGCGACTTGTCGCACAAAAGTCGCACTTGATAAATTCAGCACCAATGCATTTTCCAATGCATTTCCATCTAAAATAGACTTGCATGCATCATGTTCTAAAAATCCTCTACAGCAAAAGTCGCAGAAAAGTCGCACATATTTAGACTGCGACTTTCTGTGCGTCAAATTTAGACAGGAAAAAAACGTCTAAATCCTTTGATAAATCTCCCCCATATGGTTTGTAGTTTAAGGACCTTTGGAGGAAGTCAGGTGTTTACCCATCAGGCTATGTAACGGTGAGTGACAGCTGACTTGGACCAATCCAAAACGGCCCTGCCCATATAAGGGAGCGGCGGCCATTGCTCACTCTCTTTCCTCGTGGGCTGTTGACAGGGATGATCTGTGCTGCTTTCATCAGTGAGTTAGGCCCGAGCCTTGCAGCGACGACTGATCTTTACAAAACCGTGAGTGTAATCAAACCCTAAGCACTCTGCAAGATCACCGGACCATATCCAACCCCTAAATCCGGACATATCTTCGCAAATTACCTTAAATTCTAAGACTTAGACTTATATCAAAAGTCAAGGTCCGCAACAACTGTCAGTCACTGAAGTGTATGGAGACTGTATTAATGAGACTGTTACTGTTCATTGGATGTACCGCAAGTCTTTAAGTAAAGTTTATCCAAGTTCACGTTCAACTACCTTTTGGACCTTCAGTCATTTTATGCATGCACCTATCGTTACTGGGAATGGCGGCGATAGGCCGGAGAATTACCTCAGCATACTAGCCCTCAGCCTGGCGTCACAAACAATAGGGTTAACCTTAACCCCTGGTATACTGAAGCAATATCCAGACTACACTACCCCTACCCCAGAGGCCCACCACACCTGCACCAAACGCTGCTGTAAACTCTGCCAACATATCTGCACCAAGATGGAAGCCACCCACAACAACAAGACATATAACATTAGGGGACCATACTCCTGCACATCCCCAAATGTGGTCTACATGATACAATGCACCAAGTATGACATGGGATGCTACATTGGTGAAACCAGCCGGAAACTCAACGAAAGGATGAATATACACAGACATTCCATCAACCGCCATAAAGAAAATGACTACTGCACCCCAGTTGGACATCATTTTACCTAAACAGGCCACTCCATACATGACCTTACAATCAAGATACTGAGAGGGAACTTCAAAACACACAAGAGAGAAAGACATTTGAAGCCAAAATGATACTGTTTTTTGACTCGAAAAAGGGGACTCAATGTGGATTTGAGCTTCTTATCTCATTATCAAAATTTCTTATAACCTGTACTGGATCCTCTTTTGCATCTCACTTTGTCCTGCTTAATTACCAGTCTCTCCCCTGCTCCCCCCTCCCTCCCCCCTTTTCCTCATCCTTATTTATGTAGTCTATGTTCCTATAACAGGAAAATTTATGGCCCATCTTAGTGTAAATTCTCCACATCTATTGTCTTAACCCCTGCATATTTGTGAGATGTAACCTGTGTCTTCTGCTTGTGAGCTTAGATTTGCTTTGAACTTGATAAAGGGGGGAATCCCGAAAGCTTGTCTCTACAAAATGCTGTTAGTCCAATTAAAAAGGTATTACAAGATACTGCAACATTTTTTTGATTTGCATCTATATATATATATATATATATATATATATATATATATATTAATTTGAAAAATGAGAAGGGCTTTTATTAGAGAAAGGGCTTATTTATATTTTTTAAACTTTTTCATTTATTATGTTCACAAGTCCCAGAAAGGACTATTATAAGCAATCTTTTAATTGCTTTCACTTTTAAATGCTATGCCATAGACTAGCATTATTTGGGATATCAGTTCTCTGCTTGTTCCAGCTGCCAGAGGCAGACTGTACAAGAAGAGTGATGAATAGTGGCACAAAGGTACGAAGGTATGCAGGAGACCACCAGCCACTATTTTTGGTACTCACCAGGTACACTGCTCAAAAAAATAAAGGGAACACTTAAACAACACACTGTAACTCCAAGTCAATCACACTTCCGTGAAATCATACTGTCCACTCAGGAAGCAACACGGATTGACAATCAGTTTAACTAGCGCAACTAGTAGGAGTGCCCAACCGCAGCTATATTTGTACGTATGAGCTATATTTGTACGTATGAGTCCCTGTATCTCATACAAAAGGTTGAGAACTATATGTAGCAAAGAAGAAATATTGCTGATTGGGGCTTAAATGTATACAGTGTAATATATGATGTACCTGAAGGAGGTGCGGTAGATGGCAGTAGTTAATAAAGTGCGTACGTACTGGATGATTTTAAGAAGCTAAAAAAATGTATACATACAATTACAACAAGTAGTGGGGTGGTAAGTATATGAAGTTAATCACATAGGGAAAAAACGCATACCTGGCATATAAAGTGCATAATATGTTGTAAGACTGGCATAAAGTGTGAGGATGTTGTTGATGTGGGGACCTAATAGAGAAACAACATGTAATTATTAGGTATGTTATAAGCTTAGCTCACTGAATAGTTGCTCTATGTAATATTAGATTATTTTGATATGGAGAAGGCAGCGGTCTTTAAATCTATCAGGAAGACATGCAATATAGGTACTTTTGCTATAGTACAGCTCTAAGCTGTTACAGGAGAAATGTGATTACTATAGAGGAGCATATAACCAGTGCAGCGGCGTGCGCTTTTGAAAACAGTAACTAGATAAGCTGGTACATTCACTGCAGGATGTGCAGTGTGTATAACTGTAGCAGTATACAATGTTATAGGAGACGTCCTCGGTATCACCACACAACATGTAGTGTGCACAACGGCGTGTACCTGAAGTATTACAAAAAGCAGTGTTTACGCTGAGGTACTTACCGTAATCTTCATCCAGATAGGACCTGCGTATAATCTTTGAGTGCGGTGAAGTTCCGGGTGCCGTACGGGCACTGGGTGGAGGAAGAAGGACTGCTCTACTGCAGTGTTTCCGGCTAGGACATTTGCCTGGGTGTTTTCCGGCTAGGCAGTGACGTCACTACAGGTTTCGGTATGGACCAAAAAGCAATCCAACGCGTTTGTGAGACAGTGGTCTCCTTCGTTGGGGATGTGGGTCCGAATCTCCTAGTTACCTTATATACATTCCCAAGCCGCTTTTTCCTCCAGTTAGGTGTTAATTAGCTATATTCTTGTCCCTCCTTTTTTGCATCATTTCTTTTCAGTATATTAATCCTAGGGATCTTCAGAAAAAGACTATGTGTATGAACAAAAAATAAATGGATGAAAATAAAAATAAATAATATTATTTTTCTATGTGTAAAAACTATGTTGCTAGGTGGTTAATTATAAGAAGCCAAAAATCTCAAATTCTGCATTCAGACGATGTGGAATCATTGTATTTAGATAAAAAATCCATTTGGATTCGGCCCTGGGCATTTGGGATATGAAATTCCCACCTCGCCAGTGGGGGTGGATTTTTTTCTATGCCGAAAAAAAGGGGTACCTTTAGGATTTTTCCAATGTCTATCTTTATAGTCGAGATATAAGGGATGTCCCTCATTTCCCTTCCATATATTGTTCACATGTTCTCCTAGTGGTGTTTTAAGGGCCCTTTTAGTGCGGCCTATGTAGAGATTGTCGTACGGACATCTTATAGCATAGATAATACCACATGTGCTGCAATTTATGTGTTTTCTTATTTTGTATTCTATTTTATCAGTACCCCTATGGTTGGTGACAGTGGGGACCTGTTGTGGGTTGTTCTACAGGCCGTACATTGCTTGCAGGGATAGAAACTGTTTTTAATTGACAAGAAATTGTGTTTTTGTCTGCCATTTGATGTACTTTTATTCTTCCCAATGGTGAGAGCTACCAGATTACCAATATTCTGGGCCTTTTTAAATACAAAAGATGGGGTTGATGGAATGTTTTCTCCCAGAATTTTATCATTTTGTAATATGCCCCAATGCTTCTTCACTATCTTTTTGAAGAGAAAACTGCGCTTGCTGTATTTTGTGATAATGGTATTTTAAACGTCTTGTCCATTTCCTTTTTGTTTGGTCTGTTCCTTTTTATGTGTAGGATAATATTCCTGTCTAATTCACGGACTTCATTCTTAATTTTTACCGGATGTTCTTCTTCATATTATTTATTAAGTAATTTTCCCTGTAAGGTGAGGGCCTCATTTTCATACTGGTCCACATTGGTCCACATTGGAACATTGGACCACTGGTCCAAATCCAACCCCACTGAATTTCATATCCCAAATTTCCAGGGCCGAATCCAAATGAATTTTAAATCTAAATACAATGATTCCACATGGACTGAATGCAGAGTTTGAGATCTTTGGCTTCTTATAATTAACCACCTAGCAATATAGTTTTTTACACATAAAAAAATTATATTTATTTTTATTTTCATCCATTTATTTTTTGTTCATACACACTTTTTCTGAAGATCCCTAGGATTAATATTCTGAAAAGAAATGATGCAAAAAAGGAGGGACAAGAATATAGCTAATTAACACCTAACTGGAGGAAAAAGCGGCTTAGGAATGTATATAAGGTAATTAGGAGATACGGACCCATATCCCCGATCCCCATCTCAGAAACGCGTTGGATTGCTTTTTGGTCCATACCGAACCATGTAGTGACGTCACTGCATAGCCAGAAAACACCCAGGCAAACTTCCAAGCCGGAAACACTGCGGTAGAGATGCCACCAGCCGGGGCGTACTCCCGCAAACCCAGAGCAACATCCTTCTCCCTCCACCCAATGCCCGCACTGCAGCCGGAACATCACCGCACTCAAAGATTATATGCAGATTCTATCTGGATGAAGATTAGGACAAGTACCTCAGTGTATACACTGCTTTTTATAACACTTCAGGTACACACCATTGTGCACACTACATGTTGTGGAGCAATACCTAGGACGTCTCCTATAACATTGTATACTGCCACAGTTATACACACTGCACATCCTGCAGTGAATGTACCAGCTTATCTGCACTGGTTATATGCTCCTCTATAGTAATCACATTTCTCCTGTAACAGCTTAGAGCTGTACTATAACAAAAGTACCTATATTGCATGTCTTCCTGATAGATTTAAAGACCACTGCCTTCTCCATATCAAAATAATCTAATATTACATAGAGAAACTATTCAGTGAGCTAAGCTTATAACATACCTAATAATTACATGTTGTTTCTCTATTAGGTCCCCACATCAACAACATCCTCACACTTTATGCAAGTCTTACAATATATTATGCACTTTTTATGCCAGGTATGTGTTTTTTTTCCCTATGAGATTAACTTAATATCCTTACCACCCCACTACTTGTTGTAATTGTGTGTATAATTTTATTAGCTTCTGAAAATCATCCAGTCACGTACGCACTTTAATACCTACTGCCATCTACCGCACCTCCTTCAGGTACATCACATATTACACTGTATACATTTAAGCCCCAATCAGCACTATTTGTTCTTTGCTACATACAATTTCACATGCTGTTGTGCAAATGGGACAGACAACAGGTGGCAATTATAGGCAATTAGCAAGACACTTCCAATAAAGGCGTGGTTCTTCAGGTGGTGACCACAGACCACTTTTCAGTTCCTATGCTTCCTGGTTGATGTTTTGGTCACTTTTGAATGCTTGAGGTGCTTTCACTCTAGTGGTAGCATGAGTCGGAGTCTACAACTCACACAACTCAGGTAGTGCAGCTCATCCAGGATGGCACATCAATGCGAGCTGTGGCAGGAAGGTTTGCTGTGTCTGTCAGCATAGTGTCCAGAGCATGGAAGTGCTACCAGGAGACAGGCCAGTACATCAGGAGACGTCAAGGAGGCCATAGGAGGGCAACAACCAAGCAGCAGGACCGCTACCTCTGCCTTTGTGCAAGGAGGAGCAGGAGGAGCACTACCAGAGCCTTGCAAAATTACCTCCAGCAGGCCAAAAATGTGCATGTGTCCACTCAAATGGTCAGAAACAGACTCCATGAGGGTGGTATGAGGGCCCAACATCCACAGGTGGAGGTTGTGCTCACAGCCAAACACCATGCAGGACGTTTGGCATTTGCCAGAGAACTCCAAGATTGGCAAATTTGCCACAGGTGCCCTGTGCTCTTCACAGATGAAAGCAGGTTCCCACTGAGCACATGTGACAGACATGACAGAGTCTGGAGATGCTGTGGAGAATGTTCTGCTGCCTGCAACATCCTCCAGCGTGACCGGTTTGTCGGTGGGTCAGTAATGGTGTGGGGTGGTATTTCTTTGGGGGGCCGCACAGCCCTCCATGTGCTTGCCAGAGGTAGCCTGACTGCCATTAGGTACTGAAATGAGATCCTCAGACCCCTTGTGAGACCATAAGCTGTTGCCGTTGGCCCTGGGTTCCTCCTAATGCAAGACAATGCTTTACCTCATGTGGCTAGAGTGTGTCAGCAGTTCCTGCAAGAGGAAGGCATTGATGCTATGGACTTGCCCACCCGTTCCCCAGACCTGAGCACATCTGAGACATCATGTCTCGCTCCATCCACCAATGCCACATTGCACCACAGACTGTCCAGGAGTTGGCAGATGCTTTAGTCCAGGTCTGGGAGAACATCCCTCAGGGGACCATCCGCCACCTCATGAGGAGCATGCCCAGGCTTTGTAGGGAAGTCATACGGGCACGCGGAGGCCACACACACTAATGAGTCTCATTTTGACTTGTTTTAAGGACATGACATAAAAGTTGGATCAGCTTGTAGTGGGGTTTTAAATTTAGATTTTGAATGTGACTCCATATCCAGACCTCCATGGGTTGATAAATGTAATTTGATTGATAATTGTGTGATTTTGTAGTCAGCACATTCAACTATGGAAAGACAAAAGTATTTCATACCACTACTTCATTCATTCCGATCTAGGATGTGCTATCTTAATGTTCCCATTATTTTTTGAGCAGTGTATAAAGCTTGTGTTACACTCAAGGTAGTAGTGGATCTGTTGTACCTGTGTGAAAGATGATGTGGGCTGTACCAGGGAGTGGAGTCTAAGATGCTGCTGGTTTATCCAAGAGCCCACCGCAAAGCGGGATGGACTTGCTGCGGCAGGCAGCACCCAGGTCGCTACCCCTGGTATGACTCGTCCACACAGGTTGCTGAGATGTAACGTAGCACAGAAGGGATATGACAACTCGATGTTGGGATAGCAGAAGGTCAGGGCAGGCAGCACAGGTGCGTTGTGAGTAATGTAGCAGGATGTCAATAGGCAGGCAGCACAGGAGCATGGTCAGGAATGTAGCAGGAGGTCAATAGGCAGGTGGCACAGGAGCAAGGTCAGGTCACGGACCAGAAAGTCAGAACACAGCAGGGCAAACTCAATAACGCTTTCTCTAAGGCTAATGGTAAACAAATATCCGGCAAGTAGCGGTGGGAGGAGCAGATACTTACAACAGAGGTACAGGTGCACCTGATAATTAAAAGCGTATTGGCCCTTTAAATTGCAGAGCACCGGCGCACACGAACAGCCTAAGGGACGGAAATATGTGCAACGGCAATGCGCATGCAGAGACGAGCCAGAGACAGCGCGGGATAAGGAGATGCCCGGGACTCGACTCGAGCCTCCGGAGACAGGAGGAAGGGAGCGATCACGGTGAAAATGAGTGATGCTTTTAGTATCTATGATTTCCTTGACCTCGTAGACGTCCCAAGAACCAGAAACAGGTGTGGAAACAACATTCTTTTGCGAGAACCGATTGATCACAAGAGGCTTGAGAAGAGAAACATGAAAAGAATTCAGAATGCGCAGAGAAGAAGGCAGATAAAGTTTATAGGAGACTGGATTAATTCTTTGCAACACCTCAAACGAACCAAGGAAATGAGGACCCAACTTGTAGCTGGGAATCTTGAAACAGATATATTTTGAGGACAACCTCCAGGAGAGAAGGACAGAGGAGATCTTCTCTTCTTATCGGCCTGGGATTTCATACGAGAGGTGGCTTGAAACAGAGAATGCAGAGTCTGTTGCCAAATGGAGGTAAAGTCCCAAACTAATTAATCAACAGCTGGAACGCCAGAAGAGACTGGAAGAGGAAGAGGAGAATGAAGATGATGACCATAGACAATAAAGAATGGTGAAGTCCTCATAGACTCAGAATCCTTATGATTGTAAGAGAACTCTGCCCAAGGTAGGAAGTCGACCCAATTGTCCTGTTGAGCAGAGACAAAATGACGGAGATAGCTTCCCAGGATTTGATTCACTCTCTCCACCTGACCGTTGGTCTGAGGGTGGTAGGCAGAGGAAAAGTCCAGATTGATCTATTTATACACAGGACTGTATCTATAACAAGGGGGCATCCTCTACGTTTAGAGGAAAGAAGGTTTCTACACCAGCACAGACGGGGGTTCTTTACTGTAAGAGCAGTGAGACTGTAGAATTCTCTCCCGGAGGAGCTGGTCATGGTGAACTCTGTAAAAGAATTTAAAAGGGGTCTGGATGCATTTTTGGAGAGTGAGAACATTGTTGGTTATGTATATTAGATGTCACGCAACTGAATGCGGGCTGTCACGGAACTGGATGTGGATCCTCTACCTGTGTGGCTGATGACTCGGACCGTATCGGGAAGCGGAGCCTAAGGTGCGGAGTCAAAAAACTTAGCAGTAAGGTCTGGAAACATGAGAAGGCAAACAGGCAATGGGAACGCTTTCTCTTAGGCAGTGAGCACTAAAGATCCGGCAGGGGGGCGTGGGAGGTGCAAAAAAACTTATAACATGGTGACAGGCGCATTAACTAATTATGGGCCCACTGGCCCTTTAGGGACATCCCAGAGGGACGGGGACACGCGCTCCGGGGCTGAGAGGAAGCAGCAGGAGTGGAGCGAGGTAAGGGACAGGCTGAGATTCGTATGTGGGCGCATCCCGCGATGCGAATCCCGGCCCCGCTTGTAGTTGGGGACACGGGGACGCTGCGCTCATGGCCGGAGTCAGCAGCTGGAGCGCAGCATGTTACAGTACCCCCCCTTAGGTCTCCCCCTTCTTTTATGGCTCAATAATTTTTTGAGAAGATCCTGATCCAGAATGTTATCCTGTGGCTCCCAAGACCTCTCTTCAGGACCGAATCCCTCCCAATCTACAAGAAAGAAACGTCTACCTCTGATGATCTTGGAGTCCAGAATTTCCTTGAAAGAATATACATCAGAGGTGCCAGAGATGGGAGTGGGAGAAATGTCCTTTTTAGTGAAGCGGTTATAGATGACAGGTTTCAGGAGGGAGATGTGGAAAGAATTTGGGATCCGGAGGGAGGAAGGCAGTTGTAGTGAATAGGCCACTGGATTAAGACATCTCTTGACCTTGAAAGGCCCCAAATAGCATGGTCCCAGTTTATAGCAAGGTATTCTGAAGCAGATGTATTTAGATGACAGCCATACCTTGTCCCCGGGTGAAAATTCAGGAGGAGGACACCTTTTCCTGTCCGCTTGGGATTTCATACGGGTCTAGGCACGAAGAAGGGAGAGATGAGTCTTTTTCCAAATGTCGGTGAAGTTCCGTACTAGTTCATCAGCCATAGGGACTCTGGAGGAGGAAGGTAGGGGTAGAGGGGGACGAGGATGAAGACCATAGACTACATAGAAGTGTAAAGTTCCTGTGGACCCGGTATCCCTATGGTTGTACGAGAACTCAGCCCAGATCAGACCAGTCATCATGGTGGGCGGAGACAAAATGGCAAAGATAATACCCCAAAATCTGTTTCACCCTCTCAACTTGACCATTAGACTGGGGAGAAATCCAAATTAGCTTGAAGTCGTGAACAGAGTACCCTCCAGAACTTGGAGACGTACTGGACTCCTCGGTCAGAGATAATACATGTTGGCAATCTGTAGAGACGGAAGACATGGGAAAGGAACAGTTTGGCTAGTTGTGGTGCGGATGGTAAGCCAGGCAAAGGCACAAAATGAGAAATCTTAGAAAAACGGTCCACCACTTCCCAGATGACTGTATTGCCACTAGAAGAAGGAAGATCCATAATAAAGTCCATTGCAATGTTAGACCAGGGCAGATCAGGAACAGGCAAAGGATGCAGTAGACTGGCAGGCTTGGCGCATGGTGTTTTGTCCTGGGCACAAACAGAGCAGGAACGAACAAAGTCCATGACATCCCGTTTCAGAGTGGGCCACCAATACTGACGAGAAATTAGTTGCAAGGATTTACGGATTCCAGCATGACCAGCCAAGAGAGAAGAATGACCCCATTTCAAGATCTGGAGTCTCAAGCGAGGAGAAACATAAGTCTTCCCAAGGGGCAGATGCTGAAGACTTGCTGGTGCTTCAGAAATAAGACGATCCGAAGGGACAATATGTTGCAGAAGGGGTTCCAGATCTTTTACCTCGGAAGATCTAGATAGAGCATCACCCCGAAAATTCTTCTCTGCAGGGCGAAAATGAATAAAAAAGTTTAATCTGGAGAAGAACAGGGACCAGCGAGCTTGATGAGGATTGAGACGATGGGCAGACTGAAGATAAAGCAAGTTCTTGTGATCCGTATAGATGGTTATAGGATGCACTGAGCCCTCTAAGAGATTACTCCATTCTTCCAAGGCCAACTTAATAGCCAGGAGCTCTCGATCTCCTATAGTGTAATTTCTCTCCGCGGGAGAGAAGGTCTTCGAGTAGAATCCGCAAGTTACAGTCTTACGCTTGAAGGATTTTTGTGTCAAGACTGCTCCTACGCATCCACCTCTAAAGTAAAACGCGTGTCCGGATCAGGTCTTGACAACACCGGAGCAGATGCGAAGGCAGATTTTAAGTTTTTGAAGGCTTCTTCAGCCTCTGGAGACCAGACCTTAGGTTTGGCAGCTTTTTTGGTTAGAGCTACGATGGGGGCAACCAGTAGTGGGGAATAAACTGTTGATAATAATTGGCAAAGCCAAGGAAGCGCTGAACCGCCTTCAGTCCAGTTGGTTGAGGCAACTCCAGTACAGCGGATTACTTGTTAGGATCCATCTGTAGTCCTAGACTGGTAACAATATATTCAAGAAACGGAAGGCTGATCTTTTCAAAGGTAGATTTTTCTAGTTTTGCATAGAGTTGATTGTCTCGGAGACGCTGCAGAACTTGACGGAGATGGAGACGGTGAGTGTGGAGATCGGGTAAATAGATGAGGATGTCATCCAAATAGACAACAACACAGGAGTAAATGACGTTGACAAACTCCTGGAAGACTGCTGGAGCATTAAAAAGTCAGAAAGGCATCTCGAGTATTGAATGCGGTCTTCCATTCATCCCCTTCTGTTATAAGAATTAAGTTATATGCACCACAAAGATCCAATTTGGAGAAAATCCTGGCTCCTCGCAGACGGTCAAACAACTCCGAGATTAAAGGAAGGGGACAATGTTTTTTAACTGTGATTTTATTTAGTCCCCGGTAGTCGATGCAAGGATGCAAGGACCCATCTTTCTTTTCCACAAAGAAGAACCCAGCTCCCGTAGGAGAAGAGGACTTCCTGATAAATCCTTTCTGTAGGTTCTCTTGGATATAGGTTGACATGGTCAGGGTTTCAGGAACAGACAAGGGGTAGATACGGCCCCTGGGAGGTGTGGTGCTGGGCAGCAAGTCTATTGGACAATCGTATGGACGATGTGGAGGCAAAACTTCTGCATGCTTTTCGCTGAAGACATCAGCAAAATCCTGGAGAAAAGAAGGTAACCCGGGTAGAGGTCTAGACGAAGGTTCCAACTTGGTCACACGTACGTTAATGCGGTGATTGTTGCAGTGCGGACCCCAGCAAAGGACATCTTAGTTTTTCCAATCCAGCTGTGGGGCATAGAGCTGCAACCAAGGTAGACCAATCAAGAGAGGTACAGTGTGGAAGCACGTAGAAGGACAAGTTCTCCCTATGGGAGACTCCGACCTGCATCAACAGGGGTTCTGTACGGTATAGCACAGTACAGTCCAGTTTTTCTCCATTGACCGTGGAGATGAACAACGGTTTCAGGAGGCGTAAAACTGGCAGATGATACTTATGCACTTGAGAGGCATCAATGAAGTTTCCAGCAGAGCCAGAGTCCAGAAAGGCCAGAACTTAGAGGTTCACTTTGGAAGGAAGAAGATGCTAAACCATCATATTTAAGTGTGGAGAGGAGGAATTCACACCTAGGGAGGTCTTTCCTACGAACCCTAGGTGTGATCATTTCCCTGTGGCTGAGGATGCAGAGGACAGTCTTTAAGGAAGTGGTCAGCACTGGCACAGTAAAGGCAAAGATTTTCGGTTCGTCGACGAGTCTTTTCCTGCAGGGTCAGGCGAGACCGATCCACTTGCATAGCCTCCACTGCGGGGGGCAACGTAGAAGATTGTGGTGGTTGCTGGAAGACTGGCGCCAACCGAGGGAAGCGCCAAGGTTGTGCAGATTCACTTTTTTGATGTAGTTTCTCTCGTCGCTCGGAGAAACGGATATCGATCCGGTATGCCAATTGTATTAGTTCGTTCAAGATAGATAGCAAGGACATCCTTAATTTGACTTGATAATCCTCTCTTGAAGGTAGCGCAGAGAGCTTCATTATTCCAGGCCAACTCAGACGCCAGGGTTCGGAACCGGATGGCATACTCGCCAACAGTGGAGTTGCCCTGAGAAAGACTCAGCAGAGCCGTCTCAGCAGAGGAAGCACAAGCAGGTTCCCCGAAGACAGTGCGAAATTCTGACAGGAAAGATGGAGATTGGTAGTGATGACATCACTGTGATCCCACAGCGGAGTTGCCCAGGCCAAGGCCCTTCCCGAAAGGAGACAAATGACCACCTTTGCTTGTTCTGTGGCGAACTGGTCCACCATGAGCTCAATGTGCATGGAGCACTGGGTCACGAAACCTCGACAGGACTTGACAAACTGAGTTTGGTTCCGGAGGAGACTGCAGCAGCAGGAGGCTGTACTGGAGCCTGAGGAGGAGGCTGTGGCTTTGGTAGTTGCTGCTGAGCAGATAGCAACTGCTGCATCATGGCGGATAGCTGATTAAGCTGGGCCAACTACTGGGACTGGAGCGCCATGATAGATGCAAGATCCGTGTTTTCAGGCAGAGGAAGCCCAGTTGGATCCATGGCCGGATCTTACTGTCACACACCTGAATGCGGGCTGTCACGGAACTGGATGTGGATCCGCTACCTGTGTGGCTGATGACTCGGACCGTATCGGGGAGCGAAGTCTAAGGTGCCGCTGGTCTTCCCCAGAGCCCGCCGCAAGGCAGGTTGGTGGGCGACTCCTAGGTCGCTACCCCAAATACGGCTCGACCACACAGGTAACTGGGCAAGGCGAGGTATTGGAGGATGAGGCAGAGGCGTAGTCAATGTAGCAGAAGGTCTAGGCAACGGCAAAGGTTCGGAGTCAAAAAACTTAGCAGGAAGGTCTGGAAACACGGGTAGGCAAACAGGCAATTGGAACGCTTTCTCTTAGGCAATGAGCACTGAAGATCCGGCAGGGTGGCATGGGAGGTGCATTAACTAATCATGGGGGCACTGGCCCTTTAAATTTCAAAGCTCCGGCGCGCGCCCAGAGAGATGGGGACGCGCACGCCGGGGCTGAGAGGAAGCAGCAGGAGTGGAGCATCCTGCGATGCGATGCGAATCCCGGCCCCGCCGGGAATTGGGGATGCGGGGACGCTGCGCTGACATCCGGAGTCAGCGGCAGGAGCGCAGCATGTTGCATTAGATTAATAGGGACAGAACGTTGATCGAGGGATTTATTCTGACTGCCATATTTGGAGTCGGGAAGGAATTTTACCACTAGTATGAGTTTTTTTTTTTGCCTTCCTCTGGATCAACTCAGTAGGGACTCATTTGGGTTATAGGTTGAACTTGATGAACTCTGGTCTTTTTTCAACCTTATGAACTATGTTACTATGTTAGAAGAA
Organism: Hyla sarda; assembly: GCF_029499605.1. NCBI lineage: Eukaryota > Metazoa > Chordata > Amphibia > Anura > Hylidae > Hyla > Hyla sarda. The sequence continues at coordinate 231,915,339 of NC_079192.1, forward strand.
ACCAATGTCCAGTGTTGCTCCCGTAAAAATATGCTTCTTTATTGACTTATAGCATAAAAACCACAGGTATACAGATACCAGGTAGACACAGGTAACGCATTTCAGCCATTCAAAGGGCTTTAATCATATGATTAAGGCCCTTTGAAGGGCTGAAACACGTCACCTGTGTCTACCTGGTCTCTGTATACCTGTGGTTTTTATGCTATAAGTCAATAAAGAAGCATATTTTTACGGGAGCAACGCTGGACATTGGTTTCTTCTTGCATATTTGCAAAGTGGTGCGGTCCGCACCAGTCAGCATGCTGCAGGACACGGAGGAGAGCTGAATACCTTGCACAGCTTGTATGTTACTATGATGTTAAGACAGGAACAGAGAGCACCCCAGAACTTGGAAACAAACTGCACTCCACAATTCAAAACTATGTGATTCGGAAGGCCATGAAGGTGAAAAATATGTTGAAGAAACTGTTTCGCCAGCTTTGGAGCAGATGGAAGACCTGGTAAAGGAATGAAATAAGCCATCTTGGAGAATCGATCGACCACCACCCAGATGACCGTATTATTACAGGAAGGTGGCAGATCGGTAATAAAGTCAATTGCTATGTGAGACCAATGGGTTTCCGGAATCGGAATAAACTGTAAGAGGCCCACAGGATTTTGTTGTGGAGTTTTGTCGTGGGCACAGGTAACACAGGAACAAACAAAATCTGTGACTGTGTTCAAGGTGAGGTCACCAATAAGGAAACACAAAAGATTTCCCAGGTGGGAGTTGCTGAAGATTAGCAGGAGCTGCAGAAATCAATCGCTCAGGAGGAAGAATATGCCTTGGAGTCCAATCCTACCACATTGGAGGACCTAGAAACAGCATCGGCTCTGATGTTCTTGTTTGCAGGGCAGAAATGAATAAAGAAATTAAATCTGGAAAAGAAAAGAGACCATCTATCCTGCCGAGGGTTCTGTCGCTGAGCATACTGAAGATATATGAGATTCTTATGGTCTGAATAAATGCTGACCGGGTGAGAAGAACCTTCTAATAAATGTCGCCCCTCCTCCAAGACATGTTTAATTGCAAGGAGTTCCCATTCTCCAATAGAGTAGTTCCTCTCAGCAGGCGAAAAAGTCTTGGAGAAGAACCAACAGGTTACAATTTTGCCCTTGGAGTTTTTCTGAGTTAAAATGGCACCCGCTCCTACGGATGATGCATCTACTTCCAAAGCAAAGGATTTTTCTGGATCAGTTCTTGAAAGGACGGGTGCAGAGGCAAATGCAGACTTTAAGCGAGTGAAGGTTTCTTCGGCCTCAGGAAACCAAGTCTTGGGGTTACAATTCTTCTTAGTGAGAGCTACAATCGGGGCAACCAAGTAAGAAAAATGTGGGATGAACTGACAATAATTGGCAAAACCCAAAAAGCATTGAATAGCCAGTAGACCAGTAGGACGAGGCCAATCTAAAACTGTAGTCAGCTTGTCAGATCCATCTGGAGGCCTTGATGAGAAACTATGTACCCGAGGAACAGAAGATTAGATCTCTCGAATAGGCATTTTTCCATTTTGGCGTAAAGATGATTATCTTGCTGTAGGACCTGACGGACATGGGAGCAAAGCTCCTCCAAATTGGGTGAGAAGATCAAAATGTCATCAAGGTATACAACAATAGTGATGTCGTGAACATAAAATTGACTTCAATGGGCAGGCAAATTTTAAAACCAACAGGGAATCTTTCTAGCCACAATAGTGATGGAAAAGTTGTTTCAAGGGGACTAACACCTGGACTGTGGCGTGCCGGAGGGGGATCCATGGCAAAACTCCCATGGAAAATTACATAGTTGATGCAGAGTCTGGTTTTAATCCATAATGGGCATAAATCACATAGCATTCCTAAATTGTTTGGAATAATGTGCTTTAGCCCCCTTTAGGCAGCACATAGAGCCCCCCTTTAGGCAGCACATAGATTCCCCCATATACGGCCGCACATAGTTAGAGCCCCCCTTTAGGAAGCACATAGTTAGAGCCTCCCTTTAGGCAGCACATAGAGCCCCCTTTAGGCAGCACATCGTTAGATCCCCCCTTTAGGCATCACATAGTTAGATCCCCCCTTTAGGCAGCACATAGATTCCCCCATGTTAGGCAGCACATAGTTAGAGCCCCCTTTAGGCAGCACATAGAGCCCCCCTTTAGGCAGCACATAGATTCCCCCATATTAGGCAGCACATAGTTAGAGCCTCCCTTTAGGCAGCACATAGGTAGAGCCTCCCTTCAGGCAGCACATAGAGCCCCCTTTAGGCAGCACATAGTTAGATTCCCCCCTTTTGGCATCACATAGTTAGATCCCCCCTTTAGGCAGCACATAGATTCCCCCATATTAGGCAGCACATAATGCAGGACGGAGAAACACACAAAGAAATCCTTTTCTAAATAAAATTTTTAATCAAATTAAGAAGCAGAGTTCATCCCTCTCTGTATTTTATTTTTGAAAATGTAACTTTAAAAAATCACACGCAACAAGCGTTCCATGGTGTAATGGTTAGTACTCTGGAAAATTCATTAAATTATCAGAAAGTCCAGAAGACTCTATAATGCAGGTTTTGGAAACACGAAAAGAAATCCTTTTCAAAATAAAATTTTTCATCAAGTAAAGATGAAAGCAGCGGCCAGAAAAATTGCAGCACCAGAAAAAGTGCAGCACCAGAGACCAGAAAAATTAGGCATGTACACATGGCTAGGAAATTTGGTATTGTCGCAGCCGCTGCTGTAGCAGCGGCCAGAAAAATTTCTGTTTGTTTCCCAGGCAGAAAGTGCCCTAAAACATTGCGGCTTGAACTCTAGTTCGTGGCGGATAAGTCACGCAAGTCATCCTTGGTCGCCACCTTACCCAGACGGAACGTGATTGGTCGGATTCTTCAAAAAAGAGTGTCCGCAGATGCCTCTTGGAATTCTCCAAAGAGGAAATACACGTCTTGTCCCTGATTGGTCGCCGCCCAGACATGCCCAGCAGCGATTCGTCAAATTTTTCAAAAAAGATTTGCCACCGATGCCTCTAGGAATCCCCCAAAGAGGAATTATACGTCTTCAACCTGATTGGTCGCCGCCCGGACCTGCCCAGCAGCGATTGGCTGAAAGATTTGAAAGACATCCTGCCGCCACCAGTGGCAAAGACTTGCAACCTGAACTCATATGTCCCCTCTCTGATTGGCTCACTCGACATCCCGAACAGCCAATCAGAGTTAAGCCTACCATCCCCATGCCCATGTTTGGATGACATCCCCTCACCGACTTTTTCCTATGACAGCGTAACTGTACACAGCCATGTACGGCACGTTCCTGATTGGTCGCCCCCATACCATCCAGCAGCGAGCGATCAATCAGCTTCAAGAGGCCCGTCTTCATTCAAAATCCACCGGGGCAACCCTGCACAGCGTCACCAGGTTTACTCAATGCGCAGTGTAGGTGATATACCTGCCCTGACCATGATTTGCAGACCAGGTATCATTGGTCAGAGGGACCCTTGCCCCAACACTGTGTGCAAGACATGCCATAACTTCCTGTTGCACAATCGATTACAGGTTGGGGATTGCCTTTTGTGCAAAGAAATTTTGGCTGGGTACCTTCCACTGCGGTGTCCCAATAGCTAAAAAAAATTTTAGCCAAAGGATAAGTTAGCCTGCACTATTGGTTACAAACTGTTATATGGACCTGGCTAGCAAGTGCTAGCTGCTGGGCTGAAATATACAGCAACAGGAGAATACAGCAGCACACTGTTAGCACAAAGATATAGATAAAACATGAGTATATAGATACAACATGAAAAGCTATACAGCTATGGTGCAAAAAATGAAAATATAAAATGATGAAGTTATGAATAGTGAGATACTTAGCTTGCAATTTGGCAGCCAAATAGCTTGGACCATCCCACCACGGTAAGGTGACCTCATTGGGACAGACCCTACACTATGAATATGCCTCTGTGTGAACAGTTCAGCAGGCATTGTAGGAATTGAAACATCCAAGACACCTAATACACACCTGATACAGGTGGGTGGGGTGCAAGAGCTGTAAAAAAAAGCTATTTTTTTTGTAAATTTAAAAAAAAAAAAAAAAATTAAATTTAATTATTATTTTTTTTTTTTTAAAGCTGGCGGGCTATGAGTTCAGACAAGCCAGCTGTCACACCACATATGATTTGCACTAGTGTGACAATGAGCACAGTAGGCCCAAAAACTCCCAAGTGTGAAGTGAACTGACTGATGTTAATTTCACAGACAAAAAAGGTATTTTTTTGCTTCAAATGTACACTACGGTTGCACCACATATGATTTGCACTAGTGTGACAATGAGCCCAGCAGGCCCAAAAACTCCCAAGTGTGAAGTGAACAGACTGATTTTATTTCACAGCCAAAAAAGTTTTTTTTTTTTTCAAATTTACACTACGGTCACACCACATATGATTTGCACTAGTGTGACAATGAGCCCAGCAGGCCCAAAAACTCCCAAGTGTGAAGTGAACTGACTCATTTTATTTCACAGCCAAAAAAGTTTTTTTTTTTTTTTCAAATTTACACTACCATCACACCACATATGATTTGCACTAGTGTGACAATGAGCCCAGCAGGCCCCAAAACTCCCAAGTGTGAAGTGAAGTGACTGATTTTATTTCACAGCCAAAAAAGTTTTTTTCTTTTCAAATTTACACTACGGTCACACCACATATGATTTGCACTAGTGTGACAATGAGCCCAGCAGGCCCAAAAACTCCCAAGTGTGAAGTGACTGATTTTATTTCACAGCCAAAAAAGGTGTTTTTTTTTTCATTTACACTATACTCACCCCAAAGATGATTTGCACTAGTGAGACAATGAGCCCTGAAGGCCAAAAGACTCCCAAGTGTGAAGTGAAGTGACTGATTTTATTTTACAGCCAAAAAAGGTTTTTTTTTTTTTTTTTTTCAAATTTACACTACGATCACCCCAAAGATGATTGGCACTAGTTGCTGGAAAGAAAAAAGTTTGCCAGTGGAGTACCCCTTTTAAACAGTGGTTAGCCAACCAGGGTGCCTCCAGCTGTTGCAAAACACACGGACTGATGTTTGAGCCCTTTTAATACGGTAGTTGCTGGACTGAAAAAAAGTTTGCCAGCGGAGTACCCCTTTTAAACAGTGGTTACCCAAACAGGGTGCCTCCAGCTGTTGCAAAACACACGGACTGATGTTTGAGCCTTTTTAATACTGTAGTTGCTGGACTGAAAAAAAGTTTGCCAGCGGAGTACCCCTTAACCAGAGGTTACCCAACCAGGGTGCCTCCAGCTTTTGCAAAACACACGGACTGATCTTTGAGCCCTTTTAATACTGTAGCTGCTAGAAAGAAATCAAGTTTTCAACCGGAGTACCCCTTTTAACCTGTGGTTCCTTCCCAACCAGGGTGCCTCCAGCTGCTGCAAAACACACGGACTGATCTTTGAGCCCTTTTAATACTGTAGCTGCTAGAAAGAAATCAAGTTTTCAACCGGAGTACCCCTTTTAACCTGTGGTTCCTTCCCAACCAGGGTGCCTCAAGTTGTTGCAGTACACACGAACTGATATTTGAGCCCTAAAAAGGGCTTTTTTGTGTGCTGTCCTTAAAGCAGATGTTATATTAGTGGTTTAGGAGTGTAGTGGACCCTGAATGAACCACCTAGCTATTGCTTTCCCTATTACAGCAAGAGCAGCTTCACTTTCCCTCCTCTCTCTAAGCCTACAGCATGCCGAATGAAAGTAAAATGGCGTCCGTGCAGGAGGTAGGAGGGTATGGAAGGGAGGGTCTGTTAGTGATTGGCTGTAATGTGTCTGCTGACTGTGACACACAGGGTCAAAGTTTACCGCAATGTTAATGAATAGGGGGCGGATCAAACTTCACATATGTTCGCCCGGCGAGGCGAACGCGAACAAGCGAAGTTCGCCGGCGAACAATTTGCGACATCTCTATACAACAACACATGTGTAGAGAAGATCTTGGAAGATATCATTGACAAATTCTTGGAAGACAGCTGGGGCATTACAGAGTCCGAAAGGCATCATGAGAAAAGTGCCCATCTTGGGTATTGAAGGCCGTCTTCCATTTGTCTCCCTCACAGACACAAATTAGATTATATGCTCCCCACAAATCAAACTTGGAGAAGACCTTGGCACCCCATAGACGATAAAAAAAACTTCATTAATTAGAGGAAGCGGATAGCGATTTTTGATCGTGATGTTGTTTAGTCTCCTATAGTCAATACAAGGATGGAGAGAACCATCCTTTTTTCCTACAAAGAAGAATCCAGCTCTGGTTGGAGAGAAGGACTTTCGAATAAAGCTCTTTTGGAGATTCTCATAGATATATTTTTCCATGGCTTGAGTCTTAGGAAATGATAAAGGATAGATTCTTCCTTGGGGAGGCATAGTTCCAGGCTGTGAGTCAAGAGGGCAGTCGTAGGGATGATGTGGTGGAATAGTCTCAGCCTTCTTTTCACAGAATACATCAGAAAAGTCTTGATATGGAAGAGGCAGGCCTGGCATAGGAGGACATGAAGAGACAGCCTTAGACTGGATAGGCACAAGACAGTGATTTCGGCAAAACAGTCCCCAAAGTGTGACTTCGCCAGATTTCCAGTCGAGTTGAGGAGAGTGTCATTGAAGCCAAGGAAGACCGAGAAGAAGCTACGAAGTACAATATGGAAGCACATAGAACCAAATTTTTTCCTTATGCAAGACTCCTACTTGCATGATGAGAGGTTCTGTGCAGAAAAGTACCTTACAGTTCAGCTTTTCTCCATTGACAGAGGAAATATACAAGGGATTAGCAAGCCGAGTCAATGGAATACAATGTTTTTGGACCAGGGAGGCATCAATGAAATCTCCAGCAGAACCAGAGTCCAAAAAGGCTGAAGCAGAGAAAGAAGTCTTGGCAGGAATAAAAACTTGACCGGCAAGGTCAAACGAGGAGAGGTAGTACTCACACCTAGGGATGCCTCTCCCACGTGTCCTAGGTGTGAGCATTTCCCAGACGCTGAGGACGTATAGTACAGTCTTTGTGAGAGTGCTCCGGACTGGCACAATATATACACAAATTCTCATTGCATTGACGGGATCTTTCCAGCTGCGTTATGCGAAAACAATCTACTTGCATAGCCTCTCCGGCAGGAGGCAGAGAAAACTGAAGAGGTGGACGTTGGAACACGGGTGCCGGACAAGGAAATCGGGCAGGTTCTTTTTCCAGACTAATTTCATCAATTGGAGTGGCTAAATCAATAAGTTCACTCAGGGTAGACAGAGGATCACGTGCAGCGAGAGCATTCTTGATTCTACTGGACAATCCTTTTTAAAATGTAGCACACAAGGCCTTGTCGTTCCAAGCCAGCTCAGAGGCAAGAGTACGGAACTGAACCACATAGTCGCCAATGGAGGAGATCCCTTAGCTGAGGTTTAGAAGAGCCATCTCGGCTGAGGAGGCTTGAGCAGGTTCTTCAATTACACTGTGGAATATGGCTAGGAAGGCCGGCAGGTTTGAGGAGACCGGGTCATTATGATCCCAGAGAGGAGTAGCCAAGGCCAGGGCTTTTTCGAACAATAGACTGGCAACAAACGCCACTTTAGCTTGCTCCGTCAGGAACTGATCGGCTATGAGCTCCAAATGCATGGAGCACTGAGTCACAAGTCTCTACACAACTTAGGATCTCCTTCATAATTCGTGGGCAAGGATAAACTAAGCTTAAAGGAGCTGTAGATACAGGAGGAGTAACATGAGCAGATTGTGGCTGCTGTAGCTGTTGTTGCTTCTGGGCGGCAAGAGGTTGTTGCATTATGGCAGACAATTTATTCAGTTGTTGTGCCTGACGGGCTAACTGCTGCGACTGTTGAGCCACAATGGTGGAAAGGCCATCGGGCAGAGGCTGTAACACTCACGGTAGTAGTGGATCCGCTTTACCTGTGTGGAAGATGACGTGGGCCGTACCAGGGAGAGGAGTCTAAGGTGCCGCTGGTTTTCACCAGAGTCCGCCACAAAGCAGGATGGACTTGCTGCGGCAGGCGGCACCCAGGTTACTACCCCTGGCATGACTTGTCCACACAGGTTGCTGATATGTAACATAGCACAGAAGGGATATGGAAACTCGATGCCAGGATAGCAAAATGTCAGGGCAGGCAGCACAGGTGCATGGTCAAGAATGTAGCAGGAGGTCAATAGGCAGGCGGCACAGGAGCAAGGTCAGGGCACGGAGCGGAAGGTCAGAACACAGCAGGGAAAATTCAATAACGCAGGAAGAGAACAGAGAACACGGCACAGACATTGGCATAGAGTGACATATACTGACATAACACTGCGGGGCTATATACATTAGCTGTGCTGTACCCACTGCCCTGGCTACTATATATATATAGCTGCTAGGGCAGTGGGTACAGCACAGATAAGCTGATGTATATAGTCCTGCAGTATTTTGTCCCTATATACGTGCTGTGTGTCCTCTGAACTGGCTAGCCCATACTACATATATTATATACGTAATATGGGCCAGGCAGGGCAGAGAACACAGCACAGACATTGGTATATAGTGACATAACACTGAGGGGCTATATACATTAATTGTAGCCTTGACTACTATATATATATGCATATATTTATAGCAGCCAGAGCAGTGGTACAGCACAGCTGATGTATATAGCCCCACAGTGTTTCCCAACTAAGGTGCCTCCAGCTGTTGCAAAACTACAACTCTTGTTGGCTGTCTGGGCATTCTGGTAGTTGTAGTTTTGCAACAGCTGGAGGCACCCTGTTTGAGAAACACATCACTGTATATCAATGACTGGCCCATACTGCATATACTATATGTAGTAGGCCAGAGAGGGCACAGCAGTCACTGGTATACAGGTAGTGACTGACATGCCCGGCCACTGGGACTTCACTACAGACCTCCTCACCTCTGATGGCCACCCTGTAGATCGAAGACTGTCAGACTGGACGGAGCTCCGCTGGTATGAAGGATACAAGCCGCAGAGGCTGTACAGCTGGCAGGCAGTGTCTACTCTTCAGCTCTGCGGTGAGCAGCCGGGGGAGGGGTCGGACGAGCAGGGACTAAGTTGCAGCAGCCGTCAGCTCCCTCTCTTAAAGGGGCAGCAGGAGCTGGTGCAGCGTGTGAAAGGTGAGGGGACAGTGGAGCCGGGGACTGCTCCTCAATAATAGGGGCAGCTGCCCCCCCCCCCCCCTGGATCCGCCACTCATAACAGGTACGGCCAAAGTGAGACTGTGTTGTTGTTTAAGTCATCCCTTAAATTTGTTGAGCAGTATAGTAGCATTTGCTTTTGAGATATGCTAGAATTTATAGCCTATATAGCAATGTAACCTAGCAAGTTAGTAGGATTGTTCTAAGTAAACTATTATGTGTACTACATGCAGTGATTCCTGTGGGCCATTAAGTCTACACATAAAGCACTGGAGGCAAATCCGTACAAAAGTAAAAAAAAATGTAAATCCAGGCACAGTAAAAAATAAAAGATCAAAGAGTGACAAAAAGTAAGGAAAATATGATACAAAGCCAGTTAGGAATATTGTGATGTGAAATAGGGTCACATAGAGTTTAATAAAGGCTTTAAGTCTTGTACTGTATGTTAATTTGAATTAGTTAAATAAACTTTGATCTAATAGAATATGAAGCAGTTCTCTGGTAGCACTTAATTCTTTTGCATCTATTAATAACGGGGACAATTTGAAGTGCCTGAGAGTTTATTTTTACAGTTTCTCTTCCATGTTAAATTTCATTGTTATCAGAACACGGAGTCTTTAATCGCATCTCCAGCACATTCTGTTACAGTGCACTTACAGTGAACCTGTGTGAATAGATATGAATTCTTTTTGAGGACATTTGAAAGGCCCCGTTCATGGAGAAACTTTTGTCATCATTACTATTTAATGCTTTTGGACACCAATAGAGATTAATCATTTGTAATTGCACATGAATTTCTACAATGCAAATAGGAGTTATTGTTTTACATAATATACCGTATTTATCGGGGTATACCACGCACCGGCCTATAACACGCACCCTCATTTTACCAAGGATATTTGGGTAAAAAACTTTTTTTACCCAAATATCCATGATAAAATGAGGGTGCGTGTGTGCGCGTGTATACCCCGATACATCCCCAGGAAAGGCAGGGGGAGAGAGGCCGTCGCTGCCTGCTTCTCTCCCCCTGCCTTTCCTGGGGTCTATAGCGCTGCTGTCGGCCCTTTTCACCCCCTGGTTATCGGCGCCGCTGCCCGTTCTGTCCCCCTGACTATCGGTGCCGGCGCCAATAGCCAGGGAGAGAGAAGCGGCGCCGACAGCCAGGGGGAGAGAAGGGGCAGCGGCACCCATTGCCGGCGCCGCTGCCCCGTTGCCTCCCCCCATCCCCGGTGGCATAATTACCTGAGTCCGGTCCGCGCTGCTCCAGGCCTCCGTCGTGCGTCCCCAGCGTCGTTGCTATGCACGGCGCGGTGCTCTGACGTCATGCGCCGCGCCATTCAGCGCATAGCAATGACGTCGGGGACGCACGACGGAGGCCTGGAGCAGCGCGGACCGGACTCAGGTAATTATGCCACCGGGGATGGGGGGAGGCAACGGGGCAGCGGCGCCGGCAATGGGTGCCGCTGCCCCTTCTCTCCCCCTGGCTGTCGGCGCCGCTTCTCTCTCCCTGGCTATTGGCGCCGGCACCGATAGTCAGGGGGACAGAACGGGCAGCGGCGCCGATAACCAGGGGGTGAAAAGGGCCGACAGCAGCGCTCTAGACCCCAGGAAAGGCAGGGGGAGAGAAGCGGGCAGCGACGGCCTCTCTCCCCCTGCCTTTCCTGGGGGTGTATCGGCGTATAACACGCACACAGACTTTAGGCTAAAAATTTTAGCCTAAGGGTACATTCCCACACGGCGTATTTGCTGCGTATTTGCTGCTGCGTATTTTATTTTCTCTGTTGAAGTGAATGGGTAGGAAAATACGCAGCACCAAATACGCAGCAAATACGCAGCAAAATACGCCGTGTGGGAACGTACCCTAAAAGGTGCGTGTTATACGCCGATAAATACGGTACTATGTGGGCAAAAGTATTGGACTTAAAGGGATACTCCACTGGAAAACATTTTTTTTAAATCAACTGGTTCCAGAAAGTTAAACAGATTTATGAATTACCTCTATTTAAAAATCGTAATCCTTCCAGTACTTATCAGCTACTGTATGCTCCAGAGGAAGTTATGTTCTTTTTTAATTTCCATTCTGTCTGAGCACAGTGCTCACTGCTGACACTTCTGTCCATTTTAGGAACTGTCCAGAGTAGGAATAAATCCCCATTGCAAACCTATTCTGCTCTGGACAGATGTTTCAGCAGAGAGCACTTGTGGTCAGACTGAAAGGAAGTTAAAAAAGAAAATAATTTCCTGTGGACCATACGCAGCGGATAAGTACTGGAAGGATTACAATTTTAAAATAGAAGTAATTTACAAATATGTTTAACTTTCTGGCACCAATTGATTTATAAAAATTTTGTCTAGGGGAGTACCATTTAATTATGGAATTCCATTTTCATTCCGCCCCATTGTCATGAATGTAGAAAACTATCCAACTACCAATGCAGTTTGCCTTTACAAACATTTGTGAAAAATTGGGGCATTCTAAATAAATATTTAAATTAATTTACCTTTAAATATTTTACATTTTAAATATAAATATTGTGATTAACTTTAAAAAAAAAATTTTTATTAATCCCACAAGGGGCCAAACTATGGGATGGGGTTGAGGTAGATAATCAAGCCACATGTTAAAGGGAAACTCTCGTTAAAATTTATTTTTGCTATTGTACTCCTTATGGTAAATAAAAAATATTTCTAATATACTTTGTTTAAATTTTTTTTTAGTTTTCTATGTTTTATATGTGCATAAAAAAAGCTCAAGAGCACATTTTCCACAATCTTATACACAGACTTAGGACCGAGGTCCAAACACAGAAAGTGTAGCCTGGAGTGCTGAAAGGGGGTGTCCAGCCTCATCCAATCATTGCTCCTCTCACACTTAACTGCCATATGCTGTTGGTTGGACACCCCCCCCCCCCTCAGCACTCCAGGCTGCACTTCCTGTGTTTGGGCTTCGGTCCTAAGTCTGTATATAAGATGGGGGGAAATTTGCTCTTGAGCTTTTTTTAAGCACAAATAAAACATAGAAAACTTATTTTATTTTTTTTTTACCAAAGTATATTAGAAATATTTTTTATTTACCATAAGGAGTGCAATAGCAAAAATTAGTTTTTATGAGAGTGCCCATTTAATGCATCATTTGCTAGTGATTACATCATTTAAGTGGTTAACAAGCTAGGATTAACATCTATTACAGGTGACACCCACTCCATATAATACAAGATCAGCTTCTAAACCTGCTAGATGCACATCCTCCCAGCTTCCAATGTACATGTACAGTGGATGTCAGGAAACAGTTAAACATATTACGGTTTACCGTCATAAGACTGAACACAAAAGTGTAGGTATCCACCAAGATTGAATGTTTAGTTGGAAGTGAAGAAATCATGTTGTTTACAGATCTATGTGGCACTTGTAACCCTAGTTTAATTCATGAGATAGTGCTGTTTATACTGTTGCTGCCAAGCTTAAAAGAGATTTGTTTCAGTGCCAGAGGACTTTACATAAAACCTTTCATTGCTGTAAATTGAGTAAGTGGTGAGCCAGAATGTATCCCAGCCCCAGGTTTTCCAACATTTAGTTAGTGTCTTGTAGAAGATATCAAGATGCAAAGATAAAAAAAAATGCTTAGCTTCCTAAAGAGCATGTTTTGTTTGCTAAATGTATTGCCTGTAGCAAGACTAACATGAGAATAGTTTAGACGAGATATGCTAGAGGCTATACATATTTTATCTATAACACACAACATAATATTGCCGTTTTTTTTTTACATTATTGTCAATAGAAACAAGCAATTTGATTCTACCGTTTATACTCGAGTATATGCCCACCCGAATATAAGCCGAGGCCCCTAATTTCATCCTAAAAACCCAGTTAAACTTATTGACTTGAGTATAAGCCTAGGGTGGGAAATACATCATCCCCCCCCTTTCATCATCCCTGTCATAATACATCATTCCCCCCTCCCCTGTCATCATCCAGACCCTCCTGTCCATATAATCCCCTGTCATCATCCAGACCCCCTTTATTTGTCTTCTCACCTCTTCAATTGTTGCTCTAGTAGCTGCAGGGACCGACTGGGGAGGGTGGGGAACGTGAGCGGGGCCCTCCATCTTCACTGCACGGACCATCCGCATTCCCGTGGGGAGGGTAAGCCGGTCTGGGCCGTCCATCTTCATGAGAGGCCCTCTTCTCTGCTCTGGACCGTCACCGGACTAGTGACGCTGCATTGACGACGACGTGCAGGGATGTCCGTGCGCAGCAGATGCCCCTGATGTCATATGTCTGCTGCGCACAGACGTCCCTGCACGTCGTCATCAATGCAGCATCACTAGTCCGGGGATGGCCCGGAGCAGAGAAAAGGGCCTCCCGGTAAAGATTGATGGCCCGGACCAGCTCACCCCCCCCCCCCCCCACCGGAATGCGGACGGTCCCTGCAGGGAAGATGGATGGCCTGGCCCACCCCCTCACCGGTAAATTACCTAAAGCTATTTTTTTTTAATGTTCACTCGAGTATAAGTCGAGGGGCGCGTTTTCAGAATGAAAAATCGTGCTGAAAAACTTGGCTTAAAAATTTGTCTAAATCCAAACGATTTTAGATTTATGAGCAATAGTGTTGAGCACGAATATTCGAATAGCGAATTTTTATCGCGAATATCAGTACTTTGCAATTTCGCGAATATTTTGAATATAGCGAAATATATTCAGTATGATGAATATTCGTTTTTGTTTTTTCCTCACAGTACACATCACAATGATGTGTACTTTGTAAATAAAAAGTGATCATTCCTCCCTGCTTCCAGCTTGTGGTCCAAAGAAGGCAAATATGCGAATATGCAAAAATTCAAGAATATCGGCACTTCCAGAGGACACTGATCCCTCCCTTCTTTTAGCTTGTGGGACAATGAGAAGGATGCAAATATAGTTGTCAGAGGTTAGCTACATCCCTAGCAACCAATAGGAAAGTAGTTAATTGAAAGATATGATCGCGCATGTGCATTTTGCAAATTTCATTCCGAATTTTGCATGAAAAAAAATTAACAAATATGCAAAATTTGTGAATATAGGAGGAATATTCTCCCACAAGTGAAATATTGCAAATTCAAATATGGCCTATGCCACTCATCACTATTGAGTAAACCACACAAACATACAGGAACAGGGACTGCTTTCAAAGGCAGAAGTCCCGGCTTCTGTGCACAGAGCTGTGAACCCCATACAGTGAGGGGAATAAATGAAACTGCCTGTTATTTTTTCCATTTGCATTGCAAGAATATTTTGGCCCATTGGCTATACTTTTCATTTAATCTGTTGTTTCGGAGCGTATTTTAATGAATTATGTACCCTGCATAACTGGGCGGAATGACAGCTTTTGGCTCAAATGCACCAAGAATGCACCAAATATGTGCATTATTTTTATTTATAAGAAGCCTTTAATAGGTGGGGCAAACATGCTGACTTCCTGAAATTTTTCATTTATCCTCCCGGAATTCCTTGCTGCTTAGTTCACATTCACTGTTAACTAAGTGAATGTGTACAACTGCCCGAAGGTAAGTTGCATTGGTAAATGCATCACTGTGTTCACAACTGGCCAACGTCAAAGTTGCTCAGATGCTTACGCTTACCCTTTTTTCCCTGACTGTCCATATGCTACTTACTGTATTTTACCTCTTGACAGGTGTTTTTGCCATGATAAAACCAGTGTGTATGTGTATACATCTGGCTTCAGACCAGCTCCTTTCTGTTGCTCTTTGGCTGTGCTCACACACCGATAAGATCCCGTTCACCATTTTACCAGCTGCTTGCTTACCAACTGGATAGATAGATATGTGTGTGTACTGATATTCTGATATTCTTTAATAGCATAAAAACGAGCAGAGAGAACAGATTTGTGATCTAAAATACAGAATAACTAAAATTCTGATCCTTATGGACATGGATTTCCATTGATGTCAGATTAAAGAAAGTTTGATATTAATATGTTAGAACCTTTGCAGGTTTTAAAAATTAAAGAAGCAATCTGAACCACTATTCCTTTACACAGATTTTGATATATCTCCCCATCTATTTTAACAGTATAAAAATGTGTCTTTACTGCCACTAAATATTGGCTTTAATGTGTTACAATTATAATCAGTAATGTTATATTGTAACCTTACAGTTTATTTTTTTCCTTATTTCTGCTGATTAATAATATACATAATCATATTTATTGAAATAGTTAAAAAATTTTAAGATGTTTTAAGATTTTGAGGAGAAATGAAGATGTAATAAATTAAATGAGGCCATGGTCATGCATACTATTGAGAGATGAGCATTGCAAAAATGAGATTGATTGAGTAATGACTTGTACAATAGAAACTAATATGTACTTATACAAATTGTTTGTGAGTCAACATCAGATTCAATGTGAGTTGGCATTTGGACAAGTGACCCCAAACTGCAAAGAAAAATGCGCTGTCAACCATGTATGAAATGAATCATTAAATGGTTTCTAAGGAAACTAAATGGAGCTTCAGTCACATGGGCCAGCTGTGCTTGCTTGTGCTGTAGGGAGTACTACTGTGTGTTGTCACATGGAATTGTGTTTCCATGCCCTTTGTCTGTCACAAGGATTATTTATACATGAATAACTTTACCTTCCATCCTGTGACGGGCCGCCCATTCTGTGACTTGATGATTAAAGTGATAGAAATAAGTCATGCTTCGAGCTTCTATGACTTACATTTGTACAAGAATGTTAATGTATATTTTTGGTGCATGCAATAATATTCAACATTGTACAGTATTCATATGTATTCATGTTGCATTTTATCATTTAAATTTAAGTAATTAATTCAGCTTTAGTGTAAAAGTAGTGTAAACCTAATGCTGCTGGACCAAACAAGTTTTAAGAAATGCTTTGACTTGGAACTTACCGTATTTTTCGCCCTATAGGACGCACCGGCGTATAAGACGCACCCAATTTTTAGGGGCAAAATCTAAAAAAATAAAGATTTTGAACCCAATAGTGGTCTTCAACCTGCGGACCTGTGGACCTCCAGATGTTGCAAAACTACAACTCCCAGGATGGAAGGTAAAGTTATTCATGTATAAATAATCCTTGTGACAGACACAGGGCATGGAAACACAATTCCGCAGATTGAAGACCACTGCAGGAGATGGTAATACTCACGTGTCCCCGCCGCTCCGGACCCATCACCGCTGCCCTGGATGTCGCTCCATCACTGTCGCCGTGTCCCCATCCCTCTGGAACGTCTCTGCTGCCGGCCGGGTATCCGCGCTCTCCGTCGCAGCCATCACGTCGTTACGCACGCCGACGCACGTACGCGACGACGTGATGACGAGGAAGGAGATCGCCGGCCATACAGGGGATCCCTGAACGGAGAAGACACCGAGGAGGCAGGTAAGGTCCCCCCCGGTGTCCTGTAAGCACTAACCCGGCTATTCAGTCGGGCTGTTCGGGACCGCCGCGGTGAAATCGCGGCGGTCCCGAACAGCCCGACTGAATAGCCGGGTTAGTGTTACTTTCCCTTCAGACGCGGCAGTCAGCTTTGATCGCCGCGTCTGAAGGGTTAATACAGGGCAGCACCGCGATCAGTGATGTCCTGTATTAGCCACGGGTCCCGGCCGTTGATGGCCGCAGGGACCGCAGCGATAGGGGGGTATTCGCCGTATAAGACGCACTGACTTTCGACCCCCCAAGTTTTGTGGAAGAAAAAGTGTGTCTTATACGGCGAAAAATACGGTACTGGGTCTATTTTTCTAAAGACAGGTAATAGGGTAATCTACTAAGTGCATTTTGGTGATCTTAACCAGGACATTGGTGGTTTCTTGTTGGTTTCAAAGAACATGTTCCCTCTCCCCCATTATTCCCCCAGACAGTCATACATTGAGTGGTCTATTATCTTGCCCCTGTTTACAGCTATACAAGTATTCCTTTTGCTGTTTGGTGGATTCTACAACATTTAAAGGAAATAAGGATCTCCTACCGACGGTATCTTTTGCATAGCAGCTGTTTTATTATCAATATGAGAATTTGTAGAATAACACAGTAAAGCTTAACATTCAAGGCAAAACATAATTTCTCATCTAATAATCGGCATCATCAGCTACAACCATTTGACACTTTATAGTAAATTAGGGGAAGTCAAGCATTATGTTACATGCATTGCCTCTAATAGGAATAGCCCTGGAAAACATTGAATGACTATTTTCATTAGTGAGAATGTGCATGTGCTTATATGTAATGTACACCTAATGACTACAGCAGAATACTAGCAATTTACACTGCCAGTTCATGTTCTGCCTGTGAAATATAAAGTAGCTCAATTTGAACTTGTTAGAAACTTTTTTTTAGCGACTCCTGCTCTGGCAGACTTAGCATGTGTATACATTAGATCGCTAATAATGATACGTAAGTAATGGTGTTTCCCCTGTAGAGGCCGCTGCCGCTGAAATGTTTGGCTGGATGCAGCTACTTCCTGGACATTAACATGAGATGTCAGATTTTTGTTAATGAATTCTGCCAAGAGTAGCATTCACATTTCCACCAATTCGTTGTACCCTACCTTCTTACATGGGAAGGTGGCCACAGGAGGAACTATGAGAAGGAGGGGACAGTGTAGACATGTACTCCATGTAAGCTAGGTCCCATTGCCGCTTGCTTTCGACCTGTTCAGGGTCCAGTCGGCTCTTTTTTTTTTCTTGAAGAAAATGGACCCTGATGCCAGTCGGATGCAATTTTACAAAAGTTTAGCGAAGAAAAAAATAGTACTTGATCTATTTTTTTCTCTGCTAAAACTGACCGGACTACCAGCGGAGTTCCTCATAACAGAGCCCGACGGCAGTGTCAATGAGCCCTTATCTCTTCCTCTTGCTGAATTAGCAGCAAAGTAGTTGAGGTAGACAGTGGGAAACACTGGATGCTCCCCATTTGCCACTGTGGTATAGAATTAGGGCACAGCCTTTCCCCAATTTGACACACTGATTAAGATTTTAACCAGCTAACAGGAAATGGGGTATTTCGACCAGATATTATTTCTGGTTCATGTTGATTTCAACAAAATCCAAAATTGAACTGATGTCTATTGAGGTATCTTACCAATATGAAAATTAATATTTAACTGTCAGTTTTATTTTCCAGAAATAGCATCACTGTTGTAAGTTGACAGAGTGTGGTACTGTGGTTCAGCCCCTTTGAAGGTTCTGCACAGATAATTATTTTTATAGTAAAAAGAGGACAAGTTGCTCACCTGCCGCCAAACCCTTGTTAGTATAGTACCAAAAAGTGCTGGCACTTTCAGTCAACCAGCGAACAAAATAAGTCACTGCTGGACTTTTAGCAATGAAAATAATTATCGGGAAAACCTCTTAAATACAAGAAAAGGATGGCGCTGCAATACCAGGCAAAGCCGATATTAGTCTGATAATCATTAACAATATGACAGTTTACGGTCAGTTGTTTAGAAGCTAATTCAAAAGTGACCCCTAATATTAGTGTACTAATGCAAAAAAAAAACTTACTGTCCAAAACAATTTTAGAAAACTATAGCTTGATTTTGAAATGTCTAAATAAATCTGTAATAATGTATCTGTAAAGAAGTATTTTTTTTATTTAGGAGAAATGTGCAATATTCAGTTAATGTGTAAATAAATAAGAATTACCAGCCAGATATATCATGGTATAATTGTTGGTTATCAAGAAATTTATTTTAATAAAAGGCAACATAACTGGCAATGCTATAGTTTCTCAGAAACAAGCTGTGTACAAAACATTTTACTAGAATAGGAACTTCTCTTTTCCTCAGAAACTTATTACAACAAACCTACCTTTGTTTTCACATGCTCGTGTGTCATCAAATTGACATATTCAAATTATTACTTTTCTGCAGTGTTCCCTCATTTCAGTTCTTAAGGCCTCTAAAAAAACTGTTTTTTTTTTAAGGTTTCTTTGGTTTTTCACCGGTGATATAGTTATATCATGAATTAGGCAGGTGAATTTAGCTATCTGTATATGTAATGTACTCAGGAATTCGGTCTTTTACAGAGAACATGACATCAGATTTTACCATATACAACGTGTGTCAACCCATTATGTATGGTAAAATTGCCTTCCTTACCATGCCCGGAACACGTTCCTGCTGGCAGCAAAAGTGAAGATACTAACTTTAACCCCTTAAGGACCAATCTTATTTTGACCTTAAGGACCAGGGCATTTTTTGCAAATCTGACCTGTGTCACTTTATGCATTATTAACTCTGGGATGCTTTTACCTATCATACTAATTCTGAGGTTGTTTTTTCGTGACATATTCTACTTTATGTTAGTAGTACATTTTTGTTGAAACTTGCATAATTTCTTTGTAAAAAATGCAAAAATGTCATGAAAATTTGGAAAATTTAGCATTTTATTTTTACTTTGAAACTCTCTGCTTGTAATGAAAATTAACATACCTGCCAAATAAATTATATACTGATTTACATATACAATGCCCAAAATTTATCATTGTCTTTAGACAGTGTTTTGTGTCTAGAAAAGGCACAAAAAAGGCGCAAGCAGGGTTTATTTGCGTCTTTTGGTTTACACATTTCTGCTGATTTTGAGTTGTAATCCCCTGATTTTGGCAATACACGTTATATGGAAGGGTTTTATGAACTATGGGGAGATTTATCAAAACCTGTGCAGAAGAAAAGTTGCCCAGTTGCCCATAGCAACCAGTCAGCTCGCTGCTGTTTTAATTATTAACAAGGCCTGCGCAAAATGAAAGAAGCGATCTGATTGGTTGCTATGGGCAACTGGACCACTTTTCCTCTGCACAGGTTTTGAGAAATCTCCCCCTATGCCTTTTTGTGAAAAGGCGCAAAAAAGGTGCAAAGCCATTGAAAAGTCTCTAAAACTACACAAGCCCAGACTTAGCTTAGCTTTCTGGTGTATGTAAAGAGAGAAATTTCTGAAAATATGTATTTGCACAAAATGTATGAAATGCTCTGCGACCATTTAGTAAATTTAGTGCTCCTACACATTACCAGCACACTCAGAAAAGATGTAGAAAAATGCTTCACTTACACCCACAATGATAAATGCCGGCCACTATGTCTACTTTATGTTGGCATCATAAATTTGACATGTTTTTACTTTTTAAAGACATTAAAGAACTTCAAAGTTTAGCAGCAAATGCACAAATTTTCACGAAAATTTCAAAATCTGAATTTTTCAGGACCAGTTCAGTATGTTAGAAATCCCCCATAAATGACCCCATTATGAAAACTGGACCCCTCAGAGTATTCAAAATGACATTCAGAAAGTTTGTTAACATTTTAGGTGTTGCACAGGAAAAGTAAAGTGAAGGAGCAAACTCAAAATCTATATTATTTGCCCTAACATGTTCTTGTAGCCCCTTTTCTTATTTTTACAATATTTGTAATTTCTCTCAAGTAAGGAAATACCTCATATGTGGATGTAAAGGGCTCTGCATGCACCCTACAGGGCTCAGAAGGGAAGGAGTAACATTGTGATTTTGGAGAGAAAACTTTTTTGGAAACAACACCTTTCAAAGAATGTAACAAGAGGCACAGTGAGCTTTTTTTTTACTTTTACTGTAATAATGTATGCTTTTTTTAGGGGTGCAGTTTTTTTTGCACTTTTTGGGGAGCATTTGTGGACCATGCCACCACCAACTGTTCTGCGCTGTGTGGCCGGACTGTACCTCATGTTCAGACTGCCCTGATTGCTGAACAGTGATGTATTACTGATCAGCACTTTTTTGTGGTGCAGGTTTTTTTTTTTACACTTTTTTAGTAGGTGTTTGCGGTCCATGCCACCAGCGACTGTGTGGCCGCAAATACCCCTCCAAAAAAGCCATAACAAAAAAAAAAAACTCTACCCCCCCCCCCCCCCCAAATGCTAGAAAAAGAAAAACTGCACCACAAAAAAAAAAGCTAGGGGCAGGCAGCAGCAGACTGAAGGTTTCCCTTAGACCAGTGGTAGTCTCCAAACTGTGGCCCTCCAGATGCTGCTGGCTGTTTGTACATGCTGGGAGATGTAGTTTTACAACATCTTGAGGACCACAGTTTGGAGACCACTGGTCTAAGTGACCCACAACAGTACTGC